>NC_141148.1:59445610-60645610 GCF_053477565.2 Lygodium microphyllum
AAGAGAGAGAGAGAAAGAGAGGGAGAGGGAGGGGAAGGAAATGAGAGAGGGAGAGAAAGAGAAAGAGAGGGAGAGTGCATTGTCTCTCTCTCCCTCTCCCTTTTGCTTGTTTAATGTTTAAATCACTTTATTTTTATGCTTGTTTAGGAAATGAGAGAGAAAGAGAGATAGAGAGGGAGAGAAAGAGAGGGAGAGGGAGAGGGAGAGGGAGGGAGAGTGCATTCTCTCACTCACTCTCCCTCTTGCTTGTTTAATGTTTGAATCACTTTCTTTTTTGCTTGTTTAGGAGAGGAAATGAGAGAGAAAGAGAGGGAGAGGGAGAGAGAGGGAGAGAAAGAGAGGGAGAGGGAGGGGAAGGAAATTTAAGATAATAGACTTGTCGATAATTGTATGCAATGTGCTTTACCATGGGCCACGTACATTGGTGACTCTTTAAGATGGCTTGAAATTGGTCATGTCCTTCATAATGTCCAAGTAGGGGATCTAATTGTGATATGCATAATTCATTGTTTTTGTATTAACTTTATAGGCATAACGAATTCGAAATCATGCCAACTAGTCAACGGAAGGACTAAAAGAAAATGATACCCTAGCTAATGGTCATTACAGTACTTCATCAAAATGAACCCAAAAGTATTGTTATAGAAGAAGAATACCTTAAATTGAGTATATGATATTTTCTCTTAGGTCTTATGACTATGAGTAGAATTGATTGAAATAAATTTTATTACTATAGTTGATAAATTTCATAGATGGCATTAATTTTAATACACGATCCTAGGACAAAAAAACCACATTTCTAAGATGCTTTTTGTTGAGACTGATTTATTATTAGACTAAGAGATCCTCAATGATGCTCAAAATGGATTACTTATACTCAAAGCCCTCTAGTGCAATTTTTTACAATAACGAATAATTATCTACCGGGACAAACAAATCCTTGAGCATGATACAAGGCCGAGATATAACATCCGAAAATCTCTCAACTACTATGTAACTTGACGTACATCTCCATAAATCTCTCAACTACTATGTAACTTGACCTACAATGGAAGATTTATGGCCAACTTGCAACTTGACGTACATCTCCATAAAGCTATCCATTTAAGCCTCGTTTGCTGTAATGTAGATAAGATGGAAAACGAAGAAGGTCTTATTGTTCAAGACTACGAGACATATCTTAATCAGCATGTCCCATGTCCTTGCTCTCAATGCAAGTTGGCAATTAAACAAAAACGCGGATTGTCTATAGAACACGTACGACAATTTGGCGAGTTTCAATCTGAGATCATTGATCAGGCGATTGCAGATTTTCAGCAAACGGTAATTTAAAGTTAATATTAATCAAGCATTGTACTCGTAAGCTAATTGAAAACCATACACAATAAGATTGGGTCTTGTTGGCAAATTTTCTATCCAGGGGGGTGATGTCTCGACCCAAGGGGGAGTGCACCCTTTACGGCCAATTAGAAGAGTTCGTGGACGTGCGATGGATGGATTGTAGGAGCCAATCCACCACTCGCAAGGCCCATCTATACCGTCAATGCCAGAGGAGACAGATAACCTTCCCGACCTACCTACAATCTTGGAGCCTGAGATGGAGGCAATGATCGATGCATTGATTCCCATGGATGTTGAGACATCTGACCCGCTTAGAGAGGAAGCATCCATACCATTATATGATGGGTGCCGAGTATCTCGGTTGAAGACATTGCTTGCACTCTTAAGTGTGCAAGCAAAATACGGTTGGAGCGATACGAGTGTGACTGAGTTATTTAGGTACCTTGCACATAGGCTTCATTGATTTTTTTTTAATAGTATTATTGCAAACATTTGTGCTTTTCCAAGGTGTTTTATGATTTTTTTCAAGTTATTGAAATATCATATATTACCACCTGCAAATACCATGCCTGAGTCTCGTGATGATGCACGACATGTTTTACGGAAGCTTGGCATGGACTACAATAACATCCATGCATGAATCAACGACTGCATACTGTTTCGAGATGAATACGAGACTATGGAGACATGTCCAAAGTGTGGTGCTCACAGGTATCGACAGGACTTGCAAGGGCAAACCATCCCTCAAAAAGTTCTCAGACACTTTCCGCTCATCCCCCGCATAAACCACATGTTTCGCACGTCTGACATAGCAAGCTTGACAATGTGGCATGTTCAGAATAGGTCCACAGATGGAGTTCAACGAATATCAATAGATTCGCATGCATGGAGCCACATTGACTCTACCTTCCCAGGCTTTGTGCGAGAGCCAAGAAATCTTCGGCTCGGTCTCGCCATGGATGGTGTGAACCCATTCGGTCTGTGCTCGACTTCTTACAGTGTGTGGCCTATAGTGCTTGTCAACTACAACATCCCTCCATGGCTTTCTACGAAGAAAGGACATCTCATCCTTAGCTTGCTCGTCCCGGGCCGCTACAAAGTAAAAAATATGGACGTGTATCTTCGTCCATTAGTCGATGAGCTTAAGATTTTGTGGGAGGAGGGGGTCACTGTGCAAGATATGAGCAGGCGCGATGGTCGGCGGTCAGCCAACATTCGAGCCATTCTCATGTGGATGATGCATCACTTTCCGGGATTGGGAGAGTGCTCAGGTGAGCAGACCTCCGTTCTAGCTGGTAATATATTTATTTTATTTCATTCAATCAAGTATTCACTAGGTCGTGGCTTGCCTTACAAGTCTAGTTACCTCAGGTTATCATGCATGTCCATTGTGTGGGCCACAGTTAGACTCCCAAAGGTCACGAACCATGAAGAAGATGGTATATCAAGGACAGGCCGCTTTCTTGCCGGAGGATCATGAACTTAGGGAAGGTTTTCTTGGACGACCTCCAACACGTATGAACGCTGCAAGCTGGTATGAGCTGAAAATGGTAAACCCGGAATCACATCCAAATGGAATGCGACGGTTCTCAGTTTTCTACAACTTGCCATATTGGACCCACTTACAGGTCAACCACTTGTTGGATCCCATGCATATTTTCAAGAATGTGGGCAGCTTGCTATGGGACCACATCATAGGAAAGAGAGACACTCTAGGGTCACGAATGGATTTGAACGAGGTAGGTAAGATGGAGGCGCTTTGGCCGCAGTCAAGTGCTGAAGGGGGAATGCAGCTTCCTCGCGCTCCCTGGGTTTTGTCTACCAAAGAAGAGTGCATTGTGAAGCAAGTAATCAAGTCTATCCGCACTCCGACGAGTATGATGCATTCTCTTAGGTCCGTATTTTCTAAAGATGACCAATTGTTTGGGCTAAAATCCCATGATTGGCATAAGATATGCGAGGTTTGTGAACAGAATGGATTGTAATTAGCGTGGATATTTTGCAATTTGAAAAGTGTCCATTATTCATAATGTTTCTCATTTGTGGCAGTTTGTCCTACCGATCGCGATCGTAGGATGCCTTACTCCAAAAATTTGCAGGGCCATTTACAAGTTGTCGACTTTGGTACAATGGATCTCACAGAAAGAGATTAAGACGTCCTCTATTGAATCCGCCAGGCGGGGAGCAGTTGAGACGGTCTGTCTCTTTGAGAAATACTTGCCCACTAGCATGATCATGATACAAGTTCACCTTCTTGTGCATCTTGTGGACGAAGTGGAGATTGCTGGACCTGTCCATACGTGATGGATGTTCTTCCTAGAGCGCTTCATGAAAACCCTAAAAGGCTTTGTGCGACAACGAGCTCGTCTAGAAGGTAGCATGATAGAAGGTTGGTTGGTGTCAGAGGCATTAGTGCATATCTCACAATGGCTACCAACGGTGGAACCAGACAATGAAATGCTATGGATGCTGAAGGACGATGATAGACTGACTGGAGATGTGGTAGTTGAAAATGGGGTAGAAAAAAGAATGGATGCCTCAATGGAAGAGAATGTGAATCGCTTTTGTATGTTGCACCATGCCTCCATGGAGACATGGCTCGCCAAGTACCAGATTTTAAGGCAAGATCGAGAGGAAGCGCGAGCTGAATTCTGACGCAGTACGCGTCACCGACTGATTTGATATCCCGAAGGCATGGAGAAGATGCCGCGGTTTATGTTAATACGATGGTTGCATGAAGCCTTGACCGCAGTATCCAGCGAAGGGACAGAGGTCTCAATGGAGGAGTGGGAGTTCTCGAGGGCATGTAGTCCAAAGGTGATGAGGGGTTTAGAATGTGTCGTATCTAAATTTGCTTGCTACATCTAATTTGAGTGTTTCGATTGTGCAGTACAAAATATAAAGGTGCAGCGTGGTCGCGCGTGGTATTTTCGCGTGGAGCGTATTGACAAAATGCGCTCCACAATGGACTTTAGTGTCATGGCAAGGTTTGAGCAAGAGAGCCGGCGACGAGCAACGGATCCGAACACGGTTGTGGATAAAATTGAGTATTTTGGGAACTTGCAAAGTATTATTACGGTGGATTACCATAGCTTCTCCATGATACTATTCGATGTGCAGTGGTTCAAAGTGATACTTGGAGGAGCTGGAGCAACAGTTCGACGAGGTCCATCTGGATTTCTCAAAATAGATTCCGAAAAAAAATGAACGGATTTGTGCGACACCTTTGTGTTGCCGACCCCATTGTGAACAAGTGCAAAGAGTCATTTGCTTGCTAATTGTAATACGACATGGTTTATGTCACAATGGTTTGAACTCGCTTTGTACGTGTTTGCGAATAGGTAATCTTCTATCCAAACCCCCGACAACCTCGATGGTGGTATGTTATACCTTCAACTCTTCGAAGTGCGAGAGTATATGATCAAAGCAATGTTCTTGGCATAGATGAAGAAAATATGCAAATAGAGGGGTCGATATTACAAGGGGTGGAGGCCACCGCAAGTTTAGAGCCCGCATCGGCAGACGGAGATGGAAATACAAAAGTCCAAGAATTTTTTGAGAACGAGGTAGACTCGTTCTTTTGTGGTGACATGTCTATCCACCTTCCAGTGTATGCAGAGTTGTATCAGGAGATTAACATGGGACCATAGAATATTTCATTCTTGGAGAATTGTATTACTCAATTCGTTGTTTAGATCTTCCATAAAGGTACATAAGATATGCATTTTAAGAGGGATTTTTCAAAAATGATTTATATTACTGTGCTTTGTATAGTTAAGATTGATTATTCTAACACCTTTTTTTATCTATGCAGGTGACATTTTTAGGATGAGTCGAGGGATGAGCGATGAGGAGTTTCAGGACATGATGGCACGCATGTCTCCAGATCAGCTCGTGAGATTCAGAGAGATGGCAGACCAGGAGCTGTCTCGTTCTTCGTCAGGGCGCTCTGCTAGATCTGCTTCAGCGCGATCAGATGCTTCAGTTTCGAGCAGACGATCTCAATGCTCACGACTTGCGCCAGAGGGAGAGACTGCATCGGGATCAGGGGGTATTGCTGTGGAGACACGGACGTGGTGTCTCCGTCTCATCGTTCAGCTGGAGCTGCGTCATGTCCAGGATTTGTCACACTTGTGGGGATGTCTAATCCAGTTACTGCGACTTTTGCACAGCTGCCAGCAGCATGTGGCACCCCTTTTGGTGGCACCCCCTTTGGTGGCACCTCTTTGAGTGGCACTCTGAGAGAGGGTACCCCCGTCGGTACACCGGATGTACAGGGGTCTCCTAGATATGCCCAGGAGCATGGACGGAGATGGGAGAGGACCCATCTTAGGCAGACTCCTAGGGGTTATGGATACCTAGTTGATAGTAGGTCAAGAGCGGTTATCATGAATGATGAGGGGAGGAGGGTGATGGCTCGCATGAGGGAGTTGTGCCAACATGTTTTTCGGCACAACGTCCTGGATCATTGGAAGAACATACCGGAGGGGAGAAAGGACTATATAGTAGCATCCTCGCACGAGGAGTTTCTGGTGCCAGCCGCAGTAGATAGATTCTCTACGGGCTGGATGATGGATTGCATGCGTGCATACATGTCACATAGACAATGCGATGCACGCAAGGCAATCAAGAGTGGGGCTGCAAAGCCCGAGTGGTTAGATGCAGACGACTAGCGCCGACTGAGGGAGGAGGCTATAGATTCGCCAGGACGTTGGAGTCAGCAGCGGGAGGGACTGCATCAGCGCGATCAGATGCTTCAGCTTCAAGCAGACGATCTTGATGCTCACGACTTGGGCCAGAGGGAGGGACTGCATCGGGATCAGGGGGTGCTGCTGTGGAGACACGGACGTGGTGTCTCCGTCTCATCGTTCAGCTGGATTTGCGTCACGTCCAGAATTTGTCACACCTGTGGGGACATCTACTCTAGTTACTCCGGCTTTTGCACAGCCGTCAGCAGCAGGTGGGACCCCTTTTGGTGGCACCTCCTTTGGTGGCACCCCTTTGAGTGGCACTCCAAGAGAGGGTACCCCTGTCGGTACACCGGATGTACAGGGGTCTCCTGGATATGCCCAAGAGCATGGACGAAGATGGGAGAGGACCCATCTTAGGCAGACTCCTAGGGGTTATGGATACCTAGTTGATAGTAGGTCAGGAGCGGTTATCATGAATGATGAGGGGAGGAGGGTGATGGCTCGCATGAGGAAGTTGTACCAACAAGTTTTTCGGCACAATGTCTTGGATCATTAGAAGAACATACCGGAGGGGAGAAAGGACTACATAGTAGCATCCTTGCACGAGGAGTTTCCAGTGCCAGCCGTAGTAGATAGATTCTCTACGGGCTGGATGATGGATTACATGCGTGCATACATGTCACATAGACGATCCGACGCACGCAAGGCAATCAAGAGTGGGGCTGCAAAGCCCGAGTGGTTAGAAGCAGATGACTGGCGCCAACTGAGGGAGGAGGCTATAGATTCGCCAGGATGTTGGAGTCAGCAGCGGGAGGCGGCGAGGGTATGACTCCAGACCGAAGTGGTGCATCATCTTGGGAGTGGCGGTCATAGGACATATTTGGAGGAGTTTGTAAGTTTCTCTTTTGTCTTGCTTATTTGTTTTTTTGAAATATTCTTTGTACTGACAATCATGTTTCTAACATTTAGCATTTTGTTTTCTTTGCAGAACTCCATTACAAATCGCGATCCGATAGGCCTTGAGACTTGATATGCAGAGAGGCACGGTCTCAATGCATTGATTGACCGATTGTATAGACGCGGAGGCCCTGTAAGTCACTCATCTTTCTTGTCCATAGTTACCATGAGATATTTGAATGCATTATTGTATGGTGGATTGATATGTTGTTTCTTTTTCTGCAGAATCCGTTCGATGCTCCTTTGCGGCGGGACGAGCTTTCGGGGGACGAGGATTTGTAGCTCGCCCTTGGATCCTTGGAGCTCACACACCTTTAGTTTTTAGTCGCCTGATTTATGTAGACATTTTCTATGTATTAGTGATATCCTTTCATGATTGTACCAATTGCATTTTATGCGATCATGTATTTATTTCATGTATCAGTTTTATGATTTCAGTATACATTCTTTTTGTTTGCAAGCGCTTTGTATGCAGTAGTGCAGAAACTATTTTGTATGGCTCTACTCGTGTCGCTTTTGGCCGCGCTATGAGCGTCTCAAATGCGTCGCTATATGCGTCGCAAATACGACGCAAATAGCGACGCGTATAGCGACGCATATTGCGATGATTCTATGGCGTCGTCAATAACGACACTTTTTGCGACGACGGGGGCGAATTTTATTGTTTGTATTTTTGTCGCTTTAAACGTCGATATAAGGTCTATATCTTGTAGTGTCTTTCTCTCTCATTTTCTCTCCCTCCCTCTCCCTCTCTTTTTCTCTCATTTTCTCTTCCTCTCTCAATACACACGGATTATACAAAAAACAAGTAAAAGAGAGAGGAAAAACTCCCTCTCCCTCTCCCTCTCTTTCTCTCTCCCTCCCTCTCCCTCTCCCTCCCTCTCCCATTTTCTCCCTTTCCCTCTCCCTCTCTCATTTCCTCTCCCTTCCTCTCTTGCTCCCTCTTTTTCTCTCTCATTTCATCTCCTTCTCTCAATACACACGGATTATACCAAAAACAAGTAAGAGAGAGAGAGAAAACACAAAAGCAAAGCAAGACACCACAACAGAAACGAGTCATAGACACGCATGTTAGACGCACAAAGTCGGGTGCGTCTATCATTGCGTATATATGTGCGTGTAAAAGAGTGTGTAAATAGACGTAAATTTTACATCTATATATCTGCACATATAAATACAAACATAGATGGGAATATAGATGTGATTTCAGACGCATAATTATTAAATCACCTGGAATTAGACTTAATATAATAAAAAAACCAGAGTTAATAATTATTTTTGCATTGCTCTCTAATGAATGGCAGTTCCTCCAGTTGACAAGCCTGATATAATGAATTAGTAGCAAGCGACACAAACCTTATTATACAATTAGTAGCAAGCATTGCATATATCTTGTAGTTTCTCTACTTGAAGAAGATTTCTTTGCAAATTTGGAACATGAAGAACTCCTCTTTATATTCTAGTGGATGAAACAATCCCCAGATATAAATCACCCACTCCTTTGACTTGACAAGTCGTATCATCCGCAAGGTAAACAAACTTCTTGACAGGAAGAGAATGATAATTGTGAAGCCACTGCGATTGGTATGTCATGTTTCTAGTGGCACCTGAATCAACGATGAATAGAGAACCATCATGAACATAAAGTACCTTTTCCGGAGAGATATCATGATGGACGAAATTGAGCTCCTGATGAGTATGATCATCATCAGTTTTAGTTTGTTGAACAATATAAGCTCGAGAACATTCTTCATCATATCCGCATTTATAAAAATGATGAGATGGATGATTTGTATGTGCACAATAAATAAAACTTATAGAAACAAATTAATTGATAGTATGTCTCACCTTTGATAAGCAACCTCGTGCGTATTCCCACTCTTCTTGAGATATATTAATTTCCTCCTCTTTTTCCATTCTCTCCATTTCCTCATGTAACCAATCTATATCAATATGATGTGGGAGCGCATTTAGATGATCTGGAAATGATACATTACGTCCATATCTAGTGCGAAATTCTTGTCTTTCACTTTTTCTTCTTGCCCTTGCTTCATTATATAGTGTCACCCATTTGCTCATTACATCACTATTGAGCACACAAAAACTATTTAACTGACGAAGTTCTTCTTTTGTTAGCACTTTACTCATTTCTTTTCCTTGAGGTACTATAGAGGTCATCCTCAAGTCTTCATCATCTTTCCATAGTCGTGGTTGAGAGGGATCCAATTCAGCAAGATATTCAGAGATATAAACAAGGGATGATTGTACTAACCAACCCTCAGCCATGCTTCCCTCAGGCTGTGCTTTTTGCCTCACAAAATCTTTCAAGGTTTTCATGAAGCGCTCAAGAAAAAACATCCACCTTACATGAACTGCCCCACGAAGTGCAATCTCATCAATCAAATGTACGAGTAAATGTAATTGAGTAGTCAAAATGGATCGAGGAAAATTTTCCTCCACCAAAAAAACCACCTCAACAGAAAATACTCGAGCATCTTGTAATGTGTTTGGATCAATTTCCTTCGAGCTCACGTATCTGTCAAGATGTATTTGAGAATTGCTTATTTTTGTGTAGAAATGCAAAGATATATAATGAAAAATACAATGTATACACACCTCACAAGCTCTCCCATCTTGTAATTGATATCACGTACATCTTTGGATACACAATGGGATATGCTAGTAGGAAGTACGAACTGAATGTAAACAATATTCATAGATCAAATGATTAGTTGAGGAAAAAGTCATCATACCCCAAAGTTTACACATAGTTACTCCACTAATTACTATATTCATGGTTAGAGATACCCTTACTTGAATCATTTTGTGCCAATCGTGGGACTTCAAACCAGATAGTTTCTCCACACCTCTTATTTTTCTTTATGAAGGCTCCCTTGAGACATCTCATACATCCTGTGGGTGTTTGAAAGCTATATATTTGTTCCTTCACTATTTTTTCCTCATTCTTTGAGAACATCCAAGGTGCATGGGGTAGCTCAATCTTTCCTCTGGGTCCAATGCGTGGCCAGGCTCATCTCATGCGACCAATGTTACGTAAATCCTCCCTTACATTAACTGAATCACGAGTCCCTATCAAGTGATCCCATAATGTAGATACAATATTTTTAAATATGTGCATGGGGTCCAACAGGTGATTGATCTTGAGTTTAGTCCAGTACGGAAGATGAAAAAATATAGAGAACCTAACAAACAAACAATATATTATGTAAACAATTAATCATGCTAAATACTTTAAAGTCAATCGAGAGAAATGCACTTCTTACCGACTCATGCCAAGTGGAGGGTGGCTGTCGGCATTAATCCATCTCTCTTTCCAATCTTGAATGGTTAGATATTGTGGAGTCATTCTATTAGTAGGGAGAACATATTTGGGATGGTCAATAGGAAGAAATCGATGATGATTGTCGTAGATAACCTTCTTTAAACGTGTCGGCCTAGAGGAAACTAGAGAGGGACCGCAAATAGGACATGCATGATATCCTGACGTGGTTAAGCCTCGAAAAACAAGTGAATTAATAAAATACAATTAATTCAAGTCTTGAATTTCAAATATAGAGTTATATGCATGTACCTGAACACTCTCCGTATCCTGGAAAGTCATGCATGGTCCACAACAACATGGCCTTCAATGTGAAATCTCTAGAGGATGCAGATGCACTTGTATCTTGCACCTCAATACCTTCCCATAACATTTCTAACTCTTCAATCAAAGGCTCTAAGTAAATGTCCATGTTTTTTACCTTGTGGTTTCCACGAATCAGAAGGGACAACATTACATGTCCCTTTTTAATTGCCATGGATGGAGGAATATTATAGTTCACCAATAACACTGGCCATACATTGTTTGATGTGCTTTTGATGCCAAATGGATTGATTCCATCCATACCTAAACCAAATCTCAAATTTCTTGGCTCTTCTTTGAAAACACGCCACAAATTATCTATATGTTGCCATGCCATGACATGAGCTTTCCAATAGACTTACACTTGAACATAAGTTTTATACGTGGAACAATCAGAAAATGTCGCAAAACCTTATGAGGCATATCCATTGACTTCATCTCCACTTTGTATCTTGATTCGCCACAAATAGGACACTCTCGTGTGAACTCATGAATCCCACGAAATAAGACACAATCATTGACACATGCATGGATCTTGACATAATCGAGGCCTCCCAGAGATGTCAAGTGATGTCTTGCTTGCTCTCTCTTAGTTGGCAACTTGTTTCCTTTTGGAAGCATTTGTGATAATAACCTACATATATTTTTAAAAGTGAGTTAAAAAACCACCAACATCATATATTTTTGTCTGATTTCAAAATAGAACAATTAATATTATGATTCATAAGCCAAACTGAATTGATACCTACTTCAATAATGCATCCAAATTGACATTATTCCATCCATAAATTGTTTGTCAGTTAAGTATCTCGAGGGACGCACGAAGAATAGAGTACATAAAACCTTCATACAACGGAGTAGATGATGCTACATATAGTGGATTATCTGGCTTCGTAGAGTGATATTCTCCCTGAACCGGTTGCAAAAATAGATGGTGTACCATGTTGTCCAAAATCTCATCCTCTACGACTTGATGGGGCATTTCATGAGGGCTACTATTAGGGTCGTCAGTCTCACTCTTCTTGAAGACTCTGCCTCCTTGCGTCCATGTTTTACAGCCTCTCGATACCCGGGAGGGAGCATCTGAGGATATGGCACCGCATCCTGCTCAACCACAAAAGGGAGTTTCATGTACGTTGATATATAATTCCCGTAACATAGACTAATAATCTTAGTGGTTAAAAAAAACAATGAATATCGGTGATTTTTCTCGGTCCCATTCTCCATACAAGCTGAGGTGTGACATTGCAATTCGACGTGCTCAAAAAATACACCCTCGACAATGATCACACATGCATTTAATTTTTCATCGTAGCCATGCATCTCGATTATGAAGACGCAATGTTGCATCCTCACTTGAGGATCTCAATTTTAAATACACAAAAATCATCATAAATACATTAAAACTTATGATAAGAATTTCAATGTTAAAACTTATCTTAAAAACAAAAAATAATGATAAAGCCTAAATGTGCATCTATATCCGCGTTTACATACACGTCTGTATTAGCGTTCTTTCCTGTGTTTTTTGCGGTTCTGAATCTTGAGTTTAGCCAACATGCAGTCTCTTCATGCCTCACCTAGTCTCTTCATGCATCACTTCCTCATGACTCACCTCTTCTTTCATTTCAAACACACAAGAAGGGAAAAAGGAAAGCCAAGGAGAGGAAGAAAGAGAGAACAAGAGAGAGGAGAACAAGAAGAAGCAGCAGGCAAGCATCAAGGGAGGGTAACTTACCAAGGAGAGGAAGAAGGAGAAGGAAGTAGCGCCACCACCCGCCACACCAAACACCCAAGGTGAGTCTCTCTCTCTCTCTCTCTCTCTCTCTCTCTCTCTTTGTTTCTCTCTTTCTCTCTCTGCTCTGTCTGTGTATTTAGGATTTCTGATTCCATTATGTATTGCATTTTGTAAATCATCAATGGCGGTCGTCGGGCTAAAATTTTAGTGTAGACATAGATATAGACGCGAAAAATGTTTCCTCTCATAACGTCTGAGGGCGCGTCTTAGAGCGCATGTGCTAGCGCGTGTGCAGGTCAATCTACATGCCAGGATACACGCATGCACAGATTGACCTGAAATTTGCGGCTGACAGCGCGTATATGCTCCATCTTAGATGCGAATATAGACACGTTGGACAGAAGGTTAACTTTGGGAGCGCATCTGAGGGTGCGTCTAACCTGCAATTTAGACACGGAGATACACACGCCAGCTCTCCCAGCTCTGATAGTAAATAATATATTTTTGCAATGATGAATGTGACCAATTCCATGTTTGTATTTATCAGTTTTCTTGTTTATGAGAAGCATTAGCACTTAAGTTTTATGCAGACATTGAGGCTTGTGTGGGGGTTGCCTAGGAGGTGGCGAGTAATCACCCTCACCAGTAGATCACGTAGAGGAGGTTGTACACCAATACTATAGAGTTACAGATGCTAGTGGCATCTTTCATGATGATGAAGGAAGGGATGTAATGGCGTACATGAGGAGCATCGTGCATGCGATGTATAAAGATTGTTTCATTGCCTTCAAAAATCAAAAAGCGGCTTGTGGCAGGAGGTGTTGAGGATAGTCAATCGGAGGTACCCAAATCTTGAGGGTCAGCGATTCTTGGATGATTAGGGACGCACAAAAGTGAGGGATATGCTTCACAACAAAAGATCCCACCTCATGACATGGGCCAGGGACTCAGTGCAGAGGCAAGAGGAGGGGCGTGGCGCCTATAGCCAACCACCTATGTGCCACCGCATAGAGTGGAAGAAAGCTAAGAAGAAAGCAACAGAGAAAGTGAAGAGTCACCAGCATGCAGAGGCATGACGGATCCAAATGGAAACCATGGGATCGTCGCATTACGGATCGGGCGGCAGAGAGTCGTGGGAGGTAGAGTTTGTAAGTATATTTTGATTTCTAGTTTTTTAACATTTATATTTCTTTCGATTCTTTATATAATTTATTCTAATATATTGTGACTCATAATTGTTTGTATATATCATAATTGTTTTGCAAACTACTATCGTTGGTAGGATACCTACTCCTAGAGAGGTAGATTACTATCGAGGCCATAACCGCACAGCCACATGGCTTCACTTCTATGAGAAGGGTCTCATCACTGAGGACCAATACAACCGGGCCATGAGGATTTGATAGCCAGAGGAGGTATGTTTTTCTTACTTTCCTATTAAAAGTATAGCTACTTATAACTTTTTCTTCACCATGTCTATGTAAGCAACCTTGATCTTTTGTGTGTGTAGGCAAACCTAGATGTGGAGCATAGTGAGGAGGGGGATAGCGACACTAGTAGCCATGGTAGTACTAGTGAAGATGTTTCTTCTTCAGATTCGTAGAAGAGCACCATACCTCCTCATGAGGCCTTGTTTTCTTGTATATGTATGATCCATCTTTGAGCCTACTACTTGCGGCCAAACTTTAGGTCGCAAGCACTAAAACTTCCCATGTAAATGCTTTTGATCTATAATGAATACATGGACTTTTATTTTCAATTCTCGTGCCCGTAAGATACATTGTCTTTTTCCCAAATGCACAATCTGATATATCGGAGGGGGGAAAAAAAAACCAGAGAGCACGTGGTTGCTCTCTGGTTTTTTTTTCAGTTTTGTTTTGCGCGTTTATCCGCGTGTCTAAATTGTAGAAAATCTGCATTTATACTTGCATCTACAGTGCAGATTACACGCGATTATACACGCGCTTAATAGTTCAAATTTTAAAAAAAATATAAATATCTTTTTTAAAAAAGGAGATTTTTTGTTTTTCGTTTGTGTCTACGAGTGCTTGTAAAAGTGCGTCTACCAACGTGTCTATATGCACGCGTATATGTGCGTCTATTACGCATCTATTTTTGCGTGTAAATTCGTTGATACATGTGATTATAGACGCAAAATGGTAGACGCACAAATAGACAAACGGATAGACACGCCCATAAGATTTTCTCTATATTCAAAAATCGCGTCTAAAAGTGCGTCTATGAGGCCTTTTTGTTGTAGTGAAATAATTCTTTCGGGGAGCTTTACGCTATGTGTCTTGATGTAAAAGTGACCACTGGTTATGTACAAGAAGAGAAACACTTCTTTACAATGCAAGATGGTTTCTCATATGCATTGATTTTGGAACAACCTTATATTACAAGATTGTGTAAGGAAATAAAGGTGATTGATGATGTTTCTACTTATACAAGAGTCAAAAGCAAGGATGGAGGAAAGTAGTCCATCTTACCATTTGTGTTAGTCATCTTAGGAATCAGGATATGCTTTGAGAGTCTCCTTTTTGCCTCCAAATGCAAGGGAGTTCAAAGAGCTAGATTTTCAATATACATTACTATAATACAGGGCTATAGTAGGGCTGTTTAGAAGATGTACTCACCTCCTGATGGAATGAAGCATGTATTTATTACTGGTTATTCTCAATTGACAACAAACAATTCATGTTGGTTTAACCCTATGGAAGTTATATGCAAGGTGTTGACATATATCTATGAAATGGGCTACTAATAAGAAACTGAGAGCATTGGGGTTGTTAGCTAAAAATGAGGACATTTCAAGCCTCTTTATGGGCTGAATATTACTCATACCATGGCTAAAATTTCAGCAACCACACATGCAAAAAATGAAGCTGAAAATAGAGTGTTATCAGTATGCTCTTTGGACATGTATGATATATTATTATTTGCTCAATAGGAATGATTAGAATGGGCTGAAGCAGTTATTGAGACAAAATATAATATGGTTCAAAAAAATGTGTAACTAGTTGCTTGGTTGCTTCCACTACATAGTGAAGGACTATATGAGAAAGTGTCAGGGCAGCCAAGTTTATAAGATCCTAAAGATATAAGTTATCAATTTAAAGTTGAAACATTATAGTAATTGAAAGTTGGTGCAAAAGCGTTTCTTATGCCTATTGAACTAATGTACAATCACTACAAGGATTTGAGCTAGTAGCGATGACGATTAGTGACGGCGGGTAGCGGCGTCGCTATTTGCGTCGCAAAAGTGACGCAAATAGTGATGCAAATAGCGACGCCAATAGTGACGCAAATAGCAATGCTCCACAGGGAGAAAAGCAGGCTGAAACCGAGTGTGGTTTCATTTCGCGTTTGCACGTTTTGCGTTTTGAGAGCGAGAGCGAGGGAGAGAGCGACCGTCGTGAGAGAAGGAGAGGAAGAAGACTTGCCGCCGCCGCCGCCGCCGCCGCCGTTGTTCGCGAAGGAGAGGAGGAGCCTTTGTCGCAAAGAGGAGCCACCCCACACTCGCCATATCTCATTGGTGAGTCTCCCTCTCTCTTTCTTTTGCTTGTTTAAGGTTTAAGTCACTTTCTCTTTTGCTTGTTTAGGACAGGAAATGAGAGAGAAAGAGAGGGAGAGAGAGAGAGAGAGAGAGAAAGAGAAAGAGAGGGAGAGGGAGAGGGAGGGAGAGTGCATTCTCTCTCTCCCTCTCCCTTTTGCTTGTTTAAGGTTTAAATCACTTTCTTTTTTGCTTGTTTAGAAGAGGAAATGTGAGAGAAAGAGAGGGAGAGGGAGATAAAGAGAAAGAGAGAGAGAGGGAGAGGGAGGGGAAGGAAATGAGAAAGGGAGACAAAGAGAAAGAGAGGGAGAGGGAGAGGGAGGGAGAGTGCATTCTCTCTCTCCCTCTCCCTTTTGCTTGTTTAATGTTTAAATCACTTTCTTTTTTACTTGTTTAGGACAGGAAATGAGAGAGAAAGAGATAAAGAGAGGGAGAGGGAGAGAGAGGGAGAGAAAGAGACGGAGAGGGAGAGGGAGAGGGAGGGGGAGGAAATGAGAGAGGGAGAGAAAGAGAAAGAGAGGGAGAGGGAGGGAGAGTGCATTCTGTCTCTCCCTCTCCCTTTTGCTTATTAAAGGTTTAAATAACTTTTTTTTTTGCTTGTTTAGGAGAGGAAATGAGAGAGAAGGAGAGAAAGAGAGGGAGGGGGAGCGGGAGAGAGAGGGAGAGAGAGAAAGAGAGGGAGAGAGAGAGGGAGAGGGAGGAAATGAGAGAGGGAGAGAAAGAGAAAGAGAGGGAGAGGGAGAGGGAGGGAGAGTGCATTCTCTCTCTTCTTCTCCCTTTTGCTTTTGGAGAGTGTTAAGATATATTGTGAGAGGGAGAGGAAATGCGAGAGAAAGAGAAAGAGAGGGAGGGAGAGGGAGAGAGAGGGAGAGAAAGAGAAAGATAACATATATTGGAATGATAGCATATCCATGATTATGGTAATGGTATCCACTTTGCTTTTTTTATAGGTACCATTACATCGACTCCTTAAGAGGGCTAAAAATTAGTCATACACTTTAGAAAGTCTAATTAGGAGATTTAAGATGCATGATAATAGACTTATAGATAATTGTATGCAATGTGCTTTGCCATGGGCCACGTACATTGGTGACTCTTTAAGATGGCTTGAAATTGGTCATGTCCTTCATAATATCCAAGTAGGGGATCTAATTGTGATATGCATAATTCATTTTTTTTGTATTAACTTTATAGGCATAACAAATTAGAAATCATGCCAACTAGTCAACAGAAGGACTTAAAGAAAATGATACCCTAGCTAATGGTCATCACGGTACTTCATCAAGATGAACCCAAAAGTATTGTTATAGAAGAAGAATCCCTTAAATTGGGCATAGGATATTTTCTCTCAGGTCTTATAACTATGAGTAGAATTGATTGAAAGAAATATTATTACTATAGTTGATAAATTTCATAGATGGCATTAATTTTAATACGTGATCCTAGGAAAAAAAAACCACATTTCTAAGATGCTTTTTGTTGAGACTGATTTATTATTAGACTAAGAGATCCTCAATGATGCTCATAAATGGATTATTTATACTCAAAGCCCTCTAGTGCAGTTGTATAAGTAATCCTAGTAGAGCCCCTCTAAGATACTCAAAGTACATAACCTAGAGACCATAGCTAGGTATATAAGGTATAATGGTTGTACAAGAAGACACCTCAATAATTGACTTATCACCATTAAATCCCAAAGAAGAATCGTGTTCCATCCCCTTCAACTCTATATTCACCTCGTGAAGAATTTCACTAATCATAGCATCCTTGTCACCAATCTTTTTGTTGCAATGATGAAGTAACATATTCATCACTTTTCCTTTTAGCATCTAAGCCATTATCCAATCTTTTAGTCAAGTCCAAACATTTAGTCTTCGACTCATGAACCTTATGAACCAATGCTTTTTTTTTTACAATAACGAATAATTATCTACCGGGACAAACAAATCCTTGAGCATGATATAGGGCCGAGATATAACATCAATAAATCTCTCAACTACTATGCGCAATGCAAGAGCTTATGGTCAACTTGAAACTTGACATACATCTCCATAAAGCTATCCATTTGAACCTCATTTATTGTAATGTAGATAAGATGGAAAACGAAGAAGGTCTTATTGTTCAAGATCACGAGGCGTATCTTAATCAGCGTGTCCCATGTCCTTGCTCTCAATGCAAGTTGGCAATTAGACGAAAACGCCAATTGTCTATAGAACACATACGACGATTTGGCGAGTTTCAATATGAGATTATTGATCAGACGATTGCAGATTTTCAGCAAACAGTAATTTGAAGTTAATATTAATCATGCATTGTACTCGCAAGATAATTGAAAACCATACACAATAAGATTGGGTCTTGTTGGCAAATTTTCTATCCAGGGGGGTGATGTCTCATCCCAAGGGGGAGTGCACCCTTTGCGGCCAATTAGAAGAGTTTGTGGACGTGCGATGGATGGATTGCAGGAGCCAATCCACCACTCGCAAGGCCAATCTATACCGTCAATGCCAGAGGAGATAGACAACCTTCTCGACCTATCTACAATCTTGGAGCCTGAGATAGAGGCAATGATCGATGCATTGATTCCCATGGATGTTGAGACATCTGATCCGCTTAGAAAGGAAGCATTCATACCATTATATGATGGGTGCCGAGTATCTTGGTTGAAGACATTGCTTGGACTCTTAAGTGTGCAAGCAAAATACGGGTGGAGCGATACGAGTGTGACCGAGTTATTCAGGTACCTTGCACATAGGCTTCATTGATTTTTTTTTTGACAATATTAATACAAACATTTGTGCTTTTTCAAGGTGTTTTATGCTTTTTTTCAAGTTATTGAAATATCATATATTACCACCTGCAAATACCATGCCTGAGTCTCATGATGATGCACGACATGTTTTACGAAAGCTTGGCATGGACTACAATAACATCCATGCATGTATCAACGATTGCATACTGTTTCGAGATGAATACGAGACTATGAAGACATGTCCAAAGTGTGGTGCTCACAGGTATCAACAGAACTTGCAAGGGCAAACCATCCCTCAAAAAGTTCTCAGACACTTTCCGCTCATCCCCCGCATAAACCACATGTTTCGCACGTTCGGCATGGCAAGCTTGACAACGTGGCATGTGTAGAATAGGTCCACGGATAGAGTTCAACGAATGTCAGCGGATTCGCGTGCATGGAGCCACATTGACTCTACCTTCCCAGGCTTTGCGCGAGAGCCAAGGAATCTTCGGCTTTGTCTCGCAATGGATGGTGTGACCCCATTCGGTCTGCGCTCAACTTCTTACAGTGTGTGGCCTATAGTGCTTGTCAACTACAACATCCCTCCATGGCTTTCTACGAAGAAAGGACATCTCATCCTTAGCTTGCTCGTCCCAGGCCGCTACAAAGTAAAAAATATGGACGTGTATCTTCGCCAATTAGTCGATGAGCGTAAGATTTTGTGGGAGGAGGGGGTCACTGTGCAAGATATGAGCAGGCGCAATGGTCGCGCGATCAACGAATATTCGAGCCATTCTCATGTGGATGATGCATGACTTTCCGGGATTGGGAGAGTGCTCAGGTGAGCAAACCTCCGTTCTCGCTGGTAATATCTATATTTTATCTCATTCAATCAAGTATTCACTAGGTCGTGGCTCAGCTTACAGGTCTGGTTACCTCAGGTTATCATGCATGTCCATTGTGTGGGCCACAGTTAGACTCCCGAAGGTCACGAACCATGAAGAAGATGGCATATCAAGGACACGCCGCTTTCTTGCCGGAGGATCATGAACTGAGGGAAGGTTTCCTTGGATGATCTCCAACACGTATGAACGCCGCAAGCTGGTACGAGGTGAAAATGGTAAACCCGGAATCACATTCAAATGGAATGCGATGGTTATCAGTTTTCTACGAGTTGCCATATTGGACCCACTTACAGGTCAACGACTTGTTGGATCCCATGCATATTTTCAAGAATGTGGACAGCTTGCTATGGGACCACATCACAGGAAAGAGAGACACTATAGGGGCACGAATGGATTTGAAGAAGGTAGGTAAGATGGAGGCGCTTTGGCCGCAGTCGAGTGCTGATGGTAGAGTGCAGCTTCCTCGCACTCCTTGGGTTATGTCCACTAAAGAAGAGCGCATTGTGAAGCAAGTAATCTTCTATCCAAACCCCTGACAATGGTTTGAACTCGCTTTGTACGTGTTTATGAACAGGTAATCTTCTATCAAAACCCCCAACAACCTTGATGGTGGTATGTTATAACTTCAACTCCCCGAAGTGCGAGAGTATATGATCAAAGTGATGTTCCAAGCATAGATGAAGATAATATACAAATAGAGCGGTCGATATTACAAGGGGTGGAGGCCGCCGCAAGCTTGGAGCCTGCATCGGCTAACAATGATGCAAATATAAGAGTCCAAGAATTTTTTGAGAACGAGGCAGACTCATTCTTTTGTGGTGACATGTTTATCGACCTTTGAGTGTATGCGGAGTTGTGTCAGGAGATTAACATGGGACCATAGGATACTTCATTCTTGGAGCATCCACTTACTCAATTCGTTGTTTAGATCTCTTATAAAGGTACATAAGATATGCATTTTAAGAGGGATTTTTTAAAAATGATTTATATTACTGTGCTTTGTATAATTTAAATTGATTATTCTAACACCATTTTTTATCTGTGCAGGTGACATTTTCAGGATGAGTCGAGGGATGAGCGATGAGGAGTTATAGGACATCTTTGCACGCATGTCTCCAGACTAGCTCGCGAGATTCAGAGAGATGGAAGACCAGCAGTTGTCTCGTTCTTCGTCAGGGCACTCTGCTAGATCTGCTTCAGCGTGATCAGATGCTTCAGCTTCGAGCAGACGATCTCAACGCTCACGACTTGGGCTAGAGAGAGAAACTGCATCGGGATCAGGGGGATGCTGCTGTGGAGACATGGATGTAGTGTCTCCGTCTTGTCGTTCAGTTGGAGCTGCATCACCTCCAGGATTTGTCACACCTGTGGGGACGTCTACTCCAGTTAGTCCGGCTTTTGCGCAACCGTTAGCAGGTGGCACCCCTTTTGGTGGCACCCCTTTGGGTTCTACTCCGAGAAAGGTTACCCCCGTCGGTACACCAGATGTAGAGGGTCTCCTGGATATGCCCAAGAGCGTGGACGGAGATGGGAGAGGACCCATCTTAGGCAGACTCCTAGGGGTTATGGATATCTGGTTGATAGTAGGTCAGGAGCCATCATCATGAATGATGAGGGGAGGAGGGTGATGGCTCGCATAAGAGAGTTGTGCCAACAAGTTTTTCGGCACAACGTCCTGAATCATTGGAAGAACATACCGGAGGAGAGTAAGGACTACATAGTAGCATCCTTGCACGAGGAGTTTCCGGTGCGAGCCGCAATAGATAGATTCTCTACGGGCTGGTTGATGGATTGCATGCGTGCATACATGTCACATAGACGATCCGACGCATGCAAGGCAATCAAGAGTGGGGCTGCAAAGCCCGAGTGGTTAGATGCAGACGACTGGCGCCGACTGAGGGAGGAGGCTACACATTCACCAGGACGTTGGAGTCAGCAGCGCGAGGCGGCGAGGGCACAACTCGAGGCCAGAGTGGTCCATCATCTTGGGAGTGGCGGCCACCAGACATATTTGGAGGACTTTGTAAGTTTCTCTTTTGTTTTGCTTATTTGGTTTTTTGAAATATTCTTTTTACTGACAATCATGTTTCTAACAGTTAGCATTTTATTTTCTTTGAAGAACTCCATTACAAATCGCAAGCCGCAAGGCCTTGAGACTCGATATGCAGAGAGGCACGGTCTCAATGCATTGATCGACCGATTGTATAGACGTGGCGGCCCTGTAAGTCACTCATCTTATTTGAATGCATTATTGTATGGTGGATTGATGTATTGTTTCTTTTTTTGCAGAATCCATTCGATGCTCCTTTGCGGCGGGACGAGCTTTTGGGGGACGAGGATTTCTAGCTCGCCCTTGGATCCTTGGAGCTCACACACCTTTATTTTTTAGTTGCCTAATCTATGTAGACATTTTCTATGTATTAGTGATATCCTGTCATGATTGTACCAATCGCTTTTTATGCGATCATGTATTTATTTCATGTATCAGTTTTATGATTTCAGTATACATTCTTTTTGTTTGCAAGCGCTTTGTATACAGTAGTGCAGAAACTATTTTGTAGGACTCTCATATAGCACAAAGTGCTATATGTGGTAGGGCAGCAAGCTGCCCTGCCACAAATTTTTTTTTCCCTGTTACCGTCACTATTTGCGTCGCAAATTTACTGCTCGTGTTGCTATTGGTGTGGCTTCTTGTGACGACGGGGGCAAATTTTGTGACACCAATAGCGACGTTTTTATGGCGTCGTCAATAACCTGCTTCTTGTGACGACGGGGGCAAATTTTGTTGTTTGTATTTTCATCGCTTTAAACGTTGGTATAAGGTCTATATCTTGTAGTGAATTAAAAATCTATCATATCGATAGAAGAGATGACAATCACATGGATTGTGCTACCTTGGGAAGAAGAGTTGAATCGAGAGGAGTTGTTGGCCTTACATATTAGATAGTTGGAAAGGAAGTCAGATGACAGAGAAACAATAGTTGCAAAGTTAAGGATAACAAGGATACAAAACAAGAAAGGTTTGACAAAAGGCATAGATTGAGGCCAACCATACAAGATGGGGATTGGGTGCTAGTCTATGGCAGCAATTCGGAAACCTAACATAGTCCCATGCATAAAGTCTCCAAGTGATGGTTGAGACCCTACGTGGTAAGAGAAGTGATTGATAATGCTCCAACAGCAAACATTAGGATGACTTTTTGACAAAGCCACTAACAATAGAAAAAATTGAAGCTTGCTGCTCTCACCTAGGCTTGAGGAGGATTACTCAAAGATAGGAGTAAGTTTTATGGGGTGCTGTTTAGGAATAAAACCAACTCGATAAAATAACATAAATATTTTTTATTAAAATTAAAAAGTCACGACCAATAAGTGAACGATCGAGATGCCAATTGTAAAAAAACCCTTGAGGTCATAATCATTTCAAAAAAGGCTTCACTGCAAATTTCTTCTTCCTTACATAACCTGGCCCTTCTCTACTCTTAGACACGGGTAGCCCCTCCTCATTGCACAAATCGGGCCTCCTCTTCCTCTTAAGCAAAGGCAGCCTCTCTTCAAGCACGAGAAAGCCCTCATCTAATTGCACCTACCTTGAGCAAGAAGTCTTGCAACTTGAGCTGCCGCCATCACCCTGCTTTGCGCCACGTTTCCTACTCAACTTCTCTTAGAGTAGCAAATACATCTTTAGCGACAATGGCACTAGAGAAGTTTTCTTCCCTTCGAAATGGCCCCCCAGTTCCCAGTGCTGCAGACCATTGGACACTCTCTTTTCTATAGTAACTGAAGCACAAGGAACTTTCAATCGTTCCCCACATAGGCAATTTGGTGAAATATAGGAAATTCTCCAATATTTCCTATGTAGACAAGTGCGTATTCCCCATCTATAACTAGGAATTTGCATTCCCCACATCTTATAATAGGGAATATAGAACATTCCCTACATTCCTTTGAAAGTCCCTACATTCTCTACATCTTATAATAGGGAATATAGAGCATTCCCCACATTCCTTTGAAAATCCCTACATAAAGAATTATAAGGATGTGATTCCCTACTTTTATGTAATAGGGAATTAAAGGTACAATGAGGATAAGATAAAGATGATGTTTATCACAATTCTCTATTTCTCAATTCAAGTTGATAATGATGGTTTCGAGAAGGTAAGGACAAAGGTAACAAGAAACTCTAAACCACTTACTATATAGAAAGTTCACATTATAACTAGGAAGATTACTAACCAAACTAGGAAGAATGTAGAATTTTCTAGTTATAACTAGATAATTTTGCCATCACTAGTCTTTGCTAACTAGTAACATCCTTTTCCTAGATAGTATCTAGAAAATTGAAGCCCTACCTAGCAACATTATCTAGCAAGTTATTGTATAACTAGTAATAATATCAACCTAATTAGAAAATTTTACTTTTTACTAGTCATAACTAGCAAGTACTATCCTCTAACTAGGGAATTATAGATATTCTATCAAGTTAACTTGGAACTCATGATTTTTCTAGGTATAATTAGTAAATAAATATTCATTGATTAGACATTTACATTTGTATAATACTTACTCACAGCTAAGCTTTTCACATTGACACAAAAGCAAGACCACAATTGTTGAAAGGTAATCACAATAACAAAAAAGAAAACTAAAAGAAAGATGTTTAGTACACATGAATAACACAAAATGTGTGGCCCCAATAACAGAGTCATTGCATTTAGCAACAATAACACTTACAAAATTGAGCAAAGTACATGGCCACATTGACCAAGCATATATCATGGCCATGACATCCATCTTATTGGAAAGCTCATGATTATATTAGTGAGAAAAAAGCATATTGCACCAATGGATTAAATAGAAACTCCACACACTAACATCATATTCCCTACTGTCCAAATGAGCAACAAGAGCAAACATTCAAAGTGCATGGCAAGAAAACCACACAATCATATATATCCTATCATGAAAATTAGATAGCCATATCAAAAAGGAAAGCACATTACCAAGTGCATGATCATATTGGTCATGGAAGTGCACATGGAAAAAAAGAACCACCAAGGTAAAGCGCGTAGCCATATTGAGAAAAAGCTAAATTGCATTGCCCAAAACATGTGGCTATAGAAAATAAAGCAAACTACATTGCTAGTTGTATGATGAAATATTATCACCTTTCAAACTAGCACTAAACTTATAAACTTCATGTCTTAACACAAAAATATAAGTACCAAGGATTCTAGTGATTGCCAACTATTGTAGCTAGCTCTATGTGGAAGCTTGCAACATGATAGATGGGAAGCTACTTTAAGGTTCACTATGAGGTGACTTGAATAACAAGAAGGCTACACCTAAATAGCCTTACAAGGGTGGAAGTATATTACCTTTACAAAGAACTAGTGCTCCAAAACAAAGAAATCCTCATTGGATATTCTCATTTTATTAGGGTTTGAAGTTGAGAAATTCCATAGAAAAGTATCCATGGGAGCATATAAAATTCTCACCAATCTCAAAGGTAGGTGAAATAATTCAAACAATGTAGAAACTCTTGCAAATTCTCAATGGAACATTGAAAGTGCATCATAATAAAAGGAAAACACAAGAGAAAAAGAAGATCAAATTAAGATTGGAAAAATTTTGAATTTATCTTTTGAGAAAAAATAAGAGAGCTAAAAGAAAGGCATGTTGTTTGTGCTAAGAACATGCTCAACAAGGCCAATATTAAAATAGAGTACTCTTCCCCTCCCTCTCCCTCTCTTTCTCTCTCTCTCTTTCTCTCTCATTTCCTCTCCTAAACAAGCAAAAAATAAATTGATTTAAATATTAAACAAGCAAAAGGGAGAGTGAGAGAGAGAATGCACTCTCCCTCTCCCTCTCCCTCCCTCTCCCTCTCTTTCTCTTTCTCTCCCTTTCTCATTTCCTCCCCTCCCTCTCCCTCTCCCTCTCTTTCTCTTTCTCTTTCTCTCTCTCTCTCTCCCTCTCCCTCTCCCTCTCTTTCTCTCTTACTCTCTCGTTTCCTCTCCTAAACAAGCAAAAAAGAAAGTGATTTAAACGTTAAACAAGCAAAAGGGAGAGGGAGAGAGAGAATGCACTCTCCCTCCCTCTCCCTCTCTTTCTCTTTCTCTCCCTCTCTCATTTCCTCCCCCTCCCTCTCCCTCTCTTTCTCTTTCTCTTTCTCTTTCTCTTTCTCTTTCTCCCTCTCCCTTTCCCTCTCTTTCTCTCTTACTCTCTTGTTTCCTCTTCTAAACAAGTAAAAAAAAAGTGATTTAAACATTAAACAAGCAAAAGGGAGAGGGAGAGAGAGAATGCACTCTCCCTCTCCCTCCCTCTCCCTCTCTTTCTCTTTCTCTCCCTCTCTTTCTCTCCCTCTCCCTCTCTCTCCCTCTCCCTCTCTTTCTCTTTCATTTCCTCTCCTAAACAAGCAAAAGAGAGTGATTTAAACCTTGAACAAGCAAAAGAAAGAAAGAGGGAGACTCACCGATGAGATATGGCAAGCATGGGGTAGCTCCTCTTTGGAATGAAGGCTCCTCCTCTCCTTCGCGAACAACGGCGGCGGCGGCGGCGGTGGCAAGTCTTCTTCCTCTCCTTCTCTCACGACGGTCGCTCTCTCCCTCACTTTCTCTCTCAAAACTCACAATGGAGTAAACGCAAAATGAAAACCGCGCTCGGTTTTGGCCGCGTTTTTTCGCTGCGGCCCGTCGCAAATAGCGACGCCGCTATCCGCCGTCGCTAATCGGCGTCGCTACTACCTCAAATCCTTGTAGTGAGAGAGGGAGAGGAAGGGAGAGAAAATGAGAGAGGGGGAGGGGGAGGGAGAGGGATTTTTCTCTCTCTTACTTGTTTTTGGTATAACTCGTGTGTATTGAGAGAGGGAGAGGAAATGAGAGAGAAAGAGAGGGAGAGGGAGAGGGAGGGAGAGAAAATGAGAGAGGGAGAGGGGGAGGGAGAGAAAATGAGAGAGGTATGTATTGAGAGAGGGCGAGAAAATGAGAGAGAAAGAGAGGGAGAGGGAGGGGGAGGGAGGGGGAGGGAGATAAAATGAGAGAGGGAGAGGGAGTTTTCTCTCTCTTTTACTTGTTTTTGGTGTAACTCGTGTGTATTGAGAGAGGGAGAGGAAATGAGAGAGAAAGAGAGGGAGAGGGAGAGGGAGAGGGAGAGGAAGAGGAAGAGGGAGAGGGAGAGGAAGGAAGAGGAAATGAGGTATAATTCGTGTGTATTGAGAGAGGGAGAGGAAATGGGAGAGGGAGGGAGAGAAATGAGAGAGGGAGGAAATGGGAAAGCAAGAGGGAGGGAGAGGGAGGGGGAGGGAGAGGAAATGAGAGAGGGAGAGGGAGAGGGAGGGAGAGAGAAAGAGAGGGGGAGGCAAAGGAAAAAGAGAAAAAACATTAAACATAATAGGGAAAGAGAGAAAGAGAGGGTAAGGGTAAGGGAGGGAGAAGAAATGAGAGAGGGGGAGGAGAGAGAAAAAAGAGAGAATGAGAGGAGAGAGAAAAAGAGAGAAAATATGTTAAACACAATAGGGAAAGAATAGGGAAAGAGATAAAGAGAGGGAGATGGTGAGGGTAAGGGAGGGAGAGGAAATGAGAGAGTGAGAGGAAGAGAGAAAAAGAAATGCGAGGGGGAGAGGAGAGAGAGAAAAAAATGAGAGAGAAAAAGAGAGAATAAACACTAAACATAATAGGGGAAGAGAGAAAGAGAGGGTGAGGGTGAGGGAGGGAGAAGAAATGAGAGAGGGAGAGGAAGAGAGCAAAAGGAAATGAGAGAGGGAGAGGAGAGAGAGAAAGAGAGAAAACATGTTAAACATAATAGGGAAAGAGAGAAAGAGAGGGTAAGGGTGAGGGTAAGGGAGGGAGAAGAAATGAGAGAGGAAGAGGAAGAGAGCAAAAGGAAGTGAGAGAGAGAGAGGAGAGAGAAAAAATGAAAGGAGAGGAGAGAGAAAAAGAGAGAAAAGATGTTAAACATAATAGGAAAAGAGAGAAAGAGAGGGAGAAGGTGAGGGTGAGGGAGAGAAAGGAAGAGAGAAAAGGAAATAAGAGAGGGAGAGGAGACAGAAAAAGAAATGAGAGAGGGAGAGGAGACAGAAAAAAGAGAAAAAACATTAAACCTAATAGGGAAAGAGACAAAGAAAGGGAGAGGGTAAGGGAGGGAGCGTATGCGAGAGAGGGAGAGAAAGAGAGAAAAGGAAATGAGAGAGTGAGAGGAGAGAGAAAAAAATGAGAGTGAGAGGAGAGAGAAAAAGAGAGAAAAAACCCATATACCTAATAGGGAAAGAGAGAAAGAGAGGGAGAGGGTGAGGGAAGGAGAGAAAACGAGAGAGGGAGAGAAAGAGAGAAAAGGAAATGAGACGGGGAGGAGAGAGAAAAATGAGAGAGGAAGAGGAGAGAGAAAAAAAGAGAAAGAATATGAAACCTAATAGGGAAAGAGAGAAACAGAGGGAGAGGGTGAGGCAAGGAGAGGAAATGAGAGAGGGAGAGGAAGAGAGAAAAGGAAATGAGAGAGGGAGAGGAGAGAGAAAATACACTAAACATAATAGGGAAAGAGAGAAAGAAATGGTGAGGGTGAGAGAGGGAGAGGAAATGAGAGGGAGAGAAAGAGAGAAAAAATGAGAGAGGGAGAGGAGAGAGAAAAAGAGAGAAAAAACATTAAACGTGATAGGGAAAGAGAGAAAGAGAGGGTGAGGGTGAGGGAGGGAGAGGAAATGAGAGAGGGAGAGGAAGAGAGAAAAGGAAACTAATTGTCGTTGTTTGTTGTAGTAGTAGTAGTTTTTTTTCTTTTCTTCTTTATTGTTGTTTAGTTTTTTTGTTTTTTGTTATTGTAGTAGTAGTAGTAGTAGTTTTCTCTTCTTTTCTTATTTATTGTTGTTGGAGTAGTAGTTGTTGTTGTTGTTTTTTTTTCCCTTCTTTTCTTGTTTATTATAGTGGTTGTAGACATGGTAGTGGTAGTGGTAGTGGTAGTAGTAGATGTGGTAGTCGTAGTCATGGTAGTGGTAGTGGTAGTGGTAGTGGTAGTGGTAGTCGTGGTCGTGGTCATGTTCATGGTCATAGTCGTGGTCATGGTCATAGTAGTCATAGTCGTAGTGGCCGTCGTCATGGTCATAGTCGTAGTCATGGTCGTGGTCGTAGTCATGGTCACAGTCATAGTCATAGTCCTAGTGGTGGTCATGGTCATCGTAGTCATAGTCGTGGTCATGGTCGTGGTCATGATCGTAGTCGTGGTCGTAGTCGTAATCATAGTCGTAGTCGTGGTCGTGGTCATCATAGTCGTAGTCCTAGTGATCGTGGTCATGGTCGTGGTCATGGTCGTGGTCGTAGTCGTAGTCGTAGTCATAATTGTGGTTGTGATCATCGCAGTCGTGGTCGTGGTCGTGGTCGTGGTCATAGATGGAAGGAGAGGAGATAATGAATGGATAAAAAACAAAGAGAGAGTGGTGGCGAGGTCCGGTGCAACACCATGAGGCAGGAAACACTCCGACATAGATATGTTAATCTGTGGGTGGGTGGGTGGAGACTTTACATACGTTAATTTTTGCTGAGTTACAAGAGAAGAAATCCCTTATCAAATAATTTAAGAAGGAAAAAAATAATGATAACAAAAACAAATTGTTTGTCGTAACGTAAACAAAATGGAAAACGATGAAGGTCTTGTTGTTCAAGATCGCAAGGCATATCTTGATCAACGTGTCCCATCTTGCTCTCAATGCAAGCTGGCAATCAGACGAAAACGTCGATTGTCTATAGAACAGGTACGACGCTTTGGCGAGTTTCAATCTTAGATCATTGATTAGGCGATTGCAGATTTTTAGAAAACGGTAAGCAAAGTTAATATCAATCATGCATTGTACTCGCAAGCTAATTGAATACCATATACAAGAAGATTGGTTGTGGCTGGCAAATTTTCTATCTAGGGAGGTGACGTCTTGTCCCAAGAAGGAGTGCATCCTTTGCGGCCAATTAGAAAAGTTAGTGGGTGTGTGATGGATGGAGTGCATAAGCCAATCCACCACTTGGAAGATACTACCCAGTCTATACTGTCAATACCAGAGGAGACATGCAACCTTCCAGACCTACCTACAATCTTGGGGCCTGAGATGGAGGCAATGATCGATTCATTGATTCCCATGGATGTTGAGAATTCTGATCTGCTTAGAGAGGAAGCATCCATACCATTATATGATGGGTGCCGAGTATCTCTCCTGAAGACACTGCTTACACTCCTAAGTATGCAAGCAAAATACAAGTGGAGCAATGCGAGTGTGACGGATTGTTCAGGTACCTTGTACGTACGTTTTGTTGATTTCTTTTCGGCACTACCATTAAAAACATTTATGATTTTTCAAGGTGTTTTATGATTTTTTTCATGTTAATGGAATATCATATATTACCACCTGCAAATACCATGCTTGAGTCTCATGATGATGCACGACATGTTTTACGAAAGCTTGGCATGGACTACAACAGCATCCATGTATGTATCAACGACTTGATGGGGCATTTCATGAGGGCTACTATCATGGTCGTCAGTCTCTACTCTTCTTGAAGACTCTACCTCCTTGCGTCGACGTTTTACAGCCTCTCGATGCCCGGGAGGGAGCATCTGAGGATGTGGCACCGCATCCTGATCAACCACAAAAGGGAGTTTCATGTACGTTGATATATAATTCCCATAACATAGACTAGTAATCTTAGTGGTAAAAAAAAACAATGAATACCGGTGATTTTTCTCGGTCCCATTCTCCATACAAGCTAAGGTGTGACATTGCAATTCGACGTGCTCAAAAAATACACCCTCGACAACGATCACACATGCATTTAATTTTTCATCATAGCCATGCATCTCAATTATGAAGATGCAATGTTTCATCCTCACTTGAGGATCTCAATTCTAAATACACAAAAATCATCATAAATACATTAAAACTTATGATAAGAATTTCAAGGTTAAAACTTATCTTAAAAACAAAAAATTATGATAAAGCCTAAATGTGCATCTATATCCGCGTTAACATATATGTCTATATTAGCGTCTATTTTTGCATCTATCCTTGCGTCTATCTGAACAATAGACGCGCATATACATGCAAAAATAGACGCACACGTCAAAATTCAAACCATACTTAAATCATTTCTTTTCAAACTACGCCTTTTCTTTCTTGCGTTTTTTGCGGTTCTGAATCTTGAGTTTAGCCGACATGCAGTCTCTTCATGCCTCACCTAGTCTCTTCATGCCTCACTTCCTCATGATTCACCTCTTCTTTCATTTCAAACACACAAGAAGGGAAAAAGAAAAGCCAAGGAGAGGAAAAAAGAGAGAACAAGAGAGAGAGAACAAGAAGAAGCAGCAAGCAAGCATCAAGGGAGGGTAACTTACCAAGGAGAGGAAGAAGGAGAAGGAAGAAGCGCCACCACCCGCCACACCAAACACCCAAGGTGAGTCTCTCTCTCTCTCTCTCTCTCTCTCTCTCTCTCTCTCTCTCTCTTTGTTTCTCCCTTTCTCTCTCTGCTCTGTCTGTGTATTTAAGATTTTTGATTCCATTATGTATTGCATTTTGTAAATCATCAATGGCGGTCGTCGGGCTAAAATCAGCCGACCAAGGGCGCCTGATAGCGCATCTACATTTTAGTGTAGACACAAATATAGACGCAAAAAATGTTTCCTCTCATAGCGTCTGAGGGCGCGTCTTAGAGCGCATGTGCTGGTGCGTGTGCAGGTCAATCTACATGCGAGGATACATGCACGCGCAGATTGACCTGGAATTTGCGTCTGACAGCGCGTATATGCTCCATCTTAGATGCGAATATAGACACGCTCGACAGAAGGTTAACTTTGGGAGCGCATCTGAGGGCGCGTCTAACCTGCAATTTAGACACGGAGATACACGCGCCAGCTCTCCCAGCTCTGATAGTAAATAATATATTTTTGCAATGATGAATGTGACCAATCCCATGTTTGTGTTTATCAGTTTTCTTGTTTATGAGAAGCATTAGCACTTAAGTTTTATGCAGACATTGAGGCTTGTATGGGGGTTGCCTAGGAGGTGGCGAGTAATCACCCTCACCAGTAGATCACGTAGAGGAGGTTGTACACCGGTACTATAGAGTTACAGATGCTAGTGGCATCTTTCATGATGATGAAGGAAGGGATGTAATGGCGTACATGAGGAGCATTGTGCATGCGACGTATAAAGATTGTTTCATTGCCTTAAAAAATAAAACAACGGCTTGTGGCAGGAGGTGTTGAGGGCAGTCCATCGGAGGTACCCAAATCTTGAGGGTCAGCGATTCTCGGATGATTGGGGACGCACAAAAGTGAGGGATATGCTTCACAACAAAAGATCCCACCTCATGACATGGGCCAGGGACTCACTGCGGAGGCAGGAGGAGGGGCGTGGAGCCTATAGCCAACCACCTATGTGCCACCGCATAGAGTGGAAGAAAGCCAAGAAGAAAGCAACAGAGAAAGTGAAGAGTCACCAGCACACAGAGGCACGATGGATCCAAATGGAAACCATGGGATCGTCGCATTACGGATCGGGCGGCAGAGAATCGTGGGAGGCAGAGTTTGTAAGTATATTTTGATTTCTAGTTTTTTAACATTTATATTTCTTTCGATTCTTTATATAATTTATTCTAATATATTGTGACTCATAATTGTTTGTATATATCATAATTGTTTTGCAAACTACTATCATTGGTAGGATACCTACTCCTAGAGAGGTAGATTACCATCGAGGCCATAACCGCACAGCCACATGGCTTCACTTCTATGAGAAGGGTCTCATCACTGAGGACCAATACAACCGGGCCATGAGGATTTGACAGCCAGAGGAGGTATGTTTTTCTTACTTTCCTATTAAAAGTATAGCTACTTATAACTTTTTCTTCACCATGTCTATGTAAGCAACCTTAATCTTTTGTGTGTGTAGGCAAACCTAGATGTGGAGCATAGCGAGGAGGGGGATAGCGACGCTAGTAGCCATGGTGGTACTAGCAAAGATGTTTCTTCTTCGGATTTGTAGAGGAGCACCATACCTCCTCATGAGGCCTTGTTTTCTTGTATATGTATGATCCATCTTTGTGCGTCTACCAACGTGTCTATATGCACGTGCATATGTGCGTCTATTACGCATCTATTTTTGCGTGTAAATTCGTTGATACATGCGATTATAGATGCAAAATGGTAGACGCGCAAATAGACAGGCGGATAGACACGCCCATAAGATTTTCTCTATATTCAAAAATCGCGTCTAAAAGTGCGTCTATGAGGCCTTTTTGTTGTATTGAAATAATTCTTTTGGGGAGCTTTACGCTATGTGTCTTGATGTAAAAGTGACCACTGGTTATGTACAAGAAGAGCAACACTTCTTTACAATGCAAGATGGTTTCTTATATGCATTGATTTTGGAACAACCTTATATCACAAGATTGTGTAAGGAAATAAAGGTGATTGATGATGTTTCTACTTATACAAGAGTCAAAAGCAAGGATGGGAGGAAAGTAGTCCATCTTACCGTTTGTGTTAGTCATCTTAGGAATCGGGATATGCTTTGAGAGTCTCCTTTTTGCCTCCAAATGCAAGGGAGTTCAAAGAACTAGATTTTCAATGTACATTACTATAATACAGGTCTATAGTAGCGCTGTTTAGAAGATGTACTCACCTCCTGATGGAATGAAGCATGTATTTATTACTGGTTATTCTCAATTGACAACAAACAATTCATGTTGGTTTAAGCCTATGGAAGTTATATGCAAGGTGCTGACATATATCTATGAAATGGGCTACTAATAAGAAACTGAGAGCATTGGGGTTGTTAGCTAAAAATGAGGACATTTCAAGCCTCTTTATGGGCTGAATATTACTCATACCATGGCTAAAATTTCAGCAACCACACATGCAGAAAATGAAGCTAAAAATAGAGTGTTATCAGTATGCTCTTTGGACATGTATGATATATTATTATTTGCTCAATAGGAATGATTACAATGGGCTGAAGCAGTTATAGAGACAAAGTATAATATGGTTGAAAAAAATGTGTAACTAGTTGCTTGGTTGCTTCCACTAGATAGTGAGGGACTATATGAGAAAGTGTCAGGGCAGCCAAGTTTATAAGATCCTAAAGATATAAGTTATCAATTTACAGTTGAAACATTATAGTAATTGAAAGTTGGTGCAAAAGGGTTTCTTATGCCTGTTGAACTAATGTACAATCACTACAAGGATTTGAGCTAGTAGCGACGACGATTAGTGACGGTGGGTAGCGGCATCGCTATGTGCGTCGCAAAAGTGACGCAAATAGTGACGCAAATAGCAACGCTCCACAGGGAGAAAGGCGGGCCGAAACCGAGCGTGGTTTCATTTCGCGTTTGCAGGTTTTGTGTTTTGAGAGCGAGAGCGAGGGAGAGAGCGACCGTCGTGAGAGAAGGAGAGGAAGAAGACTTGCCGCCGCCGCCGCCGCCGCCGCCGTTGTTCGCGAAGGAGAGGAGGAGCCTTCGTCGCAAAGAGGAGCCGCCCCACACTCGCCATATCTCATCGGTGAGTCTCCCTCTCTCTTTCTTTTGCTTGTTTAAGGTTTAAATCACTTTCTCTTTTGCTTGTTTAGGACAGGAAATGAGAGAGAAAGAGAGGGAGAGGGAGAGAGAGAGAGAAAGAGAAAGAGAGGGAGAGGGAGGGAGAGTGCATTCTCTCTCTCCCTCTCCCTTTTGCTTGTTTAAGGTTTAAATCACTTTCTTTTTTGCTTTTTTAGAAAAGGAAATGTGAGAGAAAGAGAGAAAGAGAGGGAGAGGGAGATAAAGAGAAAGAGAGAGAGAGGGAGAGGGAGGGGGAGGAAATGAGAGAGGGAGACAAAGAGAAAGAGAGGGAGAGGGAGAGGGAGGGAGAGTGCATTCTCTCTCTCCCTCTCCCTTTTGCTTATTTAATGTTTAAATCACTTTCTTTTTTGCTTGTTTGGGAGAGGAAATGAGAGAGAAAGAGAGAAAGAGAGGGAGAGGGAGAGAGAGGGAGAGAAAGAGAGGGAGAGGGAAAGAGAGGGGGGAGAAATGAGAGAGGGAGAGAAAGAGAAAGAGAGGGAGAGGGAGAGGGAGAGGGAGGGAGAGTGCATTCTGTCTCTCCCTCTCCCTTTTGCTTATTAAATGTTTAAATCACTTTCTTTTTTGCTTGTTTAGGAGAGGAAATGAGAGAGAAGGAGAGAAAGTGAGGGAGGGGGAGAGGGAGAGAGAGAGAAAGAGAGGGAGAGAGAGAGGGAGAGGGAGAGGGAGGAAATGAGAGAGGGAGAGAAAGAGAAAGAGAGGGAGAGGGAGAGGGAGGGAGAGTGCATTCTCTCTCTCCCTCTCCCTTTTGCTTTTGGAGAGTGTTAAGATATATTGTGAGAGGGAGAGGAAATGCGAGAGAAAGAGAAAGAGAGGGAGGGAGAGGGAGAGAGAGGGAGAGAAAGAGAAAGATAACATATGTTGGAATGATAGCATATCCATGATTATGGTAATGGTATCCACTTTACTTTTTTTATAGGTACCATTACATCGACTCCTTAAGAGGGCTAAATATTAGTCATACACTTTATAAAGTCTAATTAGGAGATTTAAAATGCATGATAATAGACTTATCGATAATTGTATGCAATGTGCTTTGCCATGGGCCACGTACATTGGTGACTCTTTAAGATGGCTTGAAATTGGTCATGTCCTTCATAATGTCCAAGTAGGGGATCTAATTGTGATATGCATAATTCATTGTTTTTGTATTAACTTTATAGGCATAACAAATTAGAAATCATGCCAACTAGTCAACGGAAGGACTTAAAGAAAATGATACCCTAGCTAATGGTCATTACGGTACTTCATCAAAATGAACCCAAAAGTATTGTTATAGAAGAAGGATCCCTTAAATTGAGCATAGGATATTTTCTCTCAGGTCTTATGACTATGAGTAGAATTGATTGAAAGAAATATTATTACTAGAGTTGATAAATTTCATAGATTGCATTAATTTTAATACGTGATCCTAGGACAAAAAAACCACATTTCTAAGATGCTTTTTGTTGAGACTGATTTATTATTAGACCAAGAGATCCTCAATGATGCTCACAAATGGATTACTTATACTCAAAGCCCTCTAGTGCAGTTGTATAAGTAATCCTAGTAGAGCCCCTCTAAGATACTCAAAGTAAATAACCTAGAGACCGTAGCTAGGTATATAAGGTATAATGGTTGTACAAGAAGACACCTCAATAATTGACTTGTCACCATTAAATCCCAAAGAAGAATCGTGTTCCATCCCCTTCAACTCTATATTCACCTTGTGAAGAATTTCATTAATCATAGCATCCTTGTCACCAATCTTTTTGTTGCAATGATGAAGTAACATATTCATCACTTTTCCTTTTAGCATCTAAGCCATTATCCAATCTTTTAGTCAAGTCCAAACATTTAGTCTTCGACTCATGAACCTTATGAACCAATGCTTTTTTTTTTTACAATAACGAATAATTATCTACCGGGGCAAACAAATCCTTGACCATGATATAGGGCTGAGATATAACATCAATAAATCTCTCAACTACTATGTACAATGCAAGAGCTTATGGTCAACTTGAAACTTGACATACATCTCCATAAAGCTATCCATTTGAATCTCATTTACTGTAATGTAGATAAGATGGAAAACGAAGAAGGTCTTATTGTTTAAGATCGCGAGGCGTATCTTAATCAGCGTGTCCCATGTCCTTGCTCTCAATGCAAGTTGGCAATTAGACGAAAACACCAATTGTCTATAGAACACGTACGACGATTTGGCGAGTTGCAATCTGAGATCATTGATCAGGCGATTGCGGATTTTCAGCAAACGGTAATTTGAAGTTAATATTAATCATGCATTGTACTCGCAAGATAATTGAAAACCATACATAATAAGATTGGGTCTTATTGGCAAATTTTCTATCCAGAGGGGGTGATGTCTCGTTCCAAGAGGGAGTGCACCCTTTGCGGCCAATTAGAAGAGTTTGTGGACGTGCGATGGATGGATTGCAGGAGCCAATCCACCACTCGCAAGGCCAATCTATATCGTCAATGCCAGAGGAGACAGACAACCTTCTCGACCTATCTACAATCTTGGAGCCTGAGATGGAGGCAATGATCGATGCATTGATTCCCATGGATGTCGAGACATCTGATCCGCTTAGAGAGGAAGCATCCATACCATTATATGATGGGTGCCGAGTATCTTGGTTGAAGACATTGCTTGCACTCTTAAGTGTGCAAACAAAATACGGGTGGAGCGATACGAGTGTGACCGAGTTATTCACGTACCTTGCACATAGGCTTCATTGATTTTTTTTTTTGACAATATTATTACAAACATTTGTGATTTTTCAAGGTGTTTTATGATTTTTTTCAAGTTATTGAAATATCATATATTACCACTTACAAATGCCATGCCTGAGTCTCATGATGATGCACGACATGTTTTACGAAAGCTTGGCATGGACTACAATAACATCCATGCATGTATCAACGATTGTATACTGTTTCGAGATGAATACGAGACTATGAATACATGTCCAAAGTGTGGTGCTCACAGGTATCGACAGGACTTGCAAGGGCAAACCATCCCTCAAAAAGTTCTCAGACACTTTCCGCTCATCCCCCGCATAAACCACATGTTTCGCATGTTCGGCATGGCAAGCTTGACAGCGTGGCATGTGTAGAATAGGTCCATGGATGGAGTTCAACGAATATCAGCGGATTCGCGTGCATGGAGCCACATTGACTCCATGCACGCGAATCTGCTGATATTACCACTTGCAAATATCATATATTACCACCTGCAAATACCATGCTTGAGTCTCATGATGATGCACGACATGTTTTACGAAAGCTTGGCATGGACTACAATAACATCCATGCATGTATCAACGATTGCATACTGTTTCCAGATGAATACGAGACTATGAATACATGTCCAAAGTGTGGTGCTCACAGGTATCGACAGGACTTGCAAGGGCAAACCATCCCTCAAAAAGTTCTCAGACACTTTCCGCTCATCCCCCGCATAAACCACATGTTTCGCACGTTCGGCATGGCAAGCTTGACAACGTGGCATGTGTAGAATAGGTCCATGGATCGAGTTCAACGAATATCAGCGGATTCGCGTGCATGGAGCCACATTGACTCTACCTTCCCAGGCTTTGCGCGAGAACCAAGGAATCTTCGGCTTGGTCTCGCAATGGATGGTGTGACCCCATTCGGTCTGCGCTCAACTTCTTACAGTGTGTGGCCTATAGTGCTTGTCAACTACAATATCCCTCCATGGCTTTCTACGAAGAAATGACATCTCATCCTTAGCTTGCTCGTCCCAGGCCGTTACAAAGTAAAAAATATGGACGTGTATCTTCGTCCATTAGTCGATGAGCTTAAGATTTTGTGGGAGGAGGGGGTCACTGTGAAAGATATGAGCAGGCGCAATGGTCGCGCGATCAGCGAATATTCGAGCCATTCTCATGTGGACGATGCATGACTTTCCGGGATTGGGAGAGTGCTCAGGTGAGCAGACCTCCGTTCTCACTGGTAATATCTATATTTTATCTCATTCAATCAAGTATTCACTAGGTCGTGGCTCAGCTTATAGGTCTGGTTACCTCAGGTTATCATGCATGTCCATTGTGTGTGCCACAGTTAGACTCCCAAAGGTCACGAACCATGAAGAAGATGGCATATCAAGGACACACCAATTTCTTGCCGGAGGATCATGAACTGAGGGAAGGTTTCCTTGGATGATCTCCAACACGTATGAACGTCGCAAGCTGGTACGAGCTGAAAATGGTAAACCCGGAATCACATTCAAATGGAATGCGACAGTTCTCAGTTTTCTACGAGTTGCCATATTGGACGCACTTACAGGTCAACCACTTGTTGGATCCCATGCATATTTTCAAGAATGTGGACAGCTTGCTATGGGACCACATCACAGGAAAGAGAGACACTATAGGGACACGAATGGATTTGAAGGAGGTAGGTAAGATGGAGGCGCTTTGGCCGCAATCGAGTGCTGATGGTGGAGTGCAGCTTCCTCGCGCTCCTTGGGTTTTCTCCACTAAAGAGGAGCACATTGTGAAGCAAGTAATCTTCTATCCAAACCCCCGACAATGGTTTGAACTCGCTTTGTACGTGTTTGTGAACATGTAATCTTCTATCCAAACCCCCGACAACCTTGATGGTAGTATGTTATAGTTTCAACTCCCCGAAGTGCGAGAGTATATCATCAAAGCGATGTTCCAAGCATAGATGAAGATAATATGCAAATAGAGGGGTCGATATTACAAGGGGTGAAGGCCGTCGCAAGCTTGGAGCTCGCATCGGCTAACAATGATGGAAATACAAGAGTCCAAGATTTTTTTGAGAACGAGACAGACTCATTCTTTTGTGGTAACATGTCTATCGACCTTCCAGTGTATGCGGAGTTGTGTCAGGAGATTAACATGGGACCATAGGATATTTCATTCTTGGAGCATCCACTTACTCAATTCGTTGTTTAGATCTCTAATTCTAACACCATTTTTTATCTGTGCAGGTGACATTTTCAGGATGAGTTGAGGGATGAGCGATGAGGAGTTACAGGACATCTTTGCACGCATGTCTCCAGACTAGCTCGCGAGATTCAGAGAGATGGAAGGCCAGCAGCTGTCTCATTCTTCGTCAAGGCACTCTCCTAGATCTCCTTCAGCGCGATCAGATGCTTCAGCTTCGAGCAGACGATCTCGACGCTCACGACTTGGGCTAGAGGGAGGGACTTCATCGGGATCAGGGGGATGCTGCTGTGGAGACACGGATGTGGTGTCTCCGTCTCGTCGTTCAGCTGGAGCTGCGTCACCTCCAGGATTTGTCACACCTGTGGGGACGTCTACTCCAGTTACTCCGGCTTTTGCGCAACCGTCAGCAAGTGGCACCCCTTTGGGTTCCACTCTGAGAGAGGTTACCCCCATCGGTACACCGGATGTAGAGGGGTCTCCTGGATATGCCCAGGAGCGTGGACGGAGATGGGAGAGGACCCATCTTAGGCAGACTCCTAGGGGTTATGGATATTTGATTGATAGTAGTTCAGGAGCCATCATCATGAATGATGAGGAGAGGAGAGTGATGGCTCGCATGAGAGAGTTGTGCCAACAAGTTTTTCGGCACAACGTCCTGAATCATTGGAAGAACATACCGGAGGGGAGCAAGGACTACATAGTAGCATCCTTGCACGAGGAGTTTCCGGTGCAAGCCGCAGTAGATAGATTCTCTACGGGCTGGATGATGGATTGCATGCGTGCATACATGTCACATAGACGATCCGATGCATGCAAGGCAATCAAGAGTGGGGCTGCAAAGCCCGAGTGGTTAGATGCAGACGACTAGCACCGACTGAGGGAGGAGGCTACACATTCGCCAGGACGTTGGAGTCAGCAGCGCGAGGCGACGAGGGCACGACTCGAGGCCGGAGTGGTCCATCATCTTGGGAGTGGCGGCCACCAGACATATTTGGAGGACTTTGTAAGTTTCTCTTTTGTTTTGCTTGTTTGGTTTTTTGAAATATTCTTTGTACTGGCAATCATGTTTCTAACAGTTAGCATTTTGTTTTCTTTGCAGAACTCGATTACAAATCGCGAGCCGCAAGGCCTTGAGACTCGATATGCAGAGAGGCACGGTCTCAATGCATTGATTGACCGATTGTATAGACGCGGCGGCCTTGTAAGTCACTCATCTTATTTGAATGCATTATTGTATGGTGGATTGATGTATTGTTTCTTTTTTTGCAGAATCCATTCGATGCTCCTTTGCGGCGGGATGAGCTTTCGGGGGACGAGGATTTCTAGCTCGCCCTTGGATCCTTGGAGCTCACACACCTTTATTTTTTAGTCGCCTAATCTATGTAGACATTTTCTATGTATTAGTGACATCCTGTCATGATTGTACCAATCGCTTTTTATGCGATCATGTATTTATTTCATGTATCAGTTTTATGATTTCAGTATACATTCTTTTTGTTTGCAAGTGCTTTGTATACAGTAGTGCAAAAACTATTTTGTATGGCTCTCATATAGCACAAAGTGCTATATGTGGCAGGGCAGCTGGCAGGGCAAATTTTTTTTTCCCTGTTACCGTCACTATTTACGTCGTAAATTTACTGCTCGCGTCGCTATTGGTGTCGCTATGTGCGTCGCAAATTTGCTGGTTGTGTTGCTATTGGGGTCGCTATATGCGACGCATATAGTGACGCCAATAGCGACATCGCATATAGTGACGCCAATAGCGAAGTTTTTATGGCGTCGTCAATAACGACGCTTTTTGTGACGATGGGGGAAAATTTTGTTGTTTGTATTTTCATCGCTTTAAACATCGGTATAAGGTCTATATCTTGTAGTGAATTAAAAATCTATCATACCGATAGAAGAGATGACAATCACATGGATTGTGCTACCTTGGGAAGAAGAGTTGAATTGAGAGGAGTTGTCGGCCTTACATATTAGATAGTTGGAAAGGAAGTCAGAAGACAGAGAAACAGTAGTTGCAAAGTTAAGGATAACAAGGATACAAAACAAGAAAGGTTTGACAAAAGACATAGATTGAGGCCAAGAACCATACAAGATGGGGATTGGGTGCTAGTCTATGGCACCAATTCGGAAACCTAACATAGTCCCATGCATAAAGTCTCCAAGTGATGGTTGAGACCCTACGTGGTAAGACAAGTGATTGATAATGCTCCAACGGCAAACATTAGGATGACTTTTTGACAAAGCCATTAACAATAGAAAAATTTGAATCTTGCTGCTCTCACCTAGGCTTGAGGAGGATTACTCAAAGATAGGAGTAAGTTTTATGAGGTGCTGTTTAGGAATAAAAACAACTCGATAAAATAACATAAATATTTTTTATTAAAACTAAAAAGTCATGACCAATAAGTAAACGATCGAGATGCCAATTGTAAAAAACCCTTGAGGTCATAATCATTTCAAAAAAGGCTACACTGCAAATTTATTCTTCCTTACATAACCTGGCCCTGCTCTACTCTTAGACACGGGTAGCCCCTCCTCATTGCACAAATCGGGCCTCCTCTTCCTCTTAAGCAAAGGCAGCCTCTCTTCAAGCATGAGAAAGCCCTCATCTAATTGCACCTACCTTGAGCAAGAAGTCTTGCAACTTGAGCTGCCGCCATCACCCTGCTTTGCGCCACGTTTCCTACTCAACTTCTCTCAGAGTAGCAAATATGTCTTTAGCGACAATGGCACTAGAGAAGTTTTCTTCCCTTCGAAATGGCCCCCCAGTTCCCAGTGCTGCAGACCACCGGACACTCTCTTTTCTATAGTAGCTGAAGCAAGTTGTTGCAGTCCAGAATGGGAGCCTCCCCCCTCTTTGCTTTGAAGATGGACGCCTCCTATTCTCCAAGAGCCTGTGATGAGCCACACACAAAACTCCCCCGAGATCGAAATCTCCACTCTAGCTGCACCCACCCGGGTGCTCCTTCCTTATCATTAATGTAGGTCCCCCCCTACTCCTGAGCATCTAGATGGTAGGCGATGCAATATCCTTCCCTCTAATCCCCAAATGCCTCCCCCCTCTCTTGGAGGCAGGCTTCGTCTTCTCTTCTCCTGAGGCTTATCCTTCACTTCGCCACCTTCGATCCTCCCTCACCTTCATGTGTAGCAACTAGTTACTCTTTTTTGGCCCTTTGAGATAAGGTTTCCTAGGCTCTTGTTCACCTCCCAAGTTACTCTATAGTAGTGACACATACATGATAGGCAGATATAAGTACACATACAAACATAGACTCACACAAACACATACATAGGCAGATTTTAGTGCGCATACAAACATAGACTCACACAAACACATTCATTGATAGACATGCACATGACCACACACAGAAAAGGCATACATGCACATATGGTTAGGCACACTAACACATCCATACACATAGTATAAGCACATACATACACTTAGACATGCACACATAATAGTATAAACAAGAACAAGATCATGTATAGGCATAACTAAAGACAATCACAAGCACAAATCCACACACAAGCATTGGCACACAAATGCACACCAGATAAAAGAACATATGCACATAAAGTTCAACACAAGAATGCACATATATACACATATCTAAGCACATATATAATCACACTCGAGCACTCCAACACTTAGTAAGCCTCAAAGCACAAATACACTTAATGACGTATTTATATATATTTACACACACACACACAGACGAGGCCATAAATCATAACATAAACACATATAAACCTGAATACACTCCTGTATTTTAATCTCTCCAATAAAGATGAACGATTCTATGATGATAATGAAAATATAAAAGCTTGAACCTCATATTGATATCCATTGCCAAGGGATCTTTCACGGCCCTCAACTCACCCTACCACTTTTCCCTCACAGACCAAAAGGTTCATCACATTTGCCAGAAGTCCCCACAATGTTGTACAAAGAAGGTGAGTGTACAATGAAGGTGCAATTTGAAGTGCACATGCATCTAGGGTTATTGGATATAGCTCTAGTGGATCTTAGGCCATGCTGTGCATCAATATGGTGTAGTAAAGTGTCTTCCCAATGGCATGGAAGTAAATAAAATGAAGGGGTATAAGAGGGTGCTACGATTTGTGTGCACGACCATGTGTAGTGTGTTGTGTATGTGAGATCCCTCTTTGCCCTATGAAGTGTATCAGTTTTAGGGTTCAAAAATTATACATTCTCTTCTTATAGCTTAGCTTACAACATTGAACTCTTTTTTTGCTTGTACAAGCATCCAAAACTTGACAAGAAAGATTATATGCTCATAGAAGCTCAAATGACAAACAGCATTTGAACTCATAGAGTGTTAGGAGCTTAAGTTTTATTAGCTATCCAAACTAACAAGCATCAAACAAAACTCTATACAAGTTTCCAAAGACCAAACATTGCACTGCAAGTTAGGTGTGTTTAGGATTTCCCCAAAAAAGTATCACAACATTATTAAATATGGGAGCTTGGCCAATAGTTACTATAGTGCTAAAGGCATTGAGATAACAAAAAGGGTGGCAGGATAATTGTCTAGAGGAGGTAGTGGTATATACTAAAATGGCAATCATCAATGATTGGCACACTGATGGTATGATAGCAACACTAATGCTTTGGCTTGCCTTGTTGTGCCATGGAGGCATGAATGTGGTTCTCTTCATCAAGTTCAGATTGAGGTTGCTAATTGCAAACCTTCATGGAGACAAAGTCTACATGCTAATTCTAGCTAGACATTAAGGTGCTGCCTAAATGAAGAAGTATACCCAAGATGAAGAGAATGCCTTTGGCTCACGTGCTAATGATAAACTCCTTTGACATCTATTGCAACACTTGGTCTTCATTGGATCACAGATGGTTGGAAGTTGTAAGTTTATTTCTACCAATCCAAAAAGACATTGAGAGCATGGAGTGAAAAGCTATCTCTACTTTCTTAACGTTGCCCACATGCATATGTATATGAGTATACTTCCAATGTCCTTATTCCTATGAGTACCCTTTTGGATTCCATGTAACCGCTAGGAGCAAAAAGAGACGAGCTTATGTGACTTGTGCTAGGAATTCATTAGTTAACACCTTGAGTTAGAAGATTCTATTTGCTTATCCTTGTACTATCAATGAGAACTACAACTTTAATAGGATATCTTCCTTGCCTTCAATTCTCTTTCTTCTTCCATCTTGATGCATTATCCTCTAGCGATTTGTGATGAGACACGATTTCCCTTCGATAACTTGCAGAGGTTTTTAAGTGTGAGTGTTATGTGTGAATATCCTAGTAAGTTATGACTCCCTTTGGACATATGGATACTACTTTACTTGTGTATGTGTCTATCGAGTGTCTATCATGGATAGTGAAATATCCTTTTTTCCTTATATGTATACATGTATATCTATTTGTGCATGGATATATTACATGGATACATGCCTTTATAACAGCATTTGAGCTGCTTTGATTGTACAGCCAAACAACAATACCTTAAATACCTTCACATGATATGTCAAAGTTATGAGTTGATGTTGTAAACATGATTAAATTGAGACGTGCATTTAGTAGTTTAAATGAAGGAGCATTGTCATCTCTAGCTTCTATGACATGAATGTGCCCAAGTAGTACAAGTTTTTGAGTATGTCCTTTGAAAATATTAATTCGTGTCGTTTGATAAAACCTTACATGAGGGCTTATTGTAGCACACAACAAACCACAATGGCCTATGTAAGTGCCACTTTAAGTATAGATAGTGGGAAAATTTTATGTATATGGCTTTTAGGCATGCAAGTCTATAAATATCAAAATTATTGAATGCTTTGCAAAGCTGAAAAGGGCCATACCTGGTGGACTGACTAGGTAACGCGTTATAAGGAATAATATTTCGTGGTAGAGGACAATTAGAGTTACAATGCTGCCCCATGTAAAGAAGCTCCTGGATCCACATTATCGAAAGCTTCGCAAATCTGAACAAGGCCATACTGTGGTGGATAATTCTTTTGGACAAGTTCTTCATATGGAATACTAATTGGTGGAAGAGTTCAATTGGAATTCAAATGTCGCCGCATGTAAAGAAGCTTTCGCGAATGGAGGTCAAAATGTTGTGAAAAATTGGCACGTTGCAATTGTCTAGCAAGAGCAGAGAACGAGGTTTCTTTTCAAAGAAGCTAATGATCGCGGTGCCGGCATAATGATCACAATGCCGGCATGCTATGCTTTGTCTTCGAATATACAATCAAATGTTAGTAGTGCAAGTCACTTCAAACTTTATAGATTACAAGCTTTCGCAAGAGTTATTCAACATTTAATCAGTGTCGGTATAGATTACAAGAAGGTCCTGCTCTGTATAGATTACAAACACACGCTGTTCTGTATAGATTATACGCGGCTAGGAGTTGATCTATCTTGATCTACTGCTTGCAAGACCGGCGCAATATTGCAGCTCTGACGATGATATTGGTAATGACAGGGACCTCTTCGCAGGCAACTCCTATGACGATAGCATTCATGGTCGCCTTCTTCCTCGTATTATCATCATTATACGTGCATTTCATTAAGAAAATAAAATTACAAGGCGGCAAGCTGCTGGCCTCAGGGGCACAAGATGACGGTTACAAGAAGCAGCTAAAGCTCGACGATGATCAGCTGGCGCGCCCAGATGAATGTATCGTTCAAGATTTGCCTCTCCCGCCTGGCGCGGGGGCTAGGCGTGTCGTATGGGAGAGCCTGCAGTTTCTGAGGGCGGTTCGGCGGGCCGAGACTGCGGCTTGGGTGGCGGCTCGGATGGCCAGGCACGGCTCGTGTGTGTTCCGTACGAACCTCTTCACGAGGCCGGCTGTGGTGACGTCCGGGCCGGACGCCAGCCGCTTCCTTTTCTCCCACGACGGCAAGCTGGTCCGGCCCTTCTGGCCGCCCACCCTCGTGTCCCTCCTGGGGGACAGCTCCTTCCTGGCGGCCCCCGAAACAGCCAACCGCCGCCGCCTGCGCCGCATCGTCCACGACTGTGCCGGCTCCCCCGCCCTTCGCCGCCTCCTCACCCGCGTGGACTCCCTCACCATCCGTCACCTGGCCCTCCACTGGATCGGCCGGCGACAGCTCCCAGCCCACCACGCGGCGGCCATCTACACGCTTGAGGTCAGCTTCGCCCTCCTCCTCGGCGGTGGCCGGCCGCCGAGCTCCCGCACGCGCGACGCCCTCCAGCAACTGTACACCACCCTCACCGCTGGCGTCTTCACCCTGGGCGTCTATCTGCCCGGTACTCGCTACTATAAGGCGCACCAGGCCAAGGTCCGGTTGCACCGGCTCCTGCGTGAGTTGGTGTCCGAGAGGAGGGAGCAGCTCCTGCATCAGCCAGGAGATCATGGCCCTCCCTTTGTCAATGACCTTGTGTCTTATATGGTGCTGTGCAAAGATGAGCACGGGCAAGCCTTCTCTCACGATGAGATTGTCCACCTGGCCACCACCATCCTCCTCGCCAGCCAAGACACCGTCCACTCTGCTATCACCTTCGCTTGCAAACATCTAGCCCAGAATCCAGCCGTTTACGATAACGTGGTCAAAGGTGAGATATGCTAAGATTAGACTTTCTTTGACTCCCACTAAAGAGCCGTAATACCTACTTACAAATCAATAGGGTGGGTGGTTATGCCAGTTTAAGGTCAGCTTATGTATTTGGCTTCGACTCGATACCCTGTCAAGTGACATCTTTCAAGCTCAGTAGCATCCAAGTGTCTATAAGTAGGAAGTAATCCTAGCATTCTATGCTTGTGGGGCTTGCTTGAAGCCATAGAATGCCTTCTTCAGTCTGCATACATATGACAAGTAATTGTGCCTTAGTAGCATATTCCTTGTGTACAATGTGTAGTTGAGAGTAGGCAATGGTATGTCTAACATTCCCTAGCCTTTCTAAAAGCAAAAGGCATGACAAACTTTCCCGCATTTCACTTTGAGGACTATGAGTTGTTTTCCATTCGTGATTCCTAGTATTGTCAACGAGAGGAATCAAACGAGTAAAATACCATAAACACAAAAGAGGCCACACTACAAATATTTCTATATGTTGAATTGACCACTTAAATGCTCATAAGTAAGATCATCATGGGGTTACAGAATGTGGTTTCGTTAACCTACAATATACATGCAATATAGTTATTGTGTGCAATATGTCACATATAATGATTGGTTGTGTTTCTTGCATTTCTATATAATATTGTATCCATTGTACATTGGGCAGAACAAAGATCAATTTTGGAGTCAAAGAAACATGGAGATGCACTTACTTGGGAGGATCTAAATAAGATGGAATACACATGGAGTGTCATTCAAGAATCCTTGAGGTTACAACCACCAGCACTTGGGGTATTCTATGTTGCTACCAAAGATTTTGAGTATAATCACTTCAGGATTCCATGTGGTTGGCTGGTAAGGGCTTTTGTAAAACTATAGTTCGTCATTAATTTTATGTCCAAGCAACATTTAGTAGGATTTAGTTGTGGGATGCGTTTAATAATAGGCAAGTTGGAAGTCAAAGCACATATTGAAATACCTATATTGTTCAATATGTCTAACAAATCCTCTTATCCTACGTGCAGGTTTTCCTTAGTATATCCCATTGCCATATGGACCAAAGATATTTCACCAACCCTGATAAGTTTGACCCATCACGTTTCTTTGACAAAATAGTAAAACCGAACACCTTTATTCCATTTTGTGGAGGTCCTAGATTATGTGGTGGCATAGATTTTACAAAGGTGGTTATGCTTATCTTTTTCCACTACCTTGTGAATTTTTTTAAATGGACATTAGAAAATCCTAATGAAGGCATCTCTATGGGTATCACTCCTTATCCTATGCAAGGTTTACCAATCATACTTGAGGAAAAAACCTCATAAGAAGATTATCATGATAACGTCTATTGATCAAATTAGTTGATAATGCAAGCATTGAGTTTGAAAGTAACTCCTAACACCTTCTTTATTTTGTAATTAGTTTAATTGTATTAATAAGTCATAACCTAGCTTTGTTATCCAAAGTGATTGTGTTGTATATATATCTCTATATTAATATTAGAACTTGGTATATGAGAGTATTTATTATTCACTCATGGTCAAGTTACATAAGAGATTCAAGCACCACAACAAATGAAGGGTATATTCATCAAAACTACAATAAAAATGTACCAAAAAGAGATTTTAAAATACTAGACTTTTCCATCCAATGTGTGACCATTTAATCTTTGATATTATTTCGTTGGGATATCATTGGAATAAGCTTTAGAATCTCCATCACCACTAAATATTCCGACACTTAATATTTGTTAAAAATATTACCAATGTATATATTGACGGTTGTAGAGAAAAACAACTAGTAGAGATTTGGTCCTTGGAGTTTGTTTCTTCTATCCTATCACACATGGATTGTTGGTAAACTTGTATAAAACCTAATCAAGTATGACAATGAATATGATACTTATCATTACAATTCCAAATGAACAACCGATATTATATAAAACAATAAATATAAAACTAAGCATCCAATGAAAGTATTTTGAAAATAGAAGTGATTAACCAAATGAATATATGCTACTTTGCATGATAGAAATTCACTAAGTGATATAATTTAATCCATGCAGAAAACTTTAAACTCTAATAGTCACTACAAGGATATGAGACTATAGCGACACCCATTAGTGACAACAAATAGCGGCGTCGCTATTTGCGACAGTACCCAGAGGAAAAAAATGCGGGCCGAAACCCGAGCACATCATTTTTCGCGCATTCACGAAAGAGAGAGCAAAAGGGAGAGCGAGAGGGAGAGTGACCATCTTGTTGAGAGGGAGAGAAAGAGAGAAATAAGGAGAAAGAAGGTTTCTCACTGCCACCACCGCCGCCGTTCGCGAAGAAGAGGAGGAGGTGTATGGAGGGTGAAGAGGAGCCGCCAAACCCTTCTTCAAGCCTTTACAGTGAGTTCATTGTCCATTCTCACTACAAAAAAAGGTCTCTTAGACGCTCTTAGACACGATTTTTGAATTGAGAGAAAATCTTACGGGAGCATCTATAAGCCCATCTAAATGGGCGTGTACCATTTCGCGTCTATAGTCGCATATATAAGGAAATCCATAGATGCGCTTTTACATGCGCCAGTAGACGTGACTACAAAACCAAAAATCTCGTTTTTCTTAAAAATATATTTAATTTCTTTTTATTATTTTGAATTATATTGCACGTCTATGGGAGCATGTACTTTGCATTCTAGACGCGAGTATAGATACGCATTTTCTGTAATTTACACATGCAAATATATGCGAAGCGCCGAATTGGGAAAAAAAACCCAGAGAGCAACCACATGCTCTCTGGTTTTTTTTCCCCCCTCCCATACATCAAATTGCGCATTTGGAAAAAACACAATGGATCTGAAGGCACGAGAATTGAAACAGAAATCCATGTATTCATTATATATAAAATGCACTTACATGGGGAGTTTAGGTGCTTGCAACCTAAAGCGTGGTCGCAAGCAGTAAGCTCAAAGATGGATAATAGAAAAACAAGGAAACAAGGCCATAGAGAAGGCATGGTGCTCCTCTATAAATCTGAAGAAGAAACATCTTCACTAGCACTGTCATCGCTATTGGCGTCGCTATCCCCCTCCTCACTATGCTCCACATCGGAGTTCATCTATACACACAAAAGATCAAGGTTGCTTACCTACAATTGCAAAGAAAAAAGTTATAATTAGCCATACTTTTAATAGGAAAGTAAGAAAAACATACCTCCTCTGACTGTCGAATCCTCATAGCCCGGTCGTATTGCTTCTCAGTGATGAGACCCTCCTCATAGAAGTGAAGCCATGTGGTTGCGTGGTTATGGCCTGGATGGTAACCTACCTCTCTAAGAGTTGGCATCCTACCAACGATAGTAGTCTGCAAAACAATTATGATATACAAACAGTTATGAGACACAGTGTATTAGAACAAATTATATAAAGAATTGAAAAAAATATAAATTTTAAAAAACTAAAAATCAAAATATACTTACAACCATTGCCTCCCATGACTCTCTGTCGCTCGATCCGTAATTCGACGATCCCATAGTTTCCATTTGGATGCGTCGCGCCTCTGCATGCTGGCAACTCTTCACTTTCTCTGATGCTTTCTTCTTAGCTTTCTTCCACTCTATGTGGTGGCACATAGATGGTTGGCTATAGGCTCCACGCCCCTCCTCTTGTCTCCGCAATGACTCCTTGGCGCTTGTCATGAGGTGGGATCTTTTATTGTGAAAAAAATCCCTCACTTTTGTGCGTCCCCAATCATCTGAGAATCGATGACCCTTAGGATTTCGGTACCTCCTATGGACTGCCCTCAGCACTTCCTGCCACAAGCCACTTTTCTGATTCTTGAAGTAAATGAAGCAATCTTTATACGTCGCATGCATGACGATCCTCATGTACTCCATTACATCTCTTCCTTTATCATCATGGAATATGCTACCAGTATCTGTAACTATATAGTACTGGCATACAGGCTCCTCTACGTGATCTTCTGGTGAGGGTAATCGCTCGCCACCTCCTAGGCAACCCCCACACAAGCCTCGTCCTTCCCCTCGACTCTCCCTCCTCCCTCTCTGTCGACTACCCTCTACCTCGTTGGATGCACATGCTTCCGCAAATGCACGTGCGTCGGCTGACGCTTGTGCTTCAGCCGATGCATGTATAGGCACTGCACGTGGAGTACGGCAATTGGGGTTTGGACATTTGGTGTTTGGGAAGCAGTGCCAGGCAAAGACGTCAGAGGAATTCTAGACATGATGCTGAATACCTCGTCTCCTGTGGGAAAGCGGCCAAGGTGTCTAGTCATCTCTCCCATGAAGTCTTCCTTACTAGGAAAACCTCCAGAAAAAACATTGATCCCTGTACTGAACAAGAATAATGTATCATTCATGTGCTCCAAATCTGGGCCATTGCTAGACGAGCCAAGATGCAACATCTGCAAACAAAACACAGGAATAAGACAAATTTGGTAAACTACAATATTGTGTAAACTGTACTATTGTGTAACATGTTAGTACAATTCCAAAAATAAAAGCTTGTCTTTTTATCAGACGTGGCGTGTGTATATTTGCGTCTAAGATGCAGAATTGACGTGCTCTCAAACGCTTCTCCGAAGTTAAAGCCTTTTTTTTAAAGCAAAGCGTGTGTGTTCTCGTGTCTAGTATGCAGAATAGATGCGCTCAGAGACGCGGTACCACCATGGAAAAAACAAAATCTTTTTTCTGAGTATGGCGCGTGTATACCAGCATCTATCATTCAGAATAGGCGTGCTTGCAGATGGGCCTACAGATGCGATAACAGAAAACACAGTTGCGCGTCTATATCTACATCTACTCTAGAAACTACACACGCTCTTAGACGCGCTAAGTCGGCTGCTCTCAGACCGACAACCGCCATGATTTTTTTGTGATATTAAAGCTTCAAATTCATAGAAAGAAAGATCCTAATACAAAAAGAGAGAGAGAGGACTCACCTTGGGTCTTTGGTGTGGACGGATGGTAGTGTTGCTTCCTTCCCCTTCTTCCTCTCCTTGGTGAGTTGTTCTCCCTTGATGCTTCCTGCTTGTTGTCTCCTCTCTTTGCCTCTTGTTCCTCTTGTTCTCCTCTCTTTTGTTCTCTATTTCTTCCTCTCCTTGGCTTTCTTCTCTTTACCTATCTTCTTTCCCTTCTTGTCTCTTTGAAGGGAAAGAAGAGGCGAGTCATGAGGAGGTGAGTCATGAAAAGACTTGTGGAGATAGACTACATGTCGGCTAAACTCGAGCTCCAAAATGCACAAAAAACGCAGGAAAGGCATTGTTTGAAAAGAAATCGCTTGTATCTTTTGAATTTTGACGTTTGCGTCCATTTTTGCATGTATGCACGTCTAATTTTATGTAAACGCGCTGATATATGCGTATTTAGACACAAGATAGACGCAGGCATAGACGTGCATTTAGTGCACTTATGTTTTTATCATAAGTTTTTGTATTTAAGATAAGTTTTGATATTAAGTTTTTATGTATTTATGATAAGTTTTGTGTATTTAAAATTGAGTATCTTAGAATAATTAATACATCTTAAAGTTTTTATGTAAACATATTAATAAAAAATTTGATGTTGTCATGAATTAGGTTTAATCATGTCGTCGTCATCGCCTAGTGCGGTGCATGCTGATGAGTCAACGAGCACATCCTCAAGTGAGAATGAAACATTACGTCTTCATAATCAAGATGCATGGCTACAATGAAAAATGTGATCGTTGTCGAGGGTGTATTTTTCGAGCACGTCGAGTTACAATGTCACACCTCAGCATGTATGGAGAGTGAGACCGAGAAAAATCACCGGTATTCATTGTTTTTAACAGTAAGATTACTAGTCTATGTTTGAAATATATATCAAGGTACATGTAACTCCCTTTTGTGATTGAGCAGAATGCGGTGCCACATCCTCAGGTGCTCCCTCCCGAGCGTTGAGAGGCTGCAAAACGTCGACGCGAGGAGGCAGAGTCTTCAAGAAGAGTGGAGACTGACGACCATGATAGTACCCTCATGAAATCCCCCATCAAGTTGTAGAGGATGAGATTTTGGACAACATGGTACACGATCTATTTTCGCAACCGGTTCGGAGAGAAGGTCACTCGATGAAGCTAGATGACCCACTATACATAGCGTCATCTACTCCGTTGTACGAAGGTTGTACGTACTCCGTTCTTCGTGTGTCCCTCGAGATACTTAACTTGCAAACAATTTATGGATGGAGTAATGTCAGCTTGAATGCGTTATTGAAGTAGGTATCGATTCAGTTTGGCTTATGAATCATAATATTAATTGTTCTATTTTAAAATCAGACACAAATATATGTTAGTGGGTTTTTAACTCACTTTTAAAAATATATGTAGGTTATTATCACAAATGCTTCCAAAAGAAAACAAATTGCCAACTAAGAGAGAGTAAGCAAGACATTACTTGATATCTCTGGGAGACCTCGATTATGTCAAGATCCATGCATGTGTCAATGATTGTGTCTTATTTGGTGGGATTCATGAGTTTGCACGAGAGTGTCCTATTTGTGGTGAATCAAGATACGAAGTGGAGATGAAGTCAATGGATGTGCCTCGTAAGGTTTTACGACATATTTTGATTATTCCACGTATTCAACTTATGTTCAAGTGTAAGTCTATTTGAAAGCTCATGTCATGGCATGCTAGTCATCGTTCAAGTGATGAAAAATGGAGGATCCCTGCAGACACACCGGCATGGCAACATATAGACAATTTGTGGCCCGTTTTCAAAGAAAAGCCAAGAAATTTGAGATTTGGTTTAGGTATGGATGAAAGCAATCCATTTGGCATCAAAAGCACATCATACAGTGTATGGCCAGTGGTATTGATAAACTATAATATTCCTCCATCCATGGCAATTAAAAAGGGACATGTAATGTTGTCCCTTCTGATTCTTGGAAAGCATAAGGTTAAAAACATGGACATTTACTTAGAGTCTTTGATTGAAGAGCTAGAAATGTTATGGGAAGGTATTGAGGTTCAAGATACAAGCGCATCTGCATCCTCTAGAGATTTCACTTTGAAGGCCATGTTTTTGTGGATCATGCATGACTTTCTAGGATATGGAGAGTGTTCAGGTACATGTATATAACTCTTTATTTGAAATTCAAGACTTGAATCAATTGCATATTATTAATTCACTTGTTTGTTCAGGTTTAACCACATCAGGATATCATGCATGTCCTATTTGCGGTCCCTCTCTAGTTTCCTCTAGGCCGGTACATTTAAAGAAGGTTATCTATGACAATCATCATTGATTTCTTCCTATTGACCATCCCAAATATGTTCTCCCTACTAATGGAATGACTCCACAATCTCTAACCATTCGAACTTGGAAGGAGAGATGGATTAATGCCGACAGCCACTCTCCACTTAGCATGAGTTGGTAAGAAGTATATTTCTCTCGATTGACTTTAAAGTATTTAACATGATGAATTGTTTACATAATATATTGTTTGTTTGTTAGGTTCTCTATATTTTTTCGTCTTTCATATTGGACTGAACTCAAGATCAATCACCTATTGTACCCCATGCACATATTCAAAAATATTGTATATACATTATGGGAGCACTTGTGTAACATATCCACTAGTATCATCTAGGACACGTCTTAGCAGTCCATCGGAAAGGATGTCTAGAAAGCTCCGCCTGGCACTCCCATGGAATGCTACAGGATTTGCAATTTAGGTCTTCCTGCGTCTGCCACATAGCGGAAGTATTCTGGCTGTTCCCACTTAGGATCGATCGGAATTAGGGTTTTCCTGATTGGTCACGACCTAACAGCAACTAGCGTCGGACCCAAGCGAACTACTTTACGCAGAGATGCCATGTCCGAAGCAGATTCACACTGTACTTCGTTCAACGAGAATGGGAAATGAGAGGGATGCAAAGCTCAACCTCTCTGCCATAAGGCATAGTCCCATTCCGTTCCCCGAAAATAGCGTAAACCGGTTAAGACATAACTCTAGGTCAACGCTTTTGTTGTTGGTGTCTTTTGACAATCATCTCGCTATTCTTCGAGATTTGAGAAAAGTTCCGGGCCAACCGAGACCACCCAACCGTAGGACGGACCCATAGCCCATCCTCCGCACTTTCCTCGGTTTATTTTAGTTATGTAATTATCTAACACATTAGTTGGACATGTAACAATCAACTTCTTTAAATAATACGTTAAGCACTGGTTCCTTCACGTAATCTTATCACGTGACATAGAAAAACAATATCAAACAAGTTCTTCATTAATACATCATCATATTTATCTTTGAAATACAAGGAGTTCCGCCCGTAGGCTTGTCCATAATCCACCCGAAGGCTATCCAATAATCCATAGGGATCACTATTCCAAGCTTTCACCCGAAGACTAGTATGCGGGCCTCGAGATCCAATCCCGAGTCACGTTAGCCTCTTGTACAGGACTCGGAAGGCGAGGGATTTACGGCCAGAGCCCCCTTGGCACCCAAGCGTCCTTCTGCTTCAAGTAGAGCTCAATGGAGAGACCTCTCACAGCGGGTTCGGTTCACGTACCCGACGCGGTCATCAACCCCCTTGATTAGGGTCAGGCAGGTAGTTGGGGGTAACTGAAGCTGTCTCTCCCTTCAGGTCTTCAACCTGAAGTATAGATATTCATTTAATTTGTAATTCATAAATCAAAGGTGCTCTAAAACCTCTACTAAGCACAAACATTTCCATTAACCGATCTTGTTGTTGGCAAACTGCTAAGGAATGATTCTTTCCTTTCGAAGGCATCGGCACTCGTTCCAGGGTGTCTTGCATCTTGGCAAGATCCCTTATATTCTGGGTTAGGGCGTACCCTATTAATCGAACTTGGTCAACCCTAAAGTTCATCGGATACTTTAGTTTCTGGTTTTTAACCTTCCTTACTTAGAAGGACATCAAAGAATACATACTTTTGCAAGATAACTTGCGTAAGGATCCGCCATCCTTGTTGAGGGTATTTAACCTTTCTTCTTGTGAATAAATCACAAGAACATATGACTTCGTACTTGCTTCACAAGTCTTGCATCGTAATATATGAGGAAACAATTCGTTTTAGTTTCTTTAAGCTGACGTTTATCAGACCTAGGGTCTCTTTTTAAGAACCTCAAGGACAAACCCTAGTTCTTTTACATTTACGATTTATTGACCTTACAATCAAGGAAGGTGGGCAAGTATTTAAGGTATAAACATTTCTTGGATTTTAAATCATTTTCAATGCATATTTCGCAGCATATGTATTTCTAAGTTTATATTAACTCGGTTAACTTTTAGAAGGTAATATCGAGATCACCTCGGCACGATTTAATATCTATGTGATAATTGATTTTTTAGTCCTAAACTTTATTGCTTTGAGGTTAGGCAAATTCAACTAATCTTCATTTTTCCTTGCGAACTAAAACTCATGCCAAATAAACAACCTTTTCCTTGCTAAGATATGCAGTTAGCAATGATAACTTCCTAGAGTTTAAGAAATGTAAGAAACCTTTCATGAATTTCACCTTCTATGATGATTCATTGCAAAAAAAGAATAGGGGTTAATGGTGCAAGATGCAGTTTTTATGCCTTCACAATTTAACCAAAATATACTACTATAGTGGGTAGATAATCTTGCTCGTAATTCGTTTCAATGTATAATGCTATTTGAAGGAAAACTATGTTTGTACTTTATCCATTTTTCATGTTCAACGAAACTAAATTCCTTCATCGTAAATAACTACGACAAAATATATCTTATCCCTAACAATTCATCTTGCATGATTAAATTAAAACCGATATAAAAACAAGAAGGAAAAACCTAGTTTTGGGGTGAGATATCCACATGGATACCGGGAGATGACCCTCCCGCAGTTACTCCTTGGACTTTCTTAGGCGGCATCACAGTTGTAATCCTTCGAACGTGGAAGCAACTATACACTTCTTGTCGAACTTCCACCGTCACTTCAATACTCTTCTTCTCTCTTTCGAGGAAAGGAATCGTTAAGGGATTAACCACGAGAAAGGGATAACAAGACCTTAGCTTCTTCGGAAGGGAAAGGTTTATAAAGCCTAAAAAGAAAAGGTCCTATAGGGTTATATACACAGTGCAAGGGTGTATGTGAGTGTGGTTTCAAAAACATATGAGCATTGGGAGATCTTTGGGGCACGGGAGTGAAAGGACTTAAGGGTTTCACACCCAAGGGGAAAATTGAAGGGTAACACAAGGGTTTATAGCACGGGCGGGAAAGGCACTACAAGATATAGACCTTATACCGACATTTAAAGCGACGAAAATACAAACAAAAAAATTTGCCCCCGTCATCGCAAAAAGCGTCGTTATTGACGACGCCATAGAAACGTCGCTATTGGCATCGCTATTTGCATCACTATATGCGTCGCACATATAGCGACACAACCAGAGAATTTGTGACGCGTATAGCGAGGCAAATAGCGACACGAGTAGTAAATTTGCGACGCAAATAGCGACGGTAATAGGGAAAAAAAATATTTGTTGCAGGGCAGAAAGCTGCACTGCCACATATAGCACTGTGTGCTGTATGAGAGCCATACAAAATAGTTTCTGCACTACTGCATACAAAGTGCTTCCAAACAAAAAGAATGTATACTGAAATCATAAAACTGATACATGAAATAAATACATGATCGCATAAAATGCGATTGGTACAATCATGAAAGTATATCACTAATACATAGAAAATGTCTATATAGATCAGGCGACTAAAAACTAAAGGTGTGTGAGCTCCAAGGATCCAAGGGCGAGCTACAAATCCTCGTCCCCCAAAAGCTCGTCCCGCCGCAAAGGAGCGTCGAACGGATTCTGCAGAAATAGGAACAACATATCAATCCACCATACAATAATGCATTCAAATATCTCATGGTAACTATGGACAAGAAAGATGAGTGACTTACAGGGCCGCCGCATCTATACAATCGGTCGATCAATGCATTGAGACCATGCCTCTCTGCATATCGAGTCTCAAGGCCTTGCGGATCGCGATTTGTAATGGAGTGCTTCAAAGAAAACAAAATGCTAACTGTTAGAAACATGATTGTCAGTACAAAGAATATTTCAAAAAAACAAATAAGCAAAACAAAAGAGAAACTTACAAAGTCCTCCAAATATGTCCTCTGGCCGCTACTCCCAAGATGATGGACCACTCGGGCCTCGAGTCGTACCCTCGTCGCCTCTCGCTGCTAACTCCAACGTCCTGGCGAATCTGTAGCCTCCTCCCTCAGTCGGTGCCAATCGTCTGCATCTAACCACTCGGGCTTCGCAGCCCCACTCTTGATTGCCTTGCGTGCATCGGATCGTCTATGTGATATGTATGCATGCATGCAATCCATCATCCACCCCGTAGAGAATCTATCTACTGCGGCTGGCACCGGAAACTCCTCTTGCAAGGATGCTACTATGTAGTCCTTGCTCCCCTCTGGTATGTTCTTCCAATGATCCAGGATGTTGTGCCAAAAAACTTGTTCGCACAACTCCCTCATGCGAGCCATCACCCTCCTCCCCTCATCATTCATGATGATGGCTCCTGACCTACTATCAACTAGGTATCCATAACCCCTAGGAGTCTGCCTAAGATGGGTCCTCTCCCATCTCGATCCACGCTCCTGGGCATATCCAGGAGACCCCTGTACATCCGGTGTACTGACGGGGATAACCTCTCTCGGAGTGGCACTCAAAGGGGTGCCACCAAAGGGGGTGCCACCAAAAGGGGTGCCACCTGCTGACGGCTACGCAAAAGCCGAAGTAACTGGAGTAGACGTCCCCACAGGTGTGACAAATCCTGGAGGTGACGCAGCTCTAGCTAAACCACGAGACGGAGACACCACATCCGTGTCTCCACAGCAGTACCCCCTTATCCCGATGAGGTCCCTCCCTCTAGCCCATGTCCTGAGAGTCGAGATCGTCTCCTCAAAGCTGATGCATCTGATTGCGCTGAAGCAGATCTAGCAGAGCGCCCTGACGAAGAACGAGACAGCTCCTAGTCTGCCATCTCTCTGAATCTCGCGAGCTGATCTGGAGACATGCGTGCCATCATGTTCTGAAACTCCTCATCGCTCATCCCTCGACTCATCCTCAAAATGTCACCTGCACAGATAAAAAAAGGTGTTAGAATAATCAATTTAAACTATACAAAGCACAATAATATAAATCATTTTTGAAAAATCCCTCTTAAAATGCATATCTTATGTACCTTTATGGAAGATCTAAACAACGAATTGAGTAATACAATTCTCCAAGAATGAAGTCTTCTATGGTCCCATGTTAATCTCCTAACACAACTCTGCATACACTAGAAGGTCGATAGACATGTCACCACAAAAGAACGAGTCTGCCTCGTTCTCAAAAAATTCTTGGACTATTGTATTTCCATCATTGTTAGCCGATGCGGGCTCCAAGCTTGCGGTGGCCTCCACCCCTTGTAATATCGACCCCTCTATTTGTATATTTTCTTCATCTATGCCTGGAACATCGCTTTGATCATATACTCTCGCACTTTGAGGAGTTGAAGGTATAACATACCACCATCGAGATTGTCGGGGGTTTGGATAGAAGATTACATGTTCACAAACACGTACAAAGCGAGTTCAAACCATTGTGACATAAACCATGTCGTATTACATATAGCAAGCAAATGACTCTATGCACCTGTTCACAATGGGCCGGCAACACAAAGGTATCGCGCAAATCCGTCCAATTGTTTTTGGAATCTATTTCGAGAAATTCAGATGGACCTCGTCGAACTGTTGCTCCAGCTCCTCCAAGTACCACTTTGAACCACTGTACATCGAATAGTATCATGGAGAAGCTACGGTAATCCACCGTAATAATACTTTGCAAGTTCCCAAAATACTCCATCTCATCCACAACCGTATTCGAATCCGTTGCTCGTCGCTGGCTCTCTTGCTCAAACCTTGCCATGACACCACAGTCCATTGTGGAGCGCATTTTGTCAATACGCTCCACGCGAAAATGCTGTCCGCGTGACCACGCTGCACTATATATTTTGTATTGTACATTGAAACACTCAAATTAGATGTTGCATATAAAATTTAGATACAACACATTCTAAACCCCTCATCACCTTTGGAATACATCCCCTCGAGAACTCCCACTCCTCCATTGAGACCTCTATCCCTTCGCTGGATGCTGCAGTTAAGGCTCCATGCAACCATCGTGTATACAAGCACGAAATCATCAAGATATGGCCTAAAGATATCCTACATTAACCTATTGAAGGTGGCAAGTGCATTCGTGAGCCCGAATGACATAACCAGGAACTCAAAGTGCCCATATCTTGTATTGAAGGCTATCTTTGGGATATCTTCTTCCTTGATCCTTATCTGATAGTAACATGACCTGACATCCATCTTGGAGAAAATCTTTGCACCCTGAAGACGATCAAGAAGCTCATCTATTCTAGGAATAGGATACTTGTTCTTGACTGTAGATTGATTCAGCCCTCGGTAATCAATACATAGTCGAAGTGTCCCATCCTTCTTTTTTTGGAATAGTATTGGAGCTCCCCACAGTGAATTGCTAGGCCGAATGTAGCCCTGATCTAACAGTTGCTTGAGTTGTTCCTTCAGCTCAATTGCTTCTGGTATGGACATTCTATAAGGTCTCTTGGCAATTGGTGCAGCTCTAGGCACTAACCTAATCTCATGATCCACTTCTCTTTGAGGCGGAAGTTCAGTCAACTCTTCAGGGAATACGTCCACGTTTTTCTTTAGCCAAGAAGGTCCTTCATGAGACTCTTGCTTTTGATATAATGTGTTGAGTTTGATCAAGTAAATAGGTAATCCTTTTTTGACTCCTTTTATGATCCAAGATACTTTGGCCAATTGGATTCTTGGCACTCCTGCCTCACCTTGAGTTTTGACTAGTTCCCTTTCAGAGTTTCGAAAGGAAGCTTGACCCTTTCCACAATGAATGTGGGCATCATTGGGCTTAAGCCAATCCATTCCGAGTAGACACTCATGGATACCTAAATTCATGTCTCTGAATTGAACCGAAGTCTTCCTTCCTCCCAGAAAGAATTCCACCTCAGCAGTTTGCCTGGTACAAGTTACCTCACGACCATTTGTCAATTCCACAAGCAGGGTAGGTGCTTCTACTATGGCTATTCCTAATCTTTTTGCACATGCTGGTGAGATAAAGGAATGTGTACTGCCACAATCAATCAAGGTTTTGAAAGGTTTACCTTGATATTCCGACAGTGTCTAAATCACCGAGAACTGGCGATTCAGCCCTTTCTTGTGTAAAACGGCATGGACTGTCGCTCTTTCAAATTGTGCTTCCATGGTCGGATCTTCTTCTTCCCCTCCTTTGCACATTTTCCTATTGGCAATGCACGTGGTTCTTCATCTTCCTCGGGTAGCGGCTCCTTGACCACAACCTGTTCCTTGGAAAGGTGCTTGGCAATGTCCTCCACCAAGCTTGGGACATTGCCTCTTGAAGTGACCGGGCTCGTTGCAGTGGAAACAACGGAGGTTTTGGCCATTACTTTGAGTAGGAACAAAGTTTTTGACTTTATTCTTCCTTTCTTTCTTTCTTTGTCCCTGATTATGACCTTGAACTCTCTTCCTTTGAGGTCAGAATGCTCCCATGTTCGGGTCATTATAAGACTAAGTTTTGTTACCCCTTGGTCTAGCTTGCACCTCTTGAATTATAGATGCCGGTCGAATGAGTGCATCCTGAAGATCTGATGGACGCATAGATTCGAGACGGGTATTTACTGGTGGATTTAAGCCCGCACAAAATTTGGACACCTGTTGTGTCATGTCCATCTGTGGCGCATACTTTAAAAGTGAGACAAATTTAGAGCAGTATGCGTCAAGAGTGGGTCCTAGCTGTTTTAGCTTGTAGAACTCATTCATTTTCTGCGTGCGATATGCAGGTGGTAAGTATCTTCCCCGCACGGATTTCTTCATCTTCTCTCAGGTAACGGATCCCTCTGCGATCCCTTGATCTCTGCACCATTCCTTCCACCAAAGTCGAGCTTCACCGGTGAGCTTTAACTTGGCGAGCATAGCTTGATTCGCGGGTGCAGTACCGACTGCTTCGAAGTAATCCTCCATGGATTCAATCCAAATTTCAGCATTAGTCTAGACGAATCTCCCTCTCCCGTCAAACTTGGGTGGCTTAATCTGCTTGAGAAGGAACTTCTTCTCTTGGATCACAGTAGTACTTGATGTAGGAGGTAAATTAGGAACCTGTACCTGGGGTTGTGCCTGAATAAAGGTTTTCTTAACGTTATTATACGATAATCGACATTAGCTTATATTACATCTTTAATTCAGCTATCTCATAAACAATGTAGCTACTTAACTTTTTATCAACTCTTATACATAGCCAGACATTGATAAAAAGAAGTCTTTATTTGTATTTACATGGGCATAGCCCTTTCGAATACAACGTTTCATGTGATGAAAAGCCAATGGTTACATTTATTTTGGGGAGAACAACGTTGTATTGCATTTATCTACAGGAATTGTGTAATAGTAGGGTTTTGGGTCATGGATCTTCAGGAATTGATAAGTCATTGGAAGTTCAAGATATCCTTTCCATTGGAATCCATACTTCTCATGGGGGCCCAACACTTTAATCCTGTCGGTGGGGATTACACCGGTTACTTCCTCATATACATATGAGTTCATCTCAACCCTCCGACCTTGAATATGTAAAGTCAAATTTACGTGAGCTTCCACAAAAATGAACAGCTTCACGACTTTTAAGTCTTCCAACCACTTGATCCTTTTTAGGTTGGTTTGTAGATAAGCAAACCGGTGGGCGGCTATATAGTAGATTCCTAAAGCACCCGTCCATCTTCGTTCTATATACAAAGGTGATGGATTATAAATCTGCTCTAGGATGTTCATCATTTCAACCCTTTGTCAATAAAGCGGAGAATGCATTGTAGTCATAAACATGACTCGAAATACCAAAAACTTGTTCCACGCTTCGTAATTCTGCAAGACAGCATTGAAGGTAAGGAAATGTTTGGACAACAACAATTTCTTTACTTCATTTCATTGAGATTTCATAAAAACAATTCCGTTGTTAGTCGGCTCTGATACCAACTGTAATGTGTCCACTAGTATGATCAAGGACACATCTTAGCAGTCCATCGAAAAGGATGTCTAGAAAGCTCCGCCCGGCACTCCCATGGAATGTTACGGGATTTGTGAACTAGGTCTTCCCGCGTCTGGCACATAGCGGAAGTATTCTGGCCGTTCCCACTTAGGATCGACCGGAATTAGGGTTTTCCTGATTGGTCATTACCTAACAGCAATTAGCGTCGGACCCAAGCGAAGTACTTTACACAAAAATGCAATGTCCGAAGCGGATTCACGCTGTACTTGATTTAAGGAGAATGGGAAACGAGAGGGATGCAAAGCTCAACCTCTCTACCATAAGGCATAGTCCCATTCCGTTCCCCTAAAACAGCGTAAATCGGTTAAGACATATCTCTAGGTCAATGCTTTTGTTGTTCATGTCTTTTGATGATCATCCTATTGTTCTTTGAGATTTGAGAAAAGTTCCTGGCCAACTAGGACCACCCAACCGTAGGACGGACCCATGGCCCATCCTCCGCACTTTCCTTGTTTTGTTTTAGTTATGTAATTATCTAACACGTTAGTTGGACATGTAACAATCAGCTTCTTTAAATAATCCGTAAGGCACTAGTTCCTTCACGTAATCTTATCACGTGACATAGAAAAACAATATTAGACAAGTTCTTTGTTAATACATCATCATATTTATCTTTGAAATACAATGAGTTCTGCCTGTAGGCTTGTCCATAATCCACCCAAAGGCTATCCAGTAATCCACAGGGATCACTATTCCAAGCTTCCGCCCATAGACTAGTATGCGGGCCTCAAGGTCCAATCCCGAGTCACGTTAGCCTCTTGTGCAAGACTCGGAAGGTGAGGGATTTATGGCCAGAGCCCCCCCTGGCACCCAAGTGTCCTCCTGCTCTAAGTAGTGCTCAACTGAGAGACCTCTCGCGGCGTGTTCGGTCCACGTACCCGGTGTAGTCAACAACCCCCTTGGTTAGGGTCAGGCAGGCAGTCGGGGGTAACTGAAGCTGCCTCTCCCTTCAGGTCTTTAACCTGAAGTATAGATATTCATTTAATTTGTAATTCATAAATCAAAAAGTGCTCTAAAATCTCTAGCAAGCACAAACATTTCCATTAACTGATCTTGTTGTTGGCAAAGTGCTAAGGAATTATACTTTTCTTTCGAATGCATCGGCACTCGTTCCAGGGTGTCTTGCATCTTGGCAAGATCCCTTATAATCTAGGTTAGGGCGTACCCTATTAACCCAACTTGGTCAGCCCTAAAGTTCATTGGATACTTTAGTTTCCAGTTTTTAACCTTCCTTACTTAGAAGGATATCAAAGAATACATCCTTTTGCAAGATAACTTGCGTAAGCATCCGCCATCCTTGTTGAGGGTATTTAACCTTTCTTCTTGTGAATCAATCACAAGACCATATGACTTCATACTTGTTGCGCAAGTCTTGCATCGTAATATACGAGGAAACAATCCGTTTTAGTTTCTTTAAGCTGACGTTTGTCAAACCTAGGTTCTCTTTTTAAGAACCTCAGGGACAAACCCTAGTTCTTTTACATTTACGATTTATTGACCTAACAATCAAGGAAGGTGGGCAAGTATTTAAGGTATAAACGTTTCTTGGATTTTAAATCATTCCCAATGCATATTTCCAAGCATACACATTTCTAAGTTTATATTAACTTGGTTAACTTTTAGAAGGTAATATTGAGATCACCTCGGCACGATTTGTTATCTATGTGATAATTGATTTTTCAGTCCTAAACTTTATTGCTTTGAGGTTAGGCAAATTCAACTAATCTTCATTTTTCCTTGCGAACCAAAACTCATGCCAAATAAACAATATTTTCCTTGCTAAGATATGCAGTTAGCAATGATAACTTCCTAGAGTTTAAGCAACGTAAGAGACCTTTCATGAATTTCACCTTCTATGATGATTCATTGCAAAAAAAGAATAGGGGTTAATGGTGCAAGATGCAGTTTTTATGCCTTCACGATTTAACCAAAATATACTACTATACTGGGTAGATAATCTTGCTCGTAATTCGTTTCAATGCATAATGCTATTTGAAGGAAAACTATGTTTGTACTTTATTCATTTTGCATGTTCAACTAAACTAAATTCCTTCATCATAAATAACTACGACAAAATATATCTTATCCCTAACAATTCATCTTGCATGATTAAATTAAAACTGATATAAAACCAAGAAGGAAAAACCTGGTTTTGGGGTGAGATATCCACATGGATACCGGGAGATGACCCTCCCACAGCTACACCTTGGACTTTCTTAGGCGGCATCGCAGTTGTAATCCTTCGAACGTGGAAACAGCTTTACACTTCTTGTAGGACTTCCACCATCGCTTCAATACTCTTCTTCTCTCTTTCGAGGAAATGAATCGTTAAGGGATTAACAACGACAAAGGGATAACAAGACCTTAGCTTCTTCGGAAGGGAAAGGTTTATAAATCCTAAAAAGAAAAGGCCCTATAGGGTTATGTACATGGTGCAATGGTGTGTGTGAGTGTGATTCAAAAACATATGAGCCTTGGGAGATCTTTGGGGCACGAGAATGAAAGGACTTAAGGGTTTCACACCTAGGGGGGAAATTGAAGGGTAACACAAGGGTTTATAGTATGGGGGGGAAAAGGGTGTGTAAAAAGGGGACACGAGGGAGGGTGGAAGGCCCTTAAAAAGGGTTAAAACCGAGAGGGGGGAGAAAGAAATAAATGGGGACACGGGGGAAAATAAAAAGGGGCTTAGGGGAGTGTGTTAAAAAGGAATATGAGGGGGGTGAAACACAGGGTTTCAAAAAACACAAGAAAGGACTTATAGATTTAAGCACGGGGGGGTTAATGGTTTTTGAGGCCAAGGGGAGTGGGCCTAAGGTGGCTTAAGCACGGGGTGGGGAATTAGTGGCTCCATGGGAAGGGGAGCTTAAGGCCTCCACGGGAAGGGGGCTTAGAAGAGCCCCCCCTTAGAAGCTTCCCAAGAAGCTTCCAGGAAGCTTCTGGGGTAAACAAATCGACGTGGAGTAGGAAAACTCCAAGAGAAAGAGGAGAGACGACGCTAGAAATTGGTGGCGTGTAAGGATGGATGGCGGCTGATGACCAATCGGGCTGCACAGCGCAGCATGGCCTTAATCTGGTGGCGACCACCACCACGCAGCCGAACATCAGCCAACGCTCGACGGACTCCCCCCCCCACTCCAGTAACGGCAGGGCGTCCACTTCCACCACCGCGCAGCCGAACACGAGCATCTCTCTCTCTCTCCTTTCACCTTTCTCACGGCGATTGGCGGCTCATTCTCCTTCTCACGCACAGAATCCTCATTTCCTCTGAAATTTCACGTATTTTCCTCCTCTCTCTCTCTACCCCCTTGATCTTTAGAGGAGGAGGTATCTCCCGCGTGGATCCTGCATGCAGTCTCTCCCCTCCACCTCTGCATTCTCCAATTGGAACCATCCTCTTCCTTCAACCACGCTTCGGCTGCATTAAATCCAATATTAATCCCTTATCCTCCTCCCAAGAGAAGGTTCTCATGAAAAATATGCGGTTTCGTTAAGCCATGTCTCGTTTGGGCATAGTGGAGAGTATATTAGTAAAGACTAACCCATCCCAAATCACAATGCAACATTGTCATTTTTCCGAGACTTTACATAGCCTTATAATATTTTTAACAGAAATATTACAACTTGATAGGGGCTCGTGATTCAGTCAATGTAAGGGAGGATTTACGTAACATTGGTTGCATGAGACGAGCCTGGCCATGCATTGGACCCAGAGAAAAGATTGATCTACCCCATGCACCTTGGATGCTATCAAAGAAGGAGGAAAAAATAGTGAAGGAATAGATATGTAGCTTTCGAACACCCACAAGATGCATGAGATGTCTCAAGGGAGCCTTCATAAAGAAAAAGAAAAGAGGTGTAGAGTAACTATCTGGTTTGAAGTCCCACGATTGGCACAAAATGATTCAAGTAAGGGTATCTCTAACCATGAATATAATAATTAGTGGAGTAGCTATGTGTAAACTTTGGGGTATAATGAATTTTTCTCAACTAATCATTTGATCTATGAATATTATTTACATTCAGTTCGTACTTCCTACTAGCATATCCCATTGTGTATCCAAAGATGTACGTGATTTCATTTACAAGATGGGAGAGCTTGTGAGGTGTGTATACATTGTATTTTTTCATTATATATTGCATACATCATGTAGTGAACCTCTTTAAATTTCTACACAAAAATAAACAATTGTTGAATATATCCTGACAAATACGTGAGCTCGAAGGAAATTGATCCAAACACATTGCAAGATGCTCGAGTATTATCTATTAAGGTGGTTTTTTTGGTGGATGAAATTTTTACTCACTACATTTTGACTAATCAATTGCATTTACTTGTACATTTGATTGATGAGATTACACTTTGTGGGGCAGTTCACGCAAGGTGGATGTTTTTTCTTCAGCGCTTTTATGAAAACCTTGAAAGATTTTGTGACGCAAAAAGCACGATCTGAGGGAAGCATGGCTAAGGGTTGGTTAGTGCAATCATCCCTTATTTATATCTTTGAATATCTTGCTGGAGTGGACCCCTCTCAACCACGACTATGAAAAGACGATGAAGACTTGAGGATGACCTCTATAATACCTCAAGGAAAAGGAAGGAGTAAAGTGCTAACAAAAGAAGAACTTCGTAAGTTAAATAGTTTTTGTGTGCTCAATAGTGATATAATGAGCCAATGGGTGACACTATGTAATGAAGCAAGGGCAAGAAGAAAAAGCAAAATACAAGCATTTTGCCCTAGATATGGATGTAATGTCTCATTTCCAGATCATCTAAATGTTCTCCCACATCATATCGCTATAGATTGGTTACATGAGGAAATGGAGAGAATGAAAAAAGAGGAGGGAATTAACATATCTCAAGAAGAGTGAAAATACGCACAAGGTTGCTTATCAAAGGTGAGACATACTATCAATTAATTTGTTTCTAGTTATATTTTATATAATAAATTGACATGTTTGATCTTAATCTTTTACTACTAGTGCACATTATTCAATGCTATTTGGTGTGAGGGTAAACATCTTTGAACTCAACGTATAGATGAAAAGAGAAATACCCAAGATTGTGGTCTCCTTGCTTGCTTCCCGGATGCCAATGGTACCATGGAAGGTTATTGTGGCTTGATCTAAGATATTCTGAAGCTTGACTTTAGACGATTCTTTATATATGTACTGGATGTGAAGTGATTTAAAGAAGTGGTAACAAATGGTGAGCATTGCACAATCAGATGTCATCCAAGTGGTTTTGTAATCATTGACTCTATAAAATTTCACCAAAACAAGAATAACACATTAGTACTACCTCAACAATGCGAGCAACTATATATGTAAAAGCTAAATTTTTTATATGTATACATGTGATACATATACACAATATAATAAGTATTTAAGTTTCTTTCTTTTTTTTTTCAAATACAGGTTGTGTATCATCCAATGGTAAATAATAACCGATGGTGGTATGTCACTACTATATCTAATTGTTCAAAACCAATATATGGTAATATTACCGACATAGAGATAGCATATGATAATCCAACAATTAATGATTATGTACATGATGACACCATAATGGATTATATGTGTGATATAGTACAAGATGAACCTCGTGAGGATGTTCAAGAAAATGCAGAAGAAGACAATAATGTGGTTGACGATGATGAATTTATTGAGCAATATAGCAATACATCTGATAGTGGGATAGACTTATTTGTTTCATTACCTCTTGGTAACATAGACCTAGAAGTAGATAGTTTAGCAAGGGCTGATCTCATTGAAGATGAGATAGATCATTCACTCTAACATACTTAATTCGCTTAATGATTCAATGTGTATTCTTAATTCTATGGAAAATATCATACGCACATGTGCATACTCAAGAATCAATAGTCAAGTTTAAAGCTAAATTGAAATTTCCATTAAAAAATGAAGTATTCTTTATATTTTTCAAGTAGAGAAACTACAAGATACATGCAATACTTGCTACTAATTGTATAATAAGGTTTGTGTCGCTTGCCACTAATTAATTATATCAGGTTTTTCAATTGGAGGAACTGCCATTCATTAGAGAGCAATGCAAAAATAATTATTAACTCTGGTTTTTTTATTATATTAAGTCTAATTCCAGGTGATTTAATAATTACGCGTGTGAAATCGCATCTATATTCCCATCTATGTTTGTATTTATATGTGCAGATATATAGATGTAAAATTCACGTCTATTTACACACTCTTTTACACACACATATACACGCAATGATAGACGCACCCGACTTTGTGCGTCTAACATGCGTGTCTATGACTCGTTTCTATTGTGGTGTCTTGCTTTGCTTTTGTGTTTTCTCTCTCTCTCTTACTTGTTTTTGGTATAATCCGTGTGTATTGAGAGAAGGAGATGAAATGAGAGAGAAAAAGAGGGAGCAAGAGAGGAAGGGAGAGGAAATGAGAGGAAATGAGAGAGGGAGAGGGAAAGGGAGAAAATGGGAGAGGGAGGGAGAGGGGCAAGGAGGGAGAGAGAAAGAGAGGGAGAGGGAGTTTTTCCTCTCTCTTTTACTTGTTTTTTGTATACTCCGTGTGTATTGAGAGAGGGAGAGAAAATGAGAGAAAAAGAGAGGGAGAGGGAGGGAGAGAAAATGAGAGAGAAAGACACTACAAGATATAGACCTTATACCGACGTTTAAAGCAACGAAAATACAAACAACAAAATTTTCCCCTGTCATCGCAAAAAGCGTCATTATTGACGACGCCATAGAATCATCGCAATATGCATCGCTATAGGGGTCGCTATCTGCGTCGTATTTGCGACGCATATAGCGACGCAAATAGTGACGCATATAGCGACGCATTTGTGACGCTCATAGCGCGGCCAATAGCGACGCAAGTACTAAATTTGTGACGCAAATAGCGACGGTAACAATGAAAAAAAAAAATTGTGACAGGGCAGCAAGCTGCCCTGCCACATATAGCAATGTGTGCTGTATGAGAGCCATACAAAATAGTTTCTGCACTATTGCATACAAAGTGCTTGCAAACAAAAAGAATGTATACTAAAATCATAAAGCTGATACACGAAATAAATACATGATCGCATAAAATGCGATTGGTACAATCATGAAAGGATATCACTAATACATAGAAAATGTCTACATAGATCAGGCGACTAAAAACTAAAGGTGTGTGAGCTCCAAGGATCCAAGGGCGAGCTACAAATCCTCGTCCCCCGAAAGCTCGTCCCGCCGCAAAGGAGCATCGAACGGATTCTGCAGAAAAAGAAACAACATATCAATCCACCATACAATAATGCATTCAAATATCTCATGGTAACTACGGACAAGAAAGATGAGTGACTTACAGGGCCGCCGCGTCTATACAATCGGTCAATCAATGCATTGAGACCGTGCCTCTCTGCATATCGAGTCTCAAGGCCTATCAGATCGCGATTTGTAATGGAGTGCTGCAGGGAAAACAAAATGCTAAATGTTAGAAACATGATTGTCAATTCAAAGAATATTTCAAAAAAACAAATAAGCAAAACAAAAGAGAAACTTACAAACTCCTCCAAATATGTCCTGTGGCCGCCACTCCCAAGATGATGCAGCACTCCGGCCTCGAGTCGTGCCCTCGCCGCCTCCCGCTGCAGACTCCAACGTCCTGGCGAATCTATAGCATCCTCCCTCAGTCGGCGCTAGTCGTCTGCATCTAACCACTCGGGCTTTGCAGCCCCACTCTTGATTGCCTTGCGTGCATCGGATTGTCTATGTGACATGTATGCACGCATGCAATCCATCATCCAGCCCGTAGAGAATCTATCTACTGCGGCTGGCACCAGAAACTCCTCGTGCAAGGATGCTACTATATAGTCCTTTCTCCCCTCCGGTATGTTCTTCCAATGATCCAGGACGTTGTGCCGAAAAACTTGTTGGCACAACTCCCTCATGCGAGCCATCACCCTCCTCCCCTCATCATTCATGATAACCGCTCCTGACCTACTGTCAACGAGGTATCCATAACCCCTAGGAGTTTGCCTAAGATGGGTCCTCTCCCATCTCCGTCCATGCTCCTGGGCATATCTAGGAGACCCCTGTACATCCGGTGTACCGACGGGGGTACCCTCTCTCAGAGTGCCACTCAAAGAGGTGCCACCAAAGGGGGTGCCACCAAAAGGGGTGCCACATGCTGCTGGCGACTGTGTAAAAGTCGCACTAACTGGACTAGACGTCCCCACAGGTGTAACAAATCCTCGACGTGACGCAGCTCCAGCTGAACGATGAGACGGAGACACCACGTCCGTGTCTCCACAGCAATACCCCCTGATCCCGATGCAGTCTCTCCCTCTGGCCCAAGTCGTGAGCATTGAGATCGTCTGCTCGAAATTGAAGCATCTGATCGCGCTGAAGCAGATCTAGCAGAGCGCCCTGACGAAGAACGAGACAGCTCCTGGTCTGCCATCTCTCTGAATCTCGCGAGCTGATCTGGAGACATGCGTGCCATCATGTCCTGAAACTCCTCATCGCTCATCCCTCGACTCATCCTAAAAATGTCACCTGCACAGATAAAAAAAGGTGTTAGAATAATCAATTTAAACTATACAAAGCACAGTAATATAAATCATTTTTGAAAAATCCCTCTTAAAATGCATATCTTATGTACCTTTATGGAAGATCTAAACAACGAATTGAGTAATACAATTCTCCAAGAATGAAATATTCTATGGTCCCATGTTAATCTCCTGACACAACTCTGCATACACTGGAAGGTGGATAGACATGTCACCACAAAAGAACGAGTCTACCTCGTTCTCAAAAAATTCTTGGACTTTTGTATTTCCATCTCCGTCCATCGATGCGGGCTCTAAACTTGCGGTGGCCTCTACCCCTTGTAATATCGACCCCTCTATTTGCATATTTTCTTCATCTATGCCTAGAACATTTCTTTGATCATATACTCTCACACTTCGAAGAGTTGAAGGTATAACATACCACCATCGAGGTTGTCGGGGGTTTGGATAGAAGATTACCTATTCGCAAACACGTACAAAGCGAGTTCAAACCATTGTGACATAAACCATGTCGTATTACAATTAGCAAGCAAATGACTCTTTGCACCTGTTCACAATGGGTCGGAAACACAAAGGTGTCGAGCAAATCCATCCATTTTTTTTCGGAATCTATTTCGAGAAATTCAGATGGACCTCGTCGAACTGTTGCTCCAGCTCCAAGTATCACTTTGAACCACTGCACATCGAATAGTATCATGGAGAAGCTACGGTAATCCACCGTAATAATACTTTGCAAGTTTCCAAAATACTCCATCTCATCCACAACCGTGTTCGGATCTGTTGCTCATCGCCGACTCTCTTGCTCAAACCTTGCCATGACACCACAGTCCATTGTGGAGCGCATTTTGTAATATGCTCCACGCGAAAATACCGTGCGCGACCACGCTGCACTATATATTTTGTACTGCACATTTGAAACACTCAAATTAGATGTAGCAAGCAAATTTAGATACGACACATTCTAAACCCCTCATCACCTTTGGACTACATCCCCTCGAGAACTCCCACTCCTCCATTGAGACCTCTGTCCCTTCGCTGGATGTTGCGGTCAAGGCTCCATCATCGTGTTGACATAAACCGCGGCATCTCCTCCATGCCTTCGAGCTATCAAATCGGTCGGTGACGTGTACTGCGTCAGAATTCAGCTAGCGCTTCCTCTCGAACTTGCCTTGCAATCTGGTACTTGGCAAGCCACATCTCCATGGAGACATGGTGCAACATACAAAAGCGATTCACCTTCTCTTCCATTGAGGCATCCATTCTTTTTTCTACCCCATTTCCAACCACCACATCTCCAGTCAGTCTATCATCGTCCTTCAGCGTCCATAGCATTTCATTGTGTGGTTCCACCGTTGGTAGCCATTGTGAGATATGCACTAACGCCTCTAACACCAACCAACCTTCTGCCATGCTACCTTCTGGACGAGCTCATTGTCGCATAAAGCCTTTCAAGGTTTTCATGAAGTGCTCCAGGAAGAACATCCATCGCGTATGGACAGGTCCATCAATCTCCACTTCGTCCACAAGATGCACAAGAAGGTGATTTTGTATCGTGAGCATGCTAGTGGGCAGGTATTTCTCAAAGAGAGAGACCGTCTCAACTGCTCCCCGCCTGGCGGATTCAATAGAGAACATCTTAATCTCTTTCTGTGAGATCCATTGCACCAAAGTCGATAACTTGTAAATGGCCCCGCGAATTTCTGGAGTAAGGCATCCTACGATCGCGATCGGTAGGACAAACTGCCACAAATGAGAAAGCATTATGAATAATGGCCACTTTTCAAATTGCAAAATTTCCAAGCTAATTACAATCCATTCTGTTCACAAACCTCACATATCTTATGCCAATCATGGGATTTTAGCCCAGACAATTGGTCATCTTTAGAAAATGCGGACCTAAGAGAACGCATCATACCCATCGGAGTGCGGATAGACTTGATTACTTGCTTCACAATGCGCTCTTCTTCGGTAGACAAAACCCAAGGAGCACGAGGAAACTGCACTCCCCCTTCAGCACTCGACTGCGGCCAAAGCGCCTCCATCTTACCTACCTCCTTCAAATCCATTCGTGACCCTAGAGTGTCTCTCTTTCCTATGATGTGGTCCCATAGCAAGCTGCCCACATTCTTGAAAATATGCATGGGATCCAACAAGTGGTTGACCTGTAAGTGGGTCCAATATAGCAACTCGTACAAAACTGAGAACCGTCGCATTCCATTTGGATGTGATTCCGGGTTTACCATTTTCAGCTCATACCATCTTACAGCGTTCATATGTGTTGGAGGTCGTCCAAGAAAACCTTCCCTGAATTCATGATTCTCCGGCAAGAAAGCGGCCTGTCCTTGATATACCATCTTCTTCATGGTTCGTGACCTTCGGGAGTCTAACTGTGGCCCACACAATGGACATACATGATAACCTGAGGTAACTAGACCTGTAAGGCGAGCCATGACCTAGTGAATACTTGATTGAATGAAATAAAATATAGATATTACCAGCAAGAACAGAGGTTTGCTCACCTGAGCACTCTCCCAATCCCGAAAAGTCATGCATCGTTCACATGAGAATGGCTCGAATGTTGGCTGACCGCCGACCATCGCGCCTGCTCATATCTTGCACAGTGGCCCCCTCCTCCCGCAAAATCTTAAGCTCATCGACTAATGGACGAAGATACACGTCCATATCTTTTACTTTGTAGTGGCCCGGGACGAGCAAGCTAAGGATGAGATGTCCTTTCTTCATAGAAAGCCATGGAGGGATGTTGTAGTTGACAAGCACTATAGGCCACACACTGTAAGAAGTCGAGCGCAGACCGAATGGGTTCATACCATCCATGGCGAGACCGAGCCGAAGATTTCTTGGCTCTCGTGCAAAGCCTGAGAAGGTAGAGTCAATGTGGCTCCATGCACGCGAATCTACTGATATTCATTGAACTCCATCCGTGGACCTATTCTGCACATGCCACGTTGTCCAGCTTGCCATGCGAGATGTGCAAAACATGTGGTTTATGCGAGGGATGAGCGGAAAGTGTCTGAGAACTTTTTGAGGGATGGTTTGCCCTTGCAAGTCCTGTCGATACCTCTGAGCACCACACTTTGGACATATCTGCATAGTCTCGTATTCATCTCGAAATAGTATGCAATCGTTGATACATGCATGGATGTTATTGTAGTCCATGCCAAGCTTCCGTAAAACATGTCGTGCATCATCACAAGACTCAGGCATGGTATTTGCAGGTGGTAATATATGATATTTCAATAACTTGAAAAAAATCATAAAACACCTTGAAAAAGCACAAATGTTTGCAATAATACTGTATAAAAAAAAATCAATGAAGCCTATGTGCAAGGTACCTGAATGACTCAGTCACACTTGTATCGCTCCAACAGTATTTTGCTTGCACACTTAAGAGTGCAAGCAATGTCTTTAACCGAGATACTCAGCACCCATCATATAATGGTATGGATGCTTCCTCTCTAAGCGGGTCAGATGTCTCAACATCCATGGGAATCAATGCATCGATCATTGCCTCCATCTCAGGCTCCAAGATTGTAGGTAGGTCGGGAAGGTTGTCTGTCTCCTCTGGCATTGACGGTATAGATGGGCCTTGCGAGTGGTGGATTGGCTCCTGCAATCCATCCATCGCACGTCCACGAACTCTTCTAATTGGCCGCAAAGGGTGCACTCCCCCTTGGGTCGAGACATCACCCCCCTAGATAGAAAATTTGCCAACAAGACCCAATCTTATTGTGTATGGTTTTCAATTAGCTTGCAAGTACAATGCTTGATTAATATTAACTTCAAATTACCGTTTGCTGAAAATCTACAATCGCCTGATCAATGATCTCAAATTGAAACTCGCCAAATCGTCGTATGTGTTCTATACACAATCGACGTTTTCGTTTAATTGCCAACTTGCACTGAGAGAAAGGACATGGGACATGCTGATTAAGATATGTCCCGCGGTCTTGAACAATAAGACATTCTTTGTTTTCCATCTTATCTACATTACAACAAATGAGACTTAAATGGATAGCTTTATGGAGATGTACGTCAAGTTGCAAGTTGACCATAAATCTTCCATTGTATGTCAAGTTACATAGTAGTTGAGAGATTTATGGAGATGTACGTCAAGTTGACCATAGCTTTATGGAGATATACGTCAAGTTACATAGTAGTTGAGAGATTTTCCGATGTTATATCTCGGCCTTGTATCATGCTCAAGGATTTGTTTGTCCCGGTAGATAATTATTCGTTATTGTAAAAAACTGCACTAGAGGGCTTTGAGTATAAGTAATCCATTTTGAGCATCATTGAGGATCTCTTAGTCTAATAATAAATCAGTCTCAACAAAAAGCATCTTAGAAATGTGGTTTTTTTGTCCTAGGATCGCATATTAAAATTAATGCCATCTATGAAATTTATCAACTATAGTAATAAAATTTATTTCAATCAATTCTACTTATAGTCATAAGACCTGAGAGAAAATATCATATACTCAATTTAAGGTATTCTTCTTCTATAACAATACTTTTGGGTTCATTTTGATGAAGTACCGTAATGACCATTAGCTAGGGTATCATTTTCTTTTAGTCCTTCCGTTGACTAGTTGGCATGATTTCTAATTCGTTATGCCTATAAAGTTAATACAAAAACAATGAATTATGCATATCACAATTAGATCCCCTACTTGGACATTATGAAGGACATGACCAATTTTAAGCCATCTTAAAGAGTCACCAATGTACGTGGCCCATGGCAAAACACATTGCATACCATTATCGACAAGTCTATTATCTTAAATTTCCTTCCCCTCCCTCTTCCTCTCTTTCTCTCCCTCTCTCTCTTCCTCTCTTTCTCTCTTTCTCTCTTTCTCTCTCATTTCCTCTCCTAAACAAGCAAAAAAGAAAGTGATTCAAATATTAAACAAGCAAGAGGGAGAGTGAGTGAGAGAATGCACTCTCCCTCCCTCTCCCTCTCCCTCTCTTTCTCTTTCTCTCCCTCTCTCATTTCCTTCCCCTCCCTCTCCCTCTCCCTCTTTTTCTCTCCCTCTCTATCTCTCTTTCTCTCTCATTTCCTAAACAAGCATAGAAATAAAGTGATTTAAACATTAAACAAGCAAAAGGGAGAGGGAGAGAGAGACAATGCACTCTCCCTCTCTTTCTCTTTCTCTCCCTCTCTTATTTCCTTCCCCTCCCTCTCCCTCTCTTTCTCTCTCTCTCTTTCTCTCTCATTTCCTCTCCTAAACAAGCAAAAAATAAAGTGATTTAAATATTAAACAAGCAAAAGGGAGAGGGAGAGAGAATGCACTCTCCCTCTCCCTCCCTCTCCCTCTCTTTCTCTTTCTCTTTCTCTTTCTCTCCCTTTCTCATTTCCTCCCCCTCCCTCTCCCTCTCCCTCTCTTTCTCTTTCTCTTTCTCTTTCTCTTTCTCTCTCTCCCTCTCTTTCTCTCTTACTCTCTCGTTTCCTCTCCTAAACAAGCAAAAAAGAAAGTGATTTAAAAATTAAACAAGCAAAAGGGAGAGGGAGAGAGAGAATGCACTCTCCCTCCCTCTCCCTCTCTCATTTCCTCCCTCTCCCTCTCCCTCTCCCTCTCTTTCTCTTTCTCTCTCTTTCTCTTTCTCTTTCTCTCTCTCCCTCTCCCTTTCCCTCTCTTTCTCTCTTACTCTCTCGTTTCCTCTCCTAAATAAGCAAAAAAAAAAAGTGATTTAAACATTAAACAAGAAAAAGGGAGAGGGAGAGAGAGAATGCACTCTCCCTCTCCCTCCCTCTCCCTCTGTTTCTCTTTCTCTCCCTCTCTTTTTCTCCCTCTCCCTCTCTCTTTCTCTCCCTCTCTTTCTCTTTCATTTCCTCTCCTAAACAAGCAAAAGAGAGTGATTTAAACCTTGAACAAGCAAAAGAAAGAGAGAGGGAGACTCACCGATGAGATATGGCGAGCATTGTCGTATTGCTGCGCATTCGAGGTGTGAAACCACCCAAAAGTTGTGCATGAGATTTGTTACTTTGTACATACTTAGTTGTTATGTTTGCTCTTTCATTCTATGCCGAAGATGGAGAAGAATAAGGTTTTTGATAGATTGGAAACTCGAGATACAATCTCATGGGCTACACTTATTTCAAGATATGCCGAATATGGACTTTGTGAGGAAGTACTAAACTAATTCCAAGAGATGCGAGTCGAAGTACATTGGTGGATATGTTTGCCAAATGTGAGAGCTTGCTTGAAGTTTAGCACACCTCAGAATGGTGCAATATAACTAGTAGGAGCATCAAGACAGGCTTGATTATGAGTGTCATTGTATCACAGTGGACTTGGGCAGCTACTATTTTGCAAAGCTCTAATGTTACATGGGAGCACGGCGGCCATGCCATGAGCACACACAGGTGCATGCATATGTGACTGCACACGCATCGGAGGAGAAGGCAAGCAAGCTGATGCACGTGCGAGTTATCCTGCTTTAGGTAATGGTCTAGCTGAAAAGAAAGGAAAGAAGAATGTGTGTGGAAAGAATTAAAAGGTTGCAGAGGATGGTAAACATATACTTGGTAACACTGTCTCTACTAGTTGTAACGGAACTGCAAAAGAATTGCCAAGGATAGAGTCTTTAGAATAAGGGGATAAAGAAGATGGGGATTAGGCTGAAAAAAAAAAGAAAGCTTTTCAGCTATTTTTGAAAAGGGACATTTTGGGCGGGACGGCCAGGCAGAAACGGAGGAGGAGAGTGCGAAAATAGGGAGGGCTCTGCAATCTGGGAATAGGGGAGAGTAACGAGGAGTGCAAGGGGGATAACGAATCATCAAGGAAGGACAGAGGAAAAATCCCTGGCAATAGTGTTCAGAGGAGGAGAGGAGTCCGATGGCTAATGCGGAACAGGAGAGGAAAGGAGGACGCTAATTTGGAAGATAGAAAAATTGGGGAAGACACCAACAGCCACAGCGACAGCGATTGCAATGGCATTTTTATTTACCTTCAGATCTAGGCTATCAGAAACAACAATTCAATGAGGTCAATCAATGTCCTCAGTCAACTGCCGTTGAGGCTTCATCAAGAATGGGTCTGCTACAACCAGACAAGTGCTGGGGAAGGAAGGAGTTGACACACAGGGGAATAAAATTGACATAGCCAAAGAATCAGAAAAGAAAAGTAGATAGGAATTGAAGTCTTATCGCGCTTCTGACATAAATCGTGTGCTTTGGAGGAGTTGAAGCCTCCATGACTATTGCCTATGATGTATCGAGCTCACAGCGCTTATAATGTTTTCTCAGACCCGGCTTTCGTCATGGCATAAATAGCAGTCGTATCAACTAGATCTGAAAACTGGAGTTATTGGCATCAACTAGATCTGAAAACTGGAGTTATTGGCTAGTCGATCAGCACTTGCCATCCACTATGAATCGGTGCAGGGTCGATAATAATGAAGGCAACAAAGCCAGGGATCTCCGTCAGGCCATCCAAGTTCACACCCTTCTCTACAGGGCTGGTGTTTTTGAGTATTTTCTTGTCACCGGAAGTTAGGCGGCGTATGACAGATGATAGATGTTGGCCTATCTTCTCCAAGTAGCAGCCTATTTCACAACGAGTGGATCTAGCTTTTCCGTTTCCTGGAGATAATTTGTGTTTGGAATGATTGCGCAGATACATTTGGATCTTCTCAGAGATGATATTGAATCTGTGCAGGATGCAGATGTTATTGTTGTGACAAAACGAGTGACGAAGGCGTGAACGAGGTTGTGAGGTAATTGAAGATGGAACTGAATCCTGTACCTCTTTGGTGAAGAAGACGATGATGAAGAGTCAGCTACACTACTCCACTATAACCACCCTCCTCTTCACTCTGAGTTTAGATCTATCTTCCTTGGTATCTTCCAAAACATACTCCAATTTTACTACAACCTGTGCTGAATAGTGTCCATAGATTCATTCCTTAGTCTTCCAAAAACAGTAATTACAATAAAGCCCTATTGTCATCAGGCCTTTGGACAGTTGCAACGCACTCCCTTTTTCATGACACATCTTTATTTTTCTTGGCTCCAAATATGAACAATGACTGCGAATTCAGAAGACATTGATAATCTTGGTGGATAGTAAAGATTTTATTACAGTTCATGCCTCTTGTTTGTAAACTCACTGATGGCAGTTTCCTGCACATTATTGATATCTGAATCCAAGAAGATCGCAATAATGTTGTATATTGAAATCTGAATTTCTGCATATAAGACTTGAGTTCAAGGATCTCAAAGCCTAAAATCAGTGAACTGAACAGATTTGAAGTCATCTTGTATTTTGCAAACTTCAAGGCAGAAATATAAATACTATTTGATATCATTTTTCTCAGTCACTTGTTTGATCTTCCATCTTGATATTTAGTCAAGGTCTTCTGTAGACACGACTTTGCTTTGCTTTGGCGAATCCTTCGACATCTTTGGTGAACCCGACGTGAAAGCATCGCAGAAATTTCAGGATGGGAGACACTTCAGCCTCTATTTCAGCTTCCTCTACAACTCCAGCTGCGTCTACTTCAGCTCCATCTATGACTGCTGCGTCAAGTACTTCAACGGAGGATCTAAAACAGATTTTGCAGAATATGTCCATGTATATGCAGCTCCAAAATCAGCAAACACAAATGTATATGCAGCAGCAACAACAATTGCATCAACAACAGTTGTCTCAGCAAAGGCAACTCTATTCGGAGCAGGAGAATGCAAACAGCGCGACTAAGGCTATTGAAGCAGTTGAGAGTGAGAAGAAGTTATTTGACGGGCGTAATGTTTCAGCATATTTGAAGACATATGAGATCAAGATGGGGTTCTTTGGAGTTCCTGCTGGACTTATGAGTAAGTACTTCCTTCGACTTGTCACACCTGCTTTGAGGACAAAGGTGACTGATTTATATATTCAAAATACACATTGGCAAGATTTTAAGAAGGCTCTTAAAGAAGAATATTTCCTTGAGGACTTTGGTATGGCTACTCGACGGTCATTCCGAGAGTGGGTCTACATGCCAAACAAAGGTCTTGCTGCTTCGGAGTTGATTCGAGAATTCGAAGAAAGGTATAGTCAGCTTGATGCTATTGAACAAAGAGCATTGGATGTTGAAAAAGTTGAACTTTTCTTGCAAGCTGCAGATCCTGCTCTTCAAGAAGAATTGGGTGAGCTTCTTGAAGATCGCACGAAGCCTATGGGTCTTAAAACTAATTGGCAGGATGCTCAGGATGCAGTCTCGACTTTGACCAAGAGGAGGATATGGAAGACTCGCCTACAGAATGGTTCCATGACACCTACACCATTATCTGCTCCTATGCCTACTTCTATCCCTGTTATTTCTTCTCCTCCTCAGCCAGTTTCTTGGCTTAAAACTGATTGGCAGGATGCTCAGGATGCAGTCTCGACTTTGACCAAGAGGAGGATATGGAAGACTCGCCTACAGAATGGTTCCATGACACCTACACCATTATCTGCTCCTATGCCTACTTCTATCCCTGTTATTTCTTCTCCTCCTCAGCCAGTTTCTTGGCCTATGCCAGTGCCTACTGTTTCTACTCCACCTATTCCTCCTGTTCCACGACCGATGCCTACACCTTCTGCTCCAAAACCATCCGCTCCATCCGTGCCTACTTCTCTTGATGACATAATCAAAGGAATCACAGATTTGACACTTGAGTCAGTCAAAGCGGAGTTGGTGGGTAAGTTGAAGGAGCAGTTTGCTTCGACTACGCCTGCTACTTCTTCTAGTGCTCCTATTGCACCTAGGAGTGCTCCTAGTGCACCTAGGAGAGATCGGAGATGTATTTGGTGTGATAGTACGGAGCATCAGCATTGCAGGGATTGTGACTCTTTCCAGGATGCAAGGAGGCAGAATTTGGTATATTGGGGGCAAGATGGTAAGATTTGGTTGACTGAGACAGAAGCTCCACTTGCTACCAACTTTGGTAAAGGTGGAATGAAGAAGTTAGTGGAGGACATGGCTGCCCGTACTTCTTATGTGACGGCTAGAGGTGATGCTTCAGCATATGGAGTACAGATTGAGAAGGGATCGGAGACTCAGTCCGCACTATGGACTTATGCTATGGAGACTGCAAACAAGGGGAAAATTCAGCAAACTGTTTTGACTAGCGCAGGCTCTAGCATCAGATCAGAGACAGGATGGGACTCGCCTGTTGACAGGTATTCTATTTATGCTTATTTGGCTAAATCTCATGGTGCAGATGTATTTGTTGAGGAGAAGCATAAGAGGGATGAAGAAAATCCAAGTGCAGCTAAGAAGACTAGAGGGGGTGAGTTTGTTACTCCACCTACTGCAGGACCGTCTTCACGATCAGGGCCAGATCGACAGATGGAGGATGTTCAAAAGAGGGAAAAGAGGCAAGAGCCTAGAGAGAGAAAGCAGCCAGGATTCAGATTGATGTCCGACATTGAGACATCTACAGATATGAAGAAAATCTTTAATGATAAGATACTTGGCAGTGAGGTGACTTTCACTATTTCCGAGATTTTGGGCATCTCAAAAAGAGAGTTTCAGGATCAGTTTCAGGAGGTCCTGAAGAGGAAAAGACATGCATTGGCTACCACTGATACATAGGGAGTTTTGATTGGAGAGTTGGATGATGATGATGATGAGGTCATGGTTGATAATGCTTCTGTTTTGCCGCAGGTAGAGAAGAGGGTTCAGCCTATGCATTATGCTGAAATTGATGAGCCTGTTTTGATACCGCGTAGTCACTTTTCGCGGAGCCATTGGGCTAGGGCAACTACGGAGACGATGGTAAAGGTTGGAGAAAAACAGGTGCCTTATGTTGCATTGGTTGATCATGGTTCAGAGATTAATCTCATTGTTCGTGGAGTTTATGAGAGTAACAGATGGCCTATGGATGTAGAGCATGGGTGGCGTATGAGAGCCGCCAATAACACTGCAGGTGATTTATATGCTGCTTGCCCTAGTGTCAGGGTTTCTATTGGTGATGTAGAGGAGGATTTTCATTTCTTTGTGCAGGATTCATGCTCTTATCCCATAATTCTTGGTCAGCCATTCATTACAGAGATGCGCATGGAGACAAAGGTCATGGATGATGGATCTGCTTATGCACGGATTCGCAGTAAAGATGGTATGAGAGCAGTTCAGTTTATGACTGTATGTGTGAACCATGTTAGAAACAGAGATACTCTCAGAGATGCACCCTTACCCACTGTGAGGGATTCGGGTTTTCATTAGGTACTGCCGTTTCGCGAGACGACGGTGGTACAGAGGAGAGGAGATTGGAGTTCTCGCCTCCTGGCAGCGGTGTTTTCTCCTCCGGTTATGTTGGGATTTCAGCAAACAGTTCAATGAGTTATCAGAAGACTTCTAGGTTGCCTAGAGCTGCCAGGCAGTATATATGCAGGAAGGAGAAAAATTTGAAAAATGCAGGAATTTTGGAGGATGATGAGCACATAGATGGTATGTATGACAGTGTGATTTGTGCAGATACGATGGCAGAGATGGGAGATATGCTGAAAACTGATATGTTGAATTGTCATGGTAATGTATTAGTGCAATCCCTGGACATGTTTCATGAAATTGCAGATTTTATGTCACAGATTGAGTCAGAGGCTGAGGTAACTCAGCAAAGAGTGTTGAGTGCTGAAGAAATTCTGCAAACAAAGTTTCCAGCTGGTTATGATCAGCTTTCAGAGAGACAGAGGGCTGAAAATTTTCAGTCAACAGAGTTTACTGCTGAAATATTTCAGCATTCAGAGTTTGGGGCTGTTCCTATGCAGTCCATAGAGCAGAGGGCTGAGAATATTCAGCCATTGGAGTGCAGAATTGCTGATTTACAGCAAGGTTTATGTAATGCAGAAGAGCATAATGAAGCCAGGGTTGACACGAAGTACAAAACTGTGGATAAGAAGGTGAAGCCGGTTGCTGTACCGCTTCCATCTGACAGTGATCAGCAAATAGAGAGGGCTGCTAAACAGCAAATTTTGAGGAATCCGGAGCATATTGGTCATAAATTTTCAGCAGAGACACTTGCTGAATTAAAAATTGGAAATGGTGATTTCTTGTTACCCATGGAGAAGCAATGCTTTCAGGAGATGCTTGAGCGTCATGGAAGGGGATTTGCTTTTGTCCCACATGAGATTGGATGTGTGAATCCTGATATTATTGCTCCTATGGTCATCTTTACTATTCCTCATATCCCATGGAATCTCCGACCTATTCCAGTGCCTAAAGCACACTTGCCAAAGCTGATTGATTTATTGAATGAGAAGATCAGGATGGGAATCCTTGAGCCTTCATCTGCACCATACTCAAACATGTGGTTTACAGTTCCAAAGAAGAATGGTACTCTTCGATTTATTCAGGACATGCAGCCAGTGAACAGGGTTACTATCAGGAATGTTGGTATTGGTCCAGTTGTGGATGAGTTTGCAGAGGCATTTGCTGGACGTGCCATCTATTCTTTGGGTGATTTGTATTCAGGATATGATCAATTTCAGCTGGCTTTGGAAAGCAGGGACATAACCACCATGAGAACTCCCATTGGGCTTGTCAGGATGTGTACCTTGCCTCAAGGTGCCACTAATTCTGTTGCGCATATGATGAATGCCATGCATAAGGTCCTTCGTGATTATATACCTCAGCTTACTATGCCTTTCTTGGATGATGTGCCCATTAAGGGATGTGCAGAAGAAGAGAAGAATGAGAGCCTAAATGAGCAGGGATGCAGATACTTTGTGGCTGATCATATTTCAGCATGTGAGAAGATTTTGGCCAGGTTAGAAGAAGTGAACTTAACACTTTCAGGGCAAAAATCTGTTTTTGGAGTGAATGAGGTTGTCATTGTTGGGCATATGTGTGGATATTATGGCAGGAAACCCTCACCTGATAAGGTGAATGCTATAGGCAAGATTGCAGAATATTGTTCTACCACTTCTGAGGTACGGAGATTCATTGGTGCTTGTGTGTTTTATATGATTTGGATACCTCATTTTGCACACATAGCAAATTGTTTGTATCAGCTGCTTCGAAAGGGGCAGAAATTTTATTGGGATGAGAGCCATACTAGAGCCATGCGGAAATTGAAGAAGTTATTGCAGAATGCTCCTACTCTCAGGAAAGCGGATTATAATTGTGATAGACCTATTGTATTGACAGTTGACACTAGTCCAATTGGCATAGGTTGGGCTGTGGGTCAAGATGATGCAGATGGAAATAGGTATGCTATTCGGTTTGGGGCGAAAGTCCTAAACGAGAGACAGAGGAGATATCCGCAAATCAAAAGGGAGTTATTGGGGATTGTCACGGCTCTCAAATGTGACAAGGAGTACTTTATTGGAGCTTCAGTTGTGGTAGAGACAGATTGCTTGCCATTGATTGGTATGATCACGAGTTGCTCTACTCCGGATATAGCCATGTTGAGATGGATTGCATACATCAAGTCATTAAATCCGGAATTTAAACACATAGCAGGGAAGGATAATCCAGTGGCAGATATGTTGTCTAGAGCCAGGTATGATGATGAGGAGACTCTACTTGCAGAAGAGGATGATGCATAAATTTCAGCCACTATGGTTGATCATGTTTGTCATGTTTATGATATTGTGGCTTTCATAGAAGAGCTCTATGTTGGAGATTGGTTGCAGATTGGCAGGTACCTTAGTACACTAAGCAAAAGAGATGAATGGACAGATGAAGAGTTCAAGAAGATCAGAAGGAAAGCCTATGGTTATTTTCTCAAGGACGGATTTCTTTGGAAGCATCCGAAGAAAAGAGGCGGATTACCTTTGCGGGTTGTCTGCGATAGAGAGACACAGTTACAGGTGATGAGGGAGTTTCATGAGAGTCCTTGGGCTGGTCATAGAGGAGTATGGGCTACTTATGAGAAAATCAGGGAGAAATATTGGTGGAAAGGCATGTACAGAGATGTTTCTCACTTTGTTGAGACTTGCAGAGACTGCCAGATGTATTCAGTAGTGCGTCATAGAGATGAGCTTCATCCGACCTATCCGCTATGCATTCATTATAAGTGGGTAGTTGATTTGGTTACCATGCCTATGGGTCTATGGCAGATGAGGTACATTGTTTTGGCTAGAGAGGACCTTACCAATCATGTTGAGGGCAGATCTTTGAGAATGAAGACCACTAGTGCAGTGTGTAAGTTCTTATTGGAGGAAATTTTCTGCAAGTATGGTTGTGTGGGTAAGATCACTGCGGATCGTGGTGAATTGGATGCAGATGAAGCTAGGGAGTTTTTCTCTCAGCTAGGAATTAAATTGGCTCTAACCACAGCATATAATCCAGAGGGAAATGGGAAGAGTGAAAGAGGGCATCCGCCAATAGTGAAAGCATTAGCCAAAGCATGCAGAGGACGGATTGGAGAATGGCCGAGACTTCTACCATTTGCTTTATGGGCTGATCGTACGACACATAGTGTTACTACAGGATATATGCCTGCAGAGTTGATGTATGGTCAGAAACCTGTTATGCCGATTGAGACTTGTGCTTTGACTTGGTCAGTTTTACCTTGGCAGGAGGATTTGACGAGAGAGGAGCTCTTAGCTCTTCGGATTCGACAGTTGGAGAGGAGACCTGAGGATATTCAGCTAGCTATTGACAGGTTGAAAGTTGCTAGACTAAGGAACAAGGACAGGTTTGATAGCAGGCATCGCTTGCGGCCTAGAGCAATAGAAGAGGGAGATTGGGTATTGGTCTTTGATAGCAGCCTTGAAAATCAGCATACTCCACTTCGGAAGATGGTGAAAAGATGGTTTGGGCCATACATAGTCAGACATGTCTTTGATAATGCAACATATGAGTTGACAGAATTGGATGGGACAGTGCTTAGAGTGCCAATTGCTGGAAAAAGAATCAAGATTTTCAAGAAAAGAAATGATGAAGATTATGCATTGGAAGAATTTTCAAGAGAAGAGCAACGACAAGAAACTCCAATGGAAGAGACAGATGATATGGCTGATAATCTTGTTGATCTACCGGAAATGCATAATGAAGAGATTGATTTGTTTGTGGATCTTGATGATAATGATCATGGGTAAGTTGGCCCATCCGGAGGATGCGCAGGATTAGAGGGGGTGGATGTCGTATTGCTGCGCATTCGAGGTGTGAAACCACCCAAAAGTTGTGCATGAGATTTGTTACTTTGTACATACTTAGTTGTTATGTTTTCTCTTTCATTCTATGCCGAAGATGGAGAAGAATAAGGTTTTTGATAGATTGGAAACTCGAGATACAATCTCATGGGCTACACTTATTTCAAGATATGCCGAATATGGACTTTGTGAGGAAGTACTAAACTAATTCCAAGAGATGCGAGTCGAAGTACATTGGTGGATATGTTTGCCAAATATGAGAGCTTGCTTGAAGTTTAGCACACCTCAGAATGGTGCAATATAACTAGTAGGAGCATCAAGACAGGCTTGATTATGAGTGTCATTGTATCACAGTGGACTTGGGCAGCTACTATTTTGCAAAGCTCTAATGTTACATGGGAGCACGGCGGCCATGCCATGAGCACACACAGGTACATGCATATGTGACTGCACACGCATCGGAGGAGAAGGCAAGCAAGCTGATGCACGTGCGAGTTATCCTGCTTTAGGTAATGGTCTGGCTGAAAAGAAAGGAAAGAAGAATGTGTGTGGAAAGAATTAAAAGGTTGCAGAGGATGGTAAACATATACTTGGTAACACTGTCTCTACTAGTTGTAACGGAACTGCAAAAGAATTGCCAAGGATAGAGTCTTTAGAATAAGGGGATAAAGAAGATGGGGATTAGGTTGAAAAAAAAAAAGAAAGCTTTTCAGCTATTTTTGAAAAGGGACATTTTGGGCGGGACGGCCAGGCAGAAACGGAGGAGGAGAGTGCGAAAATAGGGAGGGCTCTGCAATCTGGGAATAGGGGAGAGTAACGAGGAGTGCAAGGGGGATAACGAATCATCAAGGAAGGACAGAGGAAAAATCCCTGGCAATAGTGTTCAGAGGAGGAGAGGAGTCCGATGGCTAATGCGGAATAGGAGAGGAAAGGAGGACGCTAAGTTGGAAGATAGAAAAATTGGGGAAGACACCAACAGCCACAGCGACAGCGATTGCAATGGCATTTTTATTTACCTTCAGATCTAGGCTATCAGAAACAACAATTCAATGAGGTCAATCAATGTCCTCAGTCAACTGCCGTTGAGGCTTCATCAAGAATGGGTCTGCTACAACCAGACAAGTGCTGGGGAAGGAAGGAGTTGACACACAGGGGAATAAAATTGACATAGACAAAGAATCAGAAAAGAAAAGTAGATAGGAATTGAAGTCTTATCGCGCTTCTGACATAAATCGTGTGCTTTGGAGGAGTTGAAGCCTCCATGACTATTGCCTATGATGTATCGAGCTCACAGCGCTTATAATGTTTTCTCAGACCCGGCTTTCGTCATGGCATAAATAGCAGCCGTATCAACTAGATCTGAAAACTGGAGTTATTGGCATCAACTAGATCTGAAAACTGGAGTTATTGGCTAGTCGATCAGCACTTGCCATCCACCATGAATCGGTGCAGGGTCGATAATAATGAAGGCAACAAAGCCAGGGATCTCCGTCAGGCCATCCAAGTTCACACCCTTCTCTATAGGGCTGGTGTTTTTGAGTATTTTCTTGTCACCGGAAGTTAGGCGGCGTATGACAGATGATAGATGTTGGCCTATCTTCTCCAAGTAGCAGCCTATTTCACAACGAGTGGATCTAGCTTTTTCGTTTCCTGGAGATAATTTGTGTTTGGAATGATTGCGCAGATACATTTGGATCTTCTCAGAGATGATATTGAATCTGTGCAGGATGCAGATGTTATTGTTGTGACAAAACGAGTGACGAAGGCGTGAACGAGGTTGTGAGGTAATTGAAGATGGAACTGAATCCTGTACCTCTTTGGTGAAGAAGACGATGATGAAGAGTCAGCTACACTACTCCACTATAACCACCCTCCTCTTCACTCTGAGTTTAGATCTATCTTCCTTGGTATCTTCCAAAACATACTCCAATTTTACTACAACCTGTGCTGAATAGTGTCCATAGATTCATTCCTTAGTCTTCCAAAAACAGTAATTACAATAAAGCCCTATTGTCATCAGGCCTTTGGACAGTTGCAACGCACTCCCTTTTTCATGACACATCTTTATCTTTCTTGGCTCCAAATATGAACAATGACTGCGAATTCAGAAGACATTGATAATCTTGGTGGATAGTAAAGATTTTATTACAGTTCATGCCTCTTGTTTGTAAACTCACTGATGGCAGTTTCCTGCACATTATTGATATCTGAATCCAAGAAGATCGCAATAATGTTGTATATTGAAATCTGAATTTCTGCATATAAGACTTGAGGTCAAGGATCTCAAAGCCTAAAATCAGTGAACTGAACAGATTTGAAGTCATCTTGTATTTTGCAAACTTCAAGGCAGAAATATAAATACTATTTGATATCATTTTTCTCAGTCACTTGTTTGATCTTCCATCTTGATATTTAGTCAAGGTCTTCTGTAGACACGACTTTGCTTTGCTTTGGCGAATCCTTCGATAGCGTGGGGCGGCTCCTCTTTGCAATGAAGGCTCCTCCTCTCCTTCGCGAACAACGGCGGCAGCGGCGGCGGCGGCAAGTCTTCTTCCTCTCCTTCTCTCATGACGGTCGCTCTCTCCCTCGCTCTCGCTCTCAAAACTCACAATGGAGCAAACACAAAATGAAAACCGCGCTGGCAATAGTGACGCTGCTATCCGTCGTCGCTACTACCTCAAATCCTTGTAGTGAGAGAGGAAGAGGGAGGGAGAGAAAATGAGAGAGGGGGAGGGGGAGGGAGAAAAAATGAGAGAGGGAGAGGGATTTTTCTCTCTCTCTTACTTGTTTTTGGTATAACTCGTGTGTATTGAGAGAGGGAGAGGAAATGAGAGAGAAAGAGAGGGAGAGGGAGAGGGAGGGAGAGAAAATGAGAGAGGTGTGTATTGAGAGAGGGAGAGGGGGAGGGAGAGAAAATGAGAGAGGTGTGTATTGAGAGAGGGAGAGAAAATGAGAGAGAAAGAGAGGGAGAGGGAGGGGGAGGGAGATAAAATGAGAGAGGGAGAGGGAGTTTTCTCACTCTTTTACTTGTTTTTGGTGTAACTCGTGTGTATTGAGAGAGGGAGAGGAAATGAGAGAGAAAGAGAGGGAGAGGGAGAGTGAGAGGGAGAGGAAGGAAGAGAAAATGAGGTATAATTTGTGTGTATTGAGAGAGGGAGAGGAAATGGGAGAGGGAGGGAGAGAAATGAGAGAGGGAGGAAATGGGAAAGGAAGAGGGAGGGAGAGGGAGGGGGAGGGAGAGGAAATGAGAGAGGGAGAGGGAGAGGGAGAGGGAAACATTGAAAGAGAGAAAGAGAGGGAGAGGGAGGGAGGGATAAAGAGAGGGGGAGGCAAAGGAAAAAGAGAAAAAACATTAAACATAATAGGGAAAGAGAGAAAGAGAGGGAGAGGGTAAGGGAGGGAGAAGAAATGAGAGAGGGGGAGGAGAGAAAAAAGAGAGAATGAGAGGAGAGAGAAAAAGAGAGAAAATATGTTGAATACAATAGGGAAAGAATAGGGAAAGAGAGAAAGAGAGGGAGATGGTGAGGGTAAGGGAGGGAGAGGAAATGAGAGAGTGAGAGGAAGACAGAAAAGAAAATGAGAGAGGGAGAGGAGAGAGAAAAAGAAAGAATAAACACTAAACATAATAGGGAAAGAGAGAAAGCGAGGGTGAGGGTGAGGGAGGGAGAAGAAATGAGAGAGGGAGAGGAAGAGAGCAAAAGGAAATGAGAGAGGGAGAGGAGAGAGACAAAGAGAGAAAACATGTTAATCATAATAGGGAAAGAGAGAAAGAGAGGGTAAGGGTGAGGGTAAGGGAGGGAGAAGAAATGAGAGAGGAAGAGGAAGAGAGCAAAAGGAAGTGAGAGAGAGAGAAAAAGAGAGAAAAGATTTTAAACGTAATAGGAAAAGAGAGAAAGAGAGGGAGAAGGTGAGGGTGAGGGAGAGAGAGGAAGAGAGAAAAGGAAATAAGAGAGGGAGAGGAGACAGAAAAAGAAATGAGAGAGGGAGAGGAGACAAAAAAAAAGAGAAAAAACATTAAACCTAATAGGGAAAGAGACAAAGAAAGGGAGAGGGTAAGGGAGGGAGCGTATGCGAGAGAGGGAGAGAAAGAGAGAAAAGGAAATGAGAGAGTGAGAGGAGAGAGAAAAAATGAGAGAGACAGAGGAGAGAGAAAAAGAGAGAAAAAACCCATATACCTATTAGGGAAAGAGAGAAAGAGAGGGAGAGGGTGAGCGAGGGAGAGGAAACGAGAGAGGGAGTGAAAGAGATAAAAGGAAATGAGAGGGGGGAGGAGAGAGAAAAATGAGAGAGGAAGAGGAGAGAGAGAAAAAAAGAGAAAGAATATGAAACCTAATAGGGAAAGAGAGAAACAGAGGGAGAGGGTGAGGCAAGGAGAGGAAATGAGAGAGGGAGAGGAAGAGAGAAAAGGAAATGAGAGAGGGAGAGGAGAGAGAAAGTACACTAAACATAATAGGGAAAGAGAGAAAGAAAGGGTGAGGGTGAGAGAGGGAGAGGAAATGAGAGGGAGAGAAAGAGAGAAAAATGAGAGAGGGAGAGGAGAGAGAAAAAGAGAAAAAAAACATTAAACGTGATAGGGAAAGAGAGAAAGAGAGGGTGAGGGTGAGGGAGGGAGAGGAAATGAGAGAGGGAGAGGAAGAGAGAAAAGGAAACTAATTGTCATTGTTTGTTGTAGTAGTAGTAGTACTAGTAGTTTTTTTTCTTTTCTTCTTTATTGTTGTTTAGTTTTCTTGTTTTTTGTTATTGTAGTAGTAGTAGTAGTAGTAGTTTTCTCTTCTTTTCTTATTTATTATTGTTGTAGTAGTAGTTGTTGTTGTTTTTTTTTTCCTTCTTTTCTTGTTTATTATAGTGGCTGTAGTCATGGTAGTGGTAGTAGTAGTAGTAGATGTGGTAGTCATAGTCATGGTAGTGGTAGTGGTAGTGGTAGTGGTAGTGATAGTCGTGGTCGTGGTTGTGTTCGTGGTCGTAGTCGTGGTCATGGTCATAGTAGTCATAGTCGTAGTGGTCGTCGTCATGGTCATAGTCATAATCTTAGTCGTAGTCATGGTTGTGGTCGTAGTCATGGTCATAGTCATAGTCATAGTCGTAGTGGTGGTCATGTCATCGTAGTCATAGTCGTGGTTATAGTCGTAATCATAGTCATAGTCGTGGTCGTGGTCATCGTAGTCGTAGTCCTAGTGATCGTGGTCATGGTCGTGGTCGTGGTTGTGGTCGTAGTCGTAGTCGTAGTCATAATTGTGGTTGTGATCATCGTAGTCCTGGTCGTGGTCATGGTCATAGATGGAAGGAGAGGAGATAATGAATGGATAAAAAACAAAGAGAGAGTGGTGGCGAGGTCGGGTGCAACACCATGAGGTAGGAAACACTCCGACATAGATATGTTAATCTGTGGGTGGGTGGGTGGAGACTTTACATACGTTAATTTTTGCTGAGTTACAAGAGAAAAAATCCCTTATCAAATAATTTAAGAAGGCAAAAAATAATGATAACAAAAACAAATTGTTTGTCGTAACGTAAACAAAATGGAAAACGATGAAGGTCTTGTTGTTCAAGATCGCAAGGCATATCTTGATCAATGTGTCCCATGTCCTTGCTCTCAATGCAAGTTGACAATCAGACGAAAACGTGAATTGTCTATAGAACACGTACGACGCTTTGGCGAGTTTCAATCTTAGATCATTGATTAGGCGATTGCGGATTTTTAGCAAACTGTAAGAAAAGTTGATATCAATCATGCATTGTACTCGCAAGCTAATTGAATACCATATACAAGAAGATTGGGTGTGGCTAGAAAATTTTCTATCTAGGGAGGTGACGTCTTGTCCCAAGAAGGAGTGCATCCTTTGCGACCAATTAGAAGAGTTCGTGGGTGTGTGATGGATGGAGTGCATAAGCTAATCCACCACTTGGAAGATACTACCCAGTCTATACTGTCAATACCAGAGGAGACATGCAACCTTCCAAACCTACCTACAATCTTGGGGCCTGAGATGGAGGCAATGATCGACTCATTGATTTCCATGGATGTCGAGAATTCTGATCTGCTTAGAGAGGAAGCATCCATACCATTATATGATGGGTGCCGAGTATCTCTCCTGAAGACACTGCTTACACTCCTAAGTATGCAAGCAAAATACAAGTGGAGCAATGCGAGTGTGACGGATTGTTCAGGTACCTTGTACGTACGCTTTGTTGATTTCTTTTCGGCACTACCATTAAAAACATTTATAAATTTTCAAGGTGTTTTATGAAATTTTTCATGTTAATGGAATGTCATATATTACCACCTGCAAATACCATGCTTGAGTCTCATGATGATGCACGATATGTTTTACGAAAGCTTGGCATGGACTACAACAGCATCCATGTATGTATCAACGATTGCATACTATTTTGAGAAGAATACGAGACTATGGAGACATGTTCAAAGTGTCGTGCTCACAGGTATCGACATGACTTGCAAGAGCAAACCATCCCTAAAAATTTTCTTAGACACTTTTCGCTCATCCCTCGCATAAACCACATGTTTCGTACGTCCGGCATGGCGAGCTTGACAATGTAGCATATGCAGAATAGGTCCACAGATGGAGTTCAACGAATACAGATTCACGCACATGGAGCCACATTAACTCTACCTTCCTAGGCTTTGCTTGAGATCCAAGGAATCTTCAGCTCGGTCTTGCAATAGATGGCATGAACCCATTCGCTCAACTTCTTACAATGTGTGGCCTATAGTCCTTGTCAACTACAATATCCCTCCATGGATTTCTACGAAGAAAGGGCATCTCATCCTTAGCTTACTCGTCCCCGGATGCTACAAAGTCAAAAATATGGATGTGGATCTTCGTCCATTAGTCAATGAGCTTAAGATTTTGTGGGAGGAGGGGGTCACCATGCAAGATATGAGCAAGCGCGATGGTCGACAGCCTGCTAATATTCGAGCCATTCTCATATGGACGATACATGACTTTTCTGGATTTATAGAGTGCTCCGGTAAATAGGCTTCCGTTCTCATTGGTAATATCTATATTTTATCTCATTCAAGTTTGTATTCACTAGATAGAGGTGTTAGAGCAGGTCTGATTACCTCATATTATCATGCATGTCCATTGTGCAAGCCACAGTTAGACTCCCGAAGGTCACGAACCATGAAGAAGATGGTATATCAAGGACAGGCCACTTTCTTGCCAGAGGGTCATGAACTCAGGGAAGGTTTTCTTGGACGACCTCCAACATGTATGAATGCCGCAAGCTGGTACGAGCTAAAAATGGTCTACGCGGAGTCACATCCAAACGGAATGCGGCGGTTCTTAGTTTTCTACGAGTTGCCATATTGGACCCACTTAGAGATCAACCATTGGAATCCCATGCATATTTTCAAGAACGTGGGCAACTTGTTAAGGGACCACATCACGGGAGAGAGAGACACTATCGGGGTACAAATGGATTTGAAGGAGGTAGACAAGATGGAGGGGCTTTGGCCGCACTCGAGTGCGGATGGTTATGTACAGCTACCTCGTGCTCCTTGGGTTTTGTCTACTAAAGAAGAGCGCATTCTGAAGCAAATAGTCAAGTCTATCCACACTCCCATGGTATGATGCATTCTCTCAAGTTTGCATTTTCTAAAGACGACCAATTATCAGGGCTAAAATCCCATGATTGGCATAAGATATTTCAGGTTTGTACTACGAATGGATTGAAAGTGGCCTGTGCATTTTGCTATTAGGATTGTAGTCATTGTTCATAATGCTTTCTCATTTGTGGCAGTTTGTACTACCGATCGCGATCGCAAGATGCCTTACTCCAGAAATACGCGGAGCCATTTACAGGTTATCGACTTTAGTGCAATGGATCTCACAGAAGGAGATGAAGACGTCCTCTATTGAATCTACAAGGTGGGGAGCAGTGGAGACGGTCTGTCTCTTTGAGAAATACCTGCCTACAAGCATGCTCACGATACAAATTCACCTTCTTGTGCATATTGTAGATGAAGTGGAGATTGCTGGACCTATCCATACGCGATGGATGTTCTTCTTGGAGTGCTTCATGAAAACCCTGAAAGGATTTGTGCGATAATGAGCTCGGCTAGAAGGTAGCATGGTTGAAGGTTGGTTGGCGTCTGAGATGCTAATGCATATTTCACAATGGCGGACAACGGTGGATCTAGACAACAAAATGCTATGGTCGCGCTGGAGGATGATAGACTAACCAAAGATGTAGTGGTTGGAAATGGGGTAGTAAAAAGAATGGATATTGCAATGGAGGAGAAGGTGAATCGCTTTTGTATGTTGCACCATGCCTTTATAGAGACGTGGCTCGCCAAGTACCAGATCGAGAGGAAGTGCGATCTGAATTTCTATGTAATACGTGCCATCGATCGATTCAATATCCCGAGGGCATAGGGGAGATGTCGCAGTTCATGTCAACGCGATGGTTTCATGGAGCTTTGACCGCAGCATCTCCCGAAGGGACGGAGGTCTCAATGGAGGAGTGGGAATTCTCAAGGGGATATAGTACAACTAATTTTATATTTTATATGCGACAACTAATTTGACTGTTTCAATGTACAGTACAAAATATATAGTGCAACGTAGTCACGCGGACGGCATTTTGACGTGGAGCGTATTGAAAAAATGCGCTTCACAATGGACTATGGTATCATAGTAAGGTTCGAGCACGAGAGTTAACGATGAGCAATAGATCCAAACACGGTTATAGATGAGATGGAGTATTTTGAGAGCTTGCAAAGTATTGTTACGGTGGATTACCATAGCTTCTCCATGATACTATTCGATATGCACTGGTTCAAAGTGGTACTTGAAGGAGTTGGAGCAATAGTTCGATGAGGTCCATCTAATTTCTCAAAATAGATTTTTTTTAAAAATAACAGATTTACGCGACACCTTTGTGTTGCCGGCCCATTGTGAATAGGTGCATGAACTCATTTGTTTGTTAGTTGTATTATGACATGGTACATGTCACAATAGTTTAATCTCTCTTGTACATGTTTGTGAATAGGTAATCTTCTATCCAGACCCTCCACAATCTCGATGGTGGTATGTTATACCTTCAGCTCCCCGAAGTGCAAGAGTATATGATCAAAGTGATGTTTCGAGCATAGATGAGGACAATATGCAAATAGAGGGGTCGATATTGCAAGGGGTGAAGGCCACCGAAAGCTTCGAGCATGTAGAGGAGCCATCATGACTAGCAATGATAGAAATCTAGGAGTCCAAGAATTCTTTGAGAACGAGGTGGACTCATCCTTTTGTGGTGACATGTCTATCAACCTTCCAGTGTATACGGAGTTGTGTCTGGAGATTGATATGGAACCATAGAATACTTCATACTTCGAGCATCCACTTACTCAATTCGTTGACTAATCGCTTATAATGGTACATAACATATGCATTTTAAGTGAGATCATTTTTTTAGAATTTATATTATCGTGCTTTGTATGATTTAAATTGATTATGCTAACATCATTTTTTGTCTATGCAGGTGACCTTTTCAGGATGAGTGGAGGGATGAGCGATGAGGAGTTGTAGGATATCTTCACCTACATGTCTCCAAATCAGATGGTGAGATTCAGAGACATGGTGGACCAGGAGTTGTCTCGGACATCGTCAGGCTGCTCTACTAGATCTACTTTAGTGCGATCAGATGCTTCAGCTTTGAGCAGATGAGGTCGACGCTCTAGACTTGGGCCAAAGGGAGAGAGTGCTTCAAGGTCAGGGGGATGCTATAGAGATACGGAGGCAGTGAGCCCACGGTCAGCACAGGATACAGGTGCGACTCCTTGCTCTCATGGCAGTTCTAGGGAGCGTGGCTCAAGTGGTTGCTTTGGATTCATGAACACGATATCTCCATCTCATCGTTCTGCTGGAGTTGCATCACCTCCAGGATTTGTCACACCTGTGGAGACGTCTACTCTAGTTACTCCAACTTTTGCTCATTTTGCTCAGCCGTCTATAGATGGCACCCCTATGGGTGCTACACCAATAGATACTACCCCGGTCAGTACACCAGATGTACACGGGTCTCCTGGATATGCTCAGGAGCGTGGACGTAGGTAGGAGAGGACCCATCTTAGGCATACCCCAAAGGGATATGCCTATCTTGTCGATGATAGGTCAGGAGCCATCATCATGAATGATGAGGGGAGGAGGGTGATGGCTCGCATGAGAGAGTTGTGCCAACAATTTTTTTGGCACGTCTTACATCATTGGAAAAACATACCAGAGGGGAGCAATGACTACATAATAGCATCCTTGCATGAGGAGTTTTTGATTCCAACCACGGTAAATAGATTTTCTATGGGCCAGATGATGGACTGCATGCATGCATATATGTCACACATACGATGGACGCACTCAAGGCACTCAAGAGTGGGCCTGCAAAGCCGGAGTGGCTAGATGCAGACGAGTGGCGCCGACTGAGGGAAGAGGCTATAGATTCTCCAAGACATTGGAGTCAGTAGTGCGAGGTGGCGAGGGCACAACTAGAGGTCGGAGTGGTCCATCATCTTAGGAGTGGCGGCCACAAGACATATTTGGAGGACTTTGTAAGTTTTTCTTTTGTTTTACTTGCTTATTTTTTTGCAATATCCTTTGTACTGAAAATCATGTTTCTAACAATTAGTATTTTGTTTTCTTTGCAGCACTCCATTACAAATCACGATTCGACCAGCCTTGAGACTCAATATACAGAGAGGCATTGTCTCACTGCATTGATCGACCGATTGTATAGACGTGGCGGCCCTGTAAGTCACTCATCTTTCTTGTTCTTAGTTACCATATTTAACTATAATGCATTATTATGTGGTGGACTGATATGTAGTTGTTTCTTTTTTTGTAGAGTCCATTTGATTCTCCTTTGCAGTGGGACGAGCTTTCGGATGGCGAGGATATGTAGCTCGCCCTTGGTTCCCTAGAGCTCACACACCCTTCTTTTTTGGTCACCTGATCTGTGCAAACATTTTCTATGTAGTAGTGATATCTTGCCATGATTGTACCACTCACTTTCATTATACGATCATGTATTTATTTCATGTATTAGTGTTATGATTTAAGTACACTTTGTTTTTGTTTACATGAGCATTGTACACAGTGCAAAAATTATTTTGTATGGCCCAAATAAAGCACACAGTGCTATATGTGCTGCCCTAACACAAAATTTCTTTTTCCATGTTATCATCGCTATTAGCGTCGCAAATTTACCTGCACGCATCGTTATTAGCGTCACAGAGCGTCATTATCAGTGTAACTCAATGTCGCATTTGCATCAGTATTTGCAACGCTCATAACGTCGTTAATACCGACTATTCTATGGTGTCGCCATTAGCGATGCAGACAAATTTTTTTATTTACATTTTCATCACTTTTAATGTCGGTATAATGGCTATATCTTGTAGTGAGTATAATTGAATACATACCTATATATAAAGGAGAGAGTGATGAGATTCCTAATTGAAGATCTCATCCTCATGCATCAGTATTTGCAACGCTCATAACGTCGTTAATACCGACTATTCTATGGTGTCGCCATTAGCGATGCAGACAAATTTTTTTATTTACATTTTCATCACTTTTAATGTCGGTATAATGGCTATATCTTGTAGTGAGTATAATTGAATACATACCTATATATAAAGGAGAGAGTGATGAGATCCCTAATTGAAGATCTCATCCTCATGTAATCTGTCCTCCACTCAATGCTACAATAAGAAAGAGACACAAATTATATAAAATCTTTAATGGAACATAAAGTGCAACTATGTTAGTATACAATAGCTAACTATCTCTCCTACCCATGCTTATATTCCCCCCACAAGTTGCATAATCCCATGGCACATCACATAGTCCTTCTCGAGCCACCTAGTCATGACTCATCACTTAATGACTAGTGTAACCATACTAGAAATCAATATATGCATAGTAAATATTAGAATAAATGGATAAATTAGTGAAATAAATACTAAGATCCAAACCAAAAATAGGAATAAGTTAGACAGTGTCTCTAAATAGGCCTAGCCATTGCTACAAAGATGTGGTAATGAGCCAGTTGTAAGTAGCACATGTGTCTCCTACTTTTCTACCTCTATCTATTGAGATTTTCTTATATTTCCTTTTTTATATTCTTTCATTGCTCCCAATGAAGCTATCTAGGCTCGTTTAGCTCATTATTGTAGGCATTAGGTATCTTCAAATGGAGACTAGCTAAGTGTTTCACAATACATGCTTGCATGTAATCATTATAGCATGTATTTATAGGAGGCAACTATGGAAACTCCTCAAGGACAACACTTATGATATAGATACTTTTCTTGGTATCCTTTGCGCTCCATCTTGATGATATGCTATACATGTACATCTATACAACAAGCTTGTGTAGGTTGGCAATGACTCTCCTTTTGTAGTTCATGATTGGCTAACTTGTATGATCACTAACTATATGCCATGGTAGGATAAGTCATGGGTAATGAGAATGTAGATTATAGAAGGATTAGATGGGGTTAGAGGTGATTACTAGCAGTAGGATTGGCCAAATCTAGGTTGTCCTAGTGAGGGATGGTATTGATAGGTATAAGAGCCAGGGTCTATATAGTGCGGCAGTGGGGGGGGGGTGGGACACAGGGGAATTTAAATGCTTGTTGTAGGATACTAGGTGGGAACCTAGGAGCCCATTTTCTTTCTTTGCCCCAATGTAGGACCAAGTAAAGATGATTGAGAAATCATCATAGAAGGATGACTTAATGACTGAATTGGAGGGATTGAATAGTTTCTAATGATCTTCTAGCTCATGTGGAAAAGGGGAGGAGCCCCATTGAAGCAAGGGTTTCTTTTGCAATGGCAAGATAACATCATTGACTTCACAAGAGTGGCAAGAATGAGTGTGCCATCTCTCTATACTAAGAGCCATTGCTTTGACTCTGTGCATGACATTGAGCACTATGTAGATAAATCACATTGTGGTCTTGGGGTCCATGCCATCCATGAAGTATTATATCTCCTCATTTGTCATGTGATGACCTATATTGATGAATGTACTAGTAACCTATATAAATAAGAAAATTGATATATTCAGTGTTCCTTATCTTTGTCTCTCTTCCTTTCTCCTACTCCCTCTCTCACCCTTCTAATATCCATTTTCACTTTTGTTCATTGATACAGACTTGGCATTGCAATAGCAAATCATAGATTTGACTCATGTTTGTGTGATTTCACAATTTATAGGTATTGTCTATCATGTTTTAATATTAGGTAAGTTGTATTAAGCTATATATCCTATCTTGTCAGCATCTTAGATATTCCTTTCTTGGATTAGCCTAGTAAGACTCTCTATCTCTTCCCTACCTAGAGTTGTATTCCTACTTGTTTAGGACAATTAGACATCATTAGTATTACAATCGCTAGCACATCCAAGAGAAGCAATGGTACTTCTTTATAGAGTTAACTCATAGGTGACTTGATAGTCTACAAGTTTTGTGTATGCTATGTTTATAGCAAGGCTATCCTAAGCTATCAATGCTTGACAATATCATGTCTATCTAGTTAAACTAGCCTAAGAATGCATCTAGGATTTACCCATTTCCATTAGATTTTATCCATACTCACACTTATCCTACAAGGGATTATATTTATAAACAATTTTGATGCACTTTTTGAATTCAAAAAAATACTTATGAGCATGTCTAAGATTATTCTTAAAGTTTCATCAAAACATGAGCATCTATACGAACGTATTATTGTATAAGCAGTGAAAGGAAAAAGCCCACCCATGACTCGATGAAAGAAGATAAAGGAGCATTGGTAGAGTTAAAGGCTTTGATTAATTTTAACTATCACCACCACAAAATTTAGATAAGTCACTCATTACTAAGGATTCTTAGGAGAAAAACTATCTCAATAGAGTTTAAAAATTCTTAGATCAAGACAAGGTCATTCAACTTTCCTTTAGTTCAAGAAAATTTGTATTCATCATATCAGGAAACTCTTATAATGAACTCAAACTCTAAAGGAGAGTTTACCTTCTTTCTATGCTCTTCATAAGCCTTTTGTTGTGGACATAGTAAGTGCTTTTTGAGAGTGAGGAGATTGCTCTCACAACTTACAAGAGAATAACTTGAAAGAATATTAGAACTAGAGCTTGATTGCAAGATAACTCAATTACAAGAGAACTCGATTACAAGACAACTCTCACAAGAGTGTGGCTTCATTAAAAGACAAATCTAGAATATGATAAGAACTTAAAGGGGACTTACCTCACAAGAGCCTCACAACTGGTGTTGGCAAGACTAAGGGGCTTGTAGCCCAACACCACGATTCATACTATAGTCTAGGGAGCTTAAGGGAAATACATGTCATTACAAGAGGATGCCACAATGGCACCATGCACGTCAACACATAGCATGACATAAATACAGACACATGGCACATTGATATGAGTAATAACATGGGAAATGATGTAAATATATTCTAGAATATTATAGAATATTCATGGAACAAGGGGTTGTTCCAACTTGCACACAAACCAAGGGTTGTTCTTGCTTGAGCATCTATTACATTACCCTCCTTATAGCATCTAGTTTCAAGAGGGGCTATGGTGTGCTTTTGAATTAGCCTTCACGTGATGTCTGTGTGGCTATTTGCACGATCAACTAGTATGTGAGGACACTGCTATTAATGGATAGTTGAGATTCACCGGTCACATTTTCATGCATGTGTCGTCAGTCCGTAGGCACTGTAGAAATGTAGAGAGAGAAGATATGTAGAGATGTGATAGAGAGAGAAGAGACACACCATATACACTCCCAAAGACTATATCATATTGACCACAATCTACATATATATAAGTGAGACCCAGTGTAGATAGAGTGAGCTATATATAGCTCCAACACCCCCATGCAAACAAAGTTCTCTAGCTACTACTGTAGATGAAAAAACCCTTGGGGAGCACAAGGGAAAAACCCGAGCTCCTATATACAAATGTAAAAACATGATCAATGAGGATTATTATGTGCATGTAAAGTGAATATGTACATGTGAAGTGAAGCTAAATAGGTATGTACAAGGATGACTAAGAGGTTTGAGGTGTATGTGCATATGTGAAGTGTATGGTGCCTACAAGGAGTATATACAATGGCACTATAATGTCATAGTAGATTAATTCCCAAATATTGAAGTTGAGACAACTCCCAGTTTCAAGTGTAGTAGAGTGAAGCATGCTTCACTGAGTTCTTTGCTGAATATAATTGCAGTTATCTAATCACTTGGACAATGTTCAATCATGATTGTGACTTTCTTCAAACATAATGATAATGCACTACAATATGTTTAGACTTGTTATGTTGAATATAGTCTTTAGCAAGACTAATAATACTTTTTTTATCACATGGAAGTGGTGTGTTGGAGAGAGAAGGATGGCCAATATCTGATAGAACTTGTCGAAGCCATACTAACTCTCGAGCAAGCTCTCGAGTCCGTAAAGATGCAGCTACATATTTAGCCTATGTAGTAGTGGAAACAAAAACACAAAATTGTTTCTTCCTAGTCCAAGAACCAAGACAACCATTGATAAAGAAACAATTTCCACTTGTAGAATGCATAGATAAGTGAGAGCTTGCCCAATCTGCATGTGTATAACCCAAAAGTTGAAGCGAATGTAGAGAATCAGAGTTTCATTGGCACTGATAAACCAATCTAAAATCTTTACTCCCTTTCACATACTTTAAAAACAATGTCAGGGAGAGAATTTTAGCCAACAAATTGAAGACATCCAACAAGATAAGCATAAGGTTGATGTAATGCTAATTGCCCATCATTCTACAGAAAGTGAGTTTTTGGTAGAGCTCACAAGACAAGGAGTAGTAGCAAGAAGTGCAGAACTCAAACCAAACTTCTGAATAATATATTCAATTAACTTTTTTTGATACAGTAATAAAATACATTTTTCTCAATAGTGTTGAATCTAAATACCAAAACGTGAGTGTATGTCTCTGGTATCCTATGAAGGAGGTTTATCATTGTATAGAAAAGGAAAAGAAGTTACTAATGACTTTGTATCATCAACATCCCCTCAGGTAAGATACTAATGAATATATGTGTGTATCACATGAGTTCAAAATAGGGTATTTTAAAAATACTATTTTTATATATTTTTTACATACAAAAAGCTGTAATATAAAGGGGTTATTTAAACATTGAATGGAAAAGGGTTATGTTTTATTCAAGAAAAATTCATAGATAAGAATATTTATAAATAGGCCTTGTAAACGTGCATGATGTAGAGGATATACATATAATAACTTCCCCGAAACGTCCCTGGGTAGTTTGCTATATGTATACCCTATATATCACATTTGTTCAAGGCCCATTCATAAATATCCCTATCTGTAAATTTTTCCTTAATAAAACATAACCCCTTTCTATTCAATTTGTAAGTAATCTCTTTATATGGGACCTTTTTGTGTGTAAAAAATGTGTAAATATTGTATTTTAAAAATCCCTTATGGTGAACCCACGTGATAGATACATACCTTTATGACTAACCTCCATGGGTTTTCAACATCCTCTAATGACCACATCCGCCCATCATCCTCCTGAGACCATGTGTTGCCCATAAGTTGCTAATTGAAAATAACATCATGACTTATGATTACCTCCTTGGAAGATGGATCATAAAACTTGTATCCCTTAGAAAAAGTTAAATATCCAACGAAAATAACTTTCAAACTAGGAGAATCAAGATTTGTGTGAGTTTCTTTGGGTACATGAATAAAATAAATACATTCAAAAGTTTGAAAATATGAAAAAGGAGTTTCACCTATCCAAGTATAGTAATTAGTATTTTACTAGGAGCCGTTGTAGGAAGATAATTTTGCACAAATACTGCTATTAAGACTGCTTTAGCTTAGAAACATCGAGATAAGCCAGAATCAATGAGCATACATGGTATGGCTTTGAGAATAGCCTTGTTTTTATATTCAATAATACCATTTTATTGAGGAGAGTAGGGAATCGTATATTCATGATGAATACCTTGATTATTACAATAATCACCAAAATCATTTGAAATGTATTCTCCACCATTATCACTATGAAGTTTCTTGATGTAAGGATTAGTATAAAGTTCTACTGCTTTTTGATATTGTTTAAAAGATAATAAAGCTTTGAAATCCATACCTTCAACAAGGTCACGCCAGTAAAGATTGACAAGCTTAGAAAATTTAGAGTGAACAAAGAGATGATGCCATATTTTGTTGTAAATATTTCTAGGAGCTATAAAAACATTTGCAACATCTTCATTTAAAGATAACTTAGAAAGATTAACTTTTCAAGGAGCCATAGCTATGGTTTGGCCAACTTTCTCAATGCGACACTTGGTATTGTCAAAACTGACAAAGAGACCAAGATCCACAGGTCTTGCAAACTGAAAGAAGATTCCTTTGTAGATCTAGGAAATGTAAAACCCCATGAAGAACTCTTATTGAAGAAAGAGTACCGAGATATAAATCACCTATACCTTTGAGTTGATAGGTTGTGTCATTAGCAAGATCAAGCAATATGATAATAATGTAAGCATTGGGACTAATATGTCATGTTTCTCGTAGCACTAGAATTAATAATAAAAAGAGATCCATCACGAACATGAAGTATCCTTTTGGAAGAGATATAATAACTCACATAATTTGCTTCTTCAGTATTGTTGTCATGTGTAGCAACATGTGCTCTATTACGATAATCAAAACACCTCTTGAAACATAGATGGGTTGGATGATCACTCTTTTTGCAATAGTCACAAGGAGAATAATCTTTGGATAAATGTGGTTGTTTATTTGTAATATCGTGTTCTTTATCTTTTTTTTTGCCCAACAATATTTGAAGTGTGGCCATTTTTGTTGCAATAAGAACAATGTCTATTACAAAACTTGAGACAAGAGAAGTACCACCACGACAACTCCTACGTGTAGACCATGAAAAGGGACACCTTTGAGCAAGTAAAACTTGATTGATCTATTTTTTGACTGTCTCTCCTCTTCTAAGATCATAATTGTTTCTTGATTTGTGTATCATGGTTCATATTGTTGTGAATATTCAATCAAAGAGAATACAAGCTTGATCAAAATTGATCCCATCTTTGTTAGATAATATGGTAGCAATATTATCATAAGCAGGATTCTTTACAGCATCAAGAAGATATGTTACCAATTGCTTTCATGGAATAGCATCACCAACAGAGTAGCAAGCTAATTGATAATATTATTGAATTATTCGATATATGTAATCATAGAGGTTTTGATGTTGTATTGTAACTTTGTGAGTTGATTCCAAAGATAAATTAGTTATGCGCGTTACTTGGCCAACAGCCAAGTATAAAGGTTAGGGTTATATTCAAGCTGGGCATGACAATCAAGTTTGCATGGTCGTATGGAAGCTTGAGTGATGTAGGTCAAGACATCATGAAAGATGTCCCTAGAGTTGAGACAACTAGCAACGTGCTACTCCTCTTCCGGGTGGGCCAGCACCTGGTCATCTAAGTGTATGTTGCATGTAATGTCCAAAACCCTAAATGAAAGAGGTGCCACATAAATAGGGTCGTGTTCAATTGTTTTGATTGCCCTCCTTTGCTTAGCATTGGTCATGATACGACAACCTTTTTTCTCCCATTGGAGTCGTAAGGTATACCATAGTTGTAAGAACGAAGAAGCAGAGCTGGCAAGCTGCATGAGCTCCTCATACTAACAAACATAGAGAGATTTGTGGTGGCTACAATGACTAGGCTAATGGAGCAAATGGCCACTCTCATATTGGCATTGGAAACCCCTTCAATGTAAGAAAAGGAGCATCACTCTAATCTAGAGGCTAACCAGCTCCCTCCCTTGGAGATTGCATGCCCAAAAAGGCATCATTGATACATGAGGTTTTTTCTTCAGCACACCTATGAGATAGGCGAGCCCTCAACAAGACATGGTGAGCCTATCCTTCCATCACCCATTGCCAATCCATCTAGCCCTTTCTCGAGACAACTGAAACTTTTCATTTTCTATAGATACTCATGACTATAATCCTCACATTATGACACAACGGAAAATTGTGGATACAAATATATCCTAATAAACAAGGTTCAAATGATCTAATGTGATTGCAATACATTGCCCAATGTACCTTGCAACTTGTCCAAAGGTTAAAAGATAGGATTTGTTCCAACACAATGCTATAGATTTCTGAGAAACTATCTAATAACCATCTTTTGGCTAACTTGGACTCCTCTGTCACTTGGGACCATTAAGGGATACTACGTTTTCGGAGGGGTTTCTGTCAAATTTCATATCCATCAGGGATCTGAGATAGAAGGAAGTAGAGATAGGAGATGGAAGAGAAGAAAAAGAATAGACAAGAAAATAAACACGATAAAGACAAAGCACAATGAATGGAATCAATATGTATTGATAGAACCTGGAATCCTTTATTTGGCACTACTCAGAAGCAATCTCTAGGCATTAGATCTCCTAGAGCTCCCTCGTAGAACAAAAATGTGGATCAAAATAATAGCCTCCTCTCTACTGCTAGGAACCCAAATTTGATGGCTCTGTTGGCTTTGAAAGGGGGGTAAAACTCTAGGATACTTGGTCAGGGATGTCCCAGATCACTCCTTCTTCTTCCAATTCAAAGTGCAAATTTTAGCTTGTTAATTAGGATCGTGACCGCTACGCAATTTCGTCCATCTTTCTTTTTTATGAAAAATCCAATAGCTGGCTGAAAAAGTAACTTGATTTTTGCATGCCACCCTGATTGAGAAGTTTTTCTAACTCTTTAGGATTTTTTACAATAAATAATATAAAAAATAGGCCCAAATTGTCCAAAACTCTAGTATTTTTTGACCATCCATGTCACGGAAACTAGCACTAATGACTCTGATTACATTGATTCTCTACATCAATAAGAAAGTTAGATGATGATGCACTTCAAAGTTTTTCACATTGTGCCCGTGTAGTGGCACAACAACGTCAGATAAAGGGATAATTGAACACCTACTAGTAGAGTGATAACAATTCCTTTGGCCTTTTTGGCTGGATGCCACTAGAAGTGGTAGTTACATGCCTATCCAAAATCATGGACAACCCACTCCACAAGGTACTATGGATAGCATGTCATGCATGGCACTCATGGATAGCATGCACATGGTACTTCTGGGTAGCATGGGATGTATGAAACGCATTCCCCACATGGTAATCATGGGTAGCAAGGCCCTTATGGAAAATTTGGCTAGTATGGCCCTCATGGACAACATATACATGGGTAGCATGGACAACATGGAATGTATGGGAAGCAGGGTACTCAGCTACCTAACAAAATCATTTTTACCAAGTTTAATGGACAATCCCCTTCCCCAGCTAACTTGAAAGAGTGGATCTCTAAGATAGAGGCTTTTTTTCACATCTACCCATGGATCGATGAGGTAAATATAATTTTTGCCTCTCTTCATTCAAAGAGCTCTGCCCATACATGCTAGTGTTACATATAAAGTGAAAATTGTTACAACTATATATATCATCTCTCACTTGACTTGTGTCTCACCTATATATACTAACTCTACATCAATATGAATCATTCTTTGGGAGCATGTCTTGTGTATCTCTCTCGTACTCTCTCTCTCTCTCAACATGGTATCAGAGCTATGGATACGTAGCAACAACAAGGAAGATAAGTTGTTTCATTGTTTATACTTGATTGAATTCTTTGCACAAGTGATGATTTGATACATGAAATTGTTCAAATTAGAAGTATTAGTTAATTTTGTCTTTAAAAAAAAAAACAGATCTAGTTGCATAGCTCTCATCATGCTCTCGAATGTTGTCAAAACCACTTGTCAATCGGAGTTCTGGATCAAAAGTTATGACAGTTCAGGATTTAAGACAGCAATTCTACTCGAATATGCGATTCTTTATTTAAAACTGTAATTCTAATTATAGTTCTTTAATCCCCAATTACAGTTTGTTAATCGCTCGTCTTCATTAATGATGTTGATTACGACAAGCAAACATCTTGCTATTTTTAGCGATATTTTATTATCGTTCACGTTCTTTGCTCGACCAAAATAGCACTTTTCTTATATACATCATCTCGTCTTGCACGTTACGCCTCTCTATTTTGGGCTTTCTTTTTAGTCACTCATTATTTTTCGTCGTTCTTATGTGCATCTCAACTATGCTTGTCTTGATCATGGTTTGCAGATTCTGTGATCTCATCTTATTTGTTTTCTCTCGATATATAGGCATGGCCAATTGCGTAATTGTTAATGGATATCCGTCTGGCCAACATTCGGTTCCCTTCTTCCAAGGACAAGGCTTTCCTGGGTGGAAAGCAAAGATGATGCTAATTCTTGAAGGTGACGAATTATTTGATATTGTTTTGGGCGACCTGTATTGCCTAGTTCAACCTTTTGATGTGATGAATAACAATTCTGTGATTACTGATGGTCCATTATTTGAACAATGGAAAATTGATCATACTGATTGGATTCGTCGTGACAAGGCGGCTCATCGTTATATATTGTCTGCACTTCCTGACTCACTTATGTTAGATGTCTTTCATCTGGAAACCTCTCATGCTATTTGGGAGTATCTTATCTCAACGTTTGAGAAGAAATTGGTCACTGAAATTTTATATCTCCAAACTTGTTTAAAGAATCTTCAATATAAGGTTAGTACTTCTATGCACTCTCATATCGAGTCTTTTAAAGACATTATCAATTAGGTTGGCGTTGTCGGCGCTCCTGTTGCTAAAAATCAGATTGTTACTCAACTTCTTCATACCATCAAAGATCCTTTATATGACAATATCATCACTATTTTGTCTAACAAGGATGATATCCACTTTGACAAAGCATGTATATCTCTTATTGAATATTCTCAACGTCATGAGCATCATTTGGAAAAATCTGATGCTGTTTTGGTCACTCGCGAACAAAGGGATTTTGATGCTGCTTTTGTTGCTCGCAAGCATCCCGCTTCACGTTTTCAGCAGGGTGGACGCCCTAATCAAGGTAGTAAATCTTCTCTTCTTTCTTATCCTAACAAACATTATTCTTATTGTGATAAGAAAGGCCATGTGGCTTCTGATTGCTAGGCATGTCAATATGATGAGGAGCATGGAGTTACTACAAAGCAACCACTAATTGGTAGCATTATTCGTTGATAATCCAACACTTACATCATGCTCATATTATGCCCCAATGCCCAACAAACTAAGTTTCTCTTCAAATTGTAATAATGCACTAGTAGTACCACCAAGAAACTAATGATTCCTCTTAATTATATCAATTATTTTATCATGAAATTCCTACCTAGCAATGCTAACTAGCTCTCCCAAGGTGAATTTCACGTGACTGTTTCAAATCTATTCTTCAAGTACCTTCTTGAGATCATCTGTGGTTGTCTCAATATTAGATTGCAACTTATATCATGGTTGCTCGCCCTTCTTTTTTCCCTCTTGTTTGCTATCTTGTTTCTTCTTCTACCCTACCTCTTCCATAACATGATCGGGAGTAGGTAGCTGATTTGTAGCTTTAGGCTAATCCATACTTATTCTCATCGCTCTCTTAAATATTCATGTATTATCTTCATCTCTCTTTCGTTTCTCTTTCACAAGTACATCCATGTTTTGCACTTTCACTAAATATGTATCTACGGATGATTCCTAGCAGCCACTCATATCATGAATGTCTTGCATTGCATGAGACATTTCACTATCAATAGCTTTCCTCTCTTCAAAACCATGCAAAACATGTGTTCATATTACAGCTTTTGGATGTGGCAAGACATTCTATCCAACTGTAGACCAAAAGTAGTAGCATGTGTAGCTGCATAAGCATTTAGGATATCTAAGTCTTCCAATAACTTTTGCATACCTCCCTTTTCTAAATTCAAAGCAAGAGGCAATCCCATTTCTTATGCATGGATCTTACCATCTTTCCAAAAGATAAGCTATCATACCAAGGCTCCTGATAAGTAGTACAATAATTTCTTTCATGTTGTAAATTATCATACCACATACATCTTTTTCCTAGTTTAGGGAATACTAGCCATCCTCTTTCCTCTTTTTCTCTTTCACATAAGTAACATAATCATGGGATTATTGTGTGTTTCTTGCATTTCCATATAATATTATATCCATTGTACATTAGTTAGGACAAATACGGATCTTCTGAGAATAGTCTCGTAGGAGAATTAGCGAAGAATAGTTTAAAGGTGAGGGAGAGGAGTATAATTGCAAGGTTTAAGGTTCATCATCCAAATTTGGGATAAGATTTCGATTACATAATTAGATTGATGGACCACAAGAGCGATCTCTATATACTTGATGGCCAAGAAAATAACTGAGTGACCCTAGATCTATGAAGGTGAAAGTGGATGCAATCTCATGTTTAGATAGCTTTATTTCACTAATATGTCCTAGGAGTGCTATATCATCCACATAATGCAATAATTAAATAAGTTGTAGGTTTATGGTGATGAATATCAATATTCGACTCGAAGATAATGTGTGTACTCATAATCGAGCATGAAGATGTTGAATTGCTAGAATCAAAGTTGAGGCAACTATTTCAATCCATAGAGGAAGCAATGTAGATGGCACATATATGTCAAGTGCTCTTGAGAGATAAAGTGTGGTGGCTACTACATGTAGGTCTCTTTAGGTAAATCATCTTGAAAGAAGGTAGTGTGTACATCCAAATGGTGAAGGTCGAGATTGAGCATGGCTACAAGACCAAACCAAACATGAAGAGAAGCCATGTGGAAAATAGGAGAGAAAGTCTCAAAGTAATCAAGACCTTCAATCTGATCAAATGCACATGAAAAAAGGTGCACTTTGTATCTAACTTTTCTAGAGAAGACCAATTTGCAAGAAATAGGTTTGTGATTAGGAGTTAGAGGCACTAATGTCCAAGTATGATTGGATCTTAATGAGTTAAGCTCCACCTTCATGGCTAGGTGCCATTCAGTAGCATCAAGACAAATAACAACATGCACTTGCAATTTATTGTGGTCATTAGGAGGAACAAAAGCATAGGCTGATGAGCCAAACACACAAAAGGATGTTCAGTTAGGGAGGTGGTTAAAACCATTGAGTAAATGGAAATTGATGGTTTTTGAATAGACTCAATTTTGGATATAACAAGCAATCAAGGATACAACTTCCTCCCAATAGGAAAGAGGTAAACCCACAAAGGCAAAGAATACTCATTGCCATTGTCAAATTGCAAAGATAACAAATGAAGGTTTTTTTGTTTCTCAACTAAACCATAGAAGGTTTTAAAGTGCCCAAGCATAGAGTCACTTGTTTTGTCCTTAAGGAATGACACAAAGGTAAAGCAAGTAAAATCATCAATAAAAGTTAAAAAATAGAGTCTTTGCATAAGAGAAGGTATGGACATGGGTCCACATAAATCAGTGTGGATCGATTGAAGTGGCCATATAGTGTGAAAAACATGTTTTAGAAATGGTGAATTAGTGAGTTTTCCATAGATGCATCCTTCACACAAAAGTAATTTGGATTTGGGTGATAACAGAAAACCATGAGCGAGGCGATTTCAAAAAACATGGTGCATGGTATCATGGTTTAAATGATCAAGCCAATAATGCCATAGAAGGATACAATAAGGGGTAGTATCACTAGATGAAGTGCTATGAACTTCATGAGTAGGCACTATTGTGCGATCCAAAATATAGAGTCGACTATTCCAAGGGCAATTGACCACCATAAAATCAATTGGATGGTAATCGGTGTTTAATAAGACACTAGTGTCAGTGAAATTTAATGAAGGTTAAACAACCAATAAGTTTATTTATGGAGATTAGATTTCTAGCCAAGTTAGGCACATGATAGACGTCAGAGCAATAAAAACAAGGTTACCATCAGATAACTAAATTTGTGCAATCCCAACCCCAATAGTTGATTGAAAGTTATTATTGCCAAAATGAAGTTCAAATGGTTGAGGAAGAGTTTTATAATCTTGCAACCAATCAAAATGAGATGTCAAATGATGCATTGCTCCATTGTCAAAGAATCCATATGGAACGAGGGAGACTATCAAGGAAAGTGCCTACAAAAAGCTAAAAAGGCATCCTCATTGGAGGAGTGAGAACTAAAAGCATCATAGTCATGAGGTGATGATTCAAAATCCTCATTAGAGACCAAGTAGGCTTGAGAGTTCTTGGGCTTGTATTCGGCTTTGGAGTTGCGATGCCAACAAGCACCATTTTGTGGCATGCACAATTCAAAATACAACATGCTCAATTAGAATTACGACAAAAGGGTTTATGAAACCTAATAAAGGTGTTATATTGGCCATAGGACAAGATGGTTGTCCACGTGTAGAGAGTTTAATGCGACGGGGTCAAATCTAGACCAAGAGTAAGCATGATTATGGCTAGGAGAAGCATACATTGTAATGGAGTTATGAGTGGTTGTAGAGGAAGACGTGAATATGGTTTGAAGGGATTTTTCTTTAGGCACTAACTTAGGAATGGTACGATAGTGTAGTAATGAGAATGGCTGCCAAGATGGACAAAGGGAAGCCAAAAGTATGGCTTGTATATTATCTAGTTAAGGGTAGTGCAGATAACAAGACATCATCCAAATAGAGATGCCATTTTTTGACTAAGTACTCAACGTCATCACTCTAAAACATGGTAAGTTGGGTGAGTTTTGAAGATTACCAACTTGAGTGGAGAAATCTTTATGTTGAAAGGTTTGCTCTAGTTGTGACCAAATGGTCACAATAGTGGTCAAAGTGTGGACTACTATTAGCTTGATTGGTAGGATCATGCATCTAGTTAGTTCCATTGACTAAAGAGAGCAAGTTTTAGTTCTTAATAATGATCTCCATGGCCATGTACCATGGTTGATAATTCTTATCAATAAGTTTATTGACCTTATATGTATGTGTTTGAATAGCTTGAGCCATGCTACGAAGATTTGTCCAGATCAAAAATTCGTGGGATGGTTTTTTGTATCGACTATATGAGGTGGGGTTGTGGCTCCTCAAGCCAAGCATGGTACCATGTAAAGAAGAAGAAAACAAAATAACAAAGATACAACAACACCGTTGAAGTAGTACAAGATGTGCCGATGTAGCCTTTTTCAAAATGATTTTCACCGTGAGAGGGTTTTTTACAATTGGCATCATGACCATTCACTTATTGGTCATGAGGTTTTAATTTTAATAAATAATAACTATTATTATTTGTCAAGTTTTTTTTATTCCTAACAATTTTTGTGATACCAAGTTGTCTTTGCTACTTTGGGGGGCTTGAACATATTCTTCAATAGCTTGTTATTGTGGTGTAGAGAGACATGCTTCAAGATAAGAGGGTGGCCTTCAGGAAGGGGAAATGGAGATCATCTGGTAGATGACTGAGGACCAAATGGAGGAAGATTCCCTTGAGAAAATAGAGGAGTCAGTGATTGCTTTGAGTAGGCCTTAATCTTCAGTAGGAAATGGAAAGGAGAGATCTCTTTGATTGTAGCTATTTGGCTTTGAGAAGAGAAAGAAAATAGGCAGCATCAGCAACAAGAAGAAGTCTTCCAACATCAAACATGCCTAGAAATAGAAGTTTGAAGATAGGAAAGGAAAACTCAAGAGTAGGGCATCCTCTCTTGATAGAAGCAAGACTTGCATAAAGAAGCAGATGTCAGAACCTCCAAAGGAGTCGATGGATAAATTGAATCTTTCTTACTTGCAAGGATCTAAGCCATAATCAATTTGAATAAGCCCACGATGGGTTCATGATGAAAAATGAAAGCTAGTGGGTGTCATATATCAGAGCACCTATAGATTTCAAATGATTGAGTTTTGATAATATGGGGAGATGCTCTAGCTTCAACTCCCAGATGAGACTAGCAAAGCTTAGTGATAGCACTTGCTTTTTGAGATCAAGTGAATAGTTTACAATAGCATATGATGCTTTCATGCCTTTAACTTAGTATCCCAACATATAGGTGATCAATACCTCGACTCACATACACAAAGAGCTCTGGATAGTCAGCAAAGTGTATACCCAAGGTATTCGCCCCAGGATGTGCTATCTCCAACACAAAACACAAGCGTAATAGAATCCTCTCATAATCATTTTAATACATAAATAAAGAGAAACTAAGGAAAACCTTCATGCTTTGCCTTCATTACACAATCATAAATATTCTTCTAATTTTTTTTGTCTAAAAACCATTTTTAAAAATGTTTTCCCCTTTATATGACTATTTGTCATGATTTTTTCCATTTATTCCAACATAAATTATTGAATTTTGGAGCTTACTAATTTTTATGCATTATTTATAGTGTGATCCATTATTAACATTCTCATTTTTGTGCCACATGAATATCATTTGATCCCTAAAACCCAAGAACACCCCATTTTCCATTAAATCTCATATTTCAAATTTTGTAGTTCTATTATTTTCAATATATATAAAGAAAAATTAATAAATTTTTTAAATTTCAGACATCAGCAAACATATTTCAACCATTTGGAATCATCTTTCCATCATATGCACTAAAGATTCATTTAAAAAAATTAAATAAGAATCACTTACTCAAAAAACCCACATACATATGTCTCGTATTTCGAGAAAATTGAGCCCTTGATGTGCTATTTTGTAGCTATTGATGCATACAAATCATCTGATCTATGTATCATTACGCTTCCAAACTATCGTTCTATCAAATAAATCCTCCCTCTCTCTCTCTCATATGGAGCCATATGAACAATGAACAAAGAGGAGAGAGAAAGACTAAGAATAGATCTCTTCATTCACTGCATAAATTTGTAAAATTTTTGAAAGTGATAAGTAGCAAAGGACTGATGGAAATCATAGCTTGAAGGATGGAGAAGATTATGATAGTTGCAAATATATAAATTTTCAATGGGAGAAAGGGGTGTTGAAAAAAACACGCCCCCCATCTCGTAAGTCTTTTTTGCCTTTTGGCTCTACTAACCATGATTAAAAGACTAAATATTTCTAACTTATCTAGCTCAAATTTAACATTTTCATACTTGCCTAAAGAAGTGGTTCTAAGATAGAGAGGTAAATGGCCTTAAAATCATGACTTGACTAGAGGGTAGCTTTCTGGTATCGAAATCTATCACCCATGCCTCTATCACATACCAAACCTTACGGCCATTAAATGGGGGGTCAAACAACAAACCTTGATTTGTAGACACCACTGGATTCCTAGCATCAAAATGTATCTAAAAAAACTCTATTTCATTCATCTATGACTCTTTCATTTTTCACCCACAAATCCCTCTTTTACAGGTCTCAGGTCTCTTTTTCACTTGAATTTTGACTTTAAAATCAACTCTCATTGGCGACTATAGGATAGGGTGACTTAGTCCGTCGAACCCATGAATGAACTAGTCTGCAAAACATACCTAGGTAATTCACTATATATATACCCTCTATATCATGTGCATTCAAGTCTTATTTATAAATATCCTTATTTATGAATTGTCCCTTAATAAAACATAACCCTTTTCTATTCAATTTGTAAGGAAACCCTTTATATGGGACCCTTTTATACGTAATAAGTGTGTAAAAATGGTATTTTAAAATCCCTTATGTTGAACCCACATGATATATACATACATTTATGATTGACCTCCCCGGGAAAACATGAACTATAAAGAGCATCAAACTACTACAAATAAGAATACACAATAGAGCACAACCATAGCTCTCACCCTACTCCCTGACAAAATCAAAGCATAAAGTCTACGAGGGATAGGCCAAGCATAATATGAGAAAGATCTAGAGCTAGTAACCAACCCATCTTTCCAACATAGAACAGCTAAAAAGAACTATCAAAGGACACTATAAGATATAAACCTTATATCGACGTTTAAAGCGACGAAAATGCAAATAGCAAAATTTTCCCCCGTCCTCGCAAAAAGCGTCATTATTGGCGACGCCATAGAACAGTCGGTATCACCATCGCTATTAGCGTCGGTATTGGTGTCGATAAAATGCGACGTTGATACCGATGAAAATATCGACGTTGATAGCGACGCCTTATGACGTAAATAACGACGCCAATAATGACGTGAGTAGTAAAATTTGCGACGCTAATAGCGATGGTAACAGGAAAAAAAATTTGTGGCAACATATAGCACTATGTGCTTTATGAGAGCCATACAAAATAGTTTCTGCACTGTGTACAATGCACTTGCAAACAAAAACAATGTATACTGAGATCATAACACTGATACATGAAATAAATACACGATCACATAATAAGCGTGACAAGATATCACTAATACATAGAAAATGTCTACATAGATCAGGTGACTCAAAAATAAAGGTGTTTGAGCTCCAAGGATCCAAGGGTGAGCTACATATCCTCGTCCTCCGAAAGCTTGTCCCGCCGCAAAGGAGCATCGAACGGACGCTGCAGAAAAAGAAACAACACATCATACCACCATACAATAATGCATTCTAATTAAACATGGTAACTACGGACAAGAAAGATGAGTGACTTACAAGGCTGCCGCGTCTATACAATTGGTCGATCAATGAAGTGAGACCATGCCTCTCTGCATATCGAGTCTCAAGGCCAGTCGGATTGCGATTTGTAATGGAGTGCTGCAAAGAAAACAAAATGCTAACTGTTAGAAACATGATTGTAAGTACAAAGAATATTTCAAAAAAATAAACAAGCAAAGCAAAAGAAAAACTTACAAAATCCTCCAAATATGTCATGTGGCCGCCACTCCCAAGATGATAGACCACTCCGGCCTCGAGTCGTGCCCTCGTCGCCTCACGCTGCTGACTTCAACGTCCTGGAGAATCTGTAGCCTCCTCCCTCAGTCGGCACCAGTTGTCTGCATCTAACCACTCGGGCTTTGCAGCCCCACTCTTGATTGCCTTGCGTGCGTCGGATCGTGTATGTGATATGTATGCACGCATGCAATCCATCATCCAGCCCGTAGAGAATCTATCTACTGAGGCTGGCACCGAAAACTCCTTGTGCAAGGATGCTACTATGTAGTCCTTGCTCCCCTCCGATATGTTCTTCCAATGATCCAAGACATTGTGCCAAAAAACTTGTTCGCACAACTCTCCCATGTGAGCCATCACCCTCCTCCCCTCATCATTCATGATTATGGCTCCCAACCTACTATCGACTAGATATCCATATCTCCCTGGAGTTTGCCTAAGATGGGTCCTCTCCCATCTGCTTCCACGCTCCTGGGAATATCCAGGAGACCCCTGTACATCCGGTGTACCGACTGGAATAATATCTCTCACAGTGGCACCCACAGGGGTGCCACCTGCTGATGGTTGAGCAAAAGCCGAAGTAACTAGAGTAGACGTCCCCACAAGTGTGACAAATCCCTGAGGTGATGCAGCTCCAGCTGAATGATGAGATGGAGACACCGCGTCCGTGCCTCCATAGCATCCACCTGAGCCTGAGCCACGCTCCCTGGCAGGGCCACGAGAGCAAGGAGTCGCACCTGTATCCCGTGTCGACTGCGGGCTCACTGCCTTTATATCTCTGCAGCATCCCCGTAACCCCAAAGCACTCCCTCCCTCTGGCCCAAGTCGTGAGCGGCGAGTTCGTTTGCTTGAAGCCGAAGCATCTGATCGTGCTAAAATAGATCTAGCAGAGTGCCTTGACGAAGACCGAGACAGCTCCTAGTCTACCATATCTCTGAATCTCGTGATCTGGTCTAGAGACATGCATGTGAAGATGTCATATAACTCCTCATCACTCATCCCTCGACTCATCTTGAAAATCTCACCTGCACAGATAAAAAATGATGTTAGAATAATCAATTTAAATCATACAAAGCACAGTAATATAAATCATTTTTAAAAAAATCTCACTTAAAATGCATATCTTATGTACCCTTATAAGCGATTGGTTAAGGAATTGAGTAAGTGGATGCTTCAAGTATGAAGTATCCTATGGTCCCATGTTAATCTCCTGACACAACTCCACATACATTGGAAGGTCGATAGATATGTCACCACAAAAGAATGAGTCCACCTCATTTTCAAATAATTCTTGGACTCCTATATTTCCATCATTATTAGCCGATGCTGGCTCCAAGCTTTCGATGACCTCCACCCCTTTTAATATCGACCCCTCTATTAACATATTATCTTTATCTATGCTTGGAATATCACTTTGATCATATACTCTCGCACTTTGGGGAGTTAAAGGTATAACATACCATCATCGAGGTTTTTAGGGGTTTGGATAGAAGATTACCTATTCACAAACACGTACAAGAGAGTTCAAACCATTGTGACATAAACCATGTCGTGATACAATTAGCAAGCAAATGAGTCCATGCACCTGTTCACAATGGGCCGGCAACAAAAAGGTATCGCGCAAATACGTTTTTTTTTTTCGGAATCTATTTCAAGAAATCCAAATGGATCTCGTCAAATTGTTGCTTGAGCTCCTCCAAGTACCACTTTGAGCCATTGCACATCGAATAGTATCATGGAAAAGCTACGGTAATCCACCATAACAATACTTTGCAAGTTCCCAAAATGCTCCATGAAACCATCACGTTGACATGAACCGTGGCATCTCCTCCATGCCTTCGGGATATCAAATCGGTCGATGATGTGTACTACATCGGAATTGAGCTCGCGCTTCCTCTCGATCTTGCGTAGCGATCTGGTACTTGGCGAGCCACATCTCCATAGAGGCATGGTGCAACATACAAAAGCGATTCACCTTCTCCTTCATTGAGGCATCCATTCTTTTTTCTACCCCATTTCTAACCACCACATCTCTAGTCAGTCTATCATCGTCCTTCAGCGACCATAGCATTTCATTGTCTGGTTCCATCGTTGATAGCCATTGTGAAATATGCACTAGCGCCTCAGACACCAACCAACCTTCAGCCATGCTACCTTCTGGCCGAGCTCGTTGTCACACAAAGCCTTTCAGGATTTTTATGAAACACTCCAAGAAGAACATCCATCACATATGGACAGGTCCAGCAATCTTCACTTCATCTACAAGATGCACAAGAAGGTGGATTTGTATTGTGAGCATGTTGGTGGGCAGGTATTTCTCAAAGAGACAGACCGTCTCCACTACTCCCCACCTCATGGATTCAAAAGAGGACGTCTTAATCTCCTTCTGTGAGATCCGTTGCACCAAAGTCGACAACCTATAAATGGCCCCACGTATTTTTGGAGTAAGACATCCTGCAATCGCAATCGGTAGTACAAACTGCCACAAATGAGAAAGCATTATGAATAATGGCTACATTCCAAATAGCATAATGCGCACGCCAATTACAATCCATTCGTAGTACAAACCTAACATATCTTATGCCAGTCATGAGATTTTAGCCCTGATAATTGGTCATCTTTAGAAAATGCGGACATGAGAGAACGCATCATACCTGTTGGAGTGCGAATAGACTTGATTACTTGCTTCACAATGCGCTCTTCGTTAGTGGACAAAACCCAAGGAGTGCGAGGAAGCTGCACGCAACCATCATCACTCGACTGCGGGGCCAAAGCGCCTCCATCTTACCTACCTCCTTCAAATCCATTCGTGCCCCTATAGTGTCTCTCTTTCCTGTGATGTGGTTCCATAACAAGCTGCCCACATTCTTGAAACTATGCATGGGATCCAATAAGTGGTTGACTTGTAAGTGGGTCCAATATGGCAACTCGTAGAAAACTGAGAACCGTCGCATTCCATTTGGATATGATTCTGTGTGGACCATTTTCAGCTCGTACCAGCTTGCGTGTTCCTACATGTTGAAGGTCGTCCAAGGAAACCTTCCTTGAGTTCATGATCCTCTTGCAAGAAAGCAGCATGTCCTTGATATACCATCTTCTTCATGGTTTGTGACCTTCGGGAGTCTAACTGTGGCCCGCACAATGGACATGCATGATAACCTTAGGTAATCAGACCTGTTCTAACACCACGATCTAGTGAATACTTGCTTGAATGAGATAAAATATAGATATTACCAGCGAGAACGGAGGCATGCTCACCTGAGTACTCTCCGAATCCTGGAAAGTCATGCATCGTCCACATGAGAATGGCTCGAATATTGGCTGACCGCCTACCATTGCGCCTGCTCATATCTTGCACAGTGACCCCCTCCTCCCACAAAATCTTAAGCTCATCGACTAATGGACGAAGATACACATCCATATTTTTGACTTTGTAGCGGCTGAGGATGAGTAAGCTAAGGATGAGATGTCCTTTCTTTGTAGAAAACCATAGAGGGATATTGTAGTTGACAAGGACTATAGGCTACACACTGTTAGAAGTTGAGCGCAGGACCGAATGTTTTCACGTCATCCATTGCAAGACTGAGCCGAAGATTCCTTGGCTCTCGGGCAAAGCCTGGGAAGGTAGAGTCAATGTGGCTCCATGCGCATGAATCCGCTAATATTTTTTGAACTGCATCCGTGGACCTATTCCGTGCATGCCACGTTGTCAAGCTCGCCATGCCGGACGTATGAAACATGTGGTTTATGCAAGGGATAAGCAGAAAGTGTCTGAGAACTTTTTGAGGGATTGTTTGCCCTTGCAAGTCCTGTCGATACCTGTGAGAACCACTTTGGACATGTCTCCATAGTCTCGTATTCTCCTCAAAAGAGTATGCAATCGTTGATACATGCATGGATGTTATTGTAGTCCATGCCAAGCTTCCGTAAAACATGTCGTGCATCATCACGAGACTCATGCATGGTATTTGTAGGTGGTAATATATGATATTTCAATAACTTGAAAAAAATCATAAAACACCTTGAAAAAGCACAAATGTTTGTAATAATAGTGCCGAAAAAAAATCAATGAAGCATATGTACAAGGTACCTGAACAAATCGGTCACACTCGTATTGCTCCACCCGTATTTTGCTTGCACACTTAAGAGTGCAAGCAGTGTCTTCAGCCAAGATACTCGGCACCCATCATATAATGGTATGGATGCTTCCTCTCTAAGTGGATCAGAAGTCTGACATCCATGGGAATCAATGCATCGATCATTGTCTCAGGCTCCAAGATTGTAGGTAGGTCTGGAAGGTTTCCTGTCTCTTCTGGAATTGACGATATAGACTGACCTTGCGAGTGGTGGATTGGCTCTTGCACTCCATCCATCACACGCCCACGTACTCTTTTAATTGGCTGCAAAGGGTGCACTCCTCCTTGGGACGAAACATCACCTCCTTGGATAGAAAATTTAGACCCAATCTTATTGTATATGGTATTCAATTAGCTTACAAGTACAATGCATGATTGATATTAACTTCAAATTACCGTTTGCTGAAAATCTGCATTCGCCTGATCAATGATCTCAGATTGAAACTCGCCAAAATCATCGTACGTGTTCCATAGAAAATCAGTGTTTTCGTCTAATTTCCAGCTTGCATTGAGAGCAAGGACATGGGACATGATGATTAAGATACACCTCGCAATCTTGGACAACAGGACCTTCTTCATTTTCCATTTTGCCTACGTTACAACAAACAATTTGTTTTTGTTATCATTCTTTTCTTTTCTTAGATTGTTATCCTCTCCTTTCATCTCTCTCTTTTTCTATGACCTAGCATATAGTATCATAGAACACTAGTATTTAGTACCTAGTACTCAGTACCTAGCACATAATATCATAGCATCGTAGTATCTAGCACCTAGTTTTCTAGTATCATAGTGCCAAGTACACAGTACTATGATACTATGTAGCAGGTGCTAGGGTACCCTCTCTCTCTCTTTCCCTATTCAGTTGCATCATTTTTTCTCTTTTTCTCTCTCTCTCTCATTTCCTTTTCTCTCTCCTCTCCCTCTCTCATTTCCCTTTCTCTCTTTCTCTCCCTCTCTCATTTCCAGTCCCTCCCTCACCATGACCCTCTCTTTCTCTCTTTCTCTATTAGATTTAATGATTTTTTCTCTTTTTCTCTCTCCTCTCCCTCTCTCATTTCCCTTTCTCCCTTTCTCCCCCTCTGTCATTTCCTCTCCCTCCCTCACCCTAACCCTCTCTTTCTCTCTTTCCCTATTAGGTTTAATGATTTTTTCTCTTTTTCTCTCTCCTCTCCCTCTCTCATTTCCCTTTCTCTCTTTCTCTCACTCTCTCATTTCCTCTCCTTCCCTCACCCTGACCCTCTCTTTCTCTCTTTTCCCATTAGGTTTAATGATCTTTATCTTTTTCTCTCTCCTCTCTCTCATTCCTTTTTCTCTCTCCTCTCCCTCTCTCATTTCCTCTCCCTCCCACGCCCTCACCCCTCTTTCTCTCTTTCCCTATTAGGTTTAATGATTTTTCTCTCTTTTTCTCTCTCCTCTCTCTCTCTCTCATTTTTTTCTCTCTCCTCTTCCTCTCTCATTTCCTTTTCTCTCTTCCTCTCCCTCTCTCCTTTCCTCTCCCTCCCTCGCCCTCACCCTCTCTTTCTCTCGTTCCCTATTAGGTTTAATAAATTTTCTCTCTTTTTATCTCTCCTCGCTCTCTCTCATTTTTTTCTCCCTCCTCTCCCTCTCTCATTTACCTTTCTCTCTTTCTCTCCCTCTCTCATTTACCTTTCTCTCTTTCTCTCCCTCTCTCATTTCATATCCCTCCCTCACCCTAACCCTCTCTTTTTCTCTTTCTCTATTAGATTTAATAATTTTTTTCTCTTTTTCTCTCTCCTCTCCCTCTCTCATTTTTTCTCTCTCCTCTCCATGTCTCATTTCCCTTTCATTCTTTCTCTCCCTCTCTCATTTCCTCTCCCTCCCTCACCCTGACTCTCTCTTTCTCTATTTTTCCATTAGGTGTAATGATCTTTCTCTATTTTTCTCTTCTCTCTCATTTTTTTCTCTCTCCTCTCCCTCTCTCATTTCCTTTTCTCTCTTCCTCTCCCTCTCTCATTTCCTCTCCCTCCCTCGCCCTCACCCTCACCCACACCCTCTCTTTCTCTCTTTGCCTATTATGTTTAACATCTTATCTCTTTTTCTCTCTCCTCTCATTCTCTCTTTTTTTCTCTCTCCTCTCCCTCTCTCATTTCCTTTTGCTCTCTTCCTCTCCTTCTCTCATTTCTTCTCCCTCCCTCTCCCTCTCTCATTTTCCTATTATATTTTCGTCTCCCCCCCTCTCCCTCTCCCTCTCACATTCCCTCTCCATCTCCCCCTCCTATTTCCTCCTGAGCATCTCCCTCTCTTTAATTTCCCTCTCTTTCTCCCTCTCCCTCTCCTCATTTCTTCTTCCTCTCTCACTATGTACAAATTCTACAAAAAATAAATAAATAAGAGAGAGAATACACTCTCCCTTCCTCTCGTTCTCTCATTTCATCCCCCTCCCTCTTCCATTTCCTCCCTCTCCCTCTCCCGCTCTTTCTCTCATATTTCCTCTCCCTCTCTCAGTATATATACACAAATCATAAAAGCAAAGGTAAAAGAGAGAGAGAATGCACTCTCCCTCCCCCTCCCTCTCCCTCTCTTTCTCTTTCTCTTTCTCTCTCCCTCTCTCATTCCCTCTCCCTCTTCCTCTCTCATTCTCCCCATGCCTCTCCCATTTCCTCCCTCTCCCTCTCTTTAATTTCGCTCTCTTTCTCCCTCATTTCTTCTCCCTCTCTCATTATATACAAATGATACAAAAAATAAATTAAAAAGAGAGAGAATACACTCTCCCTCCCTCTCGTTCTCTCATTTCATCCCCCTCCCTCTTCCATTTCCTCCCTCTCCCTCTCTTTCTCTCTCTCCCTCCCTCCCCCTTCCTCTCCCATTTCCTCCCTCTCCCTCTCCCTCTCTTTCTCTCTCATTTCCTCTCCCTCTCTCAATATATACAGAAATCATATAAGAAAAAGTAAAAGAGGGAGAGAATGCACTCTCCCTCCCTCTCCCTCTCTCATTTCCTCCCCATCCCTCTCCTTCTCCCTCTCCCTCTCTTTCTCTTTCTCTTCCTCTCTCATTTCCTCCACCCTCCCTCTCCCTCTCTTTCTCCTTCTCTTTCTCTCCCCCTCTCTTTCTCTTTCTCTTTCTTTCCCTCCCTCTCCGTCTCTTTCTCTCTCGTTTCCTCTCCTAAACAAGCAAAAGAAGGAGAGAATGGACTCATCGATGAGATATAGCGAGGGTTTGACAGCTCCTCTTCGAGATGAAGGCTCCTCTTCTCCTTCATGAATGGCGGCGGCGGCGACAGCAAGCCTTCTTCCTCTCCCTCTCTCACCCTATGCAAGATAGTCGCTCTCTCTCTGGCTCTCCCTCTCGAAATGTCTCATGAAAATGCGCGAAATGAAATGTGCTCAGGTTTCGGCCCTTTTTTTTCCCCCTATGGGACGTCACTATTTGCATCGCTATTTGCAACGCAAATAGTGACGCTGCTATTCTTGCGTTGCTACCCGCTGTCGCTATACCTCTCTTTCCTTGTAGTGGGAGTCATCCTATGTAGTAGTCAGGAGTGCCTACTAAACTTTGTAACTCCTACTAGGCAAGGACTCCTATAGCCTAGTCTATTAAAAGTTGCATATTTTTCATTTTACTATATTTTTCTTTAGTATTTTATACTCGAGCATCTAAAAAAGGGGAGCTGAGTGCATTATGATCCAAGGAGAGAACACATCATCGGCCTCAGATCTTATCTCGATACCCAAGAACCTACCAAGCTCTCTCAACAAGGTGACACTAAATTATTTTATTTTGCTCACTTTTATTTTTTTCCAGCTAAATGCCACCCTAGGAAGACAAGCCATCGTGACTTGACCCCATAAACTTACTAAGACTTCACAAGGAAATCATCATTTTCTCTTAGAATTTTTATTTATTTATTTATTTTTAAGGGGTTAGAATCCCTTTTTACACACCTTCATATATTATATGGTTTTTTGGATATATTCATTGTTTTCTCTTTTTTATTTAGCAAGCTTTCCTACTGCCTCACTACTAACAGGAATTCCTAGAAACAGCTACCTAGTAGAGTAGAAAAACAAGGTCGCTAGGAATACTCTCAGAAAAAGCTCTTAGAGTGCTCGACCATGTCTTAACATGAGGCAGACAATTGCTCAAACATCCCTAGACACACCCAACCTTATCTCATGCCTTGAATGCGGATCCCCCATAAAATGAAAAAAATCCCCCACATACATATACACATATAGCATAAAGGAAAATAACTCATAAAGGAAGGACATTACCTGGACTTTTCCACAATAAGCTTTTGCATAGCAAGAGGCTCCATCTAGGTGTTCTGTCAAATCTGTTTAGTATAGTACTAAACTAAAAAACCATTAACCGCACCCGCACCAAACAAACAAATGGCCATCTTAGCCTAATGAAATCAAATCATTTCACCACAAAATAATTGGCCCTCTTAATTGGCCCAACAAAATTGATAATAAAATTCAACTATAATGGCCTGCTTGGCCTAACAAAATGTAACATTAAATCCAATAGGAATGGCCAACTTAGCCTTATAAAATATTAGCTTTAAAGCACACCATTCAGTAATCCAGTGCTTAAAATAAACCCTTGGTCCCCGCATAAACTAGATTGAAGCACAAATTTAGACTAAGGGAGTGGGTTGTTGAGGCCCTAGGGATGTCTCATCAATATGCCATTAAACGTTGGCATGTTTCCATAACAAAATAGAAATATGGTCAATTGCTACCTCGCTCAGAATCCATAATAACTATTGGTGGCCAAAATAGGACATGTGAGCAAGAACTCCCCACAGTATCTCTAGACTAACATCATGAGGAAATTGTAAAAACCCCTCAAGATCACAATTCAAAAAGACATCTTCAACAAAGGCATAATTAGCTAGGGAATATGTAAAGTGATTCCACTATCAGTATCTCAGCCTGTCTTAAAGATCTCAAGGGTAACGAATATCACACAATAGTACATCCTTAGAATGGGATATCTCACACTATAGGTCCCATTAAATTGGTGATCACTAATTGCAAGTGGCCTTTCACTAATAACTAGTAAATACCACCATGTATGTCTAGATTTAACCCCATAAGCATGGCCTTATATTTTTCCATATTATTCATAAAAGAGGTGCCTAAATACACTCCCATTTTAAAACTGCTCACAACAAAGTGGATCTTTTATGATAACACCTACAGTCTCATGCTTAACAGATCCTCAAGAAGGTCCATCAAAATACAATGTATAAACCCTAGCTTCATTGATATAACTTGTTGTGGCAATCAACCTACTCGTCCTTATGATAGTATGTCAAAGTCTAATCGAGAGAGGGAGTGTAAGATAGCTAAAATCTCTAAATTCCTCACTAAACTCAATAGGGATTCTAATAAGAACCCTTTGACAATGATGGCAATAGACTTTAATATCCCATGATGTAAAGGATCCATCTTGCTACTCAGTAATGTGATAATCCTTACTCCATTAGATCACTTTGCCTTGATAGTAATGCTGCTCTAAATATGGATGCTCAAGATAAGGAATGATTTTTTCTATCCAATAGTCTTGGTACCCTCTATAAATTTAAGTTGAATCCTGAAGAACCTGCATAGGCATCAAGTCCAATATCAGTCTCTATATATAATAGGGATTCAGTTTATTGAAATCTACTTTAGTTTTGAACTCTACTCCTTGCAAATTTGCTAAAAGAGCTAGATAGCCATTCTTTCCTATATGATCAATTTTATAAAGACTTATACTTCTTAGCTCAAAGGTCATGAAGTATTTGCATCTGCTTCTTTTCTACTTATGTTATTGATATAACAAAGCTTGCAATATAATCTCAACCAAATGTGCAAGGGAAATGAACCTTTCTTGCAATGCTTCCTCTTCACCCAAAGAAGGGTTTAGAGTAAATCTTGCTGTAGGAAACTCAATATCCAAAGGTAAAGAATACTCTTTTCATATACTAATTTAAAGGGGTATGGCTTGTAGTACTTTTGAATGTTGTATTATAAGCCCGAACTGCCACATATAACTTCTCATTCCAATCACGCTTACCTTTAGATACAGTCTTGGATAAAATCCCTAGAAGCTACTTATCAAAACTCTCTACTTGCTCATTAGGTTGGGGGTTGCAAGGCATCATCTTATTATGTTTTATCTTCAAAGCCTCAAAAACTTTTTTTAAAAAATGTGTCCCATGATCAAACATAAGCTCCTTAGGTGGACCAAAATGGCAAACAATTTGTTTCAAAATAAAACTATCTATTTCCTCTCTTCTAGACTAAGCATAAATTCTAATTTAATTGGTCATGGCTCATCCAACGTCTCGAGTTCTAGCCTAGCCAAATCCACATCTCTGATTCTATCTTGAGCTTCTATGGGCTTATTCTTCCAAAGTCACGTGGTAGACATCTTCTGTAGTGGACCCCTCTCTTGATTCATTACTTGATGAAGTCTCATTGTCGGCATGATCCTCTAATGCATCTAATTCTGTTGAAGATAAAGGTACTCTCTTGCTTTGAAGAGATTCAAGATATGCATCCACTAATACATATCTGACATCTCTACCAAAAATCAGATGACCAATGGATATATCCACTTGACAGTTGGATTGCAAGATCCAAGGCCTTTCTAATAATACTTGATAAGTTGGCCACCCTCCAAACCTAATAACCCTAAAGTCCAAAATGCATTCCACATTAGGAATAGTCATGTAGAGTTTGGTAATATAACCTTTCGATTGTCTTAAACTATCATTAGCGATCCGTAGAATTTGTGGAGGCATGCTTTTGGATTTCTAGTCCTTTCCTTTCTATCAATTATAAACACATAATGTTGACAAAGGATCCTATATCCACAATGGCATGATCCACTAATATGCCATCAACATATGTTGATGCTACCACCATTGGACAATACTTTTTAGCATGTTCAAACTAGTCATCCCCCACAAAAGCTATTTCCAAGGATTTGATCATACATCCAGTGCAAAGAATCTATTTAAACTCTTTATAAACTCTTGGAGATAATCAAGTGCAGGAGATTCACACCAGGCGCTCTACCTTTGCAAAGAGAATTGGCCAAGTTAAATTCATGATAATTAACAATGGTTATCTTTTTCTGCCATACCATCTTTCTCTTGGTCACAAAGACCAGGATTAAGTGCCTCTTTCATGGCTTTTATCTTATTCCTTGGAGGCTCCTTATTGAAGTTAGCTTTGCCATGAGAAAAATTTAAAGGACTGACTTCGACATCAAGGTTAAGGACTTGTGTCTCCTTATCATTATGTTTAGGATTTGCCTCAATAGGTTGTACATTATCTCCATTACCTTGTTTAACCTTTTGTTCTCTTGTAATGGCCCGTAGATTGGAAGCCTCAGTGATGTTGACATGCATAACTTTGATAAGGCTAATACCATTGCCACTATGCAGCTCTTCTATGATAGCTTTTCCACTTTGCAATATTTGATTTGAACACCATATTAGAGAATTTGGAAAATTTTCCAAGTCCCAAGTTCAAATAAGTGATAAATATTTGACCATGTGACTAAATCTTGATCCATATTTGAAAGTCAAATTTGGGAAGGTAGCTTATATAGCATTTAGGGTGGACTTCACCTGTAAGTAGGATAAGAAGATTTGACCATTTGATCAAATAATAAAGGTATTGAGGGTTCCCAAAGTCCATGAAAATTCCCAAAATCCCTAAAAAAATATTTTTAGTTCCTCATCATGCTGAATGTTATTCCCTTGTGCTCAATGATTAATCAGACTAGGCTGCTCACTCCCTTGTTAAAGAGAGTTGATCTTACTCTAGCAAGTACTAGCTAGATGGTTGGACTTTCCACATATTGTGCATTCGATATTGAGACAATTTCTCAAATAGTATTGACTACCACACTACATACATCCAAATCTCGATGGACCACCCTCTTTACAATGTCGACTTCCTATCAAGTTTTATTGCTTCTTTAGGAAATTAACATCCATGGCTATTTTATTAATGCTTCATCATGTCCTTGACTTTTCCAAGAATATTTGATACACTAGACTCATAACTGTGATCATCCACTTACCATTGGGATATTGAAGTAATCACCTGATTAGGGATCGACTACTGCTGATCAATTGACATGACATTAGGATTCATCAATTGGCTTACATTATTTAGTGGAACCATTTCGCTAGCCATTGGCATAACAACATTCAGAGGAGCGAGCAGCATGGGCACATTCCACATTATGCTTCCTCTTCCATTCAAATCAATCATAGGTGTACTAGTTGCACCTCGACTTCCAGTGATCAATGCCAAATTATTCCCAAGACAACCTAGACTCAAATTCAGGTTTTCCTTAGAGGCTTAGGCCACTTGTAAGCATGACTCTACCTCCTATACTCATGTAATAGCAGTGTCTATATAAGCAAGAGCAACATTACTAAATTATACTTGGATATTGAAGTCTAATCCATATAAAAAGTACTTCAATTGGAAAATAGGTGGAATAGAAATAGAGTTTTGCAATTTATCAAACACGTCTTTTAGTTTCTTGGCATACACTTGAGCACTCTCATGGGACTCTTGACATGTCACATTCAAAATCCACAGTCAATACTGACCACCTCTCTTAGGGGCAAACTCTCTTCAGAAGGCAACAAAGAATAAATTAATTGTGGTTATGGTTTCGACTTTCAAGCCATGATAATACATTTTGTAGATCTTCCTTTTAGAGTCATATTGAAAAACATCATGAGCTATTCTTCGTTCTGAACTCGACAATTTAACATGAATTTTTGGCATGCACTTATATGAAGATTCACATCTTCTTGTGCTAACCTATTAAAAATGTGTAAAGAAAAACCTAGAACTAGCAAACCTGATGTTCGTGCAGGTAGTATTGCAATGGGTTGCACCATCATGACAACTATGTTTTCTCTAGGGGTTTGTATTAGTGGGGTTGAACTCCCACTCGAAGTAGACTGAGTTTTCAAGAAAAGAGGAACGCTAGAGGTTCCTCCTTCCCCTTAGATGGATTGATTAGGATATGAATTGGGTCAACAAGACCTCCCTTTCTCAAAGATATCCAACTACTATACCTAGGAGAATATCTCCTAATGATTCTAGCTCACCATCTAACCCTCTAGCTCTTTCTTGTCATTGAATATTGGCTTGTGATGGTGTCTATTAGGAAAAAACATATCTATTCCAATGCTCTTTGATATAAATTGGTTCATTCGTCCCTATTAACCAATATTTAAAAACCACCATTTATTAGCAGCTCCCAAGGAAAATGTACCACTTATTAGGATCTAAAGTAGGCCCAGCTGGCTCTAGGGCACTAGCTGTGGACCTCCTATGCTCATGAAACCACCCTCATGGCCTGGTGCGGATAGAGCATCTAGAGGCTGCTACTCTAAATAAGTCATGTTTTTGTGTCGATTTGCAATTTAACGGTTTTTCCCCTTCTCAACAGAGAGAGTATCCCAATATAGAGGTGATCAATACCTTGATTCACATACACAAAGAGCTTCCCCTAGTAGAGTGCTATGGCTCTTATGACTTTCCTCTTACACCCTAAGGATTGGCCCCAAGATGCACCGTCTCCAACATAAAACATAAGTGTAATAGATTCATCTCATAATATAAATGGAACAATCTAGGAGTATATATATTCCTCACTTGATTCATTTTCCAAGATATTGCACTACCTTACTGCAAAGGGGAATCTTACACTCTCAACATTTGTCATCATCACCACCTAGACATACAATTGTAATTCATCTAGGAATTTATCTTCTAATACCATATTTAGATTGCACATACAAAGTGTATAGCATCATATGCTCAAAAACTTAACTAAAAACTAGCCAACATGATGTGTACAAACAATCTTTTCATGATTTCCTTCCACTAGCATTATGTTGTGTTGCTAAGAAACAACATCACTGGAGCTAATCCATGCTATTACATCCCTTAAGAGTTATATAAATCACAACCTATATTCTAAGATATGCAAAAAAACTAGCAACTTAATCAAATGTATTTCCATTTCATCTCCACAGTCCCTAACGTTTATATATTGTTTGCTTACATAAATGTAAAAAGATTTCGTAATAATTTTCCATAAACAAAAGCCTTAAATGCACACTTTAATATATAAATAAAGGCAAACTAAGGTAAACCCTCATGCTTCACCTTCATTACGCAATCAAAAACATCCTTCTAATATTTCATAAATTTTTATGTATAAATATTATTCTTTTGAGATTTTTTTCCTTTATATGGCTATTTTCCATGAAAATTTCCATCTATTTCAACATAAACTATTAACTTTTTTGAGTTTTTTGATTTTCATGACTTAAGTAAAGTGTGATCCATCAACATACTCATTTTCATGCCATATGAAGTTCATTTGATCCCCAAAATCCAAAACAATTCCACTTTACATTAAATCTCATGTTTGGGGTTTTGTGATTTTATTATTTTCAATATAGATTTAAAAACGATTGAATTTCTAAAATTGTAGACATCATTAAGTATATTTCAACCATTTGGAATCATCTTTCCATCATATGCACTATAGATTCATTTAAGAATTTTAAATAAGAGTCACTTACTCAAAAAACTCCCATACGTGCATCTCCCATTTTGAGAAATCGAGCCATTGATGCTATTTTCCATCCATCTCTTGTTTCATCCAAATCACTCGATCTATGTGCCATTACACTTTTGAACCATCATTCATCCTCAATTCGTGAAATTAGCCCTCCCTCTGTCTCTCTCATACGCAACCATATGAATAAGAAACAAAGACGAGAGAGAAAGAAGAGAGAGAGACTAAAAATAGATATCTTCATTCACTCTGTTGTGTGATTTTTGGAGTGATGGTTGGCAAAGAATTAATGGAACTCATAGCCTAGAGAGAATGGAAAAGATTATGATAGTTGTAAAAATGTAAATTTTTAATGGGAGGAAGGGGCATCAAGAAAAATGAGTCCCCTCTCCCCCATCTTGTGAGTTTTTTGGGCCTCTTGGCTTTACTAACCATGATTATAATTCAAATTTGGCATTTTCACACTTATTAGAAGTGATAATGGCCTAGATAGAGGGGCAAACAACCTTTGAATCACAACCTGGATGGACAGACAGCTTTTTGGAATCATTTCACCTTGACCTCTATTACATGCTTTTTGGCTTTTTGTTCTAATAGCTACTTCATAATGCCAAAACTTGCAGCCATTAAATGGGGGGTCAAATGAACTTTGATTTGATAGACAAATACTTGCATTGGATTCCTAGGATTGAAATGCATCTAGATAAACTCTAGCTCCTTCATCCTTCATGACTCTTTCATTTTTGACCAAAAATACATTTTCAATAGTGTTAGGTTACTTTTGCACTTGATTCTGACTTTAAAATCAACCCTCCATTGAGATGGGTGTTTCAAAAATGGAATAGGGATTCACTCTTAAAATTTCCATGTTTGTTGGATTTTTTGCTTATTTCCAAGTCTAAGAGTCTTTAGTACATCAATTGAGATAAAAAGAAAACCTTGAACCTTGAGTGATGGAATAAAAGAAAGAGAAATGGGCCAAAATATTGTTTACTAATGTGGAGAATGAAATTTATTACACCAAGCCAAGGTAAAATTAGTTTTTGAATCACATGAGGCGTCCAAAAACATGTAAGAAGTTCAAAAACCATGGTCAGAATACCCTATGTTTGAGAATTTCATTCAAAAAAAATTATTAAGATTTCTCATGCGTATGTTGTGTTCTATTCTCAAACTCTAATCACTTGTTGGCAACACATAAACCTATGAGCTCTCCAAGAATTCTATACATACTTCTCTATTGGCTTGGTTGTTGAAAGAAGCTCAAAAGTATGAAATTTTGGTTTGTCATTAAAATTTAGATCTTTATGACCTAACTAAAATTCATGGGAGAGAAGAGTTTAAAAACCAATAAACTACTATTGAGAAGGTTATTAAAGGCATTAAGGACTTGCTTTAATGTGATTAGGAGTTGTGAATGCTACGTCTTAGGCCCTTCAATTTTTCTTGATGGTCAAGTTTGTTTTGAGCACTAGATCACTCTACCATACCAACACTCACCAGCACTCCTTAGTAACTCTTGATTGTGCATGTTTCCTTGTGGATTACTCAAGTAGTCAAGGACATGTCATCATTTTTGGTGCCCCCACTTAGGAATGTTAAGATTGACTTTAGTGCCCTTGACTCCTACACCACACTTGATTCATAAGATGGAAAACTTTTATCCTAAATTTCATGGAAGAAAAGACGCTTAAAGGTTCCTAGAGAAACTAGAACTAGGTTACACCATACAAAGGCTTGTAGAACTAGCTATCAAGTCCCAAAATTTTAAAATTCAACTTTTGAATGAGGGTATAAATTTATTAGAAACTTATGAGAAGCAGCTAAGTAAAAGAATACCTCTAGTTTAGTTGGAGTATGAAGTAAAAAATCAAGCTTTTCTAGATGAGTTTCAAGAGTTTGACACCCCACAAGATTTGTGGGAAAAGATAGAGCTATGCTATAGGAAACAAGACCATTCCATCGAGTCATTTGCCATATATTTTGAGAGACTATGGGACCATTGAAGCAGTGCCTTGGGAGGTGGGGAGAGAGCACCAACCATGTTTCTTAGATTGTCCAAGAACCTACTGTAGGAGTAGTAAATGTTTTGGAAGAATGGCATTGTTGCTCTTGTTCTAGATGATGCTATTGAGGTTTAAAGAGCTATTATAGATACTATTGCTAGCAACAATAGTAACTATTCTTACTGGTGCTCTTACCCTTACCATTCTTCCTGCCTCTACAAACTATAGGGTCTTGCTATAGATAGAATTATTGCATTGTTGTAGGGAGTTTCTTGCACCTCAAAGATGATCAATTGGAGTACTTTGAGATTAATTTCTCAGAAGGATAGCCACATTCTGTAGAATCTCAACCCATGTAAAATGAACATTCACACCAACATGAGAAGAAAATGTTGATTGATTAGATGTTGGAGCTATCATGATATCTCTCTTAAGTGACATGTCCTTGCAATCCCATTCTACTAATATGCCAATGCTACACCTACTAGTCAAGGATTGCAAAGGAGAATCGCCAAAGAGAAATGCTAGAGGATTTCTAAGAAGACTTCCAACATGTTTTAACTATGGTGAGGCGGGACACATAAGCCCAAACTATCCACAACCTAGGAGATTAGGAGGTGAAATGTATCAACTTCCCAAGAACTTACACCTTAGAGAAAATGATTAGGAGGTGAATTGTATTAACTTCCCAAGCACTTACACAATAGACAAAATAACTATGAGGTGAAATGTATCAACATCCCGAGAACTTACATAGTAGACAAGATGATTATGGGATTGATATACACAAATCATCAAATTTTAGAGGTCTTACTATGGAGGAGAAAGAAAATATTGCATTCAATTGCATTTTGGAAGCCAACAAAGAGGTTGATGTAGCACCTACTGTGAAGAGGAGAAGAGAGGTAGAGAGGGATGACCATTAAGACTGGTGAGAGGTGAAGAGCAAGGGAAAAAGAGGATGTTCAGACCCACAAGGGGAAGACAAAAGAGGTCGCAAAGTAGATATAGACCAGGACTAGAGCTCCTAGGAGACATTATCATATAGCTGAATTGCCTTTAGGTTGAGGAAAGGAGGATTATGAAATTCGAAAGGAGTTGGTTGGAAGGAAAGATAGCATCTCTTTTGCTCAACTTATGTATTTTTCCCCTAAGATAAGAAGATAATGGAAGAGGTTAGTGAATCCCAAGGCCAAAGAGAAGAAAAGAGGGACAATCAATATCTTAAGTGTTGAGGAGTTTCCTTACATTTTTCCAATAGTGAATGCTTGATATAGAAGCATATATTGGAGGGGTAGAGGTGTGTCTCATTACACAAGTCTATGTTGAAAATTTTGGGATTAAGATAATTGAAGGATGGAAATTCATATTGAGGTTGTCAAATCATACTTGAATTAAGTATCTAGGAGAGTCATAAAAGACCTTGAGGTCATGGTGTATGATGTACCCATCAATATAAATAATCATGTGATTCCAACTAGAATAGGGGCATTTCCTATTTTAGGAAGACCATGGCTGAGAAAAGTAGGAACTATCAAGATGATCGGGGCAATGGCACAATTACCATTTATGACTCGTGATGATTGCCAAGAAAGTTTGACATGTCTACAAGGAAGCCGATTGAAGAGGAAAATAATGAGCTTAAGGTGAGTGTGAGGATGAGTGCACTGAAACCTTTGAAGGAGAGGAAGATGGAGACGAGGAATTTGAAACAACAAAGACATATTATAGTCAAGATATCTCCTACCTTGCAATGTGAATAGATGGGGATAAGGAGAGAATCCAAGAGTTATTTAGAAATTTAAATGACGAGGTCAATATTGAGGAGCTATTTTGTGGAAGTTCTTGTGAAACAAGAACTAAATACAATGATTTACTTGTAAAACCTAGCAGATTGATTGAAGGGGTTCATTTTCTTGTTTTTGAAGAGAAATCCTTAGAGGATAAGGATGAATTTTATAGAGAGAGAGAAAACCCTTAAAACGAAAGGATTTGGCAATGAGAAAGAGCCGGTTGAAAGTGATTTTGGACCTCATGAGAAGATAAGCTAGTGTATTGTGGATGCTTCTTTGGAAAACATCAAAAGTGAGTTTGAAACTCTAGAATGATCTCTTTTGGAAATGAAGTTGAGGAAATAAATAAAGGGATGGTGGGCTTATGGCCAATGCCCCTAGACAAAGAGTTTTGTGAGGACCATAAACATTATTAGAGGGTGATTGAGAGTTTTTCTAATCAAAATCTTAAGGATTTCTGGTGAATTAGTGCTAGAGATAAAGGAGTTCCCTTCAAAAATTTTGCCATTTGAAGTAGGCTTTGATGAGAATGTGTTTAAATGAGGCTCTCTTAGTGTCGAGGAAAGTACTGAGTGTGCAAATGCAAAAGGTTTTGAATCTTGTGATTATGTTGATTGTGATGAGGAGTTAGTTTATTGTTTTGTAAGTAATGTTGATACAAAGGTTGATGTGAGTGAAGAGATGAGTCAAGATTTGACTCTAGTTGGTGTTGATGGTTGTGAGGAGACCATATTTGAGTTAGAAGAGAGTAGACGTTGCATAGCACCTTGCAAACTTTGTGTGGATGAAAGAGACATTTTTTGAAGCAACAATACACGCAAATCCTCGATGGATGATTATTTAGGTTCGTTGAGAACACCTAAGGGTGAGATTGAGAGAGATGTTTATGACCTCAATGATGACCTTATGTGTTTCCTAAAGGAAATGGCTAAAGAGCTGCCTAAAGTAGGTCCTAGACTCAAGAGGACTAAGGAAGAGTGTTTGGACATCTTGTCTAAAGTATCTTTAGAGATTGTACAACAAGAAGTGAGTTTAGATTTTGCTTCAAGAGGTCAAATGTTGGAATTCACTAACGAAAAGGACTTAGAGGTTGAGATTGTCAATAATGGATTTGAGCAAGAATCCATTATGATAAATTTTGAGAGAAAGGATTATGTTCAAGATAATGACTTATTTACTACCTGAGATAAGGTTGCAAATGATATGGCCAAAGAGACAGGTGAAGTAGAGAGAAAGTAAAAGACCTTTCTAGATGTTGTTGAATACCCCATTGATGAAGTTCGTAGCAACTTAAGAGGTTGTGAGGTAAAAGAAGAAGTTAAAAATGGTAGATTATTGTCAAATGAAAGTGGATACAATGTGGTTAAGTTTGAGGATGAGCTTATATTTTCTAAACCCTAAAAATCATACACTTTATAGGGAAAAAAGGGACACATGCAAATTGTTTTGGGCACATCATAGGGGCCCCTTATACCTCTTCATCTCATTTATTTCCATGCCATTGGTAAGATGCACTTAAATGCACAATCTTGATGTATAGCATGACATGAGGACCATTGGAGCTATATCCCATTAGCCCAGATGCATGTGCATGTCAAATTGCACCTTCATTATGCACTCACCTTCTTTACATAACACTTTAGGGACTTTTGACACATGTTATAAACCTCTTATTCTAAGAGAGAAAGGTGGTAGGGTGAGCTAAGGGTTGTGCAAGAGTCCTTGACAATGGGAATTAGTGCTAGGTTTGAACTCTATTTCCATTATTATCTTATGGAGAGATGTTAATAGGGAGTGGGATGAGATTAGTTCATCTTGATTGAAGAGGTACAGAAAAGGGGAGTATATTTAGGTTTCTAAATGTTTATTTTTTGTATTATGGCCTCGTGTATGTGTGTAAGTATACACTACAAGGATATAGGATAATAGTGATGGTCGTTTCTGATGCAACTTTGCAGCATTTCTATTTGCATCGTGTCGGTACTTAGATGAAAAAAATGCGCTGAAACCCGAGCATGGCATTTTACACAAAAAAGCGAAAGAGGGAGAGAAAGAGACATTAAACTACATTGTACATTTGAGAGGGAGAGGGAGAGAAAAAGAGAAAGAGGGAGCAGGAGAGCTTCTCACCGCCGTCGTCGCCGTTTGCGAAGGAGAGGAGGAAGTGCATGAAGGGTGAAGAGGAGTCATTGTCGCGAAGAGGAGTTGTTGAATCCATCCTCGAGTCTTTGCGGTGAGTTCATTGCTCCCTCTTGGTTTGTTTTTGTTTTTATCCTTTTCTTTTGTATTTTTTTGGTTAAAATTGATGTGTACTAAGAGAGAAAGAGAGGAAATGAGAAAGGGAGAGGAAATGAGGGAGGGAGAGGAAGAGAGAAAAAGAAAGAAAAAATGAGAGAGAGGAATTGGGTTCTGAGCACTAGAGAAGAAGCTATAATTTTGATGCATGTTTTGTTCTACAAAGAAGCTCCAAGAGATCTAATGCTTGGAGATTGCTTCTCAGTAGTGCAAAGATTCTAGGTTTTTTCAATACATATTGATTCAGTTCATTGTGCTTTGTCTTTTTTGTGTTTACCTCTTGTCTATTCTCTTTCTTCTCTTCCATCTCCTATCTCTACTTCCATCTATCTCTATCCCTGGTGGATTCGAGCTTTCGACAAAAACCCCTCCAACATTGGTGAACCCGACATGAAAGGTCGTCGAAAGAAGGAAAGAAAAGATGGGAGAATCTTTAAACACAATCTCCAGTGATGTTTTGCAACAGTCGGTACAAAATATGAATATGCTTATGCAGGTACAACATCAACAACAAGTGATGCAAGCTTTTGTTAAAACATAAAGTGTTGTGATGAATGCTTTGCAAGCACTTGAGTGTGAGGTAAAGTTATTCAATGTCAGAAATGTATCTACATATTTACATACCTATGCTCAGAAGATGGAATTCTTTGGGGTAGCTTAATCTGCATGGAGCCAATATTTTTATACGTGTTACTATTCATGAACTGAAAGCACAGATTACTGAATTATGCGATGCTGACTGGGTAGCCTTCAAGAAGACACTTAGGGAAGAATTTTACATTGAGGACACCAGTTTGATTATGCATAAGACTTTTCAAGAGTGGGTTTTACAACCCAATAAAGGTCTTGTGGCTACTACAGAATTATTAAGAGAATTTGAAAGTCAATTTGAGCAGTTGGATCTTGCAGATTAATAAACTCTTGCAAGCTAGAAAATTGAATTGTTTCTATAGGCAGCTAATCCTGAGCTTCAAGATAAGCTTGATGATTTGTTGGAGGATTAAACTACATAGACAGGTTTGAAAAAAGAGTGGAGACATGTCAAGAAAGCTATTACTGCGCTTGTGAAGAAGTATAGAAGAAGAGAAAGACTGCATGTCTCTAGCTTGCCTACTGTTACAGGCACGACAATTGATGTATCCAGTAAGCCATCTACTCCTGTGGCTAACCCTATGGCTATACCTAGAATATTGTTCCCTCTGTTAGGGAAGATGTCCTAGATAAATTGGTCAAAGGCATGCGGGATCTTCAATTAAAGGTTGCAAAGTTGGATGAAAAAGGACAAAAGGAAAGGGGACGGGCAGCAGCCCCTAAGCCAAGAAAAAGATGTATGTGGTGTGACAGTTTGTAGCATGAGAGAAAGGATTGTGGTGTCTATTAGGATTCCTTGGCACGATAGCTCATCTTTTGGAAAGATGGAAAGATCCATGCATAAGAAACGAGATTGCCTCTTGCTTTGAATTTCAGAAAGGGAGGTATGCAAATGTTGTTGGAAGACTTGGCAGTTCGAAATTCTTATGTGCGAGTACATGCTTTTACTTTTGGTCTATAGCTAAATAGAATGCATGGCCAAGTGATGGTTGGTCCAAAGGCTAAAATATGGACACATGCTTTACATGCAGCTAAAAAGAGAAAGGTCACTAATAGTGAAATGTCTCATGCAGGGCAAGACATTCATAGGATAACTTGTTGGGAATCACCGATAGATGCGTATTCACTGTATGCATATTTAGCAAAGGTACAAAACACGTATGTACATGTGGAAGAAAAATGAAAAAGAGAGGAAGATATTGTAGGGACATCTAAAAGAATGACAAGAAGAAGTATGGATCAGCCTAAAGTTGCAAATCATCCACGTCCCGAGCATATTATGAAAGAGGTCAGTCAGGAGCAAAAACAAGATAACAAACAAGAGGGCAAAAAGAAGGGCAAGCAGCCAGGATATAAGTTGCAGTCTCACATTGAGACAGCCATAGATCTTAAGAAGGTTCTTGAAGAATGGATTGTAAACAGTCGGATGGAATTCATCTTGGGAGAGGTGCTTGGCATTGCCAAGTGAGAATTTCATGATGAGATCATTAACATAATTAAGAGGAAACGTCAATTTCTTGGTGATACCACTAGTGAATTGTTGCAATTTGAAGAGAAAATCGGTTTGCTGGGTATTCGAGCTGAATATGATCATGAAGTAAGTATAGGATTTTCTATGTAGGATGCTATTAATCATTGGAAACCATGTGGAAAAGAGAAGAAAGTGGTTGAAAATGCATTGTCTTGTAGCAATATGCATGGTGGAGTAAGGCAAATGCAAAAATATGGGAAAGAGACTCTATGATTTATTCCTTGAAGTCACTACACAAGAAATCATTGGGCTAGGTCTACCATTGAAATGGTAGTGAAAATAAGGGAACGTGAAACTCCTTGTGTTGCTTTACTTGACCATGGATATGAGATAAATGTCATTGAGCATCGATTGTATGAAAATGGTGCATGGTTTGTAGACAATGATCATGGTTGGCGTATGAGGGCTACAAATAATTCTTCGAGAGAGCTTTATGTTGTATGTCCTAATGTGAAAGTGACGATTTGTGATATACAAGAAGAGAAACACTTCTTTGTGCAGGATAATTCTTCATATGTAGTGATTTTGGGACATCCCTATATTATAGGATTATGTATGGAAATAGAGGTGCTTGATGATGATTCTGCTTACGCAAGATTCAAAAGTAAGGATGGGAGGAAAATTGTCCAATTTCTTATTGTTTGTGTTAATCATCCTAGAAATCGGGATACGTTTTGAGAGTCTCCTTTGACTCCAAATGCAAGGGAATTCAAAGATCTAGATTTCCATTAAGCAATGTTGTAATGTGGGGCTACAGTAGTGTTGATCAGAGGGTGTACTTGCCTCTTGATGAAATGAAGCATGTATTTTCTATTGGTTATTCTTAGTTTATAGCAAATAGTTCATGTTGGTTTAAGCCTATGGAAGCTATGTGCAAGGCTGAACACATATCTATGAAACGGGCTACTAAGGAACTGAGAGCATTGGGGTTGTTAGTTGAATATTAATGACACTATGGCTGAAATTTCAGCAACTATACATGCAAAAAATGAGGCTGAAAATAGTGTTGTCAATACGTTCTTTGGATATGTATGATGTTATAGCATTGTTTGCTTAGCAAGAAGGATTACAATGGGCTGAAGCACTTATGGAGACAAAGTATAAGACAGTTGACAAAAAAGTGAAACCAATTGCTTTGCAACTTCCACTAGAGAGTGAGGGTATGTATGAAAAAGTGTCAAGGCATCCAAGCTTATGGGATCCTAAAGATATAGTTCATCAGTTTACATCTGGAACATTACAGGAATTGAAAGTTTGTGTAGAAGGGTTTCTTTTACCTATTGAGAGAGATTGTTTTTAGCAAATGTTGGCTAGGCATGGAAAGGCATTCACATTTTAGCCAAGTGAAATAGGTTGTGTGGATCCAAATATTGTCTCTCCTATGGTCATATTTACTGTGCCACATGTACCATGGAACTTGAGGCCTATTCTAGTGCCTAAAGCTTACTTGACAAAGCTGATGGATTTGCTAAATGAAAAGATTTACATGAAGATCTTGGAGCCTTCTTCAACCTTGCACTCAAATTGTTGGTTTACTATGCCCAAAAAGAATGGGGCTTTGAGATTTATTCAAGCCATGCAACCGGTCAATAAAGTGACCATAAGAAATGTGGGCGCAGATCCTGTGGTTGATGAATTTGCAGAGGATTTTGCAGGCAGAGAAATCTGTTCTTTGGGTGATCTTTACTCGGGTTATGATCAGTTTCAGCTTGCAATTGAAAGTAGGGATATCACAACCATAAAGACTCCCTTGGGGTTAGTATGGATGTGTACTCTCCCACAGGGTGCAACAAACTCAGTGGCACACATGACAAATGCTATGAATAGGGTACTCACGGATTTTATACCACAATTGACAATGCCCTTCTTGGATGATGTTCTAATCAAAGGGTGTGCAATGGATGAAAAGAATGAAGAGATGGATACTCATGGGTGCAGACAGTTTGTTGCAGACCATATTGTGGATTGTGAGAGGATTTTGACACATCTAAAGGAGGTGGATTTAACTCTTTTTGGAAAAAAGTCTCTCTTTGGACTGTAAGAGGTTTTGATTGTTGGGCATATGTGTGGGCCCTATGGGCGAAGACCATCACCAGCAAAAATAGATGAGATTGATAGAATGCAAGATGTATGCATGAATGTATCAAAGGTGCGTAGATTCTTGGGAGAATGTGTGTTCTATTTGATATGGATTCCTCACTTTGCACATGTAACCAATGCTCTATATCAACTTCTGAGGAAAGTTTAGATATTTTATTGGGAAAGGAAGCATCAGAAAGCAATGAAGAAATTAAAGCAACACTTAAAATTTTCTCCTACATTGAGAAAGGCTGACTATTCACATGGAAAGCCTATCATTATTACTGTTGATACAAGCCCAATCAGGATCGGATGGGCAATTGGGCAACATGATGAGGAAGGGCAAAGATATGCAATACGCTTTGGTGCTAAAGTATTGACTGAACGACAGAGAATATATCCATAGGTAAAAAGAGAATTATGGATAATTGTGACAGCCCTTAAACTTGATAAGGAGTATTTTATGGGTGCTCATGTAGTCATTGAGACTGATTGTTTGCCGATATTGGGCATGATTACTAGTTGTGCTACCCTAGACATTGCTATGCTCCTATGGATTGCATACATAAAATATTTGAACCCTGAATTTCAGCATATTGCAAGAAGAGATAACCCAGTGGTAGACATGTTATCTCGAGCACGCTATGAGAATGAAGATGGAATGATGGATGAGGAGGAAGAAGATGACTTTCTCATGGCTGAAAATGATGTTGCAAGAGTGAATTTAGCAATGCAAGGTGTTGCTATAGCATTAACAAAAGCTTGGATAACAAAGAAAATACATGTTTTGTATCTTGTGTAGAAGTGTTTCCGGAAGACAAATATGCAGGAGAGTGGCTGAGAATTGGTCAATACCTCAGTACATTAACAAAGAGAGATAAATGGTCAGATGAGGAGTTTAAGAAAATCAAGAGGAAAGCATATGGGTTTTTCTTAAAAGATGGATACTTATGAAAACATGCTAAAAAGAAATAGGGTATGCCATTGCGAGTTTTGGGTGACAGATCTTTACAAGTAAATGTTATGCAAGAATTTTATGAAAGCTTGTGGGCTGGTCATAGAGGTGTTTGGGGTACTTTTGCAAAGATCAAAGAAAGATATTGGTGGTGTTGGTAACTGCGAGGAAGATGAGAGACAAAAGGAAGAGAGGAGAGAAGAGAGATATGAGACATCGGAAGTGGAACCCTAGAAGTGTGTCAACTGAGCACACATGATAGGAATATATAGAGGGGACTTGGGGCGCTATATATAGACAGACTATATATATAGGCGCTATATATAGACAGACTATATATAGCTAACATCCCCGCTCAAATAAAGGTCCCTTACTATGGATGAAAAAACCCTTGGGGGCTCAAGGGAAAAACCCACAACTCTATATAGGCCTACCGTTATATTAATATTCAAAATTAAAAAGTTGAACTTACAAGAGCCTATTCATAGGCATCAAATGAGCTACATCACTCGTGAATTACAACATCAACGGAGAAGGAGTTACATCACTTAGGAGCTACATCACTCCTGAACTACAACAGCCTATTTAGAGGCATCAGAAGAGCTTTATTACTCCTAAATATACAACATGTAAAATAAGGATAAGTGACATCACTGCAAAAGATAAAATCTCCAAGAGATTCCTTCAACTAAACTTGGGATGTAAGCAGTATATCTGTCACATCAAAACTTAAAGAAAAACATTACAGTGACATTAGAAAAACACAAGGTCTATAGAGACAGTTCGCAAAACCGCTCTATGGACCACATAACACATGTGGGGCCCCATGAATAGAATATAAATAAAACAATTTGTCATCAGCTGGAATATAGACGCTCATCAGTTGGAATAACGAACGAGGACGATCATCATGAAGCATGGCAATATCAACATCCAAAAGTAATGTTGATGTTGAAATGTAGAGAGAGAGAGAGCCAGAGAAAGCTTATCTGCTAAGTGGCTCTCATAAGCTACCTGTCATTAGTTTGAGTCTCTTTGATAGCAACCTCAATCCAGGACGATCATCATCAAGCATGGCAATATCAACATCCAAAATTAATGTTGATGTTGAAATGTAGAGAGAGAGAGAGAGAGAAAGCTTATCTGTTGAGGCCTGAGGAGGTCCACCCTCCTTTCAAATCGCTCCCACTTCACTTGTTGGGGTCTAATCACAGCAGGAAAATGATTGCAGCCATTGCTAATCTGAGTAGCCTGGTAGAAAACGGGTGGCCCAAGCCCCCCTCTCTAGTTGAATTGCCCCCAATTTGCTTGTTGTGGTCTGAGCATAGTAGAAAAAGAATTGCAGCCAGTAGCTTGTCACTAGTAGGGAAGAACAAGGGACCCCCTCCGATAGAATCAATCCCCCTCTGCTTGTCACGGTCAGAACGATACAGGAAAAAGATTACAGCTATTGCCTCAGTGGCAGCATCACCTGGTTTCAACCTTGATGGCTCAAGGATCCCCCTCCGGATCCATAATCTAGGTTGAAACTGAACTTGGGTGCGGTGAACTATAGTTCAACCATGCCTAATAATTGAAATCCATAAAAACAGCAACCATGCCTAATAACTGACATCTAGAAAGGCAGCTAAAAAATCGCTTTACAGTGGAAGCCAAAGCTAAATCTACAGCTCATCATCAGATACCACTGCTGTTTTCTAACATAATGAGGAAGAAGTGTTGCTCCTTGAAAGGAGGAGATAAACTTGTGGGGAAGGCAATCCTTCTAATACAATTTTTGTTTATGTTTGCTTTTAAACAAAACTTCATGATATTTAGGATGTTCTTCATTGGAGATCCAACCCCCAATTCCATCCTACTCACTGGCAGGCGCATGAACAAAAGCATCTGTTGCTGCTGGCATTCCAGCTCCTTCTCTCGCCTCTTGAGGTCTAGACTGAGCATGAGCACCATCAAGTGCCATATCCTTGAGGTCCAAACTGAGCATGAGCACCCTCAAGCGTCATATGGTAACTGACATATTCCCCTGATCCGTCCTCAGGAAGCTGCCTCTCTGATGAGCCATCGGGAAAGTTCATCTGCAAATTTGATGCGTATAATTGACCCTGACCGTGCGCCATGGCATCTTCCACCACAGCCTCGCGGGACTCCCCAGATCCACGGAAGGGCAGTGATGAGTGGCGGGAAGGAGGGGGAAGGAAGCTGCGGGATCAGGGGCACCATCATAGGCATGCTGGCCTTCTAATGGCTGCGAGGGGTAAGCCTCTGCACCGGAAGGGACTCTGTCCTAAACGCCCTCCTTCGATGAGGGAAGGTGCCGAAGTCTTGAGATGCTGGCCGTGACAAAGAAGATATGGGATGCTTGAGAGCGATGCGGGGAAGCATCCCTTTGCGAATCTGATGGCAGATGGGAAGTTTGGTGCCATGGCAGGAGGCGTGCTTGGTGCACTGGTGCTGGTGACAAGCGATGACGGGCTGTTGGAGGGAGGGGTGGCATATGCGGAGGCATTGCAGAGCACAGGGAAAATAGAGGTGAAGGTCTTTGATGCCAACAACATGTATCCAGCGTAAACACTAATGCTGGAAAGCTATTTGTGATGTTGTAGAACCTCGCTCTGATACCATGCTGGTAACTGCGAGGAAGACGAGAGATGAAAGGAAGAGAGGAGAGAAGAGAGATATGAGACACTGGAAGTGGAACCCCAGAAGTGTGTCAACTGAGCACATATGATAGGAATATATAGAGGGGACCTGGGGCACTATACATAGACAGACTATATATAGCTAACAGGTGGCAGGGTATATATAAGGATGTTGCTAACTTTGTGGAAACATGTACGACATGTCAAATGTATTCATCTATGAGACATTGAGATGGATTGCACCCCACATATCCATTGTCTCTTCATTTTAAGTGGGTACTGGATTTGGTCACAATGCCCACAGGTCTTTGGAAAATGAGGTATCTTGTGCTTTCCTGTGAAGACTTGACTAATCAAGTGGAAGGGAAAGCTTTACGTACTAAGACAACAAATACAGTGTGTACTTTTCTCTTAGAAGAGTTCTTTTCTCGGTATGGCTGTGTGGGAAAAATGAATGCAGATAGGGGTGAGCTAGATGTAGATGAAGCTCATGATTTCTTTGCATGATTGGCGATAAGCTTGCTTTAACTTCAGCCTATAACCCTAAAGGAAATGAAAAAAGTGAAAGAGGTCATCCACCTATTGTGAAGGCATTGGCAAAAGCATGTGGAGAGAAGGTAAAAGAGTGGCCACGATTCCCTTATGCTTTCTTGGTTGATAGAATAACTCATACTGCCATTACAGGATATATGCCTGCAGAATTGATGTATGGTCAAAAACCTATCATACGGATAGAAGAGATGACAATCACATGGACTGTGCTACCTTGGGAGAAGGAGTTGAATCGAGAGGAGTTATTGGCCTTGCACATTGGATAGTTGGAAAGGAAGTTAAAAGACATGGAGGTAGCAGTTGCAAAACTAAGGGCAGAAAGGATACATAACAAGGAACGGTTTGAAAAAAGACATAGACTGAGACCAAGAACCATACAAGATGGGGATTGGGTATTGGTTTATGATAGCAATTTAGACAACCAGCATAGTGCCATGCATAAAGTTTCCAAAAGATGGTTTGGACCCTATGTGTTAAGACATGTATTTGACAATGCTACTTATGCATAAAATGAGCTGGATGGAACATCCATAAAACTTCTGGTAGCATGGAAAAGCATCAAATTATTCAGGAGGTGTGAATCTACTATCTATGAATTGCCAGAATTGGAAGAAAATGGTGGCCATGATACAAAGGATAGCCATGAAGATATGGAAGATGGAGAAGCAAAGGATATGGTTACAGAGCATGAGGAGGACTTAGAATCCAGTGACAACTAGGATTTTGGCACATACCGGAGGATTTGCAGGTTTAGAGGGGATGGATGTTATGATGCTATGTGGACACAGTGTGAAAAAGCATGGAATGCATCATCATCCGACTTCTTTATTGATCTAGAGAATCAACGTGATCTGAGTCATTAGTACTAGTGTGAGTTGCATGGATTATCCAAAAATACTAGATTTTTAGATAATTTTAGCCTATTTTTTATATTATTTATTGTAAAAATCTAAGAAAGTTAGAAAAGCTTCTAGATTAGGATGGCATGCAAAAAATAAGTTACTTTTTCAGCCAGTTATGGGATTTTCATAAAAAAAAGACAGCTTGATGAAATCGTGCTTATCGTGATCACTGTAAACAGACCAAAAATTGCACTTTGAAATGAAAGAAGAAGAAGGAGTGATCTGGGACATCTAAGATCAGGTGTCTTGAGGTTTTACCCCCCTTTTGGAGCCAACGGAGCCATCAGATTTGGGTTCCGAGCACCACAGAAGAATTGTAATTTTGATGCACGTTTTGTTCTACAAAGAAGCTCTAGGAGATCTAATGTTTGGAGATTACTTCTGAGTAGTGCAAAGATTCCAGGTTCTTTCAATACATATTGATTCAATTCATTGTGCTTTGTCTTTGTCGTGTTTACGTCTTGTCTATTCTCTTTCTTCTCTTCCATCTCCTATCTCTACTTTCTTCTACCTCTGATCCCCGGTGGATTCGACCTTTTGACAAAAACTCCTCCAACAACGGTCCGGCAATATTTGAGCCATTCTCATGTAGACCATGCATCAATTTCCGGGATTTGGGGAGTGCTCAGGTAAGTAGGCTTCTATTCTCATTGGTAATATCTATCATAGCTCGTTCAAGTCTGTATTGAGTGGATAGAAGTGTTGGGATAGATATGGTTACCTCCGATTATCATGCATATCCATTGTGTGGGCCATACTTGGACTCCCGAAGGTCACAAAACATGAAGAAGATGGTATATAAAGGACACACCACTTTCTTTCCGGAGGGTTATAAACTAAGGGAAGGTTTTCTTCAACGATCTCCAACACGAATGAACGCCCAAAGTTGGTACGAGCTGAAAATGGTCCACATGTAGTCGCATCCAAATGGAATGTGATGGTTTACAGTTTTCTACGAGTTACCATATTGGACCCACTTACAGATCAATCTCTTATTTGATTCCATGCATATTTTCAAGAATTTGGGCAGCTTATTATGGAACCATATCATAGGAAAGAGAGACATTGCAATGGCACGAATGGATTTGAAGGAGGTAGGCAAGATGGAGGTGCTTTGGCCGCAATGAAGTGCTGATGGTCGCTTTCAGCTACCTCGTGCTCCTTAGATTTTGTCCACTAAGAAGAGAACTTTATGAAGCAAAGTATCAAGTTGATCTGCACTCCAAAAAGTATGATAAATTCTCTCAAGTCTGTGTTTTCTAAAGACGACCAATTATCAGAGCTAAATTCCAATGGTTAGCATAAGATGAGTCAAGCTTGTACTACGAATGGATTGTAAGTGGCATGCATATTTGGCTATTTTGAGTGTAGTCATTGTTCATAATGCTTCTTCATTTGTGGCACTTTGTACTACGATCGCAATCGCAAGATGCCTTACTCCATAAATACATGGGGCGATTTATAGGTTGTCAAATTTAGTGCAATGGATCTCACAGAAGAAGATCAAGACATCCTCTATTGAATTCACAAGGCGGGGAGCAGTGGAGCAGGTCTGTCTCTTTGAGAAGTACCTCCCCACCAACATGCTCATGATACAAACCCACCTTCTAGTGCATCTTATAGATGAAGTGGACATTGCTCGACCTGTCCATATGTGATGGATGTTCTTCTTGGAGTGCTTCATGAAGACCTTGAAAGGCTTTTGTGACAACGAGCTTGACTAGAAGGTAGCATGGCTGAAGGTTGGTCGGTGTCTAGAGGCATTAGTGCATATTTCACAATGGCTACCAACGGTGGATTTCGACAAGAGTATGCTATAATCACTAAAGGATGATGATAGAGTGATTGGAGATGTGGTGGTTGAAAATGGGGTAGAAAAAAGGATGGATGTTGCAATGCAGGAGAAAGTGAATCGTTTTTGTATGTTGCACCATGCCTCCATGGAGATGTGGCTCTCTAGGTACGAGCAAGCCAGGAAAGATCAGGAAGAAGCACGATCTGAATTTTGACGTAGTACACGCTATCGACGACTGATTCGATATCCCAAGGGCATGGAGGAGATGCCGTGGTTTATGTCAACACAATGGTTGCATGGAGCTTTGAATGGAGTGTCTCGCGAAGGGATGGAGGTCTCAATTGAGGAGTGGGAATTCTCGAGGAGATATAGTCCAAAGGTGACGACATGTTTAGGGTTTCTCATATCTAGATTTTATATGCAACAACTAACTAACTATTTCAATGTGCAGCGTGGTCGCCTGGATGGCATTTCCTCATGGAGCATATCAATAAAATGCGCTCCACAACAAATTGTGGTATCATGGCAAAGTTTGAGCAAGAGAGCCGATGACGAGCAATGGATCCAATCAACATTATAGATAAGAAGGAGTATTTTGGAAAGTTGCAGAGTATTATCACGGTGGATTACCATAGCTTCTCTATGATCCTATTCGATGTGCAGTGGTTCAAAGTGGTACTTAAAGGAGTTGGAGCAACAGTTTGACAAGGTCCATCTGGATTTCTCAAAATAGATTCCTGAAAAAATATAGAGAGATTTGCGCGACTTGTTTGTAATTCCAACCCATTTTGGACAGGTACATGAACTCATATTTTTTTACATTTTATAACGTCATGGTATATGTCACAAAAGTTAAATCTCTCTTGTATGTGATTTTGAATAGGTAATTTTCTATTCAAACCCCCAACAACCTCGATGGTGGTATTTTGTATCTCTAGCTCTCTCGAAAGTGGGAACGTGATTGCAAGTGGGAGAGGATACAGCTTAGGCATACCCTAGAGGGATATGTATAGTTTTTAGATAATAGGATAGGAACCGTCATCATGAATGATGAGGGGAGGAGGGTGATGGCTCGTATAAGAGAGTTATGCCAATAAGTTTTTCGGCACAATATCTTGGATCATTGGAAGAACATACCAAAGGGGAGCAAGGGCTACATAGTAGCATCCTTGGATGAGGAGTTTCTAGAACCCGCTAGAGCAGATAGGTTTTTCAAAGGCTAAATGATGAAGTGCATGCGTGCATACATGTCACACAGACGATCAAACAAATGCAAGGCACTTAAGAGTGGGGTCTCAAAGCATGAGTGGCTAGACACAAATGACTGGCGCCGACTCAGAGAGGAGGCTATAGATCCTCTAGGATGTTGGAGATAGCAATGCGAGGCAGTGAGGGCATGACTAGAGGTAGGAGTGGTCCATCATCTTGGAAGTGGCGACCATATGACTTATTTGCACTACAACATATACATGATATAACGATATTTATAACGACGTTTTCTTTATATATAAAAAATATCCCCCTTGTCTGTATTAGTATTGGTACAAAACCGTCGCTATTTGCCTCGCTATTTAGTGACACTAATATCGACGAAAATAACGACGGTTACAGAGGAATTTTCGACGATAATACTGATGATTTGCAGAATTATTTTCCGACACTGATACCGATGGTTGCACAGAATAAAAATTTTGTGTGGCAGAGCTGCAAATGCAGCCCTGCCACAGTTAGAGCCACACAGGGCTAAGAGACAATTCCTGCTGTGAAAGAAGTTAGACAATCGATCCCAAAATGAAAAGACTTTGCAAACAAGTACTTTCATGACATTAATTAACATAAATGTGCACTGCATTGATAAAGAAAATAACATAACTTAAATTGAGAAGTGCTACTGCGACAAAGCAAATATGGAGTCATGCTACAACATAGAAGTCCGAATCATATATACTTTGCTATTACATATGGAGGATAGAGGCCATAAGGCCTTACATAATACAATATGGGGAGTAATCCTATGTAGCCTAATCTGCTCTCTACGACTCATCCGCATCAGAAAACTCCTCTCGTTGTACTGGCATATCGAAGGGAGTCTGCAACAGCAAATACATATATAATTGTGAGTACCAAATACAAACTGACATATAATGACAGATTTCTCAAATTAGGAATGATATTTATAACTACTTACCAGTTCTCCGCGAGCATAGAGCTTCTCGACCAGGGCACTCAAGCCATGCTTCTCCCCGTATGTCACCTCTAGTGCAGTCGGGTCGCGATTCGTAAAACCTTGCTGTGGCACACAAACATTGAAAAAAAATGTACTTGAGATTCATGTTTGAAATACATACATCAACATGGATGTCATTAAATTAGAGTACTCTACCCTATTAATACTTACGAAATCTGCCATAAATGTTGTGTGGCTTCCCGCTACAAAGGTGATGCATCGATCCTGTGTCCAAGCGCGCCTTTGCTGCGTCCTTTTGCTGCTTCCACTTGTCTAGAGTGGATGTCGCCTCATCCTGGAGATTACTCTAGTCCTCTGTATCCAGCCACTCCGACTTCGATTTGCCCTGCTTGATTGCTTCGCGTGCACTAGACCGCCTATGCAACTGATAGTCATGCATACGTGTCATCATCCACCCTCTCGAAAATCTATAATTGCTAGAGGGCTGAGGGAACTCTCAATACAATGTATCAATTATGTACTCCTTGCTGGCATCTGGGATCTCCTTCCACTTGTCTATAATGTTCTGTCGAAATACTTCTTGGCACAACTCATGCATCCTAGAGATGACAGCTTTTCCATCATCATTCATGTATAAATGGCCAGAGGCCTTATCTATGAGATACGAGTAACTTGCAAGATTTTGCAAACGGGTACTTTCATGAAATTAATACAAATGTGTCAAACACAATTTGAATTGATAAGTGCTACTTCAAAAATTTTCATGCGAAAATACATATTTGGAGGAGTGGGTTTCGTGTACTTCTTGTCAGCCCTGGGAGTGATTGGTGGGGTGCGTGAAGGAGTGGGAGCAGTAGACGTCTGTCCGCCACTGCCAGTGAAAGACGGTGTCGACTCCTTGGTAGCAATGCGAGTGGGAGAGATTGCATCCATGTCCCCACAACAGGAGCTACCTCCCCCTCGACCATGTGACTCTGAAGCAAAGCGAGACTTGCGATTGTGTCTACTGGAGACCGAAGCATCGGACCATCTAGAGTCTGTCGATCGTGTTGAGGTGGAATGGGAAAGTTGTGCATCGGCTCTATCTCTGACCCGTGCTAGCTGCTCAGGTGAGAAACGCGCTAGCATCCCGTCAATGTTTTCATCTATAAAATCCCAACTCATCTTGCCGTCCGTGCCCAAATCCTAAACCCACACATACAAGGAAAAATAAGTCAATTAGATAATGATTTACAAGACACAATAAAACTAAGACTTAATTTGCAACACTTTATTTCAAAATAATAAAAAAATTTAGATAATACAAAACACCATACTCCAAAAACATACAAACTGTCCTAACCGATTTGCAAAAATTGGCATTGTTGTAGTGGGAGGAACGTTTTGATCGAGTCACTTTTGTTTAGGGTTCCACAATCTTATCTTGACATACCTCAGTATACACTGGGATATCTATACAAAATTCTCCACAAAATGAGGACTCTGCTTCATTTTCAAAAAACCCATTCTCTATCTCCTCTATCTCCATAGGTGAGATGTCTTGGTCCTCCAAGTAGTTCATCCTAGTTTCTTGTATGCCTTCTGTCATTGCCGCTATTAAAGGTGTCTCTTCTACGATTGGTACGGGGGTTCTGGCAAACACGAGGATACTCCTAGATGTCATGGGAATGACATACCACCATTGAGGTTGTTGTGGATTAGGGAAAAAGACAACCTCATCCATATTAGGATTAGTATAAAAGTCCACTTTGAGATTGCTAAAGCGCATCAAGTATTAGGGACGCTTACCTGCTCACAGTGATTTGGAAAAACAAATGTATCACTCAAATCGGTCCACTTCTTCATTGAGTCAATCTCAACAAAGCCACTCGGCCTTCGCCGAACAATTGCACCTGCTCCTTCGAGAGTAACCTTGAACCATTGCACATCAAATATGGTCACAGAGAAACTTCGATAATCCACTGCAAGGATACTCTGTAAACATCCGAAATACTCCATCTCTGCAACTACACGGTTTGGATCTATGGCACGTCGTTGGCTTTCCTACTCAAAAATTGCCATCACTCCACAGTCCATCGTCCAGCGTAACTTGTCGATGTGCTCTACTCTGAAATGTCGTCCACGTGACCATACTGCACTATGGACCTTATATTGGGAGAAGAACAAGTATATTAGTTGCGATTTGCAGTATAGATTGTAATTTCTTGGGATTGTATACCTTGGGATTGCATCCATACCTTGGGATTGCATGCACGTGAGAAGTCCCACTCTTCTTCAGTAACTGTTTCTCCATCTTGAGATGCTTTGGTTAGGGCCTCATGTAGCCATCTAGTGGACATAAGTAGAGGCATCTCCTCTAAGCCCTTTGGATATCGAATGGGCCGTTGCCGCATACTCCGTCGAAAGTCAGATCTTGCAGACTCTCGCTCAGCGCGAGCATCCTCATACCGTTGCAGCCACTTCTCCATCGTAGCTCTATGTAGCATACAAAATCGGTTCACCTTGGACTCCATGGATGTGTCCATATTCTTCTCTATTCCATTTCCCACTAGGACATCTCCATTCAGATGATCATCCTCCTTAAGTGACCATATCAAGCCTTTGTCCTGGTCCACAGTGGACAACCACTCACAAATGTACACCAAGGCCTCCGACACTAACCAACGTTTCACCATGCTACCCTCAGGACAAGTCCGTTGTCGCACAAATCCCTTCAAGGTCTTCATGAACCGTTCAAGGAAAAACATCCATCGACTATGGACTGGACCTGCAACCTGCAATTCATCTACAATATGCACTAGAAGATGGGTTTGTATCATGAGCATGCTAGTGGGAAGATACTTCTCCAAAAGACAAGCAGTCTCTACTGCCATGCATTTCCTGGATTCAATTGATGATGTGTGAATCTCTTTTTGGGATACAATTTGAACCAACTCGGAAAATTTGTAAATGGTTGTCCGTATCTCCGATGTCAGAGACCCCGCGATTGCGATCGGCAATATGAACTGTGAAAACCATGTAATTAACATTGTGTATAAACAAATGGAGATTCTAAAATCTAATATGCAGAATCATGCCATACGTAGCCTCATACCGTACATACCTGACACATCTTATGCCAATCATGGGATTTGAGTCCTGTCAATTGGTCATCCTTTGTGAATGTTGTATTGAGAGAACGCATTAGGCCAATCGGCGTGCGAAAGGACTTGATGTTTTCCTTTACTCGTCGCACTTCATTGCCAGACAAAACCCAAGGAGCGCGCGGCAATTGTACTCGACCGTTGACTCCACTTAAAGGCCAATATGGTTCCATCTTTCCCACTACTTTCAAATCCATCCTTGCTCCTAGTGTGTCTCACTACCCAGTGAAGTGGTCCCATAGCAAGCTACCCACATTCTTAAAAATGTGCATGGGATCTAAAAGGTGGTTAATTTTCAGTTTTTTCCAATAAGTCAGCTCATAGAAAATTGAGAAGTGTCGTATTCCACTGGGAAGCGAGTCTTGGTCCACCATCTTGCAATCAAACGAGCTCAGTGCGTTCATTCTCACAGGAGGGCGACCAAGAAATGCTTCTCTCATGACATGACCCTCTGGCAAAAAAGCCCAATGTCCCTCAAATACCATCTTCTTCATAGATTTTGACATACGAGAATCCAACCTTGGTCCACACAGAGGACATGCATGGTAACCTGATGTGACTAGCCCTACAGAACACACATGTACAATGAGGCATGTCATAACACCAACATCGCTCAAAGAAAATTAGAAAAATAAGAAAACATGCTTTACTAGAGCATTCTGCATAATGTGGAAAGTCATGCCTGGTCCACATAAGAATTTCCCTTCTAGTTGCGGATCGCCTACCAATATGTTTGCTCATGTCCTCCACTACAATTCCCTCCCACAACTCCTTTAGCTCATTAATCAGTGGAGAGAGGTAGACATCCAAATTCTTGAATTTGTATCGTCGAGGCACAAGCAAGCTGAGCAAAAGGTGTCCTTTCTTGGTGGAAAGCCATGGTGGTATATTGTAGTTAACAAGGACCACGGGCCATACACTATAGGAGGTGGAACGTAAACCAAAAGGATTTACCCCATCCATGGCAAGACCGAATCATAGATTCCTCGCCTCCTTTGCAAAGTCAAGGAAGGTCTCATCAATGTGATGTCATGCATCTGAGTCAGTTGGTGTATGCTGTACACCATTAGTGGATCCATTTTCCGCATGCCATGTAGTCAAATTTGCAAAACTCTTGGTTCAAAAAATGTGACGAACACGCGGTATCAACGGAAAGTGCCTCAAAACCTTCTGCGGAATAGTCTGTCCTTGCAAGTCATTTTGATACCTGTCCGCAACGCACTTGGGACATGTGGCCAACAATTGAAACTCTCCCCGGAAGAGAACACAATCATTGGGGCAAGCATGAATGCAATTATAATCCATGCCTAGCTTTTGCAGCACTTGTCTTGCATTGTCACGAGACTCAGGCATTGTGTTTTGGGTAGGCAAACTGTAAGATTTCAACATTCTACAAATTGCAATGAAGCACGTTATTAGAGTACTACATAGCACATTTTAATAGCTTTCAATAAAGAATCATACACATCATAATATACCTGAATAGCTCTGTCACACTCGCATCGTTCCATCCATACTTTGTTTGTATGATCAACAATGCAAGAAGTGTCTTAAAACGGGATACCCGACTCCCATCATACAATGGAATGGCAGCCTCCACAATTAAAGGATCTTGGGATTCTGAGTCCGTCAGAAGCAATGATTCGATCATGTCCTCTAACTCAGGCTCCAAAAAAGCAGGAGGATTGTCCATGTCTCCAACATTCTCACCCATAGAAGGGGGTTGAGAGTTATCACCTTCTATGAGACTGCAACGTGTCCCCTTAGTATCATCCAGGACACGTCTTAGCAGTCCATCGGAAAGGATGTCTAGAAAGCTCCGCCCGGCACTCCCATGGAATGTTATGGGTTTTGCGATCTAGGTCTTCCCTCGTCTGCCACGTAGTGAAAGTATCCTGGCCGTTCCCACTTACGATTGATCGGAATTAGGATTTTCCTGATGGGTCATGAGCTAACAACAACTAGCGTCAAACCCGAGCGAACTACTTTACGTAGAAACGCTACGTCCGAAGCGGATTCACGCTGCATTTGGTTCAAGGAGAATGGGAAATGAGAGGGATGCAAAGCTCAACCTCTCTGCCATAAGGCATAGTCCCATTCCGTTCCCCTAAAACAACGTAAATCAGGTAAGACGTAACTCTAGGTCATCATTCTCGTTATTCGTTTTGATGATGATGATCATCCCGTTGTTCTTCGAGATTTTTGAGAAAAGTTTCCGGCTAACCGGGACCACCCAACCGTAGGATGGACCCATTGCCCATCCTCCGCACTTTCCTCGGTTTGTTTTAGTTATGTAATTACCTAACACATTAATTTGACATATAACAATCAGCTTCTTTAATTAACCCCATTAAGCACTAGTTCCTTCACGTAATCTTATCACGTGACATAGAAAAACAATATCAAGCAAGTTCTTTCTTTACATTTCATCATTTTATCTTTGAAATACAAGGAGTTTCGTCCGTAGGCTTGTCCATAATCCGCCCGAAGGCTATCCAGTAATCCTCAGGGATCACTATTCCAAGCTTCCGCCCGTAAACTAGTATGCGGGCCTCGAGATCAAATCCCGAGTCATGTTAGCCTCTTGTGCAAGACCCGGAAGGCGAGGGATTTACAGCCAGAGCCCCCCCTGGCACCCAAGCGTCCTCCTAATCCAAGTAGAGCTCAACGGAGAGACCTCTTGCGGCGGGTTCGGTCCATGTTCCCGGCGCGGTCAACAACCCCCTTGGTTAGGGTCAGGCAGGCAGTCGGGGGTAGCTGAAGTTGCCTCTCCCTTCAGGCCTTTTAACCTGAAGTATAGGTACTCATTTAATTTGTAATTCATAATTCAAACAGAGCCCTAAAATCTCTTGCAAGCACAAACATTTCCATTAATCAATCCAGTTGTATGGCAAACTGCTAAGGAAGTGTTCTTTCCTTTTTGAGTGTATCAGCACTCGTTCCCAAGGTGTCTTGTAAATTGGCAAGATCCTTTTACATTCCGGTGTTGGGCATACCCAACTTGGTTAACCCTAAAGCGCTTTAGATATGCTAGTTTCTGGTTTACAACTTTCCTTATTTAGAAGGATATCCAAAAATACGTCTTTTTGCAAGATAACTTGTGTAAGGATCTGCCGTCCTTGATGAGAGTTTTTCCCCTCTCTCCTTGTGAATCAATCACAAGACTAAATGATTTCATACATGTTGCACAAGTCCTGCGATGGAATAATCTGTTTAGATTCTTTAAGCTGACGTATGTCAGGCCTAGGGTTTCTTCTTTTAAGAACCTTAGGGACAAACCCTAGTTTCTTATCTTTATGAATTTATTGTCCCTACAGTAAGGAAAGTAGTCAAGTGTTTAGGGTATGAATGTTTCTATGTTTAGATTGGTTCAGTTATCTTTTGGAAGGTAATATTAATCGTCTTGTCACGGTTTTACTATCCTTGTGACAATTTACTTTCCCAATCAATACAGTTTAATTTGGCCTATAGCCTAATTCCAAGGTGATACAAAGAGCAACAATACTCCTTGGGACAAAAAGGCCTAGCTGTGAAATTGGTGTATACACACTTTATTATTCCCCAAGTGCTCAAATAGCAAGGGAAAAGTATTAATAGAGTGTCATCCAACAATCCCCCATTACATTTTCTTTCCAAATGAGTTCGTATATCTAATTTTTATACTTGTTAATTCCTAACATTTAACTTCCGTTTTCTTTAAAGATGAACTCATGCCAAATAACAACAATTGCCTTGCTAAGATGTGCAACTAGCAAAGATAACTCCCTAGTAATTTGAGCATCGAAAGAAACCTTTCATGAATTTAGCCATTTACCATGATTTGTTGCGAAAGGAATAAGACTAATGGTGCAAGATATAATTTCTACACCATAGGATTTAACTAAAATATATTACTATAGTAAATGGATAATCTTGCTCGTAATTTATAATGCTTGATGCAATTTGAAGAAAGCTAAGTTCTATACATTGTCATTCCTAAGCTAAACTCCTTCGTTACAAATAACTCGAACAAATATATCCTATCCTTGACATTTTTCCTTTGCATGATCGACTTAAAACCGAATTAAAGTCAAGAGAAAAAACCTGGTTTTGGGGTGAGATATCCACATGGATACCGAGGAATGACCCTCCCGCAGCTACACCTTGGACTTTTTTTGGTGGCATCGTAGTTCGAATGTGAGATAGCCTTTCCCTCTTTCTTCTGGAATTCCACCGTCTTCTCCTTCCTTCCCTTTCTTTTGTCTTTTTCCCACTCTTCCTCCTTCACTCCTTCTTTTCACTCCCTCTACTTTCCCTCCCTATCCTTTTATCTCACGGTTATTTTTTCCTTACGGGATACCATCTGAGACCATGATGATGGTTTGGATTTTTCTGGTTCGGGGGGAAAATAATAATGGGGATACGGGGGATTCGGAAAAAAAAAGCTTAGGGAGTTGTGGGAAAATGAGAGTTATGAGGGGGGTTGAAGAAGGGTTACGAGGGTTATAAGGGGGTGAAAAAGGTCTTAGGGGAATTAAAACCGGGGGTAGGTTTCCAAAGTCTAAGGGAGGGGCTTAAGGGGAAAAAATCCTAGGGGGGTTTAAAATGGGGGGGGACAAAGGGGATTTAGGGAGGATTAAACCCGAGTGGAACAAAGGGGGTTTCTAATGGAAACCGGGGTTAAAGGACTTTTAAGGGAATATCAACGAGAAAGGGGGCTTAAAGATCCCCCCTTAGAAGCTTCCAAGAAGCTTGTTAGAAGCTTCTGAATGCACGTGGCGTGTGGAGGACGACGGAATCCCTGACGGCTCTTTGTGGACTGGTTGGCGATGGCAGCAGCGGCCTCAGGATGTAGGCAGCAGCAGCCTTCCGTCCTCCTCCCTCAGCTCGATGTTATGGCGGCACTCTCCTCTTCGCAATCACGGCAAGGTTGTCTCCTTCGGCCTCTATTTCTCATGGCTCAAGCTCCCCTTCTCCAGCGGCCCCCCCTATTTAAATAGTGGAGGGGAGGGGGATCTTTCCTCCCGGAGTGTCATCACGCATGGTCCCCCTCCCTCCATAAGGCTCCACCAAGGAGCTTAATAGCCCCTTGTATTCCCCTCCCCCTCCAGCTCGTCAATCGGCTAGAGGGATAAGGGGGGAAAAGAAATTTCCATTAATCCAATTCATTTTTTTAACGTGGAATATTACATTCTCTCCCCCTTGGAGGAATCAAGATGTCCTCATCTCAAGATAAACTGGGGATATTGATGGTTGAGAGAGCTTTCATCTATCCAAGTGGCATCCTCTTCGGGATAATCTTTCCATTGGACAAGGCATTATTTCAAGGTTCTAGATCTTAACTATCTTTCCCTAACATCTAAGATCCTTTCCGGCCTTAGTTCAAGGACTCCTTGACTAGGCATTACAATTTGTTGGTCATCAAGTACATGATTAGGATTGGGTACATATTTTTTCAATAGGCTGATATGGAATACATTGTGAACCTTTAGGTTCTCAGGGAGTTGCAATCTATAAGCATTGGGTCCTAGGCATTTGAGGATTTTATATGGCCCACAATACCTTGGACTTAGCTTCTTGCATTCTCCTAGGGATAGAGAACTCTTTTTAGGGCGTACCCAAATGAAGACCATGTCTCCTTCTTTGAAGACTCTATCTTGACGTTTCAAATCTGCGTATGCCTTTTGCCTATCCTTGGCCACTTGTATGTCTTGTCTTATTGACCTTATTTGATCATCCATGTCCTCCAACATTTGTCTTGAAGCTTCAACTCTTAGGGTTGGATCAGAAAAGTTTAGGGGACTTCGACAATTATGACCATACAATGCCTGGAAAGGGGTCATTCGAATGCTCTACTAGTAAGAAGCATTGTAGGCAAATTCAACCAAAGGCAAGAATTGAATCCACCTCTTCGGCTCTCGACAGCAGTATGCCCTAAGAATATCCTCGATGACTTGATTTACTCGCTCTGTTTGGCCATCTGTTTGGGGATGGTAGGCGGTGCTAAAACAGAGTTGAGTCCCAATAGCTTCAAAGATAGCTCTCCAGAAGTGTGATGTGAAGAGAGAATCTCGATCACTAATGATTCTTCTAGGTAACCCATGTAGCTTGAAGATCTCCTTGATAAACAATCTTGCAATGTCGGAGGCTTTATAGTTTGTTTTTACTGGAATCAGGTGTGCAACCTTGGTAAGCATGTCAACCACAACCATAATGGAATTGTATCCTCCTTGGACTTGGGGTAAGCCCACAACAAAATCCATACTGATGAATTCCCATTTCATTTGGGGAATGTGAAGCGGTTGCAGTTTCCCTGGCATCATGACATGTTCGGCCTTGATACATTGGCAAGACAAACACTCAGTGACATACTTGAGAACGTCACCTTTAAGCTTCTCCCAATGATAGATCTTCCTAACTGCATTAAGAGTTTTAGCATAGCCAGGATGTCCTGCAAAAGGAGAATCATGAGCTTCCCATAATATCTTTTGCTTAAGTGACTGGCTTGCTGGTATACACAGCCTTGTTCTATAGTAGACAAGTCCATTATCAATGGAAAATTCTTGATACTTGGCTTGCAACTTCTGATTCTGCTCCTTGGTAGATATTTCCTTTATCATTGTTTGGTAGGCCAAATCATGGCATGCTTCCTCTGTAGCTAGTTCAAGTATAGGGTTGTTTGGCATAGATACCTTTGTAGCCAGAGATCTGGCCGTTGATGGATTCTGCAAGATTAGGGAATTTAGGAATGCCTTGTGACTGAGTGCATCGGCAACTACATTCTCTTTCCCTGGTCGGTACTTGATTACAAAATCATATTCCTCCAATACTTCAATCCACCGACGTTGCCTCATGTTGAGCTCGTTCTGGGTAAAAATCCATTTGAGACTCTTATGATCGGTTACTAGAGTAAACTTGTTACCCAACAGGTAGTGGCTCCAAAGCTTTAGAGCATGGATGACAGCTAGTAATTCCAGATCATGCGTGGCATAATTCTTTTCATGACTCTTCAATTTCCTTGAAGAGTATGCTACTAGACGACCTTCCTGCATAAGTACACACCCCAAGGCCAGAATGCTAGCATCAGTTACTACCTCGAACTCCTTATTGAGGTGAGGAAGTTTTAGAATAGGTGCTGATACCAAACTTTGCTTCAGTTTGTCGAAGCTATTTTATTTTGAAGTTGACCATGTAATGGAAGTCTGCTTCTTTAGTAAATCTGTAAGAGGTGCTGCAATCAAAGCATAGTTTTTTATGAAGACCCTATACCATCCTGTCAATCCAAGAAAGCTATGTATTTCTTTGACGGATACTGGTATTGGCCATTCAAGCACATCTCTGACCTTGGCTGGGTCTATTGATATTCCTTCTGATGATACTATGAATCCTTGATATTCAATCTGACGCTTAAAGAATGCATTTTTCTTCATTTTTGCATACAGCTTATGAGACCTCATTGTCTCAAGGACAATCCGAAGTTGAGGTTCATGATCTTATTCCTGTTTAGAATAGACTAAAGTGTCATCGAAGAAGACAAGCACGAAATCATCAAAATATGGTCTAAAGATATCTTGCATTAATCTGTTGAATGTGGCAGGTGCGTTTGTAAGCCCGAATGACATAACCAGGAACTTAAAGTGCCCATATCTTGTATTGAAGGCCGTCTTTGGAATATCTTCTTCCTTGATCCTTATCTAATAATAACCTGACCTGAGATCAATCTTGGAGAAGATCTTTGCACCTTGAAGTCGATCAAGAAGCTCATCTATTCTAGGAATAGGATACTTGTTCTTGACTGTTGATTGATTCAACCCTCGGTAATCAATACATAGTTGAAGTGTCCCATCTTTCTTTTTCTGGAATAGTACTGGAGCTCCCCACGGTGAGTTGCTAGGCCGGATGTAACCCTAATCCAATAGTTGCTTGAGCTATTCTTTCAACTCAATTGCTTCTGGTATGGACATTCTAGAAGGTCTCTTTGCAATTGGTGCAGTTCCAGGTACTAGCCTAATCTCATGATCTACTTCTCTTGGAGGCGGAAGTTCAATAAATTCCTCAGGGAATATGTCAACGTTTTCCTTTAGCCAAGAAGGTCCTTCATGAGACTCTTGCTTTTGATCTAACTTGTTGAGTTTGATCAGGTAAACGGGTAATCCTTTTCTGACTCCTTTTATGATCCGAGATACTTTGGCCAATCGGATTCTTGGCACTCCTCCTCACCTTGAGTTGTGACAAATTCCCTTTCAGAGTTTCGAAAGGAAACTCAACCCTTTCCACAATGAATGTGGGCGTCATTAGGCTTAAGCCAATCCATCCCGAGTAGACACTCATGGATACCTAAATTCATGACTCTCAATTTGACTAAGGTTTTCTTTCCTCCCAGAAAGAATTCCACCTTAGCAGTTTGACTGGTACAAGTTACCTCGCGACCGTTTGCCAATTCCACAAGCAGGGTAGGTGCTTCTACTGTGGCTATTCCTAATCTTTTTGCACATGCTGGTGAAATAAAGAAATGTGTACTGCCACAATCAATCAAGGTTTTGAAACCTTTATCTTGATAGTCAGACGGTATCTGAATCACTGAGAACTGGCGATTCGGCCCTTTCTTGTGTAAAGCGGCATGAACTGTCGCTCTTTCGAATTTAGCTTCCATAGTCGGATCTTCCTCATCTTCTTCTTTGCATTTTTGCCTATAGGCAATGCAGGCAGTTCTTCCTCTTCCACGGGTGGCAGCTCCTTGACCGCGGCCTGCACCTTGGAAAGGCATTTGACGATGTCCTCCGCTGAGCTTGGGACATCGCCTCTTGAAGTGACCGGGTTCATTGCAATGGAAACATCGGAGGTTTCGGCCATTACTTTGAGTAGGAACAAAGTTGTTGACGTTATTTGTCCTTGCTTTCTTCCTTTGTCTCGGATTGTGACCTTGAACTCTCTTCATTTGAGGTCTGAATGCTCCTCTGTTCGGGTCACTATAGGACCAAGTTTTGTTACCCCTTGGTCTAGCTTGCACCTCCTGAATTATAGGCGCCGCTCGAATGAGTGCATCCTGAAGATCTGATGGACGCATAGATTCGAGACGGGTATTTATGGGTGGATTTAAGCTCGTGCAAAATTTGGACACCTGTTGCGTCATGTCCATCTGTGGTGCATACTTTAAAAGTGAGACGAATTTAGAGTAGTATGCGTCAAGAGTGAGTCCTAGCTGTTTTAGCTCGTAGAACGCATTCATTTTCTACGTACGATATGCACGTGGTAAATATTTTCCCTGCACAACTTTCTTCAACTTCTCCCAGGTAACGGACCCTCTGAAGTCCCTTGATCCCTGCACCATTGCTTCCACCAAAGTCTGGCTTCGCCGGTGAGTTTTAACTTGGCGAGCATAGCTTGATTGGTAGGTGCAGTACACCAGCTGCTTAAAAGTAATCCTCCATGGATTCAATCCAAATTTCAGCATTAGCCTGGACGAATCTGCCTCTCCCGTCAAACTCGGGTGGCTTTATCTGCTTGAGGAGGAACTTCTTCTTCTAGGTAACAGCAGTACTTGATGTAGGAGGCGAATTTGGAACCTGTACCTGGGGTTGTGCCTGGATAAAATTTTTCTTAACGTTATTATATGTTAATTGATGATGGCTTATCTTTCATTTTTAGTTCAGCTATCTCATAAATAATGAAGCTACTTAACTTTTTTAACAACTCTTATGCACAGCGAGATATTGATAAAAAGAAGTCTTTATTTATATTTACATGGGCATAACCTTATACAACGTTTCATGTGTTGATAATCCAATCATTACATTCAGTTTGGGGAGAACAACGTTGTATTGCATTTGTCTACAGGAACTGTGTAATAGTAGGGTTTTGGGTCATGGATCTTTAGGAATCGATAATTCATTGGAAGTTCAGGATAGCCTTTCCATTGGAATCCATACTTCTCATGGCGGCCCAATACTTTAATCCTGTCGGCTGGGATTACATGGGTTACTTTCTCATATACATATGAGTTCATTTCAACCCTCCGACCTTGAATATGTAAAGTCGAATTTATGTGAGCTTCCACAAAAATGAACAGCTTCACGACTTTCACGTCTTCCAACCACTTGATCCTCTTTAGGTTGGTCTGTAGATAAGCAAACCGATGGGCGGCTATGTAGTAGATTCCTGAAGACCCCGTCCATCTTCGTTCTATGTATAAAGGTGATGGATTATAAATCTGCTCCAGGATGTTCATCGTCCCAATTCTTTGTCTAAAAAGCGAAGAATGCATTGCAGTCATAAACATTACCCGAAAAACCAAAAACTTGTTCCATGCTTCATAGTTCTGCAAGACAGCATTGAAGATGATAAAATGTTTGGACAGAAACAATTTCTTTACTTCATTTTATTGAGATCTCATAAAAACAATTCCGTTTTTGGTCAGCTCTGATACCAACTTCTAACGTGTCCCCTTAGTATCATCCAGGACACGTCTTAGCAGTCCATCGGAAAGAATGTCTAGAAAGCTCCGCCCGGCACTCCCATGGAATGTTATGGGTTTTGCGATCTAGGTCTTCCCGTGTCTGCCACATAGCGGAAGTATCTTTGCCATTCCCACTTAGGATCAATCGGAATTAGGGTTTTCCTGATGGGTCATTAGCTAACAGCAACTAGCGTCAGACCCGAGCGAACTACTTTATGTAGAAACACCAGGTACGAAGCGGATTCACGCTGCACTTGGTTCAAGGAAAATGGGAAACGAGAGGGATGCAAAGCTCAACCTCTCTGCCATAAGGCATAGTCCCATTCCGTTCCCCTAAAACAACGTAAATCGGGTAAGACGTAACTGTAGGTCATCATTCTCGTTATTCGTTTTGATGATGATGATCATCTCGCTGTTCTTCGAGATTTTTGAGAAAAGTTCCCGGCTAACTGGGACCACCCAACCGTAGGACGGACCCATGGCCCATCCTCTGCACTTTCCTTGGTTTGTTTTAGTTATGTAATTATCTAACACATTAATTTGACATATAACCCCGTTAAGCACTGGTTCCTTCACGTAATCTTATCACGTGACATAGAAAAACAATATCAAGCAAGTTCTTTCTTTACATTTCATCATTTTATCTTTGAAATACAAGGAGTTTTGCCCGTAGGCTTGTCCATAATCTGCCCGAAGGCTATCCAGTAATCCTCAGGGATCACTATTCCAAGCTTCCGCCCGTAAACTAGTATGCGGGCCTCGAGACCCAATCGCGAGTCACGTTAGCCTCTTGTGCAGGACCCGGAAGGGGAGGGATTTACGGCCAGAGCCCCCCTGGCACCCAAGTGTCCTCCTACTCCAAGTAGACCTCAACGGAGAGGCCTCTCGCGGCGGGTTCGGTCCACGTTCCCGACGCGGTCAACAACCCCCTTGGTTAGGGTCAGGCAGGCAGTCGAGGGTAACTGAAGCTGCCTCTCCCTTCAGGCCTTTTAACCTGAAGTATAGGTACTCATTTAATTTGTAATTCATAATTCAAACAGAGCCCTAAAATCTCTAGCAAGCACAAACATTTCCATTAATCAATCCAGTTGTACGGTAAACTGCTAAGGAAGTGTTCTTTCCTTTTTGAGTGTATCAGCACTCGTTCCCAAGGTGTCTTGTAAATTGGCAAGATCCTTTTACATTCCGGTGTTGGGCATACCCAACTTGGTTAACCCTAAAGTGCTTTAGATATGCTAGTTTCCGGTTTACAACTTTCCTTATTTAGAAGGATATCCACAAAAACGTCTTTTTGCAAGATAACTTGCATAAGGATCTGCCGTCCTTGATGAGGGTTTTTCCCCTTTCTCCTTGTGAATCAATCACAAGACTAAATGATTTCATACATGTTGCGCAAGTCCTGCGATGGAATAATCTGTTTAGATTCTTTAAGCTGACGTATGTCAGGCCTAGGGTTTCTTCTTTTAAGAACCTTAGGGACAAACCCTAGTTTCTTATCTTTATGAATTTATTGTCCCTACGGTAAGGAAAGTAGTCAAGTGTTTAGGGTATGAATGTTTCTATGTTTAGATTAGTTCAGTTATCTTTTGGAAGGTAATATTAATCGTCTTGTCACGGTTTTACTATCCTTGTGACAATTTACTTTCCCAATCAATACAGTTTAATTTGGCGTATAGCCTAATGCCAAGGTGATACAAAGAGCAACAATACTCCTTGGGACAAAAAGGCCTAGCTGTGAAATTGGTGTATACGCACTTTATTAATCCCCAAGTCCTCAAATAGCAAGGGAAAAGTATTAATAGAGTGTCATCCAGCAATCCCCCATTACATTTTCTTTCCAAATGAGTTCGTATATCTAATTTTTATACTTGTTAATTCCTAACATTTAACTTCTGTTTTCTTTAAAGATGAACTCATGCCAAAAAACAACAATTGCCTTGCTAAGATGTGCAACTAGCAAAGATAACTCCCTAGTAATTTGAGCATCGAAAGAAACCTTTCATGAATTTAGCCATTTACCATGATTCGTTGCGAAAGGAATAAGACTAATGGTGCAAGATATAATTTCTACACCGTAGGATTTAACTAAAATATATTACTATAGTAAATGGATAATCTTGCTCGTAATTTATAATGCTTGATGCAATTTGAAGAAAGCTAAGTTCTATACATTGTCATTCCTAAGCTAAACTCCTTCGTTACAAATAACTCGAACAAATATATCCTATCCTTAACATTTTTCCTTTGCATGATCGACTTAAAACCGAATTAAAGCCAATAGAAAAAACTTGGTTTTGGGGTGACATATCCACATGGATACCGGGGAATGACCCTCCCGGAGCTACACCTTGGACTTTTTTCGGCGGCATCGTAGTTCGAATGTGAGATAGCCTTTCCCTCTTTCTTCTGGAATTCCACCGTCTTCTCCTTCATTTCCTTTCTTTTGTCTTTTTCTCACTCTTCCTCCTTCACTCCTTCTTTTCACTCCCTCTACTTTCCCTCCCTATCCTTTTATCTAAGGGCTATTTTTTCCTTACGGGATACCATCTGAGACCATGATGATGGTTTGGATTTTTTTGGTTCGGGGGGAAAATAATAATGGCGATACGGGGGATTAGGGGAAAAAAAGCTTAGGAAGTGGTGGGAAAATGAGAGTTATGAGGGGGGTTGAAGAAGGGTTACGAGGGTTATAAGGGGGTGAAAAAGGTCTTAGGGGAATTAAAACCGGGGGTAGGTTTCCAAAGTCTAAGGGAGGGGCTTAAGGGGAAAAAATCCTAGGGGGGTTTAAAATGGGGGGGGACAAAGGGGATTTAGGGAGGATTAAACCCGAGGGGAACAAAGGGGGTTTCTAATGGAAACCGGGGTTAAAGGACTTTTAAGGGAATATCAATGAGAAAGGGGGCTTAAAGATCCCCCCTTAGAAGCTTCCAAGAAGCTTCTTGGAAGCTTCTGAATGCACATGGCGTGTGGAGGACAACGGAATCCCTGACGCCTCTTTGTGGACTCGTTGGCGATGGCAGCGGCGGCCTCAGGATGTAGACGGCAGCAGCCTTCGGTCCTCCTCCCTCAACTCGGTGTTATGGCGGTACTCTCCTCTTCGCAATCACGGCAGGGTTGTCTCCTTCGGCCTCTATTTCTCACGGCTCAGCCTCCCCTTCTGTAGCGGCCCCCCCTTCGTTTAAATAGTGGAGGGGAGAGGGATCTTTCCTCCCGGCATGTCATCACGCATGGTCCCCCTCCCTCCATAAGGCTCCACCAAGGAGCTTAATAGCCCCTCCTATTCCCCTCCCCCTCGAGCTCGTCAGTCGGCTGGAGGGATAAGGGGGGAAATTTTTTTTCCATTAATCCAATTCATTTTTTTAACGTGGAATATTACAGAGACAGTTAGTTATCTTGGACGACATTTGTATAGAGCGTGGACAAACCCGTCTTACTGGATGCAAGATATTTGCAGACTGAAATGTATCAACATGGCCCTGACCCTGTAAAGGACGTTAAGCATTATACTTCTAAGATAACCCCAAACTGTTATACTTAAATCAATTACATATCATATAGTACGTAATGAGAGAGAACTTACCGCAATCTCGTAATTCAAGACTGCTTGGTTGATTATCTCAATTCGAAACTCTCCATACCGTTGCACATGCTCTATGGATAAACGACATTTTCGACGAATGGCCAATTTGCATTGCGTGCATGGACAGGGAACATGTTGATTGAGGGAAGCCTCACGATCACCACCATGTTGGTCGTGAGTGCTAGACATCTTGACTGCGATGTAATGGAATGATAATTTTAATAACGATTCTATATTGTATATTGGGACCACTCCACTATATATATTTCAGGTCTTTTTTTTATACTTTTTATACCTATCTCTTTGAGTTCGGCTCTACACTTATCATTTTGTTTTCTTTGTAGCACACTCCATTACAAATGGCGATCCCACTAGCATAGAGACTCGATAGGCAGAGATACATTGATCAACTGATTGTATGGATGCAGCATCCTAGTAAGTCACTTATCTTTCTTATCTATAGTTACTAATTTTAATTAAAATGCATTATTGTATGGTGGATTGATGTGTAGTTGTTTCTTCTTTTGTAGAGTTCATTTGATGCTCCTTTGCAGTGGTGTCATAGCACGTAGAGTTGAAGGTCACCACAGGGGTTTGGCAAGAGAAGAATGTATGGGGGTTCAAGAGCTTAGACTCTAGAGATGGTAGAGATAAGAGAAGGGTTCAAGGTTTCAAGCCAAGTTCTTAAAGATACGAGATAGCAAGGTAAAGGTAGATTCAAGGAGAGGAGTAGACGGAAGAGAAGGGATTCGAAGAAATTGAAGACGTAGAAGAATACTCCCAAAAAGAAATTTCAAAATGTAGAAGAATACTAACAGAGATTAAGCCTGTCAGTTTCTTTTAGCATTATGAGAAGATATAACTCCAATAGACAAAAATGTGCAATCTGAGTAGCATAGAGAAATGTATTTTTTAATACACATTTTTGTCTATTGGAGTTATATCTTCTCATAATGCTAAAAGAAACTGACAGGCTTGGCAATCTGAGCAGCATAGAGAAATGTATTTTTTAATACACATTTTTGTCTATTGAAGTTATATCTTCTCATAATGCTAAAAGAAACTGACATGCTTAATCTCTGTTAGTATTCTTCTACATTTTGAAATTTCTTTTTGGGAATATTCTTCTACGTCTTCAATTTCTTCAAATCTGATGCTTCTATTGGCTCTAAAAGGGGGGTAAAATACAAGCACACCTGCCTAGAATTGTGCCAAATCACTCCTTTATCTCCCACTTTGGAGTGCTATTCACTGCTTGAAAACAGCGATCGCGCATCGCGGAATTTCACCAATCTCTCTTTTTACATAAAATCCTCTCAAATTAGCTGAAAGCTACAGGCTTTCTTTTACATGCCATCCTAATCTAGAAGTTGTCTATAGTTTTATGGATTTTTACAAGATATCATTTCTAAAATATAAAAAATTGGCTAAAACTTGTCCAAAAATCTAATATTTTTGAACCATGGACACTAACACTAATGTCTAAAATGGCATTGGTTCTCTAAATCACTAAGAAAGCCACACTCTAGATTTTATTTTATTTTTTCCACAGTGTGTGCGTAGCGGTACGACATCCACCCCCTCCTAACTTGCACATCCTCTGGCATGTGCCAAAGTCTTACGGATCTATAGTGTTAGAAGAAGTATCTTCTGCGATGTCAATGTCTCCATCTTCTGCCTCTTCTTATTCCTGTATGTCTTCATGATCTTGAATTATATCCAAGTCTTCTAACTCATATGTTGAACTTTCTCTTCATTTGAAGAGCTTGATTCTTTTTCCAGCTATGGGTATCTTCAAGCTTGTTCCATCCAATTCAGCCAATGAATATGTGGCATTGTCATTAATGACCTTTACCACATACGGGCCAAATCAACGCTTTACCATCTTCCTAAAAGCATTGTATTGATTGTCTAGGCTACTGTCATAAACAAGCACCTAGTCATTTTCTTGAATTACTCTTGGCCGAAGTCGATGTCGCTTATCAAATCTTCTTTTGTTCTTTAGTCTTACTATCTTTAGCTAGTTAATAGCTGCTTGAACATATTTAGGCCTTCTTTCTAGCTGCCATATGTGCAAAGCCAACAACTCTTCTCTATTGATGCCTTCCTCCCAAGGTAGAAAACTCCATGTGAGAATAGATTCTTCAATTGGCATAATTGATTGTTGTCCATGCATAAGTTTAGTTGGCATATAGCAAGTCAGTGTACTATGAGTAGTTCAGTCAGTCCATATGCAAAAGGCAGCATTTTAGGGCATTCTTTGATCTTTCCTCTACAACACTTTGCTAGAGCTTTGAGAATAGGCCGGTGCCCTCTCTCACTTTCCCATTGCCTTCAAGGTTGTAGGCTGATGTCAAAGCCAACTTAATATCCAATTGAGCAAAGAAGTTGTGTGCCTCATCAACACCCAACTCTTTTCTATTATAGTTACTTTACCCACACAACCATATCTGCAAAACACATATTCAAGAAAAAAATGACAAAAAACTTGAGTGGTCTTGGTTGTTAAGGCTTTGCCTTCAGGTTGATTGGTTAGATCCGCTCTTGCAAGCACTAAATATTGCATATTCCATGTTCTTGTAGGCATGGTTACAAGATCAATAATCCATCTATAATGTATAGTCGAGGGATAAGTCGATTGTAACCCATCTCGATGCGTGACCATAGAATACATGTGACACACATAACAGGTTTCAACAAAATGTGCTACGTCCTGATACATATTTTTCCACCAATATTTTTCTTTGAGTTTGCTAAAGGTTTCCCATATGCCTCTATGGCTAGCCCACAGGCTTTCATGAAATTCCTTCATTACCTATTGTTGCAATCTTTTATTACCTAAAACTTGGACATGCGCTCCTTTCTTCTTCTTTACATCCTTCCATAGATACGGTTCTTTAAGAAAAAAGCCATAAGCTTTTCACTTAATATGCTTGAACTCTTCATCAGTCCAAGAGTCCTCATTCTTCATTGTGCTCAAATATTGGACGATGTCTTTTTCAAGGAAATGAACTAGAACTTGAGCAATGCAATGAGCATGTTGGCTTCTAGTTGACCACCCTTCTTCCCTAGATAAATCTTTGATCTTTGTTGTTGTATGCTGATTTACAGTAGTACCTTTTCCTATTCTTATTGTACTTAATGCTATATCATTAAAAATATCAGCTTCACCTGCAAGATTCAGCTTTGGGTTTGTCTATGCAGCAACCGAAATGATACTTTTAGCAACCATGGAATTAAATTCAGCAAGTATAGATTCTTCAGCTTCATCTTCTTTCATCAGCTCTTCTTCATTGTCATATCTTGCACATCATAGCATGTCAGAAACTGGATTTGCCTTTCCTGCAATTTCCTTTAATTCGGGGTTGAGAGATTTAATGTATGCAATCTATCTTAACATAGCAATGTCCGGGGTAGAGCAGTTGGCAATCATCCCCAAGAGTGGAAGACAATCAGTTTATACCACTATGGAAGCACCTATAAAGTATTCAGGATCACAATTTAATGTTGTTACAACTCCCCACAATTTCCTTTTTACTTGTGCATACCTTCTTTGACATTCATTGAGAACCTTTGCTCTAAAATGAATTGCATGCCTCTTACCTTGAAGGTCTTCTTGGCTAATAGCCCATCCTATCCCAATGGGACTTGCATCCATAGTAAGGATGATGGGTTGACCATTTGAATAATCAGTCCTTTTGAGAGTGGGGGGTGATATTATTAGCTTCTTTAGTTTGCGTACAATGAGAGTATGCTCTTTCCCCCAAGAGAATATTCGGCCTTTTCTTAATAATTGATACAAATTTTTTGCTACATGAGAAAAATGTGGTATCCATATGAGATAGAATACACATGCATCAATAAATCTTCTCATCTCTGAAATATTTTTGCATTTTTCTTGCATTCTGCTGATGGCATCTATCTTGATTGGTGAAGGTTTACATCCATAGGGGCCACACAAATGTCCAACCACTAGGACTTCTTCTACTCCAAAATTCGACTTAGCTCCAGAAAGGGTAAGATATACCTCTTCTAGCCTTGTCAAAATCCTGTCACAATCATGAATATGGTTAGCTACAAATTTCCTACAGTCAACTTCGTCAAGCTCGTCATTCTCTTCACTGACTTCACATCCCTTGATAGGTATATTATCAAGAAATGAAAGAGTAAGTTGTGGAATAAAGTCCCTTAAGACTTTGTGCATGGCATTCATCATATGGGCAACAAAGTTTCTTGCACCTTGTGGTAGAGTGCACATGTGCGGACCAATCCAAGAGGTGACTTCATTGTGGTAATGTCTCCTCTTTATAATGAAAGCTGAAATTACTCATCTCCTGAATATAGGTCGCCCATACAATAAATTGCTCTACCTGCAAAAGCTTCAGCAAGCTCGAGTCAACAATTGGACCCGAACCAACATTTCAGATTGTGACACGATTAACAGGCTGTAGATCTTGGATGAATCGTATAGATCCATTTTTCCATCGATTTGAGTAAGAGGTTGAAGAAGGTTCTAAAATCTTCATTCTGATCTTCTCATTTAGAAGTTCCAATAATTTGGGCAAATGCACTGTTGGAAGGGGAATAGGCTTAGGTTCCAAGGCACATGTGGGACCGTAAAAATGACCATAGGAGCCACAATATTTGGATGCACACAACCTACTTCACTTGGTTGAAATGCAAAAGCTTTTTCATGTTTTATTAGCATTTACAAAAAAGTGTATTTTTCAGTCGGTGAAAGAAAAGAATTTTCACCTATTTTGAGCTCTTTTATACTTTCAGATGTGAACTTGTGACCAATGTTGGAAGGATCACGAAGACTTGGCTTATTTGCTGCCCTATTAGCCACCATTTCACTTTCAAGAGGTAGTGGGACTGCCACAGGCTTGATTTTCTTATCCATCGTCTTGTATTTTGTCTCCACTTACACTTCAGCCTTGTTGAGAAATCCAATGTCTTCGTGCTCAATAAATTCTTGAATTGTTTGATAAAAATCCAATGTATATACTTCTATGGACTGATTTTCAGTCCAATTATCTGTATAAGTAGTTGCATATATTTGAACCAATGTGTCAGTAGTAATGAAACAAAAAAAATGCTCGAAATATCTTCATTTTGAGTCATCATGTCATAAGTTTTCAGCTCCCTTTTTACATGACATAAATATTTTATTTCAGGTTTAGTCATGGCTCACTACAAGATATAGGCCTTATATCGACGTTAAAAGTGATGAAAATGTAAATAATAAAATTTGCTTTAGTCATGGCTCACTATGTGCTCACTATGTGCTTTATTTGGACCATACAAAATAGTTTCTGCACTGTGTACAATGCTCATGTAAACAAAAACAAAGTGTACTTAAATCATAACACTGATACATGAAATAAATACATTATCGCATAATGAAAGCAACTGGTACAATCATGACGAGATATCACTACTACATAGAAAATGTCTACACAGATCAGGTGACCAAAAAAGAAGGGTGTGTGAGCTCCAGGGATCCAAGGGCGAGCTATATATCCTCGCCATCCGAAAGCTCATCCCACCGCAAAGGAGCATTAAATGACTCTGCAAAAAAAGAAACAACTACACATCAGTCCATACAATAATGCATTCTAATTAAACATGGTAACTAGGGACAAGAAAGATGAGTGACTTACAAGGCCGCCGCATCTATACAATCGATCGATCAATGCAGTGAGACCGTGCCTCTCTGCATATCGAGTCTCAAGGCCAGTCGGATCATGATTTGTAATGGAGTGCTGCAAAGAAAACAAAATACTAGCTGTTAGAAATATGATTGTCAGTACAAAGGATATTGCAAAAAACTAAGCAAGCAAAACAAAAGAAAAACTTAGAAAGTCCTCCAGATATGTCCTGTGGCTGCCACTCCCAAGATGATGGACCACTCCAGCCTCTAGTTGTACCCTTGCTGCCTCACGCTACTGACTCAATGTCCTGGAGAATCTATAGCCTCCTCCCTCAATTGGCGCGAGTCGTCTGCATCTAGCCACTCGAGCTTTGCAACCCCACTCCTGAGTACCTTGCGTTCATCAATTTGATATCATTTGATCAAGTGTCCTATACAAACAAATGAGAATTCACATGTACATCATCTATAGATATCTTGATATGTAGACATGCAACATACAAATTCTCTAATGAATTATTGGTAGCTCTCATCCACCAACCATAATCCATATCAACTAGCCACTTCTCACTCTCATAGTCTCTAGACATTAATCCCGGTTTTTTACAAACTGGATTGCTACCACAAAATTTGGCCAAAACTCCTATCAACAGCCATACCATATCACTTTGGATTTACTCTTCAAGCACTAGGTATACTACATTGCTTCTCGATCATGATAACTCTAGAAAATGGGGGGAACAAGTTCTTAGGAGGGATGTCAATGTAAAGGGTAAAAGGGATGGTTATCTTAGTGAAGATAGAAATAGATTACACCTAGGAGTTAAGTGAGTGCATAGATTTTTCAAAGGACTAGTCTCAAACTATACGTGGGTTCCGCCTGCATCACAAAGATTTGGAATCTATCACTATCATTAGAGGACACCTTACCCTAGTATACAAGTCAATATCCACATCATGGTGTCATTTGGATCTTACACAAAAGCTTACAAGCATGGACCCCTTCTATCACATTCTTATATGTATTTATATATATATGGGGGACTAAAGTCAAAGTAGATTCTGGAAGCCATTTTTTATAATCTCAATAACTCTCAAGGAAAAGAAAATTTCAAGAAAATTCCCATGATTCCGGATCGATTTCAACCTATAAAGTTGCAGATTTTTTTTTTCAGATTCTTCACCGATTTGAAGTTTCAAAGGCGCAGACTGCTAGCTACATGCAATTTTCTTTTCTCTTTCACCACGTCAACTTTCCATTCTATCTTTCTTGTAAATATATTATAATAATGTGCTTTGGACACCCACCTCTTGTAATCTAGATCACTTTCTCTATTTTTTCTACTACCACCCTTGGCTTCTTGCATGATGACCAAGGTGGGGACCTATCTCATCCACTATTCTCCATATTTTCAAAGATACCATACATCATCTAGGATTATATTAATCACGAATATTAGCTTAATCTAATCCCTCATGGAGGCTATATAAGGAGCCCATGGAGATGTAAAGGAAAAAATGAGAATGACAAGCACATGAGAGCACTCTAGAATACCCTCATGCTAGTCCATCTCTTTGAGGTAAGCTATGAGTGAGTTCTTTTATTGTGTAGCATAATGGCAAGCTTCCTCTACCTCTTCTCCTCTTGTCTCCCTCTCCTCTCCTCTCTCTCTCTCTCTCTCTCATATATTCTAATATGGTATCTAGTACATATATTATCTCTCATGAAGTTGTCTCTTGGTTCTTTTGATCCTCTTTGAGAAAAGGGATGTCCTAGCACATCCTCCCTTTGGCTAGGTGGTGCCCTCTTTAATTCTCTTAGTGAGGATTGGAGGTTGGATGGGTAAGAGGAAACCCATTTATCATTTCAACCCTCAACATAATCACATTAATTTCAGACCCATGGTCAAACAAAACAATAAAATGAGTAACCTTATTACCTATTTTGATCAATATCTCTGTAGTTACATGAGCCTAATGATGCCTAGAAAAGTGAGTGTGAGATACCATGATAGGTGTGTCATCATTCACATAATGGAGTGGGGTTCAGCATTCTCAACATCATTTGAATATATAGTAGTATCCCTCTCATGAGCCTGCTCCTCACACTCATCAAGAAACTCCTAAATCTGGATATCCTGTTCTTCTATAATCTTCACTATCTTCCTCTTTCTCTTTATAATATGGATGATCTCCTCATGGAATTCCCTCTTAGGCATTTTACCTATGTGAGTTGTATCCAATGCAAAAGTTTATAGTTTCGACCTACTCTCTCATCCCCTCTCAATCTACATACCATAGGTAGAAGCATCACCTCTCTAGTCATATAAGAGCTCCATGTAACCATATCCTCAAGAGTCCACTTCATCCCTCATTTACCAAAATTTGGCTTCATAGGCATACCAATCTATCAATCATATTTTATTTTCACGGTCCCAAAATACCAAATTCTTTCTCCTTGCATCCTTGAAAACATCATAATCCTTGCATTGGTGCTCAATATTGCCACACCAAATGTATCTCCTGACATTATTCCTTCTTGGAGATGCCTATGAAGACTCTTTCAAATATAGTAGTTAGTCTTGCAAGTCTAGACAAAATCAAGCCTTAGATCTCTGAAACTTTTAATTACCTCATCCATATTATTGGTCCAAAGTGGCAAAGCCATAGGAGCTGGTGGCATAGGTATAGAGACTGGTGTAGGTATATAAGCAGAAGTAGGAAAGAAAGATATAGGCATAATAGGTGTAGGCAAAGAGACATGAGCCAAAGGTGGGATAGTAGAAGGTATAGTAGTAGGAGGAATTGTAGGAGATACAATACCATTATGTATCCTACACTTTTGCATTTGTCGCTTCGCCAATGTGGTGAGAGCAACCTTTGCATCCTATCAACCGGTCTTCAAACTCATAGGTTGCCACTTGTGCTCCAAAAGCTCTCCTAGCTATCCTTGAAGCATTGAATCCATAGCTTGTAGAACTAATTCCACCTACTTGGGCTATAAGGACACTAGATATGACAAAAACACTAATGCTTCGAATTGCCTTGTTGCGCCATGGAGACATCAATGATGTTCCTTACACCAAGTTCAGATTGAGGTGGCCACTTGCAAACCTTCATGGAGATAAGAGTCCTCAAGCTTCTTGCTGACTACATGAAGAAATATACCCAAGATGAAGATAATTCTTTCGGCTCACATGTTAAGGGTAACTTCCTTTGACATGTATTGCAACACTTAATCTTCATTGGATCATAGATGATTGGAAGTTTATATCTACCATTCTCAAAAGACATTGAGAGCATGGAGTGAAAAGCTATCTCTACTTTCTTATACCTTGCCCATATGCATATGTATATGAGTTTCCTTCTTCTTCCCATAAGTACAATTTACAATTTTCAATTTCATGTAATGGCCATGAGTAAAAAGAGATAAGCCTATGCAATTTGTGCTAGGAACTCATGACTAAACTACTTGAATTAGAAGATTCTATATATCTATCCTTGTACTATCATCAGGAGCTACAACTTTAGCATGATATCCTCCTTCTCTTCATTTCTCTTTCTTCTTTTATCTTGATCCATTATCCTATGTAGATTTGTGGCCAGATGCTATTGCCCTTCGACATCATATTGGTGCCCACATGAAAGCACATCTTGATTGTCAGTAAGATGGAAAAACCACCACTTTTAGCAGGTGCATCAAATTATAGTGATGTGGTGAAGTAGCTAATTTGCACCTTTAATGTATACATAAAGCAACAACAATAATACCACCAGCATAGCAAATGCTACAATAGATGCAACTTCAAGGCAACATACACAATATAATTGCAGTTATGAAGGCCATGGCTAGAGTAGAAACCCAGAAGAAGCTGTTTGATGGTGCTTACAATATTTCAAGCTCTTTGAAGCTTTATGAGGCAAAGATGGAGTTCTTTGGTGTGCCCATGCAATGTGCATATGATGAGTGGTGGGTTACTTTATCCCTAAAGTTGCGCATCAATAAGCTCTATACAATGAGTCCTAGTTGGCTTGCCTTTAAGAAAGCCTTGAAGGAAGAGTATTTCCAAGAGGATATTGGGATAGTTACGAGATGTAGCTTCTGTGAGTAGATACACAAGCCAAACAAGGGCTTGATGAAGACAAATCTTCTATGGGAGTTTGAGTCTAGGATTAATCAGATGGATATTGCACGTGCCAATCATGATGATTGCCATTTTAGTATATGCCACTGCGTCCTTTGGACAATTATCCTGCATCCTTTACGCAGTTTCCGTACCTTTAGCACTGCAACAACTGTTGGCCGAGCTCCCCCATTTAAGTGTTCCAATCAATGATGATGCTCCCGCTATCGATGGAACACATCGATGGAACACGATCTCACAGATCAGCATCGGCTCTTCCTCCAAATGTTGCTCATCGGCCATCTTCTCTTTCTTCCGCGTCACGGTAGAGGATAGTAGGAGCAGCAGCAAACGGTAGCGATGGCAGAGGTTACAGAAGGGGGAGGTGGCGACAGCAAGCTTCGAGTCATCTGCCAGGACTCTTCTAATCGGAAAACTCTGTATGATTGCCCTGCATCCACCTTCTACAGAGCTGCACAAGTACCATTTGTGGCTTCTTCTACATCGATGTCCTCCCAGCTGGTAATTGGCGCTGCCTACATGACCTTTGCATGCCTTTCATCCTCTTTCCTAGGTCTACAGTCGAAGATACGACCTGAGTTGGCTTCTCAGAAACGGGATCAACCTCCCGGCGTCAGACATACATGCAATCATGATTGGGTTCCGATCGACCATGTTTCCTCCAACAACCAAAAGCGGAGAGCAACCTCCTCAGTTTATCTCCCTCATCACACACATAGCCCATGCAAAACATGACTGTTTTGACCACCCTCCGATCTTCTCCTCTCCCAAATGCTCGGGTGCTCCTCCATCTTTGCGTGGCCGGCCCACCTTTTTTATCTCTCGTGCAAGCTTCTCCAGAAAAAAAGAAGATTTTTCTAAAAGCTCTCCACTTCACTCAACGCAGGCAATGAGTAAAAGCCAACCTTATAAAAAAGCCAAGGCAAATTGGCTTACATTATGCCATGCTTTAATGTCCTACTCCACTCCCTCCAATTCAGTTTTAGAAGGGTACATTAACCTTAGGAAGCTAAGTCCCTGTTATCGCTCAACACCACTATTTACACCACCCTATGATGATTATCCCAAGAATGTAAGCAAGCCTTCAAGCACCAAGGTTATTGGCCTGTGAGTTCAACTTTTCTTTTCACAATAGTGAATCACTTCTCTTATTCAACTATGAAGAAAGAAAAACGAAGTCATAAGAAACGGTCAAACCACATAAGAGTGATGCCATTTTGTTCCAACTTTGTAATCAACAAACACGTGTTTCCCTAGGTTTTTTGGATGTGAGTGTGCAGCCTCATGACAACGAATGAAGACACGTGCCGATGCATACAGCCATAGTTGAAAAAACTTCTATTGGCCAAGTCAAACTTATTGCTACTAAACATAAATCAATGGAGTAAACATCTATTCGCTAGAGCTAACTAAATGCTACCAAATTAAGCTAGACTCGGAGAAGATTTTGAAGTTAATATTGTTTACTACATGCCAAAAATGATCCAAGGTTTCTTATATATTGATTGGCATCTTTACGGGTATCAAAACTCTCATCCTAGCCATTCATTAGCTTTAATGGTATACTATGTGATTTTTTTTCATATTTTTCTTACATGCTTTTGTATGTGAATTTTATGTTTGTTCATTGTATTTTTCAATTGCTTTTGTCTCTACTTAGGTTACTTTTTAAATTTTAGTAAGCCTTTAAACCTAACTTGTGCTCTTATCTTGGTAGGCACCTTTGTGATCACATCAATTTGCATCTATGTTTGGTAGCTATTTCATTATTTTCCATTTTCTAGAAGTATTTTATATGATTCTTGTACTAATATTGGAGAAATGTATCCCTTGCCAAGTCACTCCTAGTGTGTTTTTGCAAGTCCTGTTTTTAGAAGAGGGCAGTCTCATACATTGAGCTGGTCCCTTGTCGAAAGGAACCACAAGGAAGTTGATATCAATCAATCTAGATGAAGAAACTAAGGAATGCAACAACTATTTGCCCTTGGATCTTAGTACCTATTCTTAAAGCTAGTGAGAAAATGCCAGGAAGTTGATATCAATCAATCTAGAGGAAGAAACTAAGGAATGCAACAACTATTTTCCCTTGGATCTTAGTACCTATTCTTAAAGCTAGTGAGAAAATGCCAAAAGATGCACGAAATTCTGCCACCTTAGAGCAATTTAGTACCACCTTGACAATAAATATGTATACACACTTTCACCTTTTCCTATGGGAATATTATTCAGTGGACTCACTAATATAATCTTAGGGATCCACCATGGCCCCAATCCCCCTAGCGAATATCCAAAAAAGTAGCTCAAAATCCATTAGAGATGCCTAGGAGGGAAAGTTTATTCCCATTATCTCCCAAATGATCACATTTCATTTTTTGTGTTCGATAATCCTTGTTTGACCATTAATGTCCTAATGCACTACTAGTGGATGATATGCAACACTCCTTTGAAGATCTTTCACTAATGAATAGCGAGCTTTAGCCCCAATGGATCGAATGAATTATGACTCGTCATAATCTTATCAAAATCAACATGATATCTAACTAAAAATAGTGAATAATAGAGTAGAAAAGAAGAGAAGAGGGAATCTATAGTATATGATAGAGTTACAAGGAGGATCAACAAGTAGTACATTGAAAACATGCACACTTTAACACTAGCTTTGTAATTTGCCATGAAAGTGACTACAAGTCACTTTAGTGGCTCAAGTTCTATTTCACTATATTTGAAATCACATGTGCATATGACACTAAAATTGGATGAGATGTTACCCACATTATAAGATAGTAGAGTAAAAGATTTGGAATAGTTTCAAATGAAGTTATTTGGAACTCTTAAAAATGTTCACAGTTCCTATCTAATTTCAAGACTCCTAATGGGACTACATACTATTCATATCAAAGTATTTTTCATGAAAGTGTTAGTGTGATTAAAATATTTTTGAGATGGTTGTGATTAGAAATACTAACTCTTAAAGATGGACATTACAATATACACTTTCTAGCTTGTTTTGACCCTTTTTTTTTCAACTACTATCTTCCGATGGTCACATTTCCCTACAACCATTTCTTCTTATTATTTCTCTTTAATGAGAAATAGATTTTTTCATAGAGAGTCGAAATTTCATAAAAGTGGCCTTTTTTATACGAGTCTAGGGTAACAATATTATTCTTACATCAAAATGCAAAGTAATTGAAAGAACCAAATTTTCATTAGGTACTCTTATAATATTGAATTAAAACTAGTCACAATAATTTGATAAGAATCAATACAATTTTTGGTCGAGAATCACAAAGTAAATCATGAAAGAGCAATTTATATTGTAATATGATGGTGACAAAGAGGCAATGACCAATAGGGCAATTAGAATATATATGCACTCCAATTAGGAGCTCATTCCACCAAACCACCCCCAAGCTTATGTCACATACATAAAAGTGATCCCAATCTCACTTTCATTCATAATCACAATTAAAAATTTTGAACTTTTTGAAGAAGAAAAATTGCTTCGATTAGCTATCTACAGAAAAATGGATTTATGAGTCCAAAAGAGACTTTTTCACAAGCAATATATCATTTGAGACAAGAATGCACCAAAATTGACGTAATATTTTAAAACCAGCACTTTTTTGCAAATGTGCTAAAAGATAAAAAGAAAGCACAAATAACCTGACCTTTGTCTTTAACAAAATTATAGTGTTGAAATTTTTTATTATTTATTTTTGGAGGCTCATATTTACAAAAAATGGTAAGGAATTTGACTAGGGCTATGAGATAAATAAATATTCTCATTGATGCCCTATTCGAACTCTATGAGAGAAGCTTTGGCAAATTTCTATTCCGTTTAATCAATCAACTTCAAAGATAGGGTATATCCCTATATGTTAGAAAAATTTTGACTAAAAACTTGCCATTACCAAAATTTGTCAACACACTCTAAATGACCTAGAAAACATTTTTAATATTATTTACATACATGTCACAAAAAATCTCACTATGTCTATTCGATCATGTCACATTCTCCCCTTCTCCTAAAAAATCTATCCTTAAAGTTAGAAAGAAGGATATTCTTATTGCAAAACATCTAAATAAACCGAAGATGCATTCTCTATAGGATATGTATCTCATTTTATAATTATTTCTACAACATCTCTTTCTCTAAGATGTCTAGCTTTGTGATCTAATACTAACATTGGTTCTACCCTTGGTGTCCCATATTCTTATAGTCTAGACTTCTCTTGCAAAATATGATTAGAATTAGCAACATACTTTCTCGATAAACTTACATGAAAAACATTATGGACCTTGAAATGAGATGGGAATTCAATTTCATATGTAAGTGAGCCCATCTTTCTTAGAATTTTGAATGGTCTTGCAAAATGTGGAGATAACCTTCTATTCTTCCTAAGAAGTAAGTTAGTTTGATGGGACCAAACTCTGAAGAAAACCATACCACTTTCATCAACTCTAATGCTCTCTTTTTCTTATCATCATATTTATTTTGCCTTTGTTATGCTTCTTTGATATGTTACTTCATTTTTCTTAATTCATCATCCATTCTTTCAAGCATGTGTTTTGAAACTTCTACTATATTTGAAGCATTTGAAAAAATGAGCAGGAGATACATAGTTATAATCATACATTGCTTCAAACATAGTTAGTTTAATTGATGTTTGCCATAAACTATTATATGAAAATTCAATTAATACCAAAATATTCAATCTAATTGTTTTTTTTCTCATTCACATACATCGTAAGCATGTCATCTAGAACTTGGTTCACTCTCTTTGTCTCTCCATCAGTCTGTGGATGAAATGCAATACTCATCCTTAGTTTCATTTCAATGGCCTTAAATGTGGCTTTCCAAAAGTTAGATATAAATTTTGAATCTCTATTACAAATAATACTTTTGGACATACCATGCAAATAATTTGGCTACATCTAAAGCTGTGTCAAATGTTTTCATTGGAAAGAAATGAGCCATTAGTTTCATTTCAATGGCATTAAATGTGGCTTTCCAAAAGTTAGATATAAATTTTGAATCTCTATTACAAATAATAATTTTGGACATACCATGCAGATAATTTGGCTACATCTAAAGCCGTGTCAAATGTTTTCATTGGAAAGAAATGAGCCATTTTTAGGAATCTTTTTACTACTACAAAGATAGTGTCATATCATCCCCTAGTAATAGGCTGTATGTAGCCACTTCTTTTTATTTTGCATACATAGCAGGATTTCCAACATTTGAAGTGAATATGTTGCCAACTCTAGTTCCTTTTGTGAGAAACTTGCACTTATCATTGAAATCTTTCACAAAACAACCTTTTGCATTAAATTAAACCTCCAAGCCTTGCTCTACCATCTAACCAACATACACTAAATCCATTGTGATGGATGATGCCGCATGTAATACATTGCTCTTCTCTCATATAAATCAAGTTGATAGAATCCATTCTACAAAGTACCAATGACAATGAGGGCATCTTGATCACTATAGTCATAGACATTACATCAATCCAATGCCTTGAATTGCATACGAAGCATTGTTTGCACACACAATAGATCCCCACTTTATGTATATTGTATTATGTGAGAAAGAAGAATAAGACATCAATAAGAAAACTTTTTTTCCTCCATCTCTCTTCTTGTGTTCTTGAGTTAGCTTCCTCTTGTGTATATGGTGTATTTTTGGCACAACAACTTAAGCAAATCTCCCCATGATTCGATTCCTGACATCGTATTAGGATGGTGCCACTAAGAGAGGCAAGTTGTTTGGAAGGCTAAAGTGAAGGAGAAGAAATAAGGATTCAAGCAAGTAAGAAATAAGTAAGAAGCTTACACATTTGTCCACTCTTTCTCTTGGATAGATCATGCGGAGACATCAAAAGCAGGAGAAAGAAAAAATCTCATATTGTAGGAGATTTGATGTGCAAACAAAGAGCACTGTATACATTACTTTTTGGGCTATTTGAGGCCATTTTGGCCCCATTTGAGACCCCTAAGTTTGCAAACAACAGTTTCACGATATACTATAATTTTAGCCATATCAATTGAAATTGGGTGTACAAGTTACAAGTTTCAAATTTGTAGTCACCTAAGGTGTTTGTCAATGAAAAAATATGTCTTATTTGCTAATAGGTTGTAGATTACACGTACTATCGAGCAATCAATAAAAAAGGTTACTTGGAGTATTCCTATACACTTGTTGTAAAAGGTTGCAAAAGAGTTTCTTGCTATTTTTTATCAATTTTATGATAATGGAAAATAATAGTGAAAACCCCATCATTAAGAATCTAGAGAACAAAAACAACCCATTATAGAAGTTCTATGTGACAAACTTTCCAATTGAAAATGGCCTCTTTGAGTTTGTTTTACATAAAGGAAAGGAGGTAGAGTTGAGTGACTCTGCGATCACTACAAGATACAAGCCTTATACCGACATTCAAAACGACAAAAATGTTCATAAAGAAATTTGCCCCCGTCATTGCAAAAAACAACGTTATTGGCGATGCCATAGAACAGTCAATATTAGCATCGTTATCAGTGTCACAAATAGCGACGCTGATAATGATGCTTTGCGATGCATTTGCGACGCTGGTAGTGATGCATGCAATAAATTTGTGACACTTATAGCAATGGTAACAGGGGAAAAAAAAATTGTGGCAGGGCTAGCACTATGTGCTTTATTTGGGCAATACAAAATAGTTTCAGTAATGTGTACAATGCTCGTGTAAATAAAGGCAAAGTGTACTTGAATCATAACACTGATACATGAAATAAATACATGATTGCGTAATGAAAGCGACTGGTACAATCATGGCAAGGTATTACTACTACATAGAAAATGTCTACACAGATCAGGTGACCAAAAAAGAAAAGTATGTGAGCTCCAAGGATCTAAGGGCAAGCTATAGATGCTCACCATCTGAAACCTCGTCCCGCCGCAAAGGAGTATCGAACAGACTTTGCAAAAAAAGAAACAACTACACATCAGCCCACCATACAATAATGCATTTTAATTAAACTTAGTAACTACGGATAAGAAAGATAAGTGACTTACAGGGCTGCTGCATCCATACAATCTGCCGATCAATGCAGTGAGACTGTGTCTCTCTGCATATCGAGAGTCTCTAGGCCAGTGGGATCGCGGTTTGTAATGGAGTGCTGCAAAGAAAACAAAATACAACAGTAAGAAACCCGATTGCCAGTACAAAGGATATTGCCAAAAAAAAAGCAAGTAGAACAAAAGAAAAACTTACAAAGTCCTTCAGATATGTCTTGTGGCCGCCACTCCCAAGATTATGGACCACTCCGGTCTCCAGTCGTGCCCTCGCCACCTCGTGTGCTGTTGTCTCCAACGTCCTTAAGAATCTGTAGCCTTCTCCCTGAGTCAGCGCGCTAGTCATCCGCATCTAGCCACTCGGATTTTGAAGCCCCATTCTTGAGTGCCTTGGGTACATTCGATCGTCTGTGTGACATGTACGTACGTATGCACTCCATCATCGAGCCCATGTAAAATTTATCTGCTGCGACTGGTACAAAAAACTCCTCATGCAAGGATGCTACTATGTATTCCTTGCTCCCCTCCAGTATGTTCTTCCAATGATCAAGACGTGCCGAAAAACTTGTCGCCACAACTCTCTCATATGATCCATCACCCTTCTCCCCTCATCATCCATGATGATGGCTCATGTCCTATCATCTACAAGGTATGCATACCCCTCTAGGGTATGCCCAAGATCCCAGGGATTCCACTAGGGTTTACTATATGGCACCATGTGATTATAAGGGAGGGGGTTATTTAAGGGAAGGAAGGTACATATTATAAAGTAAGATCCCATAAATAGGGGGTAGATAAGGGGTATTTTCATATATTTATTGCACTCAGGTGACATCTCCTTATTACTACTAGTGAATCCCCCGTGCCTAAGATGTGTCCTCTCCTACCTACGACCATGCTCCTGGGCATATCCAGGAGACCCCAATACATCTGGTGTACCTACGGGGATAGTATCTCTTGAAGTAGCACCCATAGGGGTGCCACCTATAGACGACTGAGCAAAAGTTGGAGTGACTGGAGTAGATGTCCCCCACAGGTGTGACAAATCCTACAGGTGACGCAACTTCAGCAGAACGACGAGATGGAGACATTGCGCTGGTACCTTCATAACAACCACCTGAGCCACGCTCTCTCGAACCGCCATGAGAGTGAGGAGTAGAACCTGTATCTCGAGACCACGGGCTCACTGCGTCCAGGTCTCTACAGCATCCCCTTGAACAACTCTCTCCGTCTGGCCCAAGTTTGGAGAGTCGACCTCATTCTGAAAAGTGAAGCATTAGAGTGCATTGAATTAGATCTAATAGAACGGCATGATGGTGTTTGAGACAGCTCTTGGTCCTCCATATCTGTGAATCTCGCCATCTGGTATGGAGACATACGCGTGAAAATCTCCTATAGCTCCTCCTCGCTTATCCCTGGACTCATCGTGATGATCTAAATATCCACAAAGGTCACCTACACAGAAAAAAATTGATGTTAGCATAATCAATATAAATCATACAAAGCATGGTAATATAAATCTTTAAAAAATGATCTTACTTAAAATGCATATCTTATGTATCCTTATAAGCGATTCGTCAACGACTTGAGTAGGTGGATGCTCTAAGTATGAAGTGCCCTATGGTCCCATGTCAATCTCCTGACACAACTCCGCATACACTCAAAGATTGATAGACATGTCACCACAAAAGGATGAGTCCATCTCATTGTCAAAGAATTCTTGGACTCCTGTATTTCCATCATTGTTACCCAATGTTGGCTCCTCTACATGCTCTAAGATTTTGGTGGCCTCCACCCCTTGCAATATCGACCCCTCTATTTGCACACTGTCCTCATCTATGCTCAAAACATCGCTTTGATCATATACTCTCGCACTTTGGGAAGCTGAAGGTATAACATACCACCATCAAGGTTGTCGGGGGTTTGGATAGAAAATCACATATTCACAATCACGTACAAGAGAGATTTAACTATTGTGACATGTACCATGTCATAATATGTAATATTCCGCGTAAGAAACAATTTGGATAAATGGAAATTTTTTTATTTCCCCCCCTTATCCCTCTAGCCGACTGACGAGCTGAAGGGGGAGGGAAATAGAAGGAGCAGCTAAGCTCCTTGGTGGAGCTTTGATCGAGGAGGGGACATGCGTGATGACACGCAGGGAGGGAAGATCCCCCTCCCCTCCACTATTTAAACGGGGCGGGCGCTGGAGAAAGAGGAGGCTGGAGCCATGAGAGATCAGAGGAAGATGCCATGTTAAGGGAGAGGAGTGAGAGAGCAAGCTTCCATCGCCCCCATCCTGCTCGACTTGCTCAAAAGAGGAAGCACATCCTCCACAGCATGCTCCCCGGCCTCCAAGAACTCCCCCACTGCTTGGAGCAGTGCACTGACCTCGCTCCCATCCAGCTCGGTTGAAGGCACCATCGCACTACTGCTGACGGCTGTGGCTCCACGTGCCCAGCAAGTCAAATTCCCCCCCTAAGCCCCTTATTTCCCCCCCCCCCCAAAGCCCTTGTTTCCCCCCCCCCCCCTCCGGGTTTAATCCCTCTAAAGCTTTCCCCCCCCCGGTTTTAAAACCCCCTAGGATTTTAAATTTTCTTTCCCCTTAAGGCCCTCCCTTGACTTGGTAACCTACCCCTGTGTTTTATTTCCCTAAACCTTATCATCCCCTTATAACCCTTTTAACCCTTTTTCAACCCCCCTCATGACTCTTATTTTCCCACAATTCCCTAAGCTTTTCCCCCCTATGTCTCCATTATTATTTTTCCCCCTAAAAATCCAAATCATCATCATGGCCTCGAATGGTATGCCGTAAGGGAGAAATAGCCATGAGAAAAAAGGGAAAGTTGAGAGAGTGAAAAGAAAAAGGGAGTGAAGGAGGAAGAGTGGGAAAAACATAAAAGAAAGGGAAGGAAGGAGAAGACAATGGAATTCCAGAAGAAAGAGGAAAAGACTATCTCACATTCGAAATACGATGCCGCTGAAGAAAGTCCAAGGTGTAGCTGCGGGAGGGTCATCCCCTGGTATCCATGTGGATATCTCACCTCAAAGCCAAGTTTTTCTTCTTGGCTTTAGTACGGTTTTAAGTCGATCATGCAAAGAAAAATTGTTAAGGATAGGATATATTTGTTCGAGTTGTTTGTAACGAAGGAGTTTAGCTTATGAATGACAATGTATACAACTTAGCTTTCTTCAAATTGCATCAAGCATTATAAATTACGAGTAAGATTAGCCATTTACTATAGTAGTATATTTTAGTTAAATCCTAAAGTGTTGAAATTATATCTTGCACCATTAGTCTTATTCCTTTCGCAATGAATCGTTGTGAATGGTTAAGTTCATGAAAGGTTTCTTTCGATGTTCAAATAATTAGGAAGTTATCTTTTCTAATTGCACATCTTAGCAAGGCAAATGCTGTTATTTGGCATCAGTTCATCTGTAAGGAAAACGGAAGTTAAAATTAAGCTGTATCGACTATAAAGTAAATTATCACAAGGATAGCAAAACCGTGACAAGAAGATTAATGTTACCTTCCGAAAGATAACTAAACCAATCTAAACATAGAAACATTCATACCCTAACCACTTGACTACTTTCCTTACCGTAGGGACAATAAATTCGTAAAGATAAGAAACTAGGGTTTGTCCCTAAGGTTCTTAAAAGAAGAAACCCTAGGCCAGACATACGTCAGCTTAAAGAATCTAAACAGATTATTCCATCGCACAACTTGCGCAACAAGTATGAAATCATTTAGTCTTGTGATTGATTCACAAGGTGAAAGGGGTAAAAGAAGGGTAAAAACCCTCATCAAGGACAGCAGATCCCTACACAAGTTATCTTGCAAAAAGACGTATTTTGGATATCCTTCTAAATAAGGAAAGTTGTAAACCAGAAACTAGCATATCTAAGGCACCTTAGGGTTAACCAAGTTGCGTATGCCCTACACCGGAATGTAAGAGATATTGCCAAGTTACAAGACACCTTGGGAACGAGTGTCGATACACTCAAAAAGGAAAGAACACTTCCTTAGCAGTTTGCCAAACAACTCGGTTGATTAACGTAAATGTTTGTGCTTGCTAGAGATTTTAGAGCTCTGTTTAAATTATGAATTACAAATTAAATGAGTACCTATACTTCAGGTTAAAGGCCTGAAGGAAAAGGCAGCTTCAGTTACCCCCGACTACCTGCCTGACCCTAACCAAGGGGGTTGTTGACCGCGCTCAGAACGTGGACCGAACCCGCCGTGAGAGGTCTCTCCGTTGAGCTCTACTTGGAGCAGGAGGATGCTTGGTGCCAGGGGGGCTCTGACCGTAAATCCCTCGCCTTCCGAGTCCTGCACAAGGGGCTAACGTGACTCGGGATTGGATCTCGAGGCCTGCATACTAGTTGACGGGCAGAAGCTTGGAATAGTGATCCCTGGAGATTACTGGATAGCATTCCGGCAGATTATGGACAAGCCTATGGACGGAACTCCTTGTATTTCAAAGATAAAATGATGAAATGTTAAAACAACTTGCTTGATGTTGTTTTTCTATGTCATGTGATAAGATTATGTGAAGGAACCAGTGCTTAATAGGGTTAATTAAAGAAGCTGATTGTTATATGTCGAATTAATGTGTTAGATAATTACATAACTAAAACAAACCGAGAAAAGTGCGGAGGATGGGCCATGGGTCCGTCCTACGGTTGGGTGGTCCCGGTTAGCCGGGAACTTTTCTCAAAAATCTCGAAGAACAGCGGAATGATCATCATCATCAAAACAAATAACGAGAACGATGACCTAAAGTTACGTCTTACCCGATTTACGTTGTTTTAGGGGGACGGAATGGGACTATGCCTTATGGCAGAGAGGTTGAGCTTTGCATCCCTCTCGTTTCACATTCTCCTTGAACCAAGTGCAGCATGAATCCGCTTCGGACCTGGCGTTTCTGCGTAAAGTAGTTCGCTCGGGTTTGACACTAGTTGCTGTTAGCTAATGACCCATCAAGAAAACCCTAATTCCGGTCGATCCAGAGTGGGAACGGCCAGGATACTTCCGCTACGTGGCAGATGCGGAAAGACCTAGATCGCCAAACCCGTAACATTCCACGGGAGTGCCGGGCAGAGCTTTCTAGGCATTCTTTCCGATGGACTGCTAAGATGTGTCTTGAATGATACTAGGGGACATGTTACAAGTTGGTATCAGAGCCGACCATCAACGGAATTGTTTTTATGAGATCTCAACAAAATGAAGTAAAGAAATTGTTGCCATCCAAACATTTCCTCATCTTCAATGCTGTCTTGCAGAACTATGAAGCGTGGAACAAGTTTTTGGTGTTTCGGGTCATGTTTATGACTGCAATGCATTCTTCGCTTTATAGACAAAGAATTGGGATGATGAACATCCTGGAGAAAATTTATAATCCATCACCTTTATACATAGAACGAAGATGGATGGGGTCTTTAGGAATCTACTACATAGCAGCCCACCGGTTTGCTTATCTACAGACCAACCTAAAGAGGATCAAGTGATTGGAAGACTTGAAAGTCGTGAAGCTGTTCATTTTTGTGGAAGCTCACGTAAATTCGACTTTACATATTCAAGGTCGGAGGGTTGAAATGAACTCATATATATATGAGGAAGTAACCGTGTAATCCCAGCCGACAGGATTAAAGTGTTGGACCGCCATGAGAAGTATGGATTCCAATGGAAAGGGTATCCTGAACTTCCAATGAATTATCGATTCCTAAAGATCCATGACCCAAAACCCTACTATTACACAGTTCCTGTAGACAAATGCAATACAACGTTGTTCTCCCCAAACTGAATGTAATGATTGGCCTGGCTAACCTTTATCAGGTACGCAATGAAGCCAGGGTAGCCTATCTTAAAAGGTAGCTTGATCATTTAGTGATGCATGAAGGAGAGACTATGGATAGCTTCATTACCAAGCTTAAGGACTTGCGTGAGCAGTTGATCTCCTTAGGGGAAGACATGACAGATGGGTCTATGGTCACTGTAATGCTGAATGGTATTCCTGAGTCTTATCAGGCTCTTGCTTCTACATTGAGGTTAATCATGCAAGGGAATCTTGATTCCTTTCGCTTTGACAACCTAGTGCAGATACTATTGCAGGAGGAACAGTCAAGAGAAAACAGGAGCATACTTCAGCAGGGTGATCAGGCCTTCATGGAAAGTCAAAAGGGCAAGGGTAAAGCTGTGTCTGGGGCTACATATAAACCAAAAACAGCAGCCAACCAGCCAACTGTCAGTGGGGAAAAAGATGAAAATCAGCCCAAGAAAAAGGGGAAATGTCATTATTGCAGGAAACCGGGTCACTATATTGGTGAATGCCGGAAAAGAATTGCAAAAGAGAAGGAAAAGGGCACAAAGAAGGAAGCAAATGTAGCACAGGCAGATGCATCTAGTGCAGAGAAGAAGGAGACAGCCAATTTGTCCATTGTCTCGCATGGAGACGAGGACTTTGATGATGAGTGGGCTTGTACAGTATCATGCTCGTACAACCCTTCTATGCACACTAAAGATGAATCATGCCTCTCTGTGACCTCTCAGGAGGATTGGTATTTTGACTCAGGTGCTAGTAAGCACATTACCTCACAGAGGAATTTATTTTCAGTTTTTGATGCTACCTCCGAGAGAGGTACAGTTACATGTGCCAATAACTCCGCTTATGCTATACAAGGAGTTGGCAAGATTGTACTTACAGCCACACAAGGTGGATCTTTTACACTCACAGATGTACTTTATGTTCGAGGAATCCAGAAGAATCTCCTTTCCGTCCCTGCTATTGCCATGGGAGGACTTGAGGTGACATTTTCTGGAAGGAAATGCACAGTGCATGACCTTTCTGATGAGGGTTGCATTGTTGCAACAGGTACTTTATGTCGTGGATTGTATAGATTGGATCACTACAGGGCTGGAGTACATGATGCTTGTGCTGTGATTACTAGTGATCAGTTGGCCATTGCTGAGCTGTGGCATGCCAGGATGGGCCACCTACACTTCAGGGGTTTACAGAGATTGCAGGCACATTCTATGGTGGAGGACATGCCACCCATACAGTTACCCTCTCGTCATGTGTGCGAGGGATGCATATTGGGCAAAATGCACAGGACCCCAGTGCCTAAGTTGTCCACATATGGGGCTGCCAGGAAATTGCAGCTCGTTCATTCAGATGTTTGCGGTCCTATGAGGACCAAGTCCATAGGTGGCTATGCATACTTCATTACATTCATTGATGATTTTACATGCTACTCTTGGGTTTATGGACCGAGGCATAAATCGGAGGTGGAAGCACGGTTCAAAGACTTTATTTTGTTGCAGGAGAATCAGACACAGGAAAAGGTTGCCACCCTTCGTACCGATCGAGGGGGGGAATACATGTCTGATACTTTTCATGCTTTCTTGGCAAGCAAGGGTATTGCCCATCAGTGCACTGTGCCATACACACCCTAGCAGAATGGTAAAGCTGAAAGGTTCAACCGTACTGTGATGGAAATGGCCAGATGCATGCTTAAGGGGAAGGGCCTCCCTAACAAATTTTGGATGGAAGCACTGCAGTGCAGCAATTATGTGCTGAATAGGTGCCCAAAGAAAGCTTTGCAGAAGTATGAGAGGACTCCATTTGAGATGTGGACCGGCAGGAAGCCTTCTGTCAAAGGCTTCAAGGTTTTTGGATGCTTGAGTTATGCCTTAGTGCCACAGCATCAGAGGGGTAAGTTGGATGACAAGGCTGTAAGATGCATTTTTGTTGGTTATAGCAGTGAAAGCAAGGGCTATCGGCTGTACCATCCTGGTACACAGAAGATTCTAACCAGCAGAGATGTTACATTTGCAGAGGAGCAGAATTTTGATTGGTCTACGCTCCGTAGGCAACCAGAAATTTACAGTCATGATGTCTTCGAATTGCTCCTGCCCCAGGAGGGAAGAAGTGCAGCCACAAATTTACCACGGGTTGTTGACATTGTGGGGCCTGTAGCAGATGCAATTCAGCCCCAAAATCAGCTCGGTACAGCTGGTATACAGCCAGCAACAAATGTTATTGATCCTACTGGTGCAGCTCATGATTTAGTACAGTCACAGGCTGATTTGCCACAGCCATCATCCGAGCACATGGCAGTCCCTGAAGTGTCCAGACGGGTGCCTAGGTGGTTGCTAGATACATTGCGGGACAGCCACATTGATGTTCTTTTGCCTACCAGGACAAGATCCCGCCGTGCTCATGGGATGAGTATTGATTATCATGCATGTGAGGGCACATACAGTGAGGATGAACCCACTCAGGTGGATGAGCCTGTCTCTTTTGAGGAGGCAGCAGAAGACCCAAATTGGATGCAGGCCATGCAATCAGAATATGATAGCATCATGAAGAATGAGACATGGTATCTGACAGACTTGCCTCTAGGTAAGAAGGCCATAGGGGTTAAGTGGGTGTATAAAATCAAACGGAATGCAGATGGCACAGTGTCACGCTACAAAGCCCATTTGGTTGCAAAAGGGTATGCTCAGGAGAAGGGCATAGATTATGATGAGACATTTGCACCCACGTCTCGCATGACCATAGTCAGATGCATGATTGCCTTGGCTGGTCAGTTTGGATGGACTATCCATCAGTTGGACATTACTACAGCTTCCCTGAATGGTGATATCCATGAGGAAGTTTATGTACAGCAGCCCACTGGCTTTAGAGTTAGGGGGCAGGAAGCCAAAGTTTGCAGATTGCAGAAGGCTCTATATGGGTTGAAACAGTCCCCTAGAGCATGGTATGAGAAGATTGATTCTTACTTGGCTTCCCAAGGCTTTCTGAAGAGTTCAGCTGAGAGCACTGTATATGTCAAGAGTGCAGAGGATATGTTTCTGATTTTAGTTCTATATGTTGATGACATGTTGCTCACGGGGCCACAGAAAGTGCATATTGCAGCTTTTAAAGCTGAATTACAGCACCGCTTTGAAATGTCAGATCTTGGTCCGTTGTATTACTATTTGGGTATACAGTTTATGCAGACATCAGGGGGCATATATTTGCAGCAATCTATGTATATTCAGAAATTGCTACAGAAGTTTTCCTTTCAGGATTGCAAACCGGTTGCCACTCCCGTGGAATCAGGTGTAAAGTTGAGTCTTGAGGATGCAGGAGAACTTTTTGATGCCAGTGTATATAAGCAGGCTGTTGGATCATTACTGTATTTATGCAACACTCGTCCAGACATACAGTATGGGGTATCCGTATTGAGCAGATTTATGCACTGTCCAGGCACAAAACATTGGCAGGCTGTGAAGAGAATATTTAGATATCTCCAGGGTACTATGCATCTTGGATTGTTTTACCCCAGGGGGGATGCTTCATGCTTGCAGGGCTACAGTGATTCAGACTGGGCAGGAGATTATGACACAAGGGTGTCCACTTCCGGTTATTGTTTCTTTTTGGGTGATGCATGCATTTCATGGCTCAGTAAGAAGCAACCTACGGTGGCCACTAGCAGTTGTGAGGCAGAGTACAGGGCTGCTTTCACAGCCACAGTTGAGTGTGTTTGGCTCAGGAGGCTTTATGCAGATCTTGGATTGGAGCAGCATGCTTCTACATCCATTCTCACTGACAGTATGAGTGCTTTGGCTGTAGCCAAGAACCCTGTGTTTCATGCTCGCACGAAGCACATAGAGGTACATTACCATTATGTCAGAGAGAGACTCGCAGCAGGAGAGATATGCTTGTCTCACCTGTCTACACACGATAATGTAGCTGATATTTTCACCAAGGCACTACCACGTGATAAGTTTGAGGCTTTTCGACAGCTCTTAAACTTAATCCCATTACCTGGTGATTAAGCTACATACCCTGTAACATGTGTACATACACCACACATCACTCCAGGGGGGTTTGTTAGTGCACTCTCCACTATATATGTGTATCCCTATAGGAGTATTGGTGGTTGTAGGTGGCTCGGGGTACTTTTTACTCCCCCTAAGGGAGGTTTTTTTCCCCCAGGCTAATAATAGCCCATGTGACCTCATCAGGAGGCTAGGGGCAGTATTATTAGGCTAGTTCTAGGCTTTTTATGCTTAGCACTAGTGCCTATTATGCACAAATCCCTAATCTAGGGTTGTGTGCTTATGATTGAGGTGTATCTTTTTGATGATATACTTTTTTCCCGTCACGTAACTTGAGCTCACCCTTGCTTCCCTCACTCTGTGTGTACTTTCTTGCTTCTTCAGCTATGAGCATCTTATATTATGAATTGTAAGCATAGAAGACGTTCACTCAATCATCATTTAGATTGTAAATATGTTGAATTATAGATATTCCTTTCTTGAACACCCTAAAAGTTTCTATTTGGAAAACTCTTAAGAAAACGTCTTTCTTAAGTGTTATGACTCGCAAGCTTTCTTCCTAGCAAATCTCTGCTTAATTTGGAGTTTTGTGTTAAAAATTATGTCAGTTCAAGTAATCTAGACTTGAAATAGGAAAACAAGAAGGACAATAGCTTTTTTGTGAAAACTTCTATGATAAGGGTTTCATCACCATGATTAGTCACTCTTGGGTTTCTGTGTTTTTACCCAAATTAGAACTAAATATATTTCCTTATAGCATAGCTTCTATATACGATTTGTTGTGTTGCACTTTCGTCTCATCGTTTTGTACATGGTGTGTCGATTCTGTGATCTCATATTATATGTATTCTCTCAACCAACTATGTCAAATTCTATGATTGTCAATGGATTTCCTTCTAGACAATGTTCCATTCCTTACTTCCAAGGATAAGGATTCCTTGGGTGGAAAGTAAAGATGATGCTAATTCTTGAAGGCAATGACTTGCATGATATTGTTCTTGGTAATTATGAATGTCCCCTCAACCAATTCATCAGGTTTATGATAATACCCTTGTAACTGAAGAGCCTATCTTTGAAGAAAGGCAAACTATTTATAATGAATGGGTCAGACGTGACAAATTAGCTCATTGGTATATTATTTCTACTATTCAAGAATCTCTTATGCTTGATGTATGTAAAGTGTCAGCCTCACAAGCTATATGGGAGTATTTGATAGAAAATTTTGAGAAGAAATCTATTACAGAAATACTTTATCTTCATCAAGCAGAGATTTGCTAGGAAGAAATCTCTGCATCCCTTTCCAGGCTCTACATGTAGGAGTCGTTGTGGTAGTAACTTCTCTCATCTCAAGTTTCCTCATAGATATTGTTGTTATTGCAATAGAAATGGTCACACTACAAATGATTGCTAGGCAAAAAAATATGATAAAGAACATGGTATTACAAATAAATAATCACATTTATCCAAATGTTATTCTCATTCTAACATTTACAGAAAGAGTGATCATCCAACCCATCTATGTTTCAAGAGTGTAATATCCCACGTTAATAAAAAATAAATTAGTTAATGGTTTTTTTTAAAAATTCCCCCCTTATCCCTCCAGCCGACTGACAAGCTGGAGGGGGAGGGGAATAGAAGGAGCTAGTAAGCTCCTTGGTGGAGCCTTTGGAGGGAGGGAGGACATGCGTGTCGACACGCAGGGAGGGAAGATCCCCCTCCCCTCCCCTATTTAAATCAGGGTCGACACACAGAAGGTGGTGCGCAGATCGGTCACAGTATGCTCACGTAGTGAATCCCGGAAGGTCCCCAAGAACAATGAACTCTACCTTTTTGCACAAAAAACAATGTAAAAGCATGAACGACAAGAGCCAGAGACCAATTGGGTTCAATCTCCCCCCATGCCTTGTGTAAGCGCTTCACCAAGCATGTACTTTATGTATATTTCCATCTTCATGCTCAATAATAGCCCAATTTACAAAAATATGACAAGCTTTTAGCTTTTGAGTTTGCCTTTTACAAAAATAGGAAATAAAGCTAATGGACGGTGCCCATAGAGTCTGGCACGCCCAACACAATGTCCCAAATAGAAATAACATATCCGTGCGCATAGGCGCATACAAAATAATAATCAATATACGATGCCTCAATAGACATAACAAAATATAGGCGTGGCGCCTATCAAAATATAATCCATATGTCGAATACTCGCTAAACTCCAATGCTTTCCTCCACCATTGCTGCTATCTCTACACATCAACTGAAGCATTCACAATCGTTAGTAAAATAATACAATTAAACCGATAAAAGTGAATACCTAGCAGCCTTCAGCTACATAAATAAATCAACTGGTTAGAAATAAATCCTAACCTTAATTTATTACGAGTGCACACTCTAAACTCATAAACGTTTATTAATTTAATATGTTTTTTACGGAATCACCCATGTACACACTAAATTAATGAAATGCCCAAAAAGGACAGGCATCCCCATCAACTTCTCGCACAAAGAATCCACTTTGTGTATGAGCGCTGATCATCTAAGTTTACGGAATCCACCATAAAACCTCACAGAATCCACTGTGGAATATGCCTCCTGGCATCATACCCCCGGGGTGGGATAGCAATTGACCTCAATTGCTATTAGCTCAATGTGGAGCTAACAGAGTGGGGAAAGCATTTAAGTCTCTAGCATGCATCCATTGTGCTTCCTCTACAGGATGGTTCTTAAATTTAACTAGATATCTAGAATACCTTCGGCCACTTCTAGTGGTCATATAATCAGTGTCTATAATAGCTTCTGGTTCAAGTATTTCAGTCTCTTCCTCTAATAAAGGTGGGTTTTCATAAACAGGGTGGATAGGTAATTGGCCTCTAAATGGTCTCAATAAACTAATATGAAATGTATAGTGAATTTTCCAATGAGATGGTAATTCTAACTTGAATGCATTATCATTAATTTTATGAATTATTCTAAATGGTCCATCTAGATGCTAATTTGACAACTAGATGTCTATCTACACTTTGCAGTCTACGTTTTTCTATTCTCAGCCAAACATAATCATCAACTTTGAAATTCATGGCTTGTCTTTTCTTATTGGCTTGTTTGGTATATGATTGCTGGGCTTTAGCAATCATATCCTTAACCTCATCAAAAATACTGTTATGCATACTAGCAATATCATCAACACTCTGAATTCTATTAGACAAAGATGCAACAAGTGTAGACAATCTATATCCATAAATGACTTCAAAAGGTGCTTTCTTTGTAGATGTGTGCGGTGTATTGTTATATGCAAATTGTAATAAATGCAAATGAGTGTCCCATGTCTGAGGTTTAGAGATAGTATATGCACGTAAAAGATCTAGAATGGTGCTGTTTGTGGCTTCTGTTTGTCCATTTGTTTCTGGATGAAATGCAAATGAGAAATCAATCTTTGTGCCTAGATTAGCAAACAGTGTAATCCAAAAATTGTTACAAAATCTAGAATCACGATATGAAATAATAACTTTGGGCAATCCATGGTTAGTAAAAACATTTTTCAAAAATAACTGTGCTGCTTGTGATGCTGTTAAAGTTTTCTTACATGGAATGAAATATGCTTGCTTACTAAATCTATCTACAACTGTCCAAATCATATCATGGTTAGATTTAGTATTTGGTAAACCAGTAATGAAATCCATAGAAATTTGTTCCCAAGGTTTAGATGGAATTGACAAAGGCATTAGTAATCCATACGGTTTACCATGATGTCTCTTAACTCTTTGACAAATCAAACATTCAGAAACAAAATTAGATACATCTGTATCCATATGCGGCCAATAAAAATCTTCAGTTAACATACGTAATGTAGATATGATACCTCTATGACCTTGATATGGGGGACAATGAATTTCATTTAAAACAAAAGATCGGAATGGAATAGTAACACACAGTCTCTTTTCATAAAACATAAATCCATCATTATATGACAATGAATCAACAGGAATGAAATTATTTTGTACTAATTTATTCCAATCAGAATGAAAAGTAATATCCTGGTGATATGTATCTTTCATAGCAATCAAAGAATCAAAAGATATGACAGAAATATTATGAATTGCAGGTCTTCTACTTAGTGCATCAGCAACTACATTTTCTTTTCCAGGTTGGTATTGAATGATAGGATGAAAACTTTGAATAAAGGAAGCCCATTTGATATGACAGTCAGAGATTTGGGGTTGGCTAAGTAAATGTCTAATGCTTTGCTAGTCAGTCTTTATCATAAATTCTGAACCCATTAAGTAGTGTTTCCATTGTCTTAATGCTTGTACAACTGCTAATAGTTCTTTGTCATATGTGGAATATTTCAACTCAGAGGGTTTTAGCTTACAACTAGAATATGCTATTGGATGATTGTCTTGCATTAGTACGGCTCCTATTCCTGATCCGCTAGCATCGGTCACAACTAGAAAGAATGGTCTATTAAAGTCAGGCAATTGTAGAACAGGGGCATTGGTTAATGCACGTTTCAGTAAGTCAAAGGATTTTTGCTGATTTTTGGTCCATTGATAAACAATTCCTTTCTTAAGAAGTTTTGTTAATAGTAAAGCAAGTAATGAAAAATTACGTACAAACTTCCTATAGAAACTAGCAAGACCAAGGAATGAGCGTAACTCATGCACGTTTTTAGGAACAGGCCAATTCAATATTGCATCAATTTTCTTAGGATCAACTTTAATTCCTTCAGATGCTACAATATGACCTAAACACTCAATTTCTGTCTTAAAGAATTCACTCTTTTCAGGATTTGCAAACAGTTGATTTTCTTTCAATAATTGAAAAATTAATGACAAATGCTCATAATGCTCTTTCTCATTTTGACTAAACACCAAAATATCATCAAAGAAAACAATCACACAGTACTGATATTTCAAAAAGATACGGTTCATCATTCTACTAAAGGTGGCAGGTGCATTAGTCAATCCGAATGGCATGACTAAGAATTCGTAATGGCCAAACTGTGTTCTGAATGCAGTCTTAAATATGTCAGATTTATCTAGCCTCACCTGATGATATCTAAACTTAAGGTCAATTTTACTAAATATAGAAGATCCTTGCAGTTTATCCATAAGGTCATCAACTGTAGGTATAGGATACCTATTCTTTACAGTGATCTTATTTAAAGCTCGATAGCCAATACACATACGATAGGTATTATTCTTTTTCTTAACTAAGAGTTCAGGTGCACTGAATGGAAAACTGCTAGGTCGAATTAAACCTCTATTTAGTAATTCTTCAACTTGACTCTGGATTTCTTTTTGCTCTATTTGATTGTGCCTATATGGTGCTTTGCAAGGTGGTTGTGTGCCAGGGATCAAATCAATCTTATGGTCTTCTGGACGTGAAGGAGGTAAACCTGGTGGTAGGTCTTCTGCAAAACAGTCCTTAAAATATGCAAGAAATTCCTTATGCCTAGGGTGCATATGATTTTCCTTTGCTTGCAATTCATTCACCCAAGTGAGATATGATTTATTACTCTTGCGTAATGCACGTTTTGCTTGAGTATGCGAAAGCAATGGAAAAACATTAGAGGCATGCATACCATATAATGTAATAGATTTTCCTTGAAAATTAATATGCATTGTGTGTGTGGAATAATCTATATCTGGATTATGATGGTGTCGCCAAGGCATTCCTAAAATAATGTCATTCGACTGTAATGGAACAACTAAGAAATTTCTTCTTTCAGTGTATGAACCAATTTGAATCTCTAAATCTTGTACTTCTTATGTACCATTATACCTAGTACCTAAAAATGCAGCTTTTATGCGATAATGCGTAGGTACAGTCTGTAATTTCAATTCCTTTACCGATTTTGCTGAAATAAAATCATGAGTACTACCGTCATCATGCAAGATAGTCTTTTCCTTTCCATGCACCAAACATTTCATAGTCAATAATGAATGTGGAGTAGGCATACCTGGTAAAGTGTCAGAAATAGTAGTAGTGTCGTCTTCGTCTTCAGTGAAATCAGGCATATCCTCATGTTCGTCTTCATTCATGGCGCCAAGATAGTTGATATGAGCTGGTGGCTTCTTTGAATGACAATTTGCTGCGAGATGTCTAGGCTGGTGACATTTATAGCATACTATTGGCTTGGCTTTGGTTACATTATTTGCAATGGCTGGAAGTCTGGGTACATTTGGATTTGCTTGTGGAATAGGCTTAGGATTTGGATTGACATTGGATGGTAATGTAGGTGGTTTAGCCCAATTCTTGCGGAAAGATGGTGAAGAGAAACGACCTGAATTAAACCTTCTAAAATTGGAATTGAATTGTTTAGATCCATAATTACCATTGGCTTGGAATTGCTGTGGTCGTCTGTCTCTACCGCGTAACTTATCTTCAGTGTCGTGAGCTAGTGAGATGGCGTCTTCATGGGTAGCAGGCTTGAACATGTTCACTTCAGTGTAGTAATGTCCAAGAAGTCCAGACATATACTTTCGCTTATGTGTCGTCTCTGGTATGTCTTCAAGCATGCGTAGCTGTAAGAATGCATTCCAAAAACGCTCTGTATACTGTGGTATAGGCTCACGATCCCGTTGTTGAAGTAGATCCCATTGCTTGATAGCCTTCTCATGAAATTGCGGTGGTAGGAAATTCTGCATGAACTTCTTCTTGAAATCTTCCCAAGTAGCAGGACATTCTATGCTCTTGCGTACTACAGTCCACCAAAGTGATGCTCTGTCTACCAAATGATTAGTAACACACTTGATTTTATCTTTTTCTGGATAGGTTTCCTCATGGAAATAGTCATCAAACTGGCTAATAAAGGATAAAACAATCTTTCCTTCTCGTATGCCATTGAAAGTGCGAAATTTGAAACTTCATTTACTTATCTTTGATTCCTTGCGAATGGTTTGAGCTTCAAGAGTGGTGTCGATGGTACGTCGAATCAAATCTTCAGCTTGAGGTTCTTCTTTGTCGGTAGACGCTCTTTGTAATTTTGTCAATTGCGCTTGCAATGCTTGCCTAGCCCTTCGTTCTTCTTCCAATTGCATCATGATTAGATCCAGCTTTTGTTCCATGATAGACTCAGGTAGGTCGTCTTCAGCCATAGGATCATCCATATGTGGTGTCGTCATCCTGTAAAACTCAAAAGACCTTTCTCACTCAAAATCAGGTTAGCGGGATGAGCGTAGCTCAAATTCGGGGTTACAAGGCTATGTGTTTTTTGGATATTTCTTTCTCAATCTTCAGAAAATCTATGATATTTCCTTCTTCCTATGCTGAAAATACTTCAGCGAACCTGCGTATAGGTAGAATACTTTGCCACGAACAACATTGCAGTTCAGAGTTTCTGCGTAGGAACAACCCTTCTAGGAGTTTTGAGCACTAGTCAGTTCTGACTCCAATTGACTAGTCTGACTTGCAGAGTTGCAGACTTAGCCGACTTGCAGAGTTGCAGACTTGCAAAACTTAGTGAACTTGCAGAACTTGATTACAGTCGACTTGAAGAACTTGATTTCTGGTGCGCAGGACCTGAAGTTTGTTGACTTGCTGGAGTTAAGAGCTTTGAATGACTTAGCTTAGTTATGGAACTTATGGCTTACCAAGCCAAATCTGATTTTCGGGTATCGCAGTATGTTGACGACGTGACTGAACTTGGCGAGATTATACTGACGCCGCCCGAGGTGAATTTTCGAGGTTAAGCTTATTAAAGCTTAACTAAGCTTTAATACTTTTGATTTTTTAAAGCTTTTAGGCTTGTAATTGAAACTTAGCTCTGGTTTTTGACGACTTGATGAAGGAGATGATTGCGTGGTCCTCCGCCTGTACAGCTTGGTCCTTCGCGATCTGAGAGTAGAAACAGGGGTTCTTGATCGCCAGAAGTCTGCCTGTATCGACGGTTCACGACAAAATTGACTGTAGAGCCCGATCGTTCCAGGAGCTCCGCCTTCGCACGAGATGGGTAGCGATTGGAAGCTCTTGATCTCAACTTCGCTCTGATACCACTAGTGTGCAGATCGGTCATAGTATGCTCACGTAGTGAATCTCGGAAGGTCCCCAAGAACAATGAACTCTACCTTTTTGCACAAAAAACAATGTAAAAGCATGAACGACAAGAGCCAGAGACCAATTGGGTTCAATCTCCCCCCATGCCTTGTGTGAGCGCTTCACCAAGCATGTATTTTATGTATATTTCCATCTTCATACTCAATAATAGCCCAATTTACAAAAATATGACAAGCTTTTAGCTTTTGAGTTTGCCTTTTACAAAAATAGGAAATAAAGCTAATGGACGGTGCCCATAGAGTCTGGCATGCCCAACACAATGTCCCAAATAGAAATAACATATCCGTGCGCATAGGCGCATACAAAATAATAATCAATAAACGATGCCTCAATAGACATAACAAAATATAGGCGTGGCGCCTATCAAAATATAATCCATATGTCGAATACTCGCTAAACTCCAATGCTTTCCTCCGCCACTGCTGCTATCTCTACACATCAACCGAAGCATTCACAATCGTTAGTAAAAGAATACAATTAAACCGACAAAAGTGAATACCTAGCAATCTTCAGCTACATAAATAAATCAACTGGTTAGAAATAAATCCTAACCTTAATTTATTATGAGTGCGCACTCTAAACTCATAAACGTTTATTAATTTAATATGTATTTTGCGGAATAACCCGCTATGGAATCACCCATGTACACACTAAATTAATGAAACGCCCGAAAAGGACAGGCGTCCCCATCAACTTCTCGCACAAAGAATCCACTTTGTGTATGAGCCCCGGTCATCTAAGTTTACGGAATCCACCGTAAAACCTCACGGAATCCACCGTGGCATGAAATCCACCGTGCAATATGCCTCCTGGCATCAGAAGGGGGCCGGAAGATCAAGAGGGAAGCTGCCGTGATTTCGTGAGGGGGTCGTGAAGAGGGGAGAGCCAGGATACGGCCGAGGGAAGTAAGGGAGGGATGCCAAATACCCTGTGCTGCTGCCATGACGAAAGGAGGGAGGGAGTGCTGCCATAACGTCGCAGAGAGAGAGGGCCTGAAGGAGGGAGAAGCCGAGGGACATAGGCGCGCCTGTTGGTGAGGATCCGCCACGAATTTTTGCCACCTGGGCATAGTAGTCGACGGTAGCCCTGAAGCCCCCCCCAGCTCACGTGGCGTAAATCCTTAGAAGCTTCCAGGGGGAAGCTTCTAAGGGGCCTCCTAAGCCCCCTTTCACCCCCCCTTCTTATGCTTTTTTAAAAAAACCTTTTTTTGTCCCCCTCCCCCCCGTGTTAACCCTTAAAGCCCCTTTCCCCCCTTTAAGCCCTTCCTTGGCCTTGGGAACCAACACCCCCCCCCTCCCCCCCCGGGTTTCAAAAAGCCCTTAGCCTTCCCATGGTTTTTGGAACCACACCCCCCCCCCCTAGGATTTTAAATTCCCCCTTTCCCTTAAGCCCTTGTTTCCCCCCCTCCCAGGTTTTTATTCTCCCTTAAGCCCTTGTTTCCCCCCTCCCAAGTTTTTAATTCCCCCCTAAGCCCTTGTTCTTTTCCCCCCTCTTAGCTCTTTAGACTATTCAAGTCACACCCATAGGCCTACTTTGTCCTTAGGCTACCTTGCGGACTTCCATTCTCTTGCATTAATTCCTTCACTCACTTTTTAGATCTTTTTGTGCAAGTGCTCTGTTAGTTGAGCTTTGTGTTCTTAGTTTTATCAAACAAGCCGGTGTCCACACACTTCCATGTCCTTAAATAAAAAATAAAAAATCCAATTCATCATCATGGCCTCGTATGGTATTCCCTAAGGAAGAAATAGCCGTGAGATAAAAGATAGGGAGGGAAAAGAGGGAGTGAAAAGCGGGACTGAAGGAGGAAGAGTGGGAAAAAGGTAAAATAAAAGGAAGGAGAAGACGGTGGAATTCTAAGAAGAAAAAGGAAAAGGCTATCTCACATTCGAACTACGATGCCGCCGAAGAAAGTCCAAGGTGTAGCTGCGGGAGGGTCATCTCCCGGTATCCATGTGGATATCTCACCTCAAAGCCAGGTTCTTTTCTTCTTGGGGTTAATTGGATTTTAAGTCGATCATGCAAAGAAAATTTGTTAAGGATAGGATATATTTGTTTGAGTTATTTTTAAACGAAGGAGTTAGCTTATGAACGACAATGTATACAACTTAGTTTTCTTCAAATTGCATCAAGCATTATAAAATTACAAGCAAGATTAACCATTTACTATAGTAATATATTCCTAAAGTGTAGAAATTATATCTTGCACCATTAGTCTTATTCCCTTTCGCAACGATTCATGGTAAATAGCTAAATCCAAGAAAGGCTTCTTCAATGCTCAAATTACTAGGGAGTTATCTTTGCTAGTTGCACATCTTAGCAAGGAAATTGTTGTTATTTTGGCATGAGTTCAACTTTAAAGGAGGCGGAAGTTAAATGTTAGGAATTAACAAGTATAAAAATTAGATATACGAATTCATTTGGAAAGAAAATGTAAAAGGGGACTGCTGGATGACACTCTATTAACACTTTTCCCCTGCTATTTGAGGACTTGGGACTAATAAAGTGTGTATACACCAAATTCACAGCTAGGCCTTTTTGTCCCTAGGAGTATTGTCGCTCTTTGTATCACCTTGGCATTATGCTATATGCCAAATTAAACTGTATTGATTGGGAAAGTAAAATGTCACAAGGATAGTAAAACCGTGACAAGACGATTAATATTACCTTCCAAAAGATAACTGAACCAATCTAAACATAGAAGCATTCATACCCTAAACACTTGACTACTTTCCTTACCATAGAGACAATAAATTCATAAAGATAAGAAACTAGGGTTTGTCCCTAAGGTTCTTAAAAGAAGAAACCCTAGGCCTGACATACGTCAGCTTAAAGAATCTAAATAGATTATTCCATCGCAGGACTTGTGCAATATGTATGAAATCATTTAGTCTTGTGATTGATTCACAAGGGAAAAGGGTAAAAATCCTCATCAAGGACGGCACATCCCTACGCAAGTTATCTTGCATAAAGACGTATTCTTGGATATCCTTCTAAATAAGGAAAGTTGTAAACCGGGAACTAGCATATCTAAAGCACTTTAGGGTTAACCAAGTTGGGTATGCCCTAACACCAGAATGAAAAAGGATCTTGCCAATTTACAAGACACCTTGGGAATGAGTACTGATACACTCAAAAACGAAAGAACACTTCCTTAGCGGTTTGCCATACAATTGGGTTGATTAATGGAAATGTTTATGCTTGCTAGAGATTTTAGGCTCTGTTGAATTATGAATTACAAATTAAATAAGTACCTATACTTTAGGTTAAAGACATGAAGGAAGAGGCAGCTTCAGTTACCCCCGACTGCCTGCCTGACCTTAACCAAGGGGGTTGTTGACCGTGCCGGGAACGTGGACCGAACCCGCCGCGAGAGGTCTTTCCGTTAAGCTCTACTTGGAGTAGGAGGACGCTTGGGTGCCAGGGGGGGCTCTGGCTGTAAATCCCTCGCCTTCCAGGTCCTGCACAAGAGGCTAATGTGACTCGGGATTGGATCTCGAGGCCCGCATACTAGTTGATGGGTAGAAGCTTGGAATAGTGATGCCTGGAGATTACTGGTTAGCCTTCGGGCAGATTATGGACAAGCCTATGGGCCGAACTCCTTGTATTTCAAAGATAAAATGATGAAATGTTAAAAGAACTTGCTTGATGTTGTTTTTCTATGTCACATGATAAGATTACGTGAAGGAACCAGTGCTTAACAAGGTAAATTAAAGAAGCTGATTGTTATACGTCAAATTAATGTGTTAGATAATTACATAACTAAAACAAACTGAGGAAAGTGCGAAGGATGGGCCATGGGTCCATCCTACGGTTGGGTGGTCCCGGTTAGCCGGGAACTTCTCTCAAAAATCTCGAAGAACAGCAGAATGATCATCATCATCAAAAAGAATAATGAGAACGATGACCTAGGGTTACGTCTTACCCAATTTACGCTATTTTAGGGGAACGGAATGGGACTATGCCTTATGGAAGAGAGGTTGAGCTTTGCATCCCTCTCGTTTCCCATTCTCCTTGAACCAAGTGCATCGTGAATCCACTTCGGACCTGGCATTTTTGCGTAAAGTAGTTAGCTCGGGTCTGACGCTAGTTGCTGTTAGCTAATGAACCATTAGGAACACCCTAATTTCGATCGATCCTAAGTGGGAACGGCCAGGATACTTCCGCTATGTGGCAGACGCGGGAAGAACTAAATCGCAAAACCCATAACATTCCATGGGAGTGCCGGGCGGAGCTTTCTAGACATCCTTTCTGATGGACTGCTAAGACGTGTCCTAAATGATACTAGGGGACACGTTACAAGTTGGTATCAGAGCCGACCAACAAGGGAATTGTTTTTATGAGATCTCAATAAAATGAAGTAAAGAAATTGTTGCTGTCCAAACATTTCCTCATCTTGAATGCTGTCTTGCAGAACTATGAAGCGTGGAACAAGTTTTTGGTGTTTCGGGTCATGTATATGACTGCAATGCATTCTCCGCTTTATAGACAAAGAATTGGGATGATGAACATCCTGGAGCAAATTTATAATTCATCACCTTTATACATAGAATGAAGATGGACGGGGTCTTCAGGAATCTACTACATAGCTGCCCACCGGTTCGCTTATCTACAGACCAAGCTAAAGAGGATCAAGTGGTTGGAAGACTTGAAAGTCATGAAGCTGTTCATTTTTGTGGAAGCTCATGTAAAATCGACTTTACATATTCAAGGTCGGAGGGTTGAAATGAACTCATATGTATATGAGGAAGTAACCCGTGTAATCCCAGCCGACAGGATTAAAGTGTTGGGCCGCCATCTCATGGATTCCAAGGAAAAGGGTATCCCGAACTTCCAATGAATTATCGATTCCTAAAGATCCATGACCCAAAACCCTACTACTACACAGTTCTTGTAGACAAATGCAATACAACATTGTTCTCCCCAAACTGAATGTAATGATTGGATTATCATCACACGAGACGTTGTATAAGGCTACGCCCATGTAAATATAAATAAAGACTTCTCTTATCAATATCTGGCTGTGCATCAGAGTTGTTAAAAAGTTAAGTAGCTTCATGATTTACGAGATAGCTGAACTAAAGATAAGCTAACGTCAATTATCATATAATAACGTTGAGAAAACTTTTATCCAGGCACAACCCCAGGTACAGGTTCCAAATTCGCCCCCTACATCAAGTACTGCTATGACCCAGGAAAAGAAGTTCCTTCTCAAGTAGATAAAGCCACCCGAGTTTGACGGGAGAGGCAAATTCGTCCAGTCTGATGCTGAAATATGGATTGAGTCTGTGGAGGATTACTTTGAAGCAGCTGGTACTGCACCTACCAATCAGGCCATCCTCGCCAAGTTAAAACTCACCGGCGAAGCCAGACTTTGGTAGAAACAATGGTGCAGGGATAAAGGGACTTCAGAGGGGTCCGTTACCTGGGAGAAGTTAAAGAAAGCCGTGCAGGGGAGATATTTGCCACCTGCATATCATACCCAAAAAATGAATGAGTTCTATGAGCTAAAACAACTAGGACTCACCCTTGACGCATACTACTCTAAATTTGTCTCACTCTTAAAGTATGCGCCACAGATGGACACGACACAGCACAAGTGTCCAAATTTTGCACAGGCTTAAATCCACCCGTAAATACCCGTCTCGAATCTATGTGTCCATCAGATCTTCAGGATGCACTCATTCGAGCGGCACCTATAATCCAGGAGGTGCAAGCTAGACCAAGGGGTAATAAAACTTGGTCCTATAGTGACCCGAACAAAGGAGCATTCAGACCTCAAGTGAAGAGAGTTCAAGGTCACAATCAGGGACAAAGGAAGAAAGCAAGGACAAATAACGTCAACAACTTTGTTCCTACTCAAAGTAATGGCCGAAACCTCCGTTGTTTCCACTGCAACGAACCCGGTCACTTCAAGAGGCAATGTCCCAAGCTCAGCGGAGGACATCGTCAAACGCCTTTCCAAGGTGCAGGCCGCGGTCAAGGAGCCGCCACCCGTGGAAGAGGAAAGACTGCTGGCATTGCCAATAGGCAAAGATGCAAAGAAGAAGAAGAGGAAGATCCAACTATGGAAGTTGGATTCAAAAGAGCGACAGTTCATGCCGCTTTACACAAGAAAGGGCCGAATCGCCAGTTCTCAGTGATTCAGACACCGTCGGACTATCAAGGTAAAGATTTCAAAACCTTGATTGATTGTGGCAGTACACATTCCTTTATCTCACCAGCATGTGCGAAAAGATTAGGAATAGCCACAGTAGAAGCACCTACCCTGCTTGTGGAATTGGCGAACGGTCGTGAGGTAACTTGTACTAGGCAAATTGCTAAGGTGGAATTCTTTCTGGGAGGAAAGAATACTTTAGTCAAATTCAGAGTCATGAATTTAGGTATCCATGAGTGTCTACTCGGGATGGATTGGCTTAAGCCTAATGACGCCTACATTCATTGTGGAAAGGGTCAAGTTTCCTTTCAAAACTCTGAAAGGGAATTTGTCACAACTCAAGGTGAGGCAGGAGTGCCAAGAATCCAATTAGCCAAAGTATCTCGGATCATAAAAGGAGTCAGAAAAGGATTACCCGTTTGCCTGATCAAACTCAACAAGTTAGATCAAAAGCAAGAGTCTCATGAAGGACCTTCTTGGCTAAAGGAATACGCTGACGTATTCCCTGAGGAATTGATTGAACTTCCGCCTCCAAGAGAAGTAGATCATGAGATTAGGCTAGTACCTGGAGCTGCACCAATTGCAAAGAGACCTTATAGAATGTCCATACCAGAAGCAATTGAGTTGAAGGAACAACTCAAGCAACTGTTGGATCAGGGTTACATCCGGCCTAGCAACTCACCGTGGGGAGCTCCAATACTATTCCAGAAAAAGAAAGATGGGACACTTCGACTATGTATTGATTACCGAGGGTTGAATCAATCAACAGTCAAGAACAAGTATCCTATTCCTAGAATTGATGAGCTTCTCGATTGTCTTCAAGGTGCAAAGATCTTCTCCAAGATTGATCTCAGGTGAGGCTATTATCAGATAAGGATCAAGGAAGAAGATATTCCAAAGACGGCCTTCAATACAAGATATGGGGATTTCGAGTTCTTGGTTATGTCATTCGGGCTTACAAATGCACCTGCCACCTTCAATAGATTAATGTAGGATATTTTTAGACCATATCTTGATGATTTCGTGCTTGTCTTCTTCGATGACACTTTAATCTATTCTAAACAGGAAGAAGATCATGAACCTCAACTTTGGACTGTCCTTGAGACAATGAGGGCCCATAAGCTGTATGCAAAAATGAAGAAGTGTGCATTCTTCAAGCGTCAGATCGAATATCTGGGATTGATAGTATCATCAGAAGGAATATCAGTAGACCCAGCCAAAGTCAAAGATATGCTTGAATGGCCAATACCAGTATCCGTCAAAGAAATACGTAGCTTTCTTGGCTTGACAGGATAGTATAGGGTCTTTATCAAAAACTATGCTTTGATTGTAGCACCTCTTACAAACTTACTAAAGAAATAGACTTCTATTACATGGTCAACTCCCGAACAAAATAGCTTCGAAAAATTGAAGCAAAGTTTGGTATCAACACCTATTCTTAAACTTCCTGACCTCAATAAGGAGTTCGAGGTAGTAACTGATGCCACCATTCTTGCCTTGGGGTGTGTACTTATGCAGGAAGGTCATCCACTAGCATACTCTTCAAGGAAATTGAAGAGTCATGAAAAGAATTATGCCACGCATGATCTGGAATTATTAATTGTCATCCATGCTCTAAAGCTTTGGAGACACTACCTGTTGGGTAACAAGTTTACTCTAGTAACCGATCATAAGAGTCTCAAATGGATTTTTACCCAGAACAAGCTCAACATGAGGCAACGTCGGTGGATTGAAGTATTGGAGGAATATGATTTTGAAATCAAGTACCGACCAGGGAAGGAGAATGTAGTTGCCGATGCACTCAGTCGCAAGGCATTCCTAAATTCTCTAATCTTGCAGAATCCATGAACGGCCAGATCACTTGATACAAAGGTATCTATGCCAAACAACCCTATACTTGAACTAGCTAGAGAGGAAGCATGCCATGATTTGGCCTACCAAACAATGATAAAAGAAATATCTACCAAGGAGCAGAATCAGAAGTTGCAAGCTAAGTACCAGGAATTTTCCATTGATAATGGACTTGTCTACTACAGAACAAGGCTGTGTATACCAACAAGCCAGTCACTCAAATAGAAGATATTATGGGAAGCTCATGATTCTCCTTTTTCAGGACATCCTAGCTATGCTAAGACTCATAATGCAGTTAGAAAGAGCTACCATTGGGAAAGGCTTAAAGGTGACGTTCTCAAGTATGTCACTGAATGTTTGTCTTGCCAACGTATCAAGGCCGAACATATCATGATGCGAGGGAAACTGCAACCGCTTGACATTCCCCAAATGAAATGGGAATTCATCAGTATGGATTTTTTTGTGTGCCTACCACAAGTCCAAGGAGGATACAATTCCATTATGGTTGTGGTTGACATGCTTACCAAGGTTGCACACCTGATCCCAGTAAAAACAAACTATAAAGCCTCCGACATTGCAAGATTGTTTATCAAGGAGATATTCAAGCTACATGGGTTACCTAGAAGAATCATTAGCAATCGAGATTCTCTCTTCACATCACACTTCTGGAGAGCTATCTTTGAAGCTATTGGAACTCAACTCTGCTTTAGCACCGCCTACCATTCCCAAACAGATGGCCAAACAGAGCGAGTAAATCAAGTCATCGAGGATATGCTTAGGGCATACTGCTGTCGAGAGTCGAAGAGGTGGATTCAATACTTGCCATTAGTTGAATTTGCCTACAATGATTCTTACCAGCAGAGCATTCAAATGACCCCTTTCCAGGCATTGTATGGTCATGATTGTCGAAGTCCCCTAAACTTTTTCGATCCAACCCTAAGAGTTGAAGCTTCAAGACAAATGTTGGAGGACATAAATGATCAAATAAGGTTAATAAGACAAGACATACAAGCGGCCAAGGAAAGGAAAAAGGAAGACGCTGATTTGAAACGTCAAGATAGAGTCTTCAAAGAAGGAGACGTCTTCATTCGGGTATGCCCTAAAAAGAGTTCTCTATCCCTAGGAGAATGCAAGAATCTTAGTCCAAGGTATTGTGGGCCATATAAAATCCTCAAATGCCTAGGACCCAATGCTTATAGATTGCAACTCCCTGAGAACCTAAAGGTTCACAATGTATTCCATATCAGCCTATTAAAAAAAAATATACCCAATCCTAATCATGTACTTGATGACCAACAAATTGTAATGCCTAGTCAAGGAGTCCTTGAACGAAGGCCAGAAAGGATCTTAGATGTTAGGGAAAGACAGTTAAGATCTAGAACCTTGAAAGAATGCCTTGTCCAGTGGAAAGATTATCCCGAAGAGGATGCCACTTGGATAGATGAAAGCTCTCTCAACCATCAATATCCCCAGTTTATCTCGAGATGAGGACATCTCGATTCCTCGAAGGGGGAGAGAATGTAATATCCCGCGTTAATAAAAAATAAATTAGTTAATGGATTTTTTTTTAAATTCCCCCCTTATCCCTCCAGCCGACTGACGAGCTGGAGGGGGAGGGGAATAGAAGGAGCTACTAAGCTCCTTGATGGAGCCTTTGGAGGGAGGAAGGACATGCGTGTCGACATGCAGGGAGGGAAGATCCCCCTCCCCTCCCCTATTTAAATCAGGGTCGACACACAGAAGGGGGCCCGAAGATCAAGAGGGAAGCTGCCGTGATTTCGTGAGGGGGCCGTGAAGAGGGGAGAGCCAGGATACGACCGAGGGAAGTAAGGGAGGGCTGCCAAATACCCTGTGCTACTGCCATGACGAAAGGAGGGAGGGAGTGCCGCCATAACGTTGCAGAGAGAGAGGGCCTGAAGGAGGGAGAAGCCGAGGGACATAGGCGCGCCTGTTGGTGAGGGGCCGCCACGAATTTTTGCCACCTGGGCATAGTAGTCGACGGCAGCCCTGAAGCCCCCCCCAGCTCATGTGGCATGAATCCTTAGAAGCTTCCAGGGGGAAGCTTGTAAGGGGCCTCCTAAGCGGCCTTTCACCCCCCCCTTCTTATGCTTTTTTTTAAAAACCTTTTTTTGTCCCCCTCCCCCCCGTGTTAACCCTTAAAGCCCCTTTCCCCCCTTTAAGCCCTTCCTTGGCCTTGGGAACCAACACCCCCCCCCCCCCCCCGCGGGTTTCAAAAAGCCCTTAGCCTTCCCATGGTTTTTGGAACCACACACCCCCCCTAGGATTTCAAATTCCCCCTTTCCCTTAAGCCCTTGTTTCCCCCCCTCTCGGGTTTTTATTCTCCCTTAAGCCCTTGTTTCCCCCCCTCCCGGGTTTTTAATTCCCCCCTAAGCCCTTGTTCTTTTTCCCCCCTCTTAGCTCTTTAGACTATTCAAGTCACACTCATAGGCCTACTTTGTCCTTAGGCTACCTTGTGGACTTCCATTCTCTTGCATTAATTCCTTCACTCACTTTTTAGATCTTTTTGTGCAAGTGCTCTCTTAGTTGAGCTTTGTGTTCTTAGTTTTATCAAACAAGCCGGTGTCCACACACTTCCATGTCCTAAAAAAAAATAAAAAATCCAATTCATCATCATGGCCTCGTATGGTATTCTGTAAGGAAGAAATAGCCGTGAGATAAAAGATAGGGAGGGAAGTAGAGGGAGTGAAAAGAGGGAGTGAAGGAGGAAGAGTGGGAAGAAGGTAAAAGAAAAGGAAGGAGAAGACGGTGGAATTTCAAGAAGAAAAAGGAAAAGACTATCTCACATTCGAAGTACGATGCCGCCGAAGAAAGTCCAAGGTGTAGCTGCGGGAGGGTCATCTCCCGGTATCCATGTGGATATCTCACCTCAAAGCCAGGTTTTTTTCTTCTTGGGGTTAATTGGATTTTAAGTCGATCATGCAAAGAAAAATTGTTAAGGATATGATATATTTGTTCGAGTTATTTTTAAACGAAGGAGTTAGCTTATAAACGACAATGTATACAACTTAATTTTCTTCAAATTGCATCAAGCATTATAAAATTACAAGCAAGATTAACCATTTACTATAGTAATATATTCCTAAAGTGTAGAAATTATATCTTGCACCATTAGTCTTATTCCCTTTCGCAACGATTCATGGTAAATAGCTAAATCCAAGAAAGGCTTCTTCAATGCTCAAATTACTAGGGAGTTATCTTTGCTAGTTGTACATCTTAGCAAGGAAATTGTTGTTATTTTGGCATGAGTTCAACTTTAAAGGAGGCGGAAGTTAAATGTTAGGAATTAACAATTATAAAAATTAGATATAGGAATTCATTTGGAAAGAAAAATGTAAAAGGGGACTGCTGGATGACGCTCTATTAACACTTTTCCCCTGCTATTTGAGGACTTGGGACTAATAAAGTGTGTATACACCAAATTCATAGCTAGGCCTTTTTGTCCCTAGGAGTATTGTCGCTCTTTGTATCACCTTGGCATTATGCTATATGCCAAATTAAACTGTATTGATTGGGAAAGTAAAATGTCACAAGGATAGTAAAATCGTGACAAGACGATTAATATTACCTTCCAAAAGATAACTAAACCAATCTAAACATAGAAACATTCATACCCTAAACACTTGACTACTTTCCTTACCATAGAGACAATAAATTCATAAAGATAAGAAACTAGGGTTTGTCCCTAAGGTTCTTAAAAGAAGAAACCCTAGGCCTGACATACGTCAACTTAAAGAATCTAACAAGATTATTCCATCACAAGACTTGTGCAATATGTATGACATCATTTAGTCTTGTAATTGATTCACAAGGGAAAAGGGTAAAAATCCTTATCAAGGACGGCACATCCCTACGCAAGTTATCTTGCATAAAGACGTATTCTTGGATATCCTTCTAAATAAGGAAAGTTGTAAACCGGGAACTAGCATATCTAAAGCACTTTAGGGTTAACCAAGTTGGGTATGCCCTAACACCGAAATGAAAAAGGATCTTGCCAATTTACAAGACACCTTGGGAACGAGTGCTGATACACTCAAAAAGGAAAGAACACTTCCTTAGCGGTTTGCCATACAACTGGGTTGATTAATGGAAATGTTTGTGCTTGCTAGAGATTTTAGGCTCTATTGAATTATGAATTACAAATTAAATAAGTACCTATAATTCAGGTTAAAGGCCTGAAGGAAGAGGCAGCTTCAGTTACCCGCGACTGCCTGCCTGACCCTAACCAAGGGGATTGTTGACCGCGCCGGGAACGTGGACCGAACTCGCCGCGAGAGGTCTTTCCGTTAAGCTCTACTTGGAGTAGGAGGACGCTTGGGTGCCAGGGGGGGCTCTGGCTGTAAATCCCTCGCCTTCCGGGTCCTGCACAAGAGGCTAACGTGACTCGGGATTGGATCTCGAGGCCCGCATACTAGTTGACGGGCGGAAACTTGCAATAATGATCCCTAGAGATTACTGGTTAGCCTTCGGGCAGATTATGGACAAGCCTACGGGCCGAACTCCTTGTATTTCAAAGATAAAATGATGAAATGTTAAAAGAACTTGCTTGATGTTGTTTTTCTATGTTTTTCTACGTGAAGGAACCAGTGCTTAACAAGGTAAATTAAAGAAGCTGATTGTTATATGTCAAATTAATGTGTTAGATAATTACATAACTAAAACAAACCGAGGAAAGTGCGGAGGATGGGCCATGGGTCCCTCCTACGGTTGGGTGGTCCCGGTTAGCCGGGAGCTTTTCTCAAAAATCTCCAAGAACAGCGGAATGATCGTCATCATCAAAAAGAATAACGAGAACGATGACCTAGGGTTACGTCTTACCCAATTTACGTTGTTTTAGGGGAACGGAATGGGACTATGCCTTATGGCAGAGAGGTTGAGCTTTGCATCCCTCTCGTTTCCCATTCTCCTTTAACCAAGTGCAGCGTGAATCTGCTTTGGACTTGGCGTTTCTGCGTAAAGTAGCTAGCTCGGGTCTGACACTAGTTGCTGTTAGCTAATGAACCATTAGGAAAACCCTAATTTAGGTCGATCCTAAGTGGGAACGGCCAGGATACTTCTGCTACGTGGCAGACGCGGGAAGAACTAGATCGCAAAACCCGTAACATTCCATGGGAGTGCCGGGCAGAGCTTTCTAGACATCCTTTCCGATGGACTGCTAAGACGTGTCCTGGATGATACTAGGAGACATGTTACAAAGAGGCATTTTAATTCAAATTGTAATAGAGCATATGTTGCTGCACATGACAACCCTACTGAAGAAGCAAATTGTATGAGTTATTCTATCTCTCTGGAAAGGATACTTCATGTCCTTGATGGATCTCTTTTTATTATTGATTCTAGTGCTACAGAAAACATGACATACACTACAAGGGAATGGGGCAATAGCGATGGCCATTTGCGATGCAAGAAAGTGGTGTCGCTAAAAGTGTCGTTATTTGTGTCGCTAATTCTATTAGCGACGCTAATAGCGATACTGATAGCGACGGTAATAGAGACACTAATAGTGACGGTCAGAGAAAAAAGTTCCGAAAACCCGAGTATTACATTTGCCGAGAAAACATTTTTGAGAAAGAATGAAAGAGAGAGCAAGAGAGCTTAAAGCTTTGAGAGGGAGAGAGAGAGAGAGAGGGGGGGAGCTCATCACCATCGTCATCGCCGTAGCTGCTATACATGAAGAAGAAAGAGAAGTGTGAAAGGGAGAAGGGAGGGAAGGTATGAAGAGAAGATACAAAGGGTTTCATCTTCAGGTCTCTAAGGTAGGTACATTGCCTCTTCTTGATTTACTTTTGTGTTATTTTCTTTTCTTTTTTGTTTTTCTTTGCAAAGAGATACATGGAAAGAGAGGGAGGGAGAAGAAGGAAGGGAGAGGAAGAGAGAAAGAGGGAGAGAAATGGGAGAAAGGAAAAAGAGAGAAAGAGGAAGAGAGAAATGATAGATGAAGGGAGGGAGAGAGGAGGATGAGTGAGAGAAACAACAAGAGAGAGAGAGAGAGGGGAGAAACAAAGAGAGAGGAAACAAAGAAAGGGAAATAGAGAGGGAAAGAGAGGGGGAGAGAAATAGAGCGAGAGAGAGGGAAGGAAGAGAGGAGGAGGAGGTAGAAAAGAATGGTGAGGTAAAGAGAGGAAGGAGAGTGAAAAGAAGAGAGAGAGAGAGAGGGAGAAAGAGAGATAGAGAGAAAAAAATAGAGAGCGAGAGAGAGGGAGAGAGAAATAGGAAAACAATGAGAGAATGAGAGAGAAGGTTAAGAAAGAAAAGTAAAGGAAGAGGAGGGAGAGAGAGATTTAAAAGAGAGGTGGGGTGATATTTCTTTCGATATCTTTATTTTTTAAGCTTTTTATTTTCTATCTTTGATTTTCTTTGCAATGAGATGAGTTGAGTGTGAGTGGGGAGGGAAGGAGGTAGAGAAATAGAGAGAAGAAGGGAGGGGAAGGAAGAGAGAGATAGAGAGAAATAAAACATGGGAGAGAGAGAGAGGGGCTTCATAAAAAAGTGTCGAAACCTGAGCATGGTATTTTACAAGTTTGTACACAAGCGCGCGCGCGAGAGAGAGAGAGAGAGAGAGAGAGAGACCGCCATCCACGAAGAGGGAGGAGACAAGTGTAAAGGAGAAGGAAGGAACTCGCGAAGGAGAAGAAAAAGGAGAGAAGTATGAAGGGATTCTTCTTCAAGCTTTGAGTTAAGTGCATTATCTCTTCTCTCTTTGTTTTTCTCTTTTCTTTACTTCTCTCTTTCTTTTTGTTGATGAAGAGTGTATAGAGAGAAAAAGTGAGAGAGATCAACGTGCATAAGGGAGATTGAGAGAGAGGGAGAGAGAGAGGTTGCTGCCACTGCCAATCCACCACAAAACGAGAGCGGACAATTGCAAAGAAGAAGGAGGAAACCCGTGAAGGAGAAGAAGAAGAAGGAGAGAAGCGCGAAAGAATTCTTCTTCAAGCTTTGAGGCAAGTGCATTCTCTCTTCTCTTTTGTTTTTCTCTTTTTTGTACTTCTCTCTTTATTTTTTTTGATGAAGAGATGTATAGAGAGAATAAGGGAGATAGATCAATGCAAGGGATATTGAGAGAGAGAGAGAGAGAGAAAGAGAGAGAGGCTATCGTTGCAACTCCCATTGCCACCACATCCACTAAAAGAGAGTGGACAACTACATAGGAGAAGGAGGGAACCCGTAAAGGAGAAGAAGGAGAGAAGCATGAAAGGATTCTTCAAACATCAAACTTTGGACCAGGAGTCTGTACGTCTTTTTTTTTCCAACAAAAAAAAAGGCTCTTGGCCACCTCATGGGTGCGCATGTGAAGTTTCATCGCATTCCGATAAAAGGTTAAGGATTTACGATCACATGATGGACAGTGCGTATGAAGCTGCATTAACCCAGTTTTGGGATTTAAATGGGTTAAAAGTTCATTCTTCTTATCATTTTCACATCTTGCTTTCTTTGCTTCCTTCATTCTCACACCCCAACATCTATCTCTTCTCCATCTTGCCCTCCTCGAGCTTGCATGGCGGGCACCAAGCAAGCATGTTGCCATTTCTCGGCCATGGGAAGGCCTCACGCCAAGGCCCACCACTTGGAGCACAAGGTGGAGCCTCCTCTAGTGCAACAATAGGTGCTTCTGATAGAGCACAATGACCACCACAAAAGAAGAGGAGATGGGAATTGGGCACTGTTCCCCTTCGGGAGATAAGGATAATCTAGTGCAGAGATGAGCTTCTCATCCCGAAAGATCTTTTTATAAGGTTGTTCGGGAAGTCATGCAAGAGTTGGAGCTGAAAGGGATGAAAAGATTTTGGGTGCCAGTGCGGGATGGCCCACCATCAGGAAGGTAGACTACTGTAGCTATGGAGGCCCTCAAAAGGCTGCAGAGAGGTTTCTCATCGATTTGTTCGATGATACACAGCTAGCGGCCATCCATGCAAAGCGCGTCATAATCACAAACTTGTTCCGTTGCTCATGCTCTTTACCTGATGGCAGAAAGAAGAGCCCACATGATGTACTACATGTACCTTCTATAACCAAGAATCTATTGTTGGTTGGACAGATGACAGAACAGAATTTGCAAGAATCTACTGTCGGTTGGATAGATGCTTTCAGTTGATACACATGGTTGTACATTTTGAAGTATAAGAATGAGGTGCTCGATGTCTTTAAGCAAATGGTTTTAAAAAGAGAAATTCAAGTTAGATGTTTTGTTGGAAAGGTATAAAGCCTGGATGGTTGCAAAGGGATATGCATATCAATATGGCCTAGATTATGAGGAGACTTTCAGATCAATTGCCAAGGTAGCAACGGTAAGAATAGTCATTGCATTAGCGGCTTCTAAGGGCTAGAAATTATGGTAGATAGATGTCAAAAATGCATTCTTGAATGGTGAGTTACTTGAAGAGGTATATATGGAGTAGTGTGAGGGTTATATACACAACCTAAGGTGTATATGGAGCAACCTGCTATGTTGTTGAAATATAGCATTATGGAATATAAAGCCATAGAAACACCATTGGATCAGAATGTCAAACTTGCAGTTGATGTTCGGACTAAGATCGAGAATGTCACTATGTACATACAGATGGTGGGTAGCATGATTTACCTTACTATTACCCGTCCTGACTTGAGTTACGCAGTGGGACTGATTAGCCAATTTTTGCAAAAACCTCGTAAGCCACACTTAGATGCAATCAAGAGGATTATGGGGTACGTGAAGGGTATTGTTGATTATGGAATGTTTTATGAGCATGGAAAATCATTTTTCTTGACACATTATACGGATGCTAATTGGGCTAGTTATGTCTATGATAGGAGGTCAACTTGTAGTTATGCTTTCAATTTCGGCAACAATATGATCGGCTAGAGTAGTAAGAAGCAACCCACCATTGCTTTATCTAGTATATAGAGGAAAAATATAGGGGTGCAACCTTAGTGTCATGCGAAGCAGTTTGGCTTATGAAATTACTACATGATTTGGGTATCCAGTTGGACAGCAAGGTCACATTGCATCGTGAGAATCTTAGTAATGTGATGCTGGGTAGAAACCCCCCCATGTATCATGCTAGATCCACACACATAGAGGTTCATTACAATTTCATCAGGGAAATGGTACTTTCAAGACAGATTGAACTACTTCATGTGAAGACAAAAGACCACGTAGTAGATATCTTTACCAAATCACTTGCTAAAGAGAAATTCGTTTGTTTTAGGGATCTACTTGGAGTACAACAACTAGTTTGAGATCAAGAAATGGATTTTGAGAAGGGGGAGGATGAGCTTGATTCTTTTGATCTTAAAACACCTCCATACATTGAGATTGAGGATGAAGGCAAGAAAGAAGAGATAGAAGATGACTTAGATGTAGGTAAAAGGAAGAAAGAGATCTTAGAGACACTACCACTCCCTATATAAGTGTTTTTGGCTCCAACACCATGGTATAACTCTTACAAATGTCCAAATGCTCCCCCAAAAAGACTTGAATAAGTTTGGAATAAGCTGGAGTGAGCAGAAGATCAATGGGACTTATTCATACATCGGGGTCTTGACTATAATGAAAGCTTGAAGTGAAGCTCTTCTTCTTGGGCCTAACTAGTGATAAAAAATCTCCTTGAGTAATACTTTTTTTAATTGATTATATCTAGCTTTTGCAATCACAAGCTCTTTTTCTTCTCGGGCCTAAGCAAGTGATGAAAAAACTCCTTGCGAAATACCTTTTCGAATTAATTATATCAAGCTTTTGCAATGAAAGGATTCAAATTTTTTTTAAAATATGATACACAATTTTTAGACATTAGGTGTAGGTGACATTGAAAAATGAATTATGCAAGAATATTAAGTGCATATAGCTAGAAGGGTGGCAGGGCTGTATGCCATGCCACCTAATTTTTTTCCCCTCTGTAACCGTCGCTATTTGTGTCAAAAATTTACTCTGCAACCATCGCTATTAGCCTCTCTATTAGTGTCTCTATTAGTGTTGCTATTTAGATTAGCGATGCTAATAGCAATGCAAATAGGGACGCTAATAACGACACTAATAGCAATGGAAATAGCGATGCTAATAGAGACGCTAATAGCAATGAATCGATTGCATCGCTAGTAGCAACATGAGTAGCAATGACGGGGGGATTTTTTCCCATGAATAATTTCGTCACTTTAAACATCACTATTGGGTCTATATGTTGTAGTGATATCAGTCGTCCCAGTGGTTACATAATTATCATTCTATTTTTGTCAAGAAATTGGTTTATCTTTTTTATGACACAACCTATCAAGTCAAAGCTATATGTGATTTATATCTCAGTACTCTTTCTTCAATAAGAATTCGGCGTGGAGTTTTACATGTCCTAGATCTTCAAAGGAGTCTTCTTTTAGTTGTAAGATACTTATAAATCTTGGTCTCTTTTGTCAATGTTGACCATACCAAGTGTCGCATTGAGAAAGCTAGTCGAAACCATTAATGCTACTTCTCAAAATGGTAATCTGTTTGAGTTATCTTTAAATGAAGATGTTGCAAATATTGTTACAACTCTTGGCGATCTTAATAGTAAAATATGACATCATCACTTTGTTCACTTTGATTTTTCTAAGCTTGTCAATCTTTACTGGCATGGCCTTGTTCAAGGTATGGAATTCAAACCTCGTCCTCATATGGGTATTTGTAAATATTGTGTACTTCGAAAGCATTCTCGCAAACCCTTTTCTATTTCCACCATAACTCATTCTAGAGATCTACTTGATCTTATTCACACTAATATTTGTGGATCTTTTCCTCCAACAAAATCTCAATGTTGATATCTCATGAATTTTATTGACGACTTCTCAAGATACACCACTATTTTTCCCTTGCGACACAAATCAAAAACTTTATTATCTCTTAAGAAATATAAAAAAGCTCCAGAACATCATACCAGTCATTGCATCAAGAAACTTCCCAGTGATAATGGTGGAGAATACATTTCAAATGATTTTGATGATTATTGTAATAATTAGGATATAATTCATCATGAATATATGGTTTCCTACTCTTCTCAACAGAATGGTATTGCTGAATGTAAAAATAGGACTTTTCTCAATGTCATGCAATGTATGCTCATTCATTCTAGCTTATCTCGATGTTTTTGGGTTGAAGTAGTCTTAATAGCAATATTTGTGTAAAATTTTCTTCCTACAACTGCTCCTTGTAGTAAAACACCAATTATTACCACAACAAGGGTACACACATATAGCGATGCTAAGTAGCGACATTTTTTTTCGGCATCGGTATTAGCATCGGTATCTGTGTCTTTAAAAATGTCGGTATTTGCGTCACCATTTCGAGATGCAAATACCAAAGTTTTTAGAGATGCAAATACCGACGCTAATAGCGACGACTTACTACGGTAATATTTCACCGAAACCCGAACGTTTCTTTCATATGAGCGTGCGAAGGCGGAGAGAAAGAGAAAGGGAGGTGAGCAAGGGAGGTAAGCAAGGAAGAAAGCCGCGAGCTGCACGCGAGAAGAGGAGCGTCGCCCGCATGAAGAGGTCGTGGAAGAAGAAGAGAGCACGACGGTATGCCCTGTTTTGGTTTCTTTACAATCTTTGTTTTGCTTTGCAATATAGGTTAGAAAGTGTTGGTTTGTCTTCGATCTTTGTGTTGCTTTGTGTTGCTTTGCAATGTAGGTTAGGAAGTATTGAAAGAGAGAGAAATGGAAGTGAGTGTTTTCAAATTTTTTCTTGTGTTGGTTTTTATTCTTTGCAATGTAGGTACGAAAATGTATGTGTGTGAGCATAGTTTAGAGCCGACCTCAAAGATAAGTTTAGAGCCGAACTCAAAGAGATAGGTATGAAAATTAAAAAAAAAAGACCTGAAATATATATAGTGGAGTGGTCCCAATATACAATATAGAATCGTTATTAAATTATCATTCCATTACATTGCAGTCAAGATGTCTAGCACTCATGACCAACATGGTGGTGATCGTGAGGCTTGGCTCAATCAACGTGTTCCTTGTCCATGCACACAATGCAAATTGGCCATTCGTCGAAAACGTCGTTTGTCCATAGAGCATATGAAATGGTATGGAGAGTTTCAAGTTGAGATAATCAACCAAGTAGTCTTGAATTACGAGATTGCGGTAAGTTCTCTCTCATTACGTACTATATGACATGTAATTGATTTAAGTATAACAGTTTGGGGTTATCTTAGAAGTTAGCTCCTTAACATCCTTTACAAGGTCACGACCATGTCGATACATTGCAGTCTGCAGATCTCTTGCATCCAGTAAGATGGGTTCGTCCGCGCTCTATACAAATGCTGTTCGAGATAACTAACTGTCTCATAGAAGGTGATAACTCTCAACCCCCTTCTATGGGTGAGAATGCTGGAGACATGGATGATCCTCCTACTTTTTTGAAGCCCGAGTTAGAGGACATGATCAAATCATTGCTTCCGACGGACTCGGAATCCCAAGATCCTTTAATTGCGGAGGCTACCATTGCATTGTATGATGGGAGTCAGGTATCCCATTTGAAGACACTTCTTGCATTGTTGAGCATACAAACAACGTATGGATGGAGCGATGCGAGTGTGACAGAGCTATTCAGTTATACTATGATGTGTATGATTCTTTATTGAAAGCCATTAAAATGTGCTATGTAGTACTCTAATAACGTGCTTCATTGCAATTTGTAGAACGTTGAAATCTTCAATTTTGCCTACCCAAAACACGATGCCAGAGTCTCGTGACGATGCAAGACAAGTGCTGTGAAAGCTAGGCATGGATTATAATTGCATTCATGCTTGCCCCAATGATTGTGTTCTCTTCCGGGGAGAGTTTGAATTGTTGGCCACATGTCCCAAGTGCCGTGTGGACAGGTATCGAAATGACTTGCAAGGACAAACTATTCCGTAGAAGGTTTTGAGGCACTTTCCGCTCATACCGCGTGTTCGTCACATTTTTCGGACCAAGAGTTTTGCAAATTTGACTACATGGCATGCGGAAAATTGATCCACTGATGGTGTACATCATACACCAGCTGACTCATAAGCATGGCATCACATTGACGAGACTTTCCTTGACTTTGCAAAGGAGGCGAGGAATCTACGATTCGATCTTGCCATGGATGGGGTAAATCCTTTTGGTTTACGTTCCACCTCCTATAGTGTATGGCCCGTAGTCCTTGTTAACTACAATATACCGCCATGGCTTTCCACCAAGAAAGGACACCTTTTGCTTAGCTTTCTTGTGCCTGGATGATACAAAGTCAAGAATATGGATGTCTACCTCTCTCCACTGATTGATGAGCTAAAGGAGTTATGGGAGGGAATTGTAGTGGAGGACATGAGCAAACATATTGGTAGGCGATCCGCAACTATAAGGGCAATTCTTATGTGGACCATGCATGACTTTCCAGGTTATGGAGAATGCTCTGGTAAAGCATGTTTTCTTATTTTTCTAGTTTTCTTTGAGCGATGTTGGTGTTATGACATGCCTCATTGTACATGTGTGTTCTGCAGGGCTAGTCACTCCCTCTCCCTCTCTTTCTCTCTCATTTCCTCTCCTAAACAAGCAAAAGAAGGAGAGAATGGACTCACCGATGAGATATAGTGAGGGTTTGACGGCTCCTCTTTGGGATGAAGGCTCCTCCTCTCCTTCGCGAATGGCGGCAGCGGCGGCGGCAAGCCTTCTTCCTCTCCCTCTCTCACCCTATGCAAGACGGTCGCTCTCTCTCTCGCTCTCCCTCTCGAAATGTCTCATGAAAATGCGCGAAATGAAATGCGCTCGAGTTTCGGCCCTGTTTTTTTTCCCTATGGGACGTCACTATTTGCATCACTATTTGCGACGCAAATAGCGACGCTGCTATTCTTGCGTCGCTACCCGCTGTCGCTATACCTCTCTTTCCTTGTAGTGGGAGTCATCTTATGTAGTAGTCTGGAGCGCCTACTAAACTTTGTAACTCCTACTAGGCAAGGACTCCTATATCCTAGTCTATTAAAAGTTGCATATTTTTCATTTTACTATATTTTTCTTTATTATTTTATACTCGAGCATCTAAAAAAGGGGAGCTGAGTGCATTATGATCCAAGGAGAGAACACATCATCGGCCTCAGATGTTATCTCGATACCCAAGAACCTACCAAGCTCTCTCAACAAGGTGACACTAAAATATTTTATTTTGCTCACTTTTATTTATTTTCAACTAAATGCCACCCTAGGAAGACAAGGCATCGTGACTTGACCCCAGAAACCTACTAAGACTTCACAAGGCAATCATCATTTTCTCTTAGATTATTTATTTATTTATTTATTTTTTAGGGTTTAGAATCCCTTTTTACACACCTTCATATATTATATGGTTTTTTGGATATATTCATTGTTTTCTCTTTTTTATTTAGCAAGCTTCCCTAGTGCCTCACTACTAACAGGAATTCCTAGAAACAGCTACCTAGTAGAGTAGCAAAACAAGGTCGCTAGGAATACTCTCAAAAAAAGCTCTTAGAGTGCTCGACAATGTCTTAACATGAGGCAGACAATTGCTCAAACATCCCTAGACACACCTAACCTTATCTTGGGACTTCATGCCTTGAATGCGGATCCCCCATAAAATGAAAAAAATCCCCCGCATACAGATACACATATAGCATCAAGGAAAATAACTCATAAAGGAAGGACATTACCTGGACTTTGCCACAAGAAGCTTTTGCATAGCAAGAGGCTCCATCCAGGTGTTCTATCAAATTTGTTTAGTATAGTACTAAACTAAAAAACCGTTAACCGCACCCGCACCAAACAAACAAATGGTCATCTTAGCCTAATGAAATCAAATCATTTCACCACAAAATAATTGGCCCTCTTAATTGGCCCAACAAAATCGATAATAAAATTCAATTGTAATGGCCTGCTTGGGCTAACAAAATGTAACATTAAATCCAATAGGAATGGCCAACTTAGCCTTATAAAATATTAGCTTTAAAGCACACCATTCAGTAATCCAGTGCTTAAAATAAACCCTTGGTCCCCGCATAAACTAGATTGAAGCACAAATTTAGACTAAGGGAGTGGGTTGTTGAGGGCCTGGGGATGTCTCATCAATATTCCATTAAACGTTGGCATGTTTCCATAACAAAATAGAAATATGGTCAATTGCTACCTCGCTCAGAACCCATAATAACTATTGGTGGCCAAAATAGAACATGTGAGCAAGAAATCCCCACAGTATCTCTAGACTAACATCATGAGGAAATTGTAAAAACCCCTCAAGATCACAATTAAAAAAGACATCTTCAACAAAGGCATAATTAGCTAGGGAATATGTAAAGTGATTCCACTATCAGTAACTCAACCTATCGTAAAGATCTCAAGGGTAACGAATGTCACACGATAGTACATCCTTAGAATGGAATATCTCACACTATAGGTCCCATTAAATTGGTGATCACTAATTGCAAGTGGCCTTTCACTAATAACTAGTAAATACCACCATGTATCTCTAGATTTAACCCCATAAGCATGGCCTTATATTTTCCCATATTATTCATAAAAGACGTGCCGAAATACACTCCCATTTTAAAACTGCTCACAACAAAGTGGATCTTTTATGATAACACCTACACTCTCATGCTTAACAGATCCTCAAGAAGGTCCATCAAAATACAATGTATAAACCCTAGCTTCATTGATATAACCTGCTGTGGCAATCAACCTACTCGTCCTTATGATAGTATGTCAAAGTCTAATCAAGAGAGGGAGTGTAAGATAGCTAAAATCTCTAAATTCCTCACTAAACTCAATAGGGATTCTAATAAGAACCCTTTGACAATGATGGCAATAGACTTTAATATCCCATGATGTAAAGGATCCATCTTGCTACTCAGTAATGTGATAATCCTTACTCCATTAGATCACTTTGCCTTGATAGTAATGCTGCTCTAAATATGGATGCTCAAGATAAGGAATGATTTTTTCTATCCAATAGTCTTGGTACCCTCTATAAATTTAAGCTGAATCCTGAAGAACTTGCATAGGCATCAAGTCCAATATCAGTCTCTATATATAATAGGGATTCAGTTTATTGAAATCTACTTTAGTTTTGAACTCTACTCCTTGCAAATTTGCTAAAAGAGCTAGAGAGCCATTCTTTCCTATATGATCAATTTTATAAAGACTTATACTTCTTAGCTCAAAGGTCATGAAGTATTTGCATCTGCTTCTTTTCTACTTATGTTATTGATGTAACAAAGCTTGCGATATAATCTCAACCAAATGTGCAAGGGAAATGAACCTTTCTTGCAATGCTTCCTCTTCACCCAAAGAAGGGTTTAGAGTAAATCTTGTTGTAGGAAACTCAATATCCAAAGGTAAAGAATGCTCTTTTCATATACTAATTTAAAGGGGTATGGCTTGTAGTACTTCTGAATGTTGTATTATAAGCCCCAACTGCCACATACAACTTCTTATTCCAATCATGCTTACCTTTAGATACAGTCTTGGATAAAATCCCTAGAAGCTACTTATCAAAACTCTCTACTTGCTCATTAGCTTGGGGGTTGCAAGGCATCATCTTATTATGTTTAATCTTAAAAGCCTCAATAACTTTTTTTAAAAATGTGTCCCATGATCAAACACAAGCTCCTTAGGTGGACCAAAATGGCAAACAATTTGTTTCAAAATAAAACTATCTATTTCCTCTCTTCTAGACTAATCATAAATTCTAATTTAATTGGTCATGGCTCATCCAACGTCTCGAGATCTAGCCTAGCCAAATCCACATCTCTGATTCTATCTTGAGCTTCTATGGGCTTATTCTTCCAAAGTCACGTGGTAGACATCTTCTGTAGTGGAGCCCTCTCTTGATTCATTACTTGATGAAGTCTCATTGTCGACATGATCCTCTAATGCATCTAATTCTATTGAAGATAAAGGTACTCTCTTGCTTTGAAGAGATTCAAGATATGCATCCACTAATACATATCTGACATCTCTACCAAAAATCAAATGACCAATGGATATATCCACTTGACAGTTGGATTGCAAGATCCAAGGCCTTTCTGATAATACTTGATAAGTTGAGCACCCTCCAAACCTAATAACCCTAAAGTCCAAAATGCATTCCACATTAGCAATAGTCATGTAGAGTTTGGTAATATAACCTTTTGATTGTCTTAAACTATCATTAGCCATCCGCAGAATTGTGGAGGCATGCTTTTGGATTTCTAGTCCTTGCCTTTCTATCAACTATAAACACATAATGTTGACAAAGGATCCTATATCCACAATGGCATGATCCACTAATATGCCATCAACATATGCTGACGATACCACCATTGGACAATACTTTTTAGCATGTTCAAACTAGTCATCCCCCACAGAAGCTATTTCCAAGGATTTGATCATACATCCAGTGCAAAGAATCTTTTTAAACTCTTTATAAACTCTTGGAGATAATCAAGTGCAGGAGATTCACACTAGGCGCTTTACCTTTGCAAAGAGAATTGGCCAAGTTAAATTCATGATAATTAACAATGGTTATCTTTTTCTGCCATACCATCTTTCTCTTAGTCACAAAGACCAGGATTAAGTGCCTCTTTCATGGCTTTTATCTTATTCTTTGGAGGCTCCTTATTGAAGTTAGCTTTGCCATGAGAAAAATTTAAAGGACTGACTTCGACATCAAGGTTAAGGACTTGTGTCTCCTTATCATTATGTTTAGGATTTGCCTCAATAGGTTGTACATTATCTCCATTACCTTGTTTAACCTTTTGTTCTCTTGTAATGCCCGTAGATTGGAAGCCTCAGTGATGTTGACATGCATAACTTTGATAAGGCTAACACCATTGCCACTATGCAGCTCTTCTATGATAGCTTTTCCACTTTGCAATATTTGATTTGAACACCATATTAGGGAATTTGGAAAATTTTCCAAGTCCCAAGTTCAAATAAGTGATAAATATTTGACCATGTGACTAAATCTTGATCCATATTTGAAAGTCAGATTTGGGAAGGTAGCTTATATAGCATTTAGGGTGGACTTCACCTGTAAGTAGGATAAGAAGATTTGACCATCTGATCAAATAATAAAGGTATTGAGGTGAATAACTGCCTTCCAAACATAGAGAATCCCGAGAAAGAGAGGCTGTGAGTACTCCCACAAATCCAAGCAACAAACAAAGTACTTAAACACTCTCCTCTCTCACACAAAGCCATGAACCTCTGCGCACAAGAAATAGTGCCATGAATTCATCCTCACTCCCTCTCTCCCAAAAGATTAGACATGAAGCACTAGAGAGGGGAGGAGAGTTGCACAGAATGAGAGAGGAGATGAGACATGCAAGAAGTAGTAGTTATAGGAATCCTCCTACAACCACCTCCTCATGCGACTCCTCAAACCCTCAATCTTTTATTTCATAAAAGAATTTCAAATACAATGTTTTTGTTATTGTTCTTTACACTAAGGTTCATAGCCATAAATGTATTAGCCCAAGTACAAATGAATTTTGTATGTCCAAAAGATCTTGCAATTGCAATACATTAGACAATACATAACATGGTTTTTGATAAATTTTGCACTAAATAAAGGGTTCATCATTCTCCCACACTGGAGAGGTGAGCTCCTGCGAACCAAGATTGGTGAAGACCCGCAAATCTTCATCACTTTTCTTCATCAAAAGGCTTCTTTGACCTTGAGACACTCCCACACTTATTCTTCAAACTCCATGTTACATAGAACACAAGAGGGATCTCCCATCCGCCTTTGGTCCACAAAAGAACATCTCCCACAACATAAGAAGAATGACTTGAGCACCATAATCCCCCGTGCAAATATGGCTCCATAAATCAATTTTATACCATAGCACACCCTTGCTTATGATTTCACCAATGTAGTTCTCCAGTTGTGGTCCTTTTCCATCATAGATGTGACTTTGAACTTGGACTATTATCATTATTGGCTTGTGTGTGATAGAGAGGACATTGATGATTGCATGTGAATTGGGAATAAGAGTTAGGGTTTCTTTATTAGATTTTATTGAAAAGAAGGATAGAGAGGAGAAAATATGTCGTTCTGGAAAATCCATTGCCTTGAATCCGTAGCTTTCAAAGAGGGCGAAATGCATCCGCATGCAAGATAAGGACTTCCCATCATTTTGCTTCGCCAGGGTTGGTGATCTGTGCTACGAGTCATGGCTGCGTTGATTCTTCCCTGCCATGAATCTCCTAATGCTGTCGATTATGTCGTCTTCTTTCTTGTCTGTATGTGGTGATGGGATGAAAGGCAATTGTAGTTCAAATTAGGGATTAGCAATTGGGCGACCTGAAGAAAGTAAACGTGTGAAAACCATTGTTGAATAGGACATTGCTGAGAACTTGCATTTCCTAGTCAGAATCCATGTATTCTGACACATATTTATGATCGCAGTGTCTCTTTCTTTTGTTCTTTACTGCACTAAAAGTTGAAATCCCTGACCTTCTTGTTTGGAAAGCACACATATTTTTCTATATTTCTTTTAATAAGGATTTCAATAGCAATCTCTCTCAGAACTTCCTCTCCTCTTGGCTTCTTTGCATGCCATCTAAGATCACCTCCTTCCCGGCAAACGCACCAATGAATAACTACCTTCCAAACACAAAGAATCCCGAGAAAGAGAGGCTGTGAGTACTCCCACAGATCCAAGCAACAAACAAAGTACTTAAACACTCTCCTCTCTCACACAAATCCATGAACCTCTGCGCACAAGAAATAGTGCCATGAATTCATCCTCACTCCCTCTCTCCCAAAAGATTAGACATGAAGCACTAGAGAGGGGAGGAGAGTTGCGCAGAATGAGAGAGGAAATGAGACATGCAAGAAGAAGTAGTTATAGGCATACTCCTACAACCACCTCCTCATGCGACTCCTCAAACCCTCAATCTTTTATTTCATAAAAGAATTTCAAATACAATGTTTTTGTTCTTGTTCTTTACACTAAGGTTCATAGCCATAAATGTATTAGCCCAAGTACAAATGAATTTTGTATGTCCAAAAGATCTTGCAATTGCAATACATTAGACAATACATAACATGGTTTTTGATAAATTTTGCACTAAATAAAGGGTTCATCATGAGGGTTCCCAAAGTCCATGAAAATTCCCAAAATCCCTAAAAAAGTATTTTTAGTTCCTCATCATGATGAATGTTATTCCCTTGTGCTCAATGATTAATCAAACTAGGCTGCTCACTCCCTTGTTAAAGAGAGTTGATCTTACTCTAGCAGGTACTAGCTAGATGGTTGGACTTTCCACATATTGTGCATTCGATATTGAGACAATTTCTCAAATAGTATTGACTACCACAGTGCATACATCCAAATCTCGATGGACCACCCTCTTTACGATGTCGACTTCCTATCAAGTTTTATTGCTTCTTTAGGAAATTAACATCCATGGCTATTTTCTTAATGCTTCATCATGTCCTTGACTTTTCCAAGAATATTTGATACACTAGACTCATAACTGTGATCATCCACTTACCATTAGGATGTTGAAGTAATCACCTGATTAGGGATCGACTACCGCTGATTAATTGACATGACATCAGGATTCATGAATTGGCTTACATTATTTAGTGGAACCATTTCGCTAGCCATTGGCATAGCAACATTAAGAGGAGCGAGCAGCATGGGCACATTCCACATTATGCTTCCTCGTCCATTCAAATCAATCATAGGTGTACTAGTTGCACCTCGACTTCCAGTGATCAATGCCAAATTATTCCCAAGACAACCTAGACTCAAATTCAGGTTTTCCTTAGAGGCTTAGGCCACTTGTAAGCATGACTCTACCTCCTGTACTCATGTAATAGCAGTGTCTATATAAGCAAGAGCAACATTACTCAATTATACTTGGATATTGAAGTCTAATCCATATAAAAAGTACTGCAATTGGAAAATAGGTGGAATAGAAATAGAGGTTTGCAATTTATCAAACATGTCTTTTAGTTTCTTGGCATACACTTGAGCACTCTCATGGGGCTCTTGACATGTCACATTCAAAATCCACATTCAATACTGACCACCTCTCTTAGGGGCAAACTCTCTTCAGAAGGCAACAAAGAATAAGTTAATTGTGGTTATGGTTTCGACTTTCAAGCCATGATAATACAATTTGTAGATCTTCCTTTTAGAGTCATATTGAAAAACATCATGAGCTATTCTTCGTTCAGAACTCGACAATTTAACATGAATTTTGGCATGCACTTATATGAAGATTCACATCTTCTTGTGCAAACCTATTAAAAATGTGTAAAGAAAAACCTAGAACTGGCAAACCTGATGTTCGTGCAGGTAGTATTGCAATGGATTGCACCATCATGACAACTATGTTTGCTCTAGGGGTTTGTATTAGTGGGGTTGCACTCCCACTCGAAGTAGACTAAGTTTTCAAGAAAAGAGGAATGCTAGAGGTTCCTCCTTCCCCTTAGATGGATTGACTAGGATACCAATTGGGTCAACAATACCTCCCTTTCTCAAAGATATCCAACTACTATACCTAGGAGAATATCTCCTAATGATTCTAGCTCACCATCTAACCCTCTACCTCTTTCTTGTCATTGAATATTGGCTTGTGATGGTGTCTATTAGGAAAAAACATATCTATTCCAATGCTCTTTGATATAAATTGGTTCATTCGTCCCTATTAACCAAGATTTAAAAACCACCATTTATTAGCAGCTCCCAAGGAAAACGTACCACTTATCAGGATCTAAAGTAGGCCCAGCTGGCTCTAGGGCACTAGCTGTTGACCTCCTATGCTCACGAAACCACCCTCATGGCCAGGTGCGGATAGAGCATCTAGAGGCTACTACTCTAAATAAGTCATGTGTTTGTGTCGATTTGCAATTTAACGGTTTTTCCCCTTCTCAACAGAGAGAGTATCCCAATATAGAGGTGATCAATACCTTGATTCATATACACAAAGAGCTTCCCCTAGTAGAGTGTTATGGCTCTTATGACTTTCCTCTTACACCCTAGGGATTGGCCCCAGGATGCACCATCTCCAACATAAAACATAAGTGTAATAGAGTCATCTCATAATATAAATGGAACAATCTAGGAGTATATATATTCCTCACTTGATTCATTTTCCAAGATATTGCACTACCTTACTGCAAAGGGGAATCTTACACTCTCAACGTTTGTCATCATCACCACCTAGACATACAATTGTAATTCATCTAGGAATTTATCTTCTAATACCATATTTAGATTGCACATACAAAGTGTATAGCATCATATGCTCAAAAAGTTAACTAAAAACTAGCCAACATGATGTGTACAAACAATCTTTTCATGATTTCCTTCTACTAGTGTTATGTTGTGTTGCTAAGAAACAACATCACTGGAGCTAATCCATGCTATTACATCCCTTAAGAGTTATATAAACTGCAACCTATATTCTAAGATATGCAAAGAAATTAGCAACTTAATCAAATGTATTTCCATTTCATCTCCACAGTCCCTAACGTTTATATATTGTTTGCTTACATAAATGTAAAAAGATTTCGTAATAATTTTTCATAAATAAAAGCCTTAAATACACACTTTAATATATAAATAAAGGCAAACTAAGGTAAACCCTCATGCTTCACCTTCATTACGCAATCAAAAACATCCTTCTAATATTTTTAAAATTTTTATGTATAAATATTATTCTTTTAAGATTTTTTTCCTTTATATGGCTATTTTCCATGAAATTTTCCATCTATTTCAACATAAATTATTAACTTTTTTGATTTTTTTGATTTTCATGACTTATGTAAAGTGTGATCAATCAACATACTCATTTTCATGCCATATGAAGTTCATTTGATCCCCAAAATCCAAAACAATTCCACTTTACATTGAATCTCATGTTTGGGGTTTTGTGATTTTATTATTTTCAATATAGATTTAAAAACGATTGAATTTCTAAAATTATAGACATCATTAAGCATATTTCAACCATTTGGAATCATCTTTCCATCATATGCACTATAGATTCACTAAGAATTTTAAATAAGAGTCACTTACTCAAAAAACTACCATATGTACATCTCCCATTTTGAGAAATCGAGCCATTGACGCTATTTTCCATCCATCTGTTGTTTCATCCAAATCACTCGATCTATGTGCCATTACACTTTCGAACCATCATTCATCCTCGATTCGTGAAATTAGCCCTCCCTCTGTCTCTCTCATACGCAACCATATGAATAAGAAACAAAGACGAGAGAGAAAGAAGAGAGAGAGACTAAAAAAAGATATCTTCATTCACTCTGTTGTGTGATTTTTGGAGTGATGGTTGGCAAAGAATTAATGGAACTCATAGCCTAGAGAGAATGGAAAAGATTATGATAGTTCTAAAAATGTAAATTTTTAATGGGAGGAAGGGGCATCAAGAAAAATGAGTCCCCCCTCCCCCATCTTGTGAGTTTTTTGGGCCTCTTGGCTTTACTAACCATGATTATAATTCAAATTTGGCATTTTCACACTTATCAGAAGTGATAATGGCCTAGATAGAGGGGCAAACAACCTCTGAATCACAACCTAGATGGACGGACAGCTTTTTGGAATCATTTCACCTTGACCTCTATTACATGATTTTTGGCTTTTTGTTCTAATAGCTACTTCATAATGCCAAAACTTGCAGCCATTAAATGGGGGGTCAAATGAACTCTGATTTGATAAACAAATACTTGCATTGGATTCCTAGGATTGAAATGCATCTAGATAGACTCTAGCTCCTTCATCCTCCATGACTCTTTCATTTTTGACCAAAAATTCATTTTGTATAGTGTTAGGTTACTTTTGCACTTGATTCCGACTTTAAAATCAACCCTCCATTGAGATGGGTGTTTCAAAAATGGAATAGGGATTCACTCTTAAAATTTCCATGTTTGTTGGATTTGTTGCTTGTTTCCAAGTCTAAGAGTCTTTAGTACATCAATTGAGATAAAAAGAAAACCTTGAACCTTGAGTGATGGAATAAAAGAAAGAGAAATGGGCCAAAATATTGTTTACTAATGTGGAGAATGAAATTTATTACACCAAGCCAAGGTAAAATTAGTTTTTGAATCACATGAGGCGTCCAAAAACATGTAAGAAGTTCAAAAACCATGGTCAGAATACCCTATGTTTGAGAATTTCATTCAAAAAAAATTATTAAGATTTCTCATGCGTATGTTGTGTTCTATTCTCAAACTCTAATCACTTGTTGGCAACACATAAACCTATGAGCTCTCCAAGAATTCTATACATACTTATCTATTGGCTTGGTTGTTGAAAGAAGCTCAAAAGTATGAAATTTTGGTTTGTCATTAAAATTTAGATCTTTATGACCTATGGAAAATTCATGGGAGAGAAGAGTTTAAAAACCAATAAACTACTATTGAGAAGGTTATTAAAGGCATTAAGGACTTGCTTTAATGTGATTAGGAGTTGTGAATGCTACCTCTTAGGCCCTTCAATTTTTCTTGATGGTCAAGTTTGTTTTGAACACTAGATCACTCTACCATACCAACACTCACCAGCACTCCTTAGTAACTCTTGATCGTGCATGTTTCCTTGTGGATTACTCAAGTAGTCGAGGACATGTCATCCTTTTTGGTGCCCCCACTTAGGAATGTTAAGATTGACTTTAGTGCCCTTGACTCCTACACCACACTTGATTCATAAGATGGAAAACTTTTATCCTAAATTTCATGGAAGAAGAGACGCTTAAAGGTTCCTAGAGAAACTAGAACTAGGTCACACCATACAAAGGCTTGTAGAACTAGCTACCAAGTCCCAAAATTTTAAAATTCAACTTTTGAATGAGGGTATAAATTTATTAGAAACTTATGAGAAGCAGCTAAGTAAAATAATACCTCTATTTAGTTGGAGTATGAAGTAAAAAATCAAGCTTTTCTAGATGAGTTTCAAGAGTTTGACACCCCACAAGATTTGTGGGAAAAGATAGAGCTATGCTATAGGAAACAAGACCATTCCATCGAGTCATTTGCCATATATTTTGAGAGACTATGGGACCATTGGAGCAGTGCCTTGGGAGATGGGGAGAGAGCACCAACGATGTTTCTTAGATTGTCCAAGAACCTATTGTAGGAGTAGTAAATGTTTTGGAAGAATGGCATTGTTGTTCTTGTTCTAGATGATGCTATTGAGGTTTAAAGAGCTATTATAGAGACTATTGCTAGCAACAATAGTAACTATTCTTACTGGTGCTCTTACCCTTACCATTATTCCTGCCACTACAAACTATAGGGTCTTGCTATAGATAGAATTATTGCATTGTTGTAGGGAGTTTCTTGCACCTCAAAGATGATCAATTGGAGTACTTTGAGATTAATATCTCAGAGGGATAGCCACATTCTATAGAATCTCAACCCATGTAAAATGAACATTCACACCAACATGAGAAGAAAATGTTGATTGATTAGATGTTGGAGCTATCATGATATCTCTATTAAGTGACATGTCCTTGCAATCCCATTCTACTAATATACCAATGCTACACCTACTAGTCAAGGATTGCAAAGGAGAATTGCCAAAGAGAAATGCTAGAGGATTTCTAAGAAGACTTCCAACATGTTTTAACTATGGTGAGGCGGGACACATAAGCCCAAACTATCCACAACCTAGGAGATTAGGAGGTGAAATGGATCAACTTCCCAAGAACTTACACCTTAGAGAAAATGATTAGGAGGTGAATTGTATTAACTTCCCAAGCACTTACACAATAGACAAAATAACTATGAGGTGAAATGTATCAACATCCCGAGAACTTACATAGTAGACAAGATGATTATGGGATTGATATACACAAATCGTCAAATTTTAGAGGTCTTACTATGGAGGAGAAAGAAAATATTGCATTCAATTGCATTTTGGAAGCCAACAAAGAGGTTGATGTAGCACCTACTGTGAAGAGGAGAAGAGAGGTAGAGAGGGATGACCATTAAGACTGGTGAGCGGTGAAGAGCAAGGGAAAAAGAGGATGTTGAGACCCACAAGGGGAAGACAAAAGAGGTTGCAAAGTAGATATAGACCAGGACTAGAGCTCCTAGGAGACATTATCATATAGCTGAATTGCCTTTAGGTTGAGGAAAGGAGGATTATGAAATTCGAAAGGAGTTGGTTGGAAGGAAAGATAACATCTCTTTTTCTCAACTTATGTAGCTTTCCCCTAAGATGAGAAGATAATGGAAGAGGTTAGTGAATCCCAAGGCCAAAGAGAAGAAAAGAGGGACAATCAATATCTTAAGTGTTGAGGAGTTTCCTTACATTTTTCCAATAGTGAATGCCTGATATAGAAGCACATATTGGAGGGGTAGAGGTGTGTCTCATTACACAAGTCTATGTTGAAAATTTTGGGATTAAGATAATTGAAGGATTGAAATTCATATTGAGGTTGTCAAATCATACTTGAATTAAGTATCTAGGAGAGTCATAAAAGACCTTGAGGTCATGGTGTATGATGTACCCATCAATATAAATAATCATGTGATTCCAACTAGAATAGGGGCATTTCCTATTTTAGGAAGACCATGGCTGAGAAAAGTAGGAACTATCAAGATGATTGGGGCAATGGCACAATTACCATTTATGACTCGTGATGATTGCCAAGAAAGTTTGACATGTCTACAAGGAAGCCGATTGAAGAGGAAAATAATGAGCTTAAGGTGAGTGTGAGGATGAGTGCACTGAAACCTTTGAAGGAGAGGAAGATGGAGACGAGGAATCTGAAACAACAAAGACATATTATAGTCAAGATATCTCCTACCGTGCAATGTGAATAGAATGAGATAAGGAGAGAATCTGAGAGTTATTTAGAAATTTAAATGACGAGGGCAATATTGAGAAGCTATTTTGTGGAAGTTCTTGTGAAATAAGAACTAAATACAATGAGTTACTTGTAAAACCTAGTAGATTGATTGAAGAGGTTCATTTTCTTGTTTTTGAAGAGAAATCCTTAGAGGATAAGGATGAATTTTATAGAGAGAGAGAAAACCCTTAAAATGGAAGGATTTGGCAATGAGAAAGAGCCGGTTGAAAGTGATTTTGGACCTCGTGAGAAGATAAGCTAGTGTATTGTGGATGCTTCTTTGGAAAACATCAAAAGTGAGTTTGAAACTCTAGAATGATCTCTTTTGGAAATGAAGTTGAGGAAATAAATAAAGGGATGGTGGGCTTATGGCCAATGCCCCTAGACAAAGAGTTTTGTGAGGACCATAAACATTGTTAGAGGGTGATTGAGAGTTTTGTCAATAAAAATCTCAAGGATTTTTGGTGAATTAGTGCTAGAGATAAAGGAGTTGCCTTCAAAAATTTTGCCATTTGAAGTAGGCTTTGATGAGAATGTGTTTAATTGAGGCTCTCTTAGTGTCGAGGAAAGTGATGAGTGTGCAAATACAAAAGGTTTTGAATCTTGTGATTATGTTGATTGTGATGAGGAGTTAGTTTATTGTTTTGTAAGTAATGTTGATACAAAGGTTGATGTGAGTGAAGAGGTGAGTCAAGAGTTGACTCTAGTTGGTGTTGATGGTTGTGAGGATACCATATTTGAGTTAGAAGAGAGTAGACATTGCATAGCACCTTGCAAGCTTTGTGTGGATGAAAGATACATTTTTTGAAGCAACAATACACGCAAATCCTCGATGGATGATTATTTAGGTTCGTTGAGAACACCTAAGGGTGAGATTGAGAGAGATGTTTATGACCTCGATGATGACCTTATGTGTTTCCTAAAGGAAATGGCTAAAGAGCTACCTAAAGTAGGTCCTAGACTCAAGAGGACTAAGGAAGAGTGTTTGAACATCTTGTCTAAAGTATCTTTAGAGATTGTACAATAATAAGTGAGTTTAGATTTTGCTTCAAGAGGTCAAATGTTGGAATTCACTAATGAAAAGGACTTAGAGGTTGAGATTGTCAATAATGGATTTGAGCAAGAATCCATTGTGAGAAATTTTGAGAGAAAAGATTATGTTCAAGATAATGACTTATTTACTACCTGAGATAAGGTTGCAAATGATATGGCCAAAGAGACAAGTGAAGTAGAGAGAAAGTAAAAGACCTTTCTAGATGTTGTTGAATACCCCATTGATGAAGTTCGTAGCAACTTAAGAGGTTGTGAGGTAAAAGAAGAAGTTAAAAATGGTAGATTATTGTCAAGTGGAAGTGGATACAATGTGGCTAAGTTTGAGGATGAGCTTATATTTTCTAAACCCTAAAAATCATACACTTTATAGGGAAAAAAGAAACACATGCAAATTGTTTTGGGCACATCATAGGGTCCCCTTATACCTCTTCATCTCATTTATTTCCATGCCATTGGTAAGATGCACTTAAATGCACAATCTTGATGTATAGCATGACATGACGTCCATTGGAGCTATATCCCATCAGCCCAGATGCATGTGCATGTCAAATTGCACCTTCATTATGCACTCACCTTCTTTACATAACACTTTAGGGACTTTTGACACATGTTAGAAACCTCTTATTCTAAGAGGGAAAGGTGGTAGGGTGAGCTAAGGGTTGTGCAAGAGTCCTCGACAATGGGAATTAGTGCTAGGTTTGAACTCTATTTCCATTATTATCTTATGGAGAGATGTTAGTAGGGAGTGGGATGAGATTAGTTCATCTTGATTAAAGATGTACGGAAAAGGGGAGTATATTTAGGTTTCTAAATGTTTATTTTTTGTATTATGGCCTTGTATATGTGTGTAAGTATACACTACAAGGATATAGGATAATAGTGATGGCCGTTTCTGATGCAACTTAGTGGCATCGCTATTTGGATCGCATCGGTACTTAGATGAAAAAAATGCGCTAAAACCCGAGCATGGCATTTTACACAAAAGAGCGAAAGAGAGATTAAACTACATTGTGCATTTGAGAGGGAGAGGGAGAGAAAAAGAGAAAGAGGGAGCAGGAGAGCTTCTCACCGTCGTCGTCGTCGTTTGCGAAGGAGAGGAGGAAGTGCATGAAGGGTGAAGAGGAGTCGTTGTCGTGAAGAGGAGTTGTTGAATCCATCCTCGAGTCTTTGCGGTGAGTGCATTGCTCCCTCTTGGTTTGTTTTTGTTTTTATCATTTTCTTTTGTATTTTTTTGGTTAAAATTGATGTGTACTGAGAGAGAAAGAGAGGAAATGAGGGAGGGAGAGGAAGAGAGAAAAAGAAAGAAAAAATGTGAGAGAGAGGGAATAAACATGAAACATAATAAAGAAAGAGAGAAAAAGAGAGAGAGGGAGGGAGAGAGGAAAATGAATGGATAAAAAACAGAGAGGGTAAGATCTTGTTCTTTAATTTCTTCTTTTCTTATTTGTTGTAGTAGTAGTAGTAGTAGTAGTAGTAGTAGTAGTAGTAGTAGTAGTAGTAGTAGTAGTAGTAGTAGTAGTAGTAGTAGTAGTAGTAGTAGTAGTAGGAGTAGGAGTAGGAGTAGGAGTAGGAGTAGGAGTAGGAGTAGGAGTAGGAGTAGGAGTAGGAGTAGGGGTAGCGGTAGCGGTAGCGGTAGCGGTAGCGGTAGCGGTAGCAGTAGAGAGAGAGAGAGAGAGAGAGGTTTTGTTAAAGGTGCACCTTTGGTGTCTTCGAGAAGGCAAGTACTAGTAGTAGTAGTGGTAGTAGTAGTAGTAGTAGTAGAGAGAGAGAGAGAGAGTGAGAGAGTGAGTGAGTGAGAGAGAGAGGTTTTGTTAAAGGTTCATCTTGGGTGTGTTTGACGCTTCAAGAAGGAAAGTAGTAGTAGTAGTAGTAGTAGTAGTAGTAGTAGTAGTAGTAGTAGTAGTAGTAGTAGTAGTAGTAGTAGTAGTAGTAGTAGTAGTAGTAGTAGTAGTAGTAGTAGTAGTAGTAGTAGTAGTAGTAGTAGTAGTAGTAGTAGTAGTAGTAGTAGTAGTAGTAGTAGTAGTAGTAGTAGTAGTAGTAGTAGTAGTAGTAGTAGTAGTAGTAGTAGTAGTAGTAGTAGTAGTAGTAGAGAGCGAGAGAGAGAGAGAGAGAGAGAGAGAGAGAGAGAGAGAGAGAGAGAGAGAGAAAGGTTTTGTTAAAGGTGCACCTTGGGTGTGTTTGACACTTCGCGAAGGCGAGTAGTAGTAGTACTAGTGGTGGTGGTCGTGGTAGTAGTAGAGAGAGAAAGAGAGAGAGAGAGAGGTGGTGGTAGTAATATATATATATATATATATATATATATATATATATATATATAGTTAAGGGTGTACCTTAGTTGTATTCGATGCTTTGGAAAGGCGTTGTCGAAGAGTTTGTGAAAGCAATGTCACAACCACAGAAGTCCTTGATAAATTCCAGAATAGAAGATCAAACAGGTGAATAAGAAAAATGAGGAAAATGATGTCAAATAGTATTCATATTTCTGTCATGAAGTTTGCAAAATACAGGATGACTTCAACTGATTTTAGGCCTCTTAATTTAATTCTGCAGCATTTGTAGATCCTTGACCTCAAGTCATATGTGCAGAAATTCAGAATTCAATATACAACACCATTGTGATCTTTTTGGATTCTGTTATCAATAATGTGCAGGAAATTGCCATTAGTGAGTTTACAAACAAGAGGCATGAAGTGTAATAAAATCTCTTTACTAATATCTCAAACTGTGGACCATCCTGCGTGGAAATTGTATTTATTCACCAAGATTATCAATGTCTTCAGAATTCGTAGTCATTGTTCATATTTGGAGCCATGGAAGTCAAAGATATGTCATGAGAAAGGGAGTGTGTTGCAATTGTCCAAAAGCCTGATGACAATAAAGCTCTATTGTAGTTGCTGCTTTTAGAGACTAAGGGATGATTCCGTAGACGCATTCTTGAACATCTGAAGGAATCTTTCCACATAAACCACCTTTCTCTAAACCTCTATCTCTATAAACAGCTGTAATCCCAGAACTGTGGCCTTCAAACCCGCTGTAGGATGGAGAACATAAATTGTATGCAAATTCTTTCTATGTTCATGGACTAATAGTTGCTGAAGTCACTTCATTCAGCCTGGATCAGGCTACATTTGCCATGCTGCCGCAGAGAGGAAATATATAACTGTGTAAGATCTTTGCATCAACGGCTCAAACTCCTTTACAACATAGAGCACAAGTTATTCCAAGTCAAGACACCGCAATAAAAATTGTGCTCCTCCTCACAAGCTTTGAGGTTCAGTAATCTTCAGATCAATACGGAGAGATGTTCAGACCACTACAGTTCTTTCCCTCATGAACTCAACGAACCTTGTCACTGGAATGTATACACTCTGAGTAAAACCTCCATCGATTGAATCAGAACCTTTGATTTATCCTCCTGCAACGCCTCTTTCCTGATACAAAAGCAGATCCCGGTACCGCACGAAATTCAATTATCTGTTTGATGGTTAATCTTCCTCTTGTCAACACTATTGCAAGGGATTTTCTCTCTCTGTGTTTTGCTGGTGCCGCCCCTCTTTGCGTTCAGCTTTTATTCGGCTCTCCCACTCCTTTGATGCTTCCTCCCCATCGTTTTTGTTTTAACCGTCGACGTTGTCTGAGCTCGTCATCATATGTGTCTTGTAGTGCGTCCTTGTATTCATCATCTTCGCCACTGCAACTTCGTCCACCACCTACCGTCAAAACGCCAACTTAATCACCATCTTTAATGATCTAATATCGCATCTCTTTCCCAGTCGGATTATGCCGGCCCACATTGATCACCGCTTAGAGGCCGCAGTCAGTTCAGAAGACAATGTGCTTCTCCATCTTCATTGTCATCTCGTCTGTCGTCGCTTCAGCTTCTTCCACTTCTCATTTCAGAGTTTCATCTTCGTCTTGTACCTCCCCTTTTTCCGTCGCACACGTCCCCCAGGCTATTCTAGCTCCTCCTTTCGATGTTCTGTTCACCCAAAGATCGACTGCTTCTGCCAGCGTACTCCCTTATTCCCCAATTCCACGTAATACTCCCCTTTTCTCCCTATTCGTCCCGCACTCTCCTCCCCTGTTTCTGCCGCAGTTGCCTACGCTTTCCCCCCAAAATGCCTCCTTTTAAAAATAGCTCCAAAAGCTTCTCCTTTTTCCCCTCAAAGCACGGCTCTCCTTTTTCCTCCTTCTTTAGCCTTTCAAAATCCCCTCTTTAGCCTTCGTAGCTCTATTTCCCAGTTACAGAGATCCGCCCTATTTGTGATTCCCTTTTTCAAGTTAAACCACATTCCAAGCTACATGGGAAAGGTCATCATCGTTATTCTCGCAGCAAAGATACGATACTTGACTCGGAAAATCTATGTCATCGCATGATTCATGCATTCGACATGATGAAGCAAAAGATCACTACAGAATTATAACGTGGCCTTTCAAAAGTTGTGCATATCCTGTGATTAGGACATTCCATGTGTCTAGATCTCGATAAGGAAACATATCAAACACTGCTTGTGCCTCTGCCAGACAGCCACATTTAGCATACATATCAATTAATGCAATGCCCACATCCACATTTGTCTTCAATAGCCCTATCTTATCAATCTCAGCATGTATTTCTTGGCCCTTGTTTATAGCTCCAGCCATGCCACAAGCTTTTAAGGTGCAGACAATTGTGATACTATCCAAAGAGATATCCTCCTCATGCATTTGTTTGAATAATTGTAATGTCTTGTCTCCTTGATCCTGTTCAACATAGACTGAAAGCAATCCTTCATACTCGCTACTATACTCATACGCAGAAAATAAATGTAATCACAACAACTAAATATGTACAAGGTACCAAATCCCATGCACAACTTTTGGGTGGTTTACACACCTCGAATGCGTAGCAATATGACATCCACGCCCTCTAATCCTGCGCATCCTCCGGATGGGCCAACTACCCATGATCATTATCATCAAGATCCACAAACAAATCATTCTCTTCGTTATGCATTTCCGGTAGATCAACAAGATTATCAGCCATATCATCTGTCTCTTCCATTGGAGTTTCTTGTCGTTGCTCTTCTCTTGAAAATTCTTCCAATGCATAATCCTCATCATCTCTTCTCTTGAAAATCTTGATTCTTTTTCCAGCAATAGGCACTCTAAGCACTGTCCCATCCAATTCAGTCAGCTCATATGTTGCATTATCAAAAACATGTCTAACTATGTATGGCCCAAACCATCTTTTCACCATCTTCCGAAGTGCAGTATGCTGATTTTCAAGGCTGCTATCAAAGACCAAAACCCAATCTCCCTCTTCTATTGCTCTAGGCTGCAAGCGATGCCTGCTATCAAACCTGTCCTTGTTCCTTAGTCTAGCAACTTTCAACCTGTCAATAGCTAGCTGAATATCCTCAGGTCTCCTCTCCAACTGTCGAATCCGAAGAGCTAAGAGCTCCTCTCTCGTCAAATCCTCCTGCCAAGGTAAAACTGACCAAGTCAAAGCACAAATCTCAATCGGCATAACAGGTTTCTGACCATACATCAACTCTGCAGGCATATATCCTGTGGTAACACTATGAGTCGTACGATCAGCCCACAAAGCAAATGGTAGAAGTCTTGGCCATTCTCCAATCCGTCCTCTGCATGCTTTGGCTAATGCTTTCACTATTGGCGGATGCCCTCTTTCACTCTTCCCATTTCCCTCTGGATTGTATGTTGTGGTTAGAGCCAATTTGATTCCTAGCTGAGAGAAAAACTCCCTAGCTTCATCTGCATCCAATTCACCACGATCCGCAGTGATCTTACCCACACAACCATACCTGCAGAAAATTTCCTCCAATAAGAACTTACACACTGCACTAGTGGTCTTCGTTCTCAAAGATCTGCCCTCAACATGATTAGTAAGATCCTCTCTAGCCAAAACAATGTATCTCATCTGCCATAGACCCATAGGCATGGTAACCAAATCAACTACCCACTTATAATGAATGCATAGCGGATAGGTCGGATGAAGCTCATCCCTATGACGCACTACTGAATACATCTGGCAGTCTCTGCAAGTCTCAACAAAGTGAGAAACATCTCTATACATGCCTTTCCACCAATATTTCTCCTTGATTTTCTCATAAGTAGCCCATACTCCTCTATGACCAGCCCAAGGACTCTCATGAAACTCCCTCATCACCTGTAACTGTGTCTCTCTATCGCAGACAACCCGCAAAGGTAATCCGCCTCTTTTCTTCGGATGCTTCCAAAGAAATCCGTCCTTGAGAAAATAACCATAGGCTTTCCTTCTGATCTTCTTGAACTCTTCATCTATCCATTCATCTCTTTTGCTTAGTGTACTAAGGTACCTGCCAATGTGCAACCAATCTCCAACATAGAGCTCTTCTGTGAAAGCCACAATATCATAGACATGACAAACATGATCAACCATAGTGGCTGAAATTTCTGCATCATCCTCTTCTGCAAGTAGAGTCTCCTCATCATCATACCTGGCTCTAGACAACATATCAGCCACTAGATTATCCTTCCCTGCTATGTGTTTAAATTCCGGATTCAATGACTTGATGTATGCAATCCATCTCAACATAGCTATATCCGGAGTAGAGCAACTCGTGATCATACCAATCAATGGCAAGCAATCTGTCTCTACCACAACTGAAGCTCCAATAAAGTACTCCTTGTCACATTTGAGAGCCGTGACAATTCCCAATAACTCCCTCTTGATTTGCGGATATCTCCTCTGTCTCTCGTTTAAGACTTTCGCCCCAAACCGAATAGCATACCTATTTCCATCTGCATCATCTTGACCCATAGCCCAACCTATGCCAATTGGACTAGTGTCAACTGTCAATACAATAGGCCTATCACAATTATAATCTGCTTTTCTAAGAGTAGGAGCATTCTGCAATAACTTCTTCAATTTCTGCATGGCTCTAGTGTGGCTCTCATCCCAATAAAATTTCTGCCCCTTTCGAAGTAGTTGATACAAACAATCTGCAATGTGTGCAAAATGAGGTATCCAAATCATATAAAACACACAAGCACCAATGAATCTCCGTACCTCAGAAGTGGTAGAACAATACTCTGCAATCTTGCCTATAGCATTCACCTTATCAGGTGAGGGTTTCCTGCCATAATATCCCCACATATGCCCAACAATGACAACCTCATTCACTCCAAAAATAGATTTTTGCCCTGAAAGTGTCAAGTTTACTTCTTCTAACCTGGCCAAAATCTTCTCACATGCTGAAATATGATCAGCCACAAAGTATCTGCATCCCTGCTCATTTAGGCTCTCATTATTCTCTTCTTCTGCACACCCCTTAATGGGCACATCATCCAAGAAAGGCATAGTAAGCTGAGGTATGTAATCACGAAGAACCTTATGCATGGCATTCATCATATGCGCAACAGAATTAGTGGCACCTTGAGGTAAGGTACACATCCTGACAAGCCCAATAGGGGTTCTCATGGTGGTTATATCCCTGCTTTCCAAAGCCAGCTGAAACTGATCATATCCTGAATACAAATCACCCAAAGAATAGATGGCACGTCCAGCAAATGCATCTGCAAACTCATCCACAACTGGACCTATACCAACATTCCTGATAGTAACTCTATTCACTGGCTGCATGTCCTGAATAAATCGAAGAATACCATTCTTCTTTGGAACTGTAAACCACCTCTTTGAGTATGGTGCAGATGAAGGCTCAAGTATTCCCATCCTGATTTTCTCATTCAATAAATCAATCAGCTTTGGCAAGTGTGCTTTAGGCACTGGAATAGGTCGGAGATTCCATGGAATATGAGGAATAGTAAAAATAACCATAGGAGCAACAATATCAGGATTCACACATCCAATCTCATGTGGGACAAAAGCAAATCCCCTTCCATGACGCTCAAGCATCTCCTGAAAGCATTGCTTCGCCATGGGTAACAAGAAATCACCATGTCCAATTTTCAATTCAGCAAGTATCTCTGCTGAAAATTTATGACCAATATGCTCCGGATTCCTCAAAATTTGCTGTTTAGCAGCCCTCTCTATTTGCTGATCACTGTCAGGTGGAAGCGGTACAGCAACCGGCTTCACCTTCTTATCCACAGTTTTGTATTTCGTGTCAACCCTGGCTTCATTATGCTCTTCTGCATTACATAACCCTTGCTGTAAATCAGCAATTCTGCACTCCAATGGCTCAATATTCTCAGCCCTCTGCTCTATGGACTGCATAGAAACAGCCCCAAACTCTGAATGCTGAAATATTTCAGCAGTAAACTCTGTTGGCTGAAAATTTTCAGCCCTCTGTCTCTCTGAAAGCTGATCATAACCAGCTGGAAACTCTGTTTGCTGAATTTCTTCAGCACTCAACACTCTTTGCTGAGTTTCCTCAGCCTCTGACTCAATTTGTGACACAAAATCTGCAATTTCATGAAACATGTCCAGGGATTGCACTAATACATTACCATGACAATTCAGCGTATCAGTTTTCAGCATATCTCCCATCTCTGACATCGTATCTGCACAAATCACACTGTCATACATACCATCTATGTGCTCATCATCCTCCAAAATTCCTGCATTATTCAAATTTTTCTCCTTCCTGCATATATACTGCCTGGCAGCTCTAGACAATCTAGAAGTCTTCTGATAGCTCATTGAACTGTTTGCTGAAATCCCAACATAACCGTAGGAGAAAACACTACTGCCAGGAGGCGAGAACTCCAATCTCCTCTCCTCTGTACCACCATCATCTCGCGAAACGGCGGTACCTAATGAAAACCCGAATCCCTCACAGTGGGTAAGGGTGCATCTCTGAGAGTATCCCTGTTTCTAACATGATTCACACATACAGTCATAAACTGAACTGCTCTCATACCATCTTTACTACGAATCCGTGCATAAGCAGATCCATCATCCATGACCTTTGTTTCCATGCGCATCTCTGTAATGAATGGCTGTCCAAGAATTATGGGATACGAGCATGAATCCTGCACAAAGAAATGAAAATCCTCCTCTACATCACCAATAGAAACCCTGACACTAGGGCAAGCAGCATATAAATCACCTGCAGTGTTATTGGCGGCTCTCATACGCCACCCATGCTCTACATCCATAGGCCATCTGTTACTCTCATAAACTCCACGAACAATGAGATTAATCTTTGAACCATGATCAACCAATGCAACATAAGGCACCTGTTTTTCTCCAACCTTTACCATCGTCTCTGTAGTTGCCCTAGCCCAATGGCTCCGCGAAAAGTGACTACGCGGTATCAAAACAGGCTCATCAATTTCAGCATAATGCATAGGCTGAACCCTCTTCTCTACCTGTGGCAAAACAGAAGCATTATCAGCCATAACCTCATCATCATCCTCATCCAACTCTCCAATCAAAACTCCCTGTGCATCAGTGGTAGACAATGCATGTCTTTTCCTCTTCAGGACCTCCTGAAACTGATCCTGAAACTCTCTTTTTGAGATGCCCAAAATCTCAGAAATAGTGAAAGTCACCTCACTGCCAAGTATCTTATCATTAAAGATTTTCTTCATGTCTGTAGATGTCTCAATATCGGACATCAATCTGAATCCTGGCTGCTTTCTCTCTCTAGGCTCTTGCCTCTTTTCTCTCTTTTGAGCATCCTCCATCTGTCGATCTGGCCCTGGTCTTGAAGATGGTCCTGCAGTAGGTGGAGTAACAAACTCACCCCCTCTAGTCTTCTTAGCTGCACTTGGATTTTCTTCATCCCTCTTACGCTTCTCCTCAACAAATACATCTGCACCATGAGATTTAGCCAAATAAGCATAAATAGAGTACCTGTCAACAGGCGAGTCCCAACCTGTCTCTGATCTGATGCTAGAGCCTGCGCTAGTCAAAACAATTTGCTGAATTTTCCCCTTGTTTGCAGTCTCCATAGCATAAGTCCATAGTGCGGACTGAGTCTCTAATCCCTTCTCAATCTGTACTCCATATGAAGAAGCATCACCTCTAGCTGTCACATAAGAAGTACGCGCAGCCATGTCCTCCACTAACTTTTTCATTCCACCTTTACCAAAGTTGGTAGCAAGTGGAGCTCCTGTCTCAGTCAACCAAATCTTACCATCTTGCCTCCAATATACCAAATTCTGCCTCCTTGCATCCTGGAAAGAGTCACAATCCCTGCAATGCTGATGCTCCATACTATCACACCAAATACATCTCCGATCTCTCCTAGGAGCACTAGGAGCACTCCTAGGTGCAGTAGGAGCACTGGAAGAAGTAGTAGGCATAGTCGAAGCAAACTGCTCCTTCAACTTACCCATCAACTCCGCTTTGACTGACTCAAGTGTCAAATCTGTGATACCTTTGATTATGTCATCAAGAGAAGTAGGCACCGATGGAGCGGATGGTTTAGGAGCAGAAGGTGTAGGCATCGGTCGTGGAACAGGAGGAATAGGTGGAGTAGAAACAGTAGGCACTGGCATAGGCCAAGAAACTGGCTGAGGAGGAGAAGAAATAACAGGGATAGAAGTAGGCATAGGAGCAGATGATGGTGTAGGTGTCATGGAACCATTCTGTAGGCGAGTCTTCCATATCCTCCTCTTGGTCAATGTCGAGACTGCATCCTGAGCATCCTGCCAATCAGTTTTAAGACCCATAGGCTTCGTGCGATCTTCAAGAAGCTCACCCAATTCTTCTTGAAGAGCAGGATCTGCAGCTTGCAAGAAAAGCTCAACTTTTTCAACATCCAATGCTCTTTGTTCAATGGCATCAAGCTGACTATACCTTTCCTCAAATTCTCGAATCAACTCCGAAGCAGCAAGACCTTTGTTTGGCATGTAGACCCACTCTCGGAATGACCGTCGAGTAGCCATACCAAAGTCCTCAAGGAAATATTCTTCTTTAAGAGCCTTCTTAAAATCTTGCCAATGTGTATTTTGAATAAATAAATCAGTCACTTTTGTTCTCAAAGCAGGTGTGACAAGACGAAGGAAGTACTTACTCATAAGTCCAGTAGGAACTCCAAAGAACCCCATCTTAATCTCATATGTCTTCAAATATGCTGAAACATTACGCCCGTCAAATAGCTTCTTCTCACTCTCAACTGCTTCAATAGCCTTAGTTGCATTGTTTGCATTCTCCTGCTCCGAATAGAGTTGCCTTTGCTGAGACAACTGTTGTTGATGCAATTGTTGTTGCTGCTGCATATACATTTGTGTTTGCTGATTTTGAAGCTGCATATACATGGACATATTCTGCAAAATCTATTTTAGATCCTCCGTTGAAGTACTTGACGCAGCAGTCATTGAGGGAGCTGAAGTAGAGGCAGCTGGAGTTGTAGAGGAAGCTGAAATAGAGGCTGAAGTATCTCCCATCCTGAAATTTCTGCGACGCTTTCACGTCGGGTTCACCAAAGATGTCGAAGGGTTTGTGAAAGCAATGTCGCAACCACAGAAGTCCTTGATAAATTCCAGAATAGAAGATCAAACAGGTGAATAAGAAAAATGAGGAAAATGATGTCAAATAGTATTCATATTTCTTTCATGAAGTTTGCAAAATACAGGATGACTTCAACTGATTTTAGGCCTCTTAATTTAATTCTGCAGCATTTGTAGATCCTTGACCTCAAGTCATATGTGCAGAAATTCAGAATTCAATATATAACACCATTGCGATCTTTTTGGATTCTGTTATCAATAATGTGCAGGAAATTGCCATTAGTGAGTTTACAAACAAGAGGCATGAAGTGTAATAAAATCTCTTTACTAATATCTCAAAATGTGGACCATCCTGCGTGGAAATTGTATTTATTCACCAAGATTATCAATGTCTTCAGAATTCGTAGTCATTGTTCATATTTGGAGCCATGGAAGTCAAAGATATGTCATGAGAAAGGGAGTGTGTTGCAATTGTCCAAAAGCCTGATGACAATAAAGCTTTATTGTAGTTGCTGCTTTTAGAGACTAAGGGATGATTCCGTAGACGCATTCTTGAACATCTGAAGGAATCTTTCCACATAAACCACCTTTCTCTAAACCTCTATCTCTACAAACAGCTGTAATCCCAGAACTGTGGCCTTCAAACCTGCTGTAGGATGGAGAACATAAATTGTATGCAAATTCTTTCTATGTTTATGGACTAATAGTTGCTGAAGTCACTTCATTCAGCCTGGATCAGGCTACATTTGCCATGCTGCCGCAGAGAGGAAATATATAACTGTGTAAGACCTTTGCATCAACGGCTCAAACTCCTTTACAACATAGAGCACAAGTTATTCCAAGTCAAGACACCGCAATAAAAATTGTGCTCCTCCTCACAAGCTTTGAGGTTCAGTAATCTTCAGATCAATACGGAGAGATGTTCAGACCACTACAGTTCTTTCCCTCATGAACTCAACGAACCTTGTCACTGGAATGTATACACTCTGAGTAAAACCTCCATCGATTGAATTAGAACCTTTGATCTGTTTGACCGCACGAAATTCAATTATCTGTTTGACGGTTAATCTTCCTCTTGTCAACACTATTGCAAGGGATTTTCTCTCTCTGTGTTTTGCTGGTGCCGCCCCTCTTTGCGTTCAGCTTTTATTCGGCTCTCCCACTCCTTTGATGCTTCCTCCCCATCGTTTTTGTTTTAACCGTCGACGTTGTCTGAGCTCGTCATCATATGTGTCTTGTAGTGCGTCCTTGTATTCATCATCTTCGCCACTGCAACTTCGTCCACCACCTACCGTCAAAACGCCAACTTAATCACCATCTTTAATGATCTAATATCGCATCTCTTTGCCAGTTAGATTATGCCGGCCCACATTGATCACCGCTTAGAGGCCGCAGTCAGTTCAGAAGACAATGTGCTTCTCCATCTTCATTGTCATCTCGTTTGTTGTCGCTTCAGCTTCTTCCACTTCTCGTTTCAGAGTTTCATCTTCGTCTTGTACCTCCCCTTTTTTCGTCGCACACGTCCCCCAGGCTATTCTAGCTCCTCCTTTCGATGTTCTGTTCACCCAAAGATCGACTGCTTCCACCACCGTACTCCCTTATTCCCCAATTCCACGTAATACTCCCCTTTTCTCCCTGTTCGTCCCGCACTCTCCTCCCCTGTTTCTGCCGCAGTTGCCTACGCTTTCCCCCCAAAATGCCTCCTTTTAAAAATAGCTCCAAAAGCTTCTCCTTTTTCCCCTCAAAGCACGGCTCTCCTTTTCCCTCCTTCTTTAGCCTTTCAAAATCCCCTCTTTAGCCTTCGTAGCTCTATTTCCCAGTTACAGAGATCCGCCCTGTTTGTGATTCCCTTTTTCAAGTTAAACCACATTCCAAGCTACATGGGAAAGGTCATCATCGTTATTCTCGCAGCAAAGATACGATACTTAACTCGGAAAATCTATGTCATCGCATGATTCATGCATTCGACATGATGAAGCAAAAGATCACTACAAAATTATAACGTGGCCTTTCAAAAGTTGTGCATATCCTGTGATTAGGACATTCCATGTGTCTAGATCTCGATAAGGAAACATATCAAACACTGCTTGTGCCTCTGCCAGCCAGCCACATTTAGCATACATATCAATTAATGCAATGCCCACATCCACATTTGTCTTCAATAGCCCTATCTTATCAATCTCAGCATGTATTTCTTGGCCCTTGTTTATAGCTCCAGCCATGCCACAAGCTTTTAAGGTGCAGACAATTGTGATACTATCCAAAGAGATATCCTCCTCATGCATTTGTTTGAATAATTGTAATGTCTTGTCTCCTTGATCCTATTCAACATAGACTGAAAGCAATCCTTCATACTCGCTACTATACTCATAAGCAGAAAATAAATGTAATCACAACAACTAAATATGTACAAGGTACCAAATCCCATGCACAACTTTTGGGTGGTTTACACACCTCAAATGCGCAGCAATACGACAGCGTGCAAGGCTTGTGCATCCAAGCCCGGTAAAGTGAAAGAGAGATTGGACTTGGAGGTGAGCTGATGGTTTTATTGACATGCTTTGTGCTACCTCCTCCTATGGTGCTCTACATATCGAGTCGCACACAAAGGCAAAAATGTGTTGAGGTCTGGTGCAATGCCACGGGATAGGGAACACTCTGACAAAAGGTAGCTACTCTCTCGTCCCCATGCGTAGCATATTAGACTTTACATATTGTAGGTCTAGCTGGATACTTTACATACATTAATTTTGTTGAGTTACACGAGAAGAAATCCCTTCTCAAACAATTTAAGAAAGAAAAAAAGAATGACTAGACCAAATGGAAAACAATGAAGGTCATGATGTTCAAGATTGCGAGGCATATCTTAATCAACATGTCCCATGTCCTTGCTCTCAATGTAAGCTGGCAATTGGACGAAAGCGTTGATTGTCTATAGAACACATAGGAGGCTTCAGCAAGTTTCAATTAGAAATCATTGATCAAGCGATCTCAGAACCGTATTCATCATATGTTTTGTATGTCTAGCATGGCAAGCTTGACAACATGGCATGCACAGAATAGATCCATAGATGGAGTTCAACGAATATTAGAGAATTCATGCGCATGGAGCCGCATTCACTCTACCTTACCAAGCTTTTTCCAAGAGCCAAGGAATCTTCGGCTTGGTCTTGCTATGGATTTCATGAACCCATTTGGTCTGCGCTCAACTTCTTACAGTGTTTGGCATGTAGTTCTTGTTAACTAAAACATCCCTCAATGGCTCTCTACAAAGAAAGGACACCTCACTTGCTCATTCCCAGCCAGTACAAAGTCAAGAATATGCATATGTATCATTGTCCATTAGTCAATGAGCTTAAGATTTCGTGGGAGGAGGGGGTCACTATGGAAGATATGAGCAAGCGCAATGGTCGATGGTGTCGTGATGATATGCGGACACATTGTTAAAAAGCATGGAATGCATCATCATTCAACTTCTTTATTGAATTAGAGAGTCAATGTGATTTGAGTCATTAGTACTAGTGTGAGTTGCATGGATTATCTAAAAATACTATATTTTTGGATACTTTTAGCCTATTTTTGATATTATTTATTGTAAAAATCTAAAAAAGTTAGAAAAGCATCTAGATTAGGGGGCATGCAAAAAGAAAGTTGCTTTTTCAGCAAGTTATGGGATTTTCATTTTAAAAAAATACACATTGACAAAATTCCACACGTTGCGATCACTGTAAGCAGGCTGAAAACTGTACTTTGAACTAAAAGAAGGAGTGATCTAGGAGATTCCTGATCAGGTGTCTTGGAGTTTTACCCCCCTTTCAAAGCCAATGGAGCCATCAAATTGGGTTTTGAGCACCAGAGAAGGAGCTGTAATTTTGATGCATGTTTTGTTCTGCAAAGAAGCTCCAAGAGATCTAATGCTTGGAGATTGCTTCTCAGTAGTGCAAAGATTCTAGGTTTTTTCAATACATATTGATTTAGTTCATTGTGCTTTGTCTTTTTTGTGTTTACCTCTTGTCTATTCTCTTTCTTCTCTTCCATCTCCTATCTCTACTTCCATCTATCTCTATCCCTGGTGGATTCGACCTTTCGACAAAAACCCCTCCAACATTGGTGAACCCGACATGAAAGGTCATCGAAAGAAGGAAAGAAAAGATGGGAGAATCTTTAAACACAATCTCCAGTGATGTTTTGCAACAGTCGGTACAAAATATGAATATGCTTATGCAGGTACAACATCAACAACAAGTGATGCAAGCTTTTGTTAAAACATAAAGTGTTGTGATGAATGCTTTGCAAGCACTTGAGCGTGAGGTAAAGTTATTCAATGTCAGAAATGTGTCTACATATTTACATACCTATGCTCAGAAAATGGAATTCTTTGGGGTGGTCTAATCTGCATGGAGCCAATATTTTTGTACGTGTTACTATTCATGAACTGAAAGCACAGATTACTGAATTATGCGATGCTGACTGGGTAGCCTTCAAGAAGACACTCAGGGAAGAATTTTACATTGAGGACACCAGTTTGATTATGCGTAAGACTTTTCAAGAGTGGGTTTTACAACCCAATAAGGTCTTGTGGCTACTACAGAATTGTTAAGAGAATTTGAAAGTCAATTTGAGTAGTTGGATCTTGCAGAACAATAAACTCTTGCAAGCTAGAAAATTGAATTCTTTCTATAGGCAGCTAATCCTGAGCTTCAAGATAAGCTTGATGATTTGTTGGAGGATTAAACTACATAGACATGTTTGAAAAAAGAGTGGAGACATGTCAAGGAAGCTGTTACTGCACTTGTGAAGAAGTATAGAAGAAGAGAAAGACTGCATGTCTCTAGCTTACCTACTGTTACGGGCAAGACAATTGATGTATCCAGTAATCCATCTACTTCTATGGCTAACCCTATGGCTATACCTGGTCTATTGTTCCCTCTGTTAGGGAAGATGTCCTAGATGAATTGGTCAAAGGCATGCGCGATCTTCAATTAAAGGTTGCAAAATTGGATGAAAAAGGACAAAAGGAAAGGGGACAGGCAGCAGCCCCTAAGCCAAGAAAAAGATGTATGTGGTGTGACAGTTTGTAGCATGAGAGAAAGGATTGCGCTGTCTATTAGGATTCCTTGGCACGACAGCTCATCTTTTGGAAAGATGGAAAGATCCATGCACAAGAAACGGGATTGCCTCTTGCTTTGAATTTCAGAAAGGGAGGTATGCAAATGTTGTTGGAAGACTTGGCAGTTCGAAATGCTTATGTGCGAGTACATGCTTCTACTTTTGGTCTAGAACTGAATAGAATGCATGGCCAAGTGATGGTTGGTCCAAAGGCTAAAATATGGACACGTGCTTTACATGCAGCTAAAAAGAGAAAGGTCACTGATAGTGAAATGTCTCATGCAGGGCAAGACATTCATAGGATAACTGGTTGGGAATCACCGATAGATGCGTATTCACTGTATACATATTTAGCAAAGGTACAAAACACGTATGTACTTGTGGAAGAAAAATGAAAAAGAGAGGAAGATATTTTAGGGACATCTAAAAGAATGACAAGAAGAAGTGTGGATCAGTCTAAAGTTGCAAATCATCCACGTCCCGAGCATATTATGGAAGAGGTCAATCAGGAGCAAAAACAAGATAACAAACAAGAGGGCAAAAAGAAGGGCAAGCAGCCAAGATATAAGTTGCAGTCTCACATTGAGACAACCACAGATCTTAAGAAGGTTCTTGAAGAATGGATCGTAAACAGTCGGGTGGAATTCATCTTGGGAGAGGTGCTTGGCATTGCCAAGTGAGAATTTCATGATGAGATCATTAACATAATTAAGAGGAAGCATCAATTTCTTGGTGATATCTCTAGTGCATTGTTGCAATTTGAAGAGAAAATCAGTTTGTTGGGTATTCGAGCTGAATATGAGCATGAAGTAAGTATAGGATTTTCTATGTAGGATGCTATTAATCATTGGAAACCATGTGGAAAAGAGAAGAAAGTGGTTGAAAATGCATTGTCTTGTAGCAATATGCATGGTGGAGTAAGGCAAATGCAAAAATATGGGGAAGAGACTCTACGATTTATTCCTTGAAGTCACTACACAAGAAATCATTGGGCTAGGTCTACCATTGAAATGGTAGTGAAAATAAGGGAACGTGAAACTCCTTGTGTTGCTTTACTTGACCATGGATATGAGATAAATGTCATTGAGCATCGATTGTATGAAAATGGTGCATGGTTTGTAGACAATGATCATGGTTGGCGTATGAGGGCTACAAATAATTCTTTGAGAGAGCTTTATGTTGTATGTCCTAATGTGAAAGTGACGATTTGTGATATACAAGAAGAGAAACACTTCTTTGTGCAGGATAATTCTTCATATGTAGTGATTTTGGGACATCCCTATATTATAGGATTGTGTATGGAAATAGAGGTGCTTGATGATGATTTTGCTTATGCAAGATTCAAAAGTAAGGATGGGAGAAAAATCGTCCAATTTCTTATTGTTTGTGTTAATCATCCTAGAAATTGGGATACGTTTTGAGAGTCTCCTTTGGCTCCAAATGCAAGGGAATTCAAAGATCTAGATTTCCATTAAGCTATGTTGTAATGTGGGGCTATAGTAGTGTTGATCAGAGGGTGTACTTGCCTCTTGATGAAATGAAGCATGTATTTTCTATTGGTTATTCTTAGTTTACAGCAAACAGTTCATGTTGGTTTAAGCCTATGGAAGCTATGTGCAAGGCTGAACACATATCTATGAAATGGGCTACTAAGGAACTGAGAGCATTGGGGTTGTTAGTAGCTGAATATTAATGACACTATGGCTGAAATTTCAGCAACTATACATGCAAAAAATGAGTCTGAAAATAGTGTTGTCAATACGTTCTTTGGATATGTATGATGTTATAGCATTGTTTGCTTAGCAAGAAGGATTACAATGGACTGAAGCGCTTGTGGAGACAAAGTATAAGACAGTTGACAAAAAAGTGAAACCAATTGCTTTGCAACTTCCACTAGAGAGTGAGGGTATGTATGAAAAAGTGTCAAGACATCCAAGCTTATGGGATCCTAAAGATATAGTTCATCAGTTTACATTTGAAACATTACAGGAATTGAAAGTTCGTGTAGAAGGGTTTCTTTTACCTATTGAGAGAGATTGTTTTTAGCAAATGTTGGCTAGGCATGGAAAGGCATTCACATTTTAGCCAAGTGAAATAGGTTGTGTGGATCCAAATATTGTCTCTCCTATGGTTATATTTACTGTGCCACATGTACCATGGAGCTTGAGGCCTATTCCAGTGCCTAAATCTTACTTGACAAAGCTGATGGATTTGCTAAATGAAAAGATTTGCATGAAGATCTTGGAGCCTTCTTCAGCCTTGCACTCAAATTTTTGGTTTACTATGCCCAAAAAAGAATGGGGCTTTGAGATTTATTCAAGCCATGCAACCGGTCAATAAAGTGACCATAAGAAATGTGGGTGCAGATCCTGTGGTTGATGAATTTGCAGAGGATTTTGCAGGCAGAGAAATCTATTCTTTGGGTGATCTTTACTCGCGTTATGATCAGTTTCAGCTTGCAATTGAAAGTAGGGATATCACAACCATAAAGACTCCCTTGGGGTTAGTACGGATGTGTACTCTCCCACAGGGTGCAACAAAATCAGTGGCACACATGACAAATGCTATGAATAGGGTACTCACGGATTTTATACCACAATTGACAATGCCCTTCTTGGATGATGTTCTAATCTAAGGGTGTGCAATGGATGAAAAGAATGAAGAGATGGATACTCATGGGCGTAGACAGTTTGTTGCAGACCATATTCTGGATTGTGAGAGGATTTTGACACATCTAAAGGAGGTGGATTTAACTCTTTCTGGAAAAAAGTCTCTCTTTGGACTGGAAGAGGTTTTGATTGTTGGGCATATGTGTGGGCCCTATGGGCAAAGACCATCACCAGCAAAAATAGATGAGATGGATAGAATGCAAGATGTATGCATGAATGTATCAAAGGTGCATAGATTCTTGGGAGAATGTGTGTTCTATTTGATATGGATTCCTCACTTTGCACATGTAACCAATGCTCTATATCAACTTTTGAGGAGAGTTCAGAGATTTTATTGGGAAAGGAAGCATCAGAAAGCAATGAAGAAATTAAAGCAACACTTAAAATTTTCTCCTACATTGAGAAAGGCTGACTATTCACATGGAAATCCTATCATTATTACTGTTGATACAAGCCCAATCGGGATCGGATGGGCAATTGAGCAAGATGATGAGGAAGGGCAAAGATATGCAATACGCTTTGGTGCTAAAGTATTGACTGAACGACAGAGAATATATCCATAGGTAAAAAGAGAATTATGGATAATTGTGACAGCCCTTAAACTTGATAAGGAGTATTTTATGGGTGCTCATGTAGTCATTGAGATTGATTCTTTGCCGATATTGGGCATGATTACTAGTTCTGCTACCCCAGACATTGCTATGCTCCTATTGATTGCATACATAAAACATTTGAACCTTGAATTTCAGCATATAGCAAGAAGAGATAACCCAGTGGTAGACATGCTATCTCGAGCACGCTATGAGAATGAAGATGGAATGATGGATGAGGAGGAAGAAGACGACTTTCTCATGGCTGAAAATGATGTTGTAAGAGTGAATTTAGCAATGCAAGGTGTTGCTATAGCATTAACAAAAGCTTGGATAACAAAGAAAATAAATGCTTTGCATCTTGCGTAGAAGTGTTTCCGGAAGACAAATATGTAGGAGAGTGGCTGAGAATTGGTCAATACCTCAGTACATTAACAAAGAGAGATAAATGGTCAGATGAGGAGTTTAAGAAAATCAAGAGGAAAGCATATGGGTTTTTCTTAAAAGATGGATACTTATAGAAACATGCTAAAAAGAAATAGGGTATTACATTGCGAGTTTTGGGTGACAGATCATTACAAGTAAATGTTATGCAAGAATTTTATGAAAGCTTGTAGGCTGGTCATAGAGGTGTTTGGGGTACTTTTGCAAAGATCAAAGAAAGATATTGGTGGTGTTGGTAACTGCGAGGAAGATGAAAGACAAAAGGAAGAGAGGAGAGAAGAGAGATATGAGACACCGGAAGTGGAACCCTAGAAGTGTGTCAACTGAGCACACATGATAGAAATATATAGAGGGGACTTGGGGCGCTATATATAAACAGACTATATATAGCTAACACCCCCGCTTAAATAAAGGTCCCTTATATGGATGAAAAAACCCTTGGGGGCTCAAGGGAAAAACCCACAACTCTATGTAGGCCTACCATTATATTAATATTCAAAATTACAAAGTTGAACTTACAAGAGCCTATTCATAGGCATCAAATGAGCTACATCACTCGTGAATTACAATATCAACGGAGAAGGACTTACATCACTTAGGAGCTACATCACTCCTGAACTACAACAGCCTATTCAGAGGCATCAAAAGAGCTTTATTACTCCTAAATATACAACATGTAAAATAAGGATAAGCAACATCACTGCAAAAGATAAAATCTCCAAGAGATTCCTTCAAGTAAACTTGGGATGTAAGCAGTATATCTGTCACACCAAAACTTAAAGAAAAACGTTACAGTGACATTAGAAAAACACAAGGTCTATAGAGACAGTTCGCAAAACCACTCTATGGACCACATAACACATGTGGGGCCCCATGAATAGAATATAAATAAAACAATTTGTCATCAGCTAGAATATAAACGCTCATAAGTTGGAATAATGAATGAGGACGATCATCATGATGCATGGCAATATCAACATCCAAAAGTAATGTTGATGTTGAAATGTAGAGAGAGAGAGAGCCAGAGAAAGCTTATCTGTTATGTGGCTCTCATAAGCCACCTTTCATTAGTTTGAGTCTCTTTGATAGCAACCTCAATCCAGGACGATCATCATCAAGCATGGCAATATCAACATCCAAAAGTAATGTTGATGTTGAAATGTAGAGAGAGAGAGAGAGAGAAAGCTTATCTGCTGAGGCCTGAGGAGGTCCACCCTTCTTTCAAATCGCTCCCACTTCACTTTTTGGGGTCCAATCACAACATGAAAATGATTGCAGCCACTGCTAATTTGAGTAGCCTGGCAGAAACCGGGTGGCCCAAGCCCCCTCTCTAGTTGAATTGCCCCCCATTTTCTTGTTGCGATCTGAGCACAATAGAAAAAGAATTCCAGCCAATAGCGTGTCCCTAGTAGGGAAGAACAAGGGACCCCCTCCGATAGAATCAATCCCCCTCTGCTTATCACGGTCAGAGTGATACAAGAAAAAGATTGCAGCTACTGCCTCAGTGGCAGCATCACCTGGTTTCAACCTTGATGGCTCAAGGATCCCCCTCCGGATCCATAATCTAGGTTGAAAATGAACTTGGGTGCAGTGAACTATAGTTCAACCATGCCTAATAATTGAAATCCATAAAGGCAACAACCATGCCTAATAACTGACATCTAGAAAGGCAGCTAAACAATCGCTTTACAGTGGAAGCCAAAGTTAAATCTACAGCTCATCATCAGATACCACTGCTGTTTTCTAACATAATGAGAAAGAAGTGTTGCTCCTTGAAAGGAGGAGCTAAACTTGCGGGGAAGGCAATCCTTCTGATACAATTGTTCTTTATGTTTGCTTTTAAACAAAACTTCATGATATTGAGGATGTTCTTCATTGGAGATCCAACCCCCAATTCCATCCTACTCACTGGCAGGCGCATGAACAAAGGCATCTATTGATGCTGGCATTCTAGCTCCTTCTCTCGCCTCTTGAGGTCCTGACTGAGCATGAGCACCATCAAGCGCCATATCCTTGAGGTCCAAACTAAGCATGAGCACCCTCAAGCGCCATATGGTAACTGACATATTCCCCTAGTCCGTCCTCAGGAAGCTGCCTCTGTGATGAGCCATCGGGAAAGTTCATCTGCAAATTTGATGCGTATAATTGACCCTGACCGCCCGCCATGGCATCTTCCACCACAGCCTCGCGGGACTCCCCAGATCCACGGAAGGGCAGTGAGTGGCGGGAAGGAGGGGGAAGGAAGGTGCGGGATCATGAGCACCATCATAGGCATGCTGGCCTTCTAATGGCTGCCAGGGGTAAGCCTCTGCACCGGAAGGGACTCTGTCCTCAATGCCCTCCTTCGATGAGGGAAGGTGCCGAAGTCCTGAGATGCTGGCCGTGACGAAGAAGATATGGGATGCCTGAGAGCGATGCGGGGAAGCATCCCTTTGCGAATCTGATGGCGGATGGGAAGTTTGGTGCCGTGGCAGGAGGCGTGCTTGGTGCACTCGTGCTGGTGACAAGCGATGATGGGCTGTTGGAGGGAGGGGTGGCATATGCGGAGGCCTTGCAGAGCACATGGAAAATAGACGTGAAGGTCTTCGATGCCAACAACATGTATCCAGCGTAAACACTAATGCTGGAAAGCTATTTGTGATATTGTAGAACCTCGCTCTGATACCATGTTGGTAACTACGAGGAAGACGAGAGACGAAAGGAATGGAGGAGAGAAGAGAGATATGAGACACCGGAAGTGGAACCCCAAAAGTGTGTCAACTGAGCACACATGATAGGAATATATAGAGGGGACCTGGGGCACTATATGTAGACAGAATATATATAGCTAACAGGTGGCAGGATATATATAAGGATGTTGCTAACTTTGTGGAAACATGTACAACATGTCAAATGTATTCATCTATGAGACATCGAGATGGATTGCACCCCACATATCCATTGTCTCTTCATTTTAAGTGGGTGGTGGATTTGGTATCTTGTGCTTTCCTGTGAAGACTTGACTAATCAAGTGGAACGGAAAGCTTTACGTACTAAGACAACAAATACATTGTGTACTTTTCTCTTAGAAGAGTTCTTTTGTCGGTATGGTTGTGTGGGAAAAATTAATGTAGATAGGGGTGAGCTAGATGCAGATGAAGCTCATGATTTCTTTGCATGATTGGCGATAAGCTTGCTTTAACTTTAGTCTATAACCCTAAAGGAAATGGAAAAAGTGAAAGAGGTCATCCACCTATTGTGAAGGCATTGGCAAAAGCATGTTGAGAGAATGTAAAAGAGTGGCCACGATTCCCTTATGCTTTCTTGGTTGATAGAATAACTCATACTCCCATTATAGGATATATGCCTGCAAAATTGATGTATGGTCAAAAACCTATCATACGGATAGAAGAGATGACAGTCACATGGACTGTGCTACCTTGGGAGAAGCAGTTGAATCGAGAGGAGTTATTGGCCTTGCACATTGGACGGTTGGAAAGGAAGTTAAAAGACATAGAGGCAGCAGTTGCAAAATTAAGGGCAGAAAGGATACATAACAAGAAACGGTTTGAAAAAAGACATAGACTGAGACCAAGAAGCATACAAGATGGGGATTGGGTATTGGTTTATGATAGCAGTTTAGACAACCAGCATAGTGCCATGCATAAAGTTTCCAAAAGATGGTTTGGACCCTATGTGTTAAGACATGTATTTGACAATGCTACTTATGCATTAAATGAGTTGGATGGAACATCCATAAAACTTCTGGTAGCATGGAAAAGCATCAAATTATTCAAGAGGTGTGAATCTACTACCTATGAATTGCTTGAATTGGAAGAAAATGGTGGCCATGATACAAAGGATAGCCATGAAGATATGGAAGATGGAGAAGTAAAGGATATGGTTACAGAGCATGAAGAGGACTTAGAATCCGATGACAACTAGGATTTTGGCACATACCGGAGGATTTGCAGGTTTAGAGGGGGTGGATGTTATGATGCTATGCGGACACAGTGTGAAAAAGCATGGAATGCATCATCATCCGACTTCTTTATTGATCTAGAGAATCAATGTGATCTGAGTCATTAGTACTAGTGTGAGTTGCATGGATTATCCAAAAATATTAGATTTTTAGATAATTTTAGCCTATTTTTTATATTATTTATTGTAAAAATCTAAAAAAGTTAGAAAAGCTTCTAGATTAGGATGGCATGCAAAAAGTAAGTTACTTTTTCAGCCAGTTATGGGATTTTCATTAAAAAAAGACAGCTTGACGAAATTGCACTTATCATGATCACTGTAAAGAGACCGAAAATTGCACTTTGAAATGAAAGAAGAAGGAGTGATCTAGGACATCTGCGATCAGGTGTCTTGAGGTTTTACCCCCCTTTTGGAGCCAACGGAGCCATCAGATTTGGGTTCCGAGCACCACAGAAGGAATTGTAATTTTGATGCACATTTTGTTCTACAAAGAAGCTCTAGGAGATCTTATGTTTGGAGATTACTTCTGAGTAGTGCAAAGATTCCAGGTTCTTTCAATACATATTGATTCAGTTCATTGTGCTTTGTCTTTGTTGTATTTACGTCTTGTCTATTCTCTTTCTTCTCTTCCATCTTCTATCTCTACTTCCTTCTACCTCTAATCCCCGATGGATTCGACCTTTTGACAAAAACTCCTCCAACAACGGTCCGGCAATATTTGAGCCATTCTCATGTGGACCATGCATCAATTTTCGGGATTTGGGGAGTGCTCAGGTAAGTAGGCTTCTATTCTCGTTGGTAAGATCTATCATAGCTCGTTCAAGTTTGTATTCAGTGGATAGAAGTACTGGGATAGATATGGTTACCTCCGATTATCATGCATATCCATTGTGTGGGCCATAGTTGGACTCCCGAAGGTCACAAAACATGAAGAAGATGGTATATAAAGGACACACCGCTTTCTTTCTAGAGGGTTATAAACTAAGGGAAGGTTTTCTTCAACGATCTCAAACACGAATGAACGCCCAAAGTTGGTACGAGCTAAAAATGGTCCACATGTAGTCACATCCAAATGGAATGCGATGGTTTACAGTTTTCTACGAGTTACCATATTGGACCCACTTACAGATCAATCTCTTATTTGATTCCATGCATATTTTCAAGAATTTGGGCAGCTTATTATGGAACCATATCATAGGAAAGAGAGACATTGCAATGGCACGAATGGATTTGAAGGAGGTAGGCAAGATGGAGGTGCTTTGGCCGCAATGAAGTGCTGATGGTCGCTTTCAGCTACCTCGCGCTCCTTAGATTTTGTCCACTAAGAAAAGAACTTTATGAAGCAAAGTATCAAGTTGATCTGCACTCCAAAAAGTATGATAAATTCTCTCAAGTCCGTGTTTTCTAAAGACGACCAATTATCAGAGCTAAAATCCAATGGTTAGCATAAGATAAGTCAAGCTTGTACTACGAATGGATTGTAAGTGGCATGCATATTTGGCTATTTTGAGTGTAGTCATTGTTCATGATGCTTCTTCATTTGTGGCACTTTGTACTACCGATCGCAATCGCAAGATGCCTTACTCCATAAATACATGGAGCGATTTATAAGTTGTCAAATTTAGTGCAATGGATCTCACAGAAGAAGATCAAGACATCCTCTATTGACTTCACAAGGCGGAGAGCAGTGGAGCAGGTCTGTCTCTTTGAGAAGTACCTCCCCACCAACATGCTCATGATACAAACCCACCTTCTAATGCATCTTATAGATGAAGTGGACATTGCTCGACCTTTCCATATGTGATGGATGTTCTTCTTGGAGTGCTTCATGAAGACCTTGAAAGGATTTTGTGACAACGAGCTTGACTAGAAGGTAGCATGGCTAAAGGTTGGTCGGTGTCCAGAGGCATTAGTGCATATTTCACAATGGCTACCAACGGTGGATTTGGACAAGAGTATGCTATAGTCGCTAGAGGATGATGATAGAGTGATTGGAGATATGGTGGTTGAAAATGGGGTAGAAAAAAGGATGGATGTTGCAATGCAGGAGAAAGTGAATCATTTTTGTATATTGTACCATGCCTCCATGGAGATGTGGCTCTCTAGGTACGAGCAAGCCAGGAAAGATCAGGAAGAAGCACGATCTGAATTTTGACGTAGTACACGCTATCGACGACTGATTCGATATCCCAAGGGCATGGAGAAGATGTTCTGGTTTATGTCAACACAATGGTTGCATGGAGCTTTGAATGCAGTGTCTCGCGAAGGGATGGAGGTCTCAATTGAGGAGTGGGAATTCTCGAGGGGATATAGTCCAAAGGTGACGACATGTTTAGGGTTTGTCGTATCTAGATTTTATATGGGACAACTAACTAACAATTTCAATGTGCAACGTGGTCGCCTGGATGGCATTTCCTCGTGGAGGATATCAATAAAATGCGCTCCACAACAGATTGTGGTATCATGGCAAAGTTTGAGCAAGAGAGCCGATGACGAGCAATGGATCCAATCAACATTATAGATAAGAAGGAGTATTTTGGGAAGTTGCAGAGTATTATCACAGTGGATTATCATAGCTTCTCCATGATCCTATTCGATGTGCAGTGGTTCAAAGTGGTACTTAAAGGAGCTGGGGCAATAGTTTGACGAGGTCCATCTGGATTTCTCAAAATAGATTCCTGAAAAAATATAGAGAGATTTGCGCGACTTGTTTGTAATGCCAACCCATTGTGGACAAGTACATGAACTCATATTTTTTTAAATTTTATAACGACATGATACATGTCATAAAAGTTAAATCTCTCTTGTATGTAATTTTGAATAGGTAATTTTCTATCCAAACCCCCGACAACCTCGATGGTGGTATGTTGTATCTTTAGCTCTCTCGAAAGTGGGAATGTGATTGCAAGTGGGAGAGGACATAGCTTAGGCATACCCCAGAGGGATATGTATAGTTTGTAGATAATAGGATAGGAACCGTCATCATGAATGATGAGGGGAGGAGGGTGATGGCTCGTATAAGAGAGTTATGCCAATAATTTTTTCGGCACAACATCTTGGATCATTGGAAGAACATACCAAAGGGGAGCAAGGACTACATAGTAGCATCCTTGGATGAGGAGTTTCTAGAACCCGCTAGAGCAGATAGGTTTTTCAAAGGCTAAATCATGAAGTGCATGCGTGCGTACATGTCACACAGACGATCGAACAAATGCAAGGCACTTAAGAGTGGGGTCTCAAAGCATGAGTGGCTAGACACAAATGACTGGCGCCGACTCAGAGAGGAGGCTACAGATCCTCTAGGACGTTGGAGATAGCAATGCGAGGCAGTGAGGGCACGACTAGAGGTAGGAGTGGTCCATCATCTTGGAAGTGGTGACCACATGACTTATTTACACTACAACATATACATGATATAACAATGTTTATAACGGCATTTTATTTATATATAAAAAATATCCCCATCGTCCGTATTAGCATCGGTACAAAACCGTCACTATTTGCCTCACTATTTAGTGACGCTAATACCGACGAAAATAGCGATGGTTACAGAGGAATTTCCGATGCTAATACTGACGATTTACAGAATTATTATCCGATGCTGATACCGACGGTTGCACAAAATAAAATTTTTGTGTGGCAGAGCTACAGATGCAGCCCTGCCCCACAGTTAGAGCCACACAGGGCTAAGAGACAATTCGTGTTGTGAAAGAAGTTAGACAATCGATCCCAAATAATGAAAAGACTTTGCAAACAAGTACTTTCATGACATTAATTAACAGAAATGTGCACTGCATTGATAAAGAAAATAACAGAACTTAAATTGAGAAGTGCTACTGCGATAAAGCAAATATGGAGTCATGCTACAACATAGAAGTCCGAATCATATATACTTTGCTATTATATATGGAGGATAGAGGCCATAAGGCCTTACATAATACAAGATGGGGAGTAATCCTATGTAGCCTAATCTGCTCTCTACGACTCATCCACATCAGAAAACTCCTCTCGATGTACTGGCATATCGAAGGGAGTCTGCAACAGCAAATACATATATAATTGTGAGTACCAAATACAAACTGACATATAATGACAGATTTCTCAAATTAGGAATGATATTTATTACTACTTACCGGTTCTCCACGAGCATGAGCTTCTCGATCAGGGCACTCAAGCCATGCTTCTCCCCATATGTCACCTCTAGTACAGTCGGGTTGCGATTCGTAAAACCTTGCTATGGCACACAAACATTGGAAAAAAAACATACTTGAGATTCATGTTTGAAATACATACATCAACATGGATGTCATTAAATTAGAGTACTCTACCCTATTAATACTTACGAAATCTGCCATGAATGTTGTGTGGCTGCCGCTACCAAAGTGATGCACCGATCATGTGTCCAAGCGCGCCTTTGCTACATCCTTTTGCTGCTTCCACTTGTCTAGAGTGGATGTCGCCTCATCCTGGAGATTACTCTAGTCCTCTGTATCCACCCACTCCGGCTTCGATTTGCCCTGCTTGACTGCTTCACGTGCATCAGACCGCCTATGCGACTGATAGTCATGCATACGCGTCATCATCCACCCTCTCGAAAATCTATCATTGCTAGAGGGCTAAGGGAACTCTCAATACAATGTATCAATTATGTACTCCTTGCTGGCATCTGGGATCTCCTTCCACTTGTCTATAATGTTGTGCCGAAATACTTGTTGGCACAACTCATGCATCCTAGAGATGACACCTTTTCCATCATCATTCAGGTATAAATGGCCAGAGGCCTTATCTATGAGATACGAGTAACCTGTAAGATTTTGCAAACGGGTACTTTCATGAAATTAATACAAATGTGTCAAACACAATTTGAATTGATAAGTGCTACTTCAAAAAGCTACTTCTTGTCAGCCCTAGGAGTGATCGGTGGGGTGCGTGAAGGAGTGGGAGTAGTAGATGTATGCCTGCCACCGCCAATGAAAGACGGTGTTGACTCCTTGGTAGCAGTGCGAGTGGGAGAGATTGCATCCACATCCCCACAACAGGAGCTACCTCCCCCTCGACCACGTGACTCTGAAGCAAAGCGAGACCTGCGATTGTGTCTACTGGAGACCGAAGCATCGGACCATCTAGAGTCTGCAAATCGTGCTGAGGTAGAATGGGAAAGCTGCGCATCGGCTCTATCTCTGACCCGTGCTAGCTGCTCCGGTGAGAAACGCGCTAGCATCCCGTCAATGTCGTTATCTGTAAAATCCCAACTCATTCTGTCATCCGTGCCCAAATCCTAAACCCGCACATACAAGGAAAAATAAGTCAATTAGATAATGAATTGCAAGACACAATAAAACTAATACTTAATTTGCAAGACTTTATTTCAAAATAATAAAAAAAATTAGATAATACAAAACACCATACTCCAAAGACATACAAACTGTCCTAACCGATTTGCAAAAAGTGGCATTGTTGTAGTGGGAGGAACGTTTTGATCGAGTCACTTTTGTTTAGGGTTCCACAATCTTATCTTGGCATAGCTCAGTATACACAGGGAGATCTATACAAAATTCTCCACAAAATGAGGACTCTGCTTCATTTTCAAAAAACCCATCCTCTATCTTCATAGGTGAGATGTCTTGGTCCTCCAGGTAGTTCATCCTAGTTTCTTGTATGCCTTCTATCATTGTCGCTATTGAAGGTGTCTCTTCTACGATCGGTACAGGGGTTCTGGCAAACACGAGGATACTCCTAGATGTCATGGGAATGACATACCATCATTGAGGTTGTTGCGGACTAGGGAAAAAGACAACCTCATCCATATTAGGATTAGTATAAAAATCCACTTTGAGATTGCTAAAGCGCATCAAGTATTAGGGACGCTTACCTGCTCACAGTGATTTGGAAAAACAAATGTATCACTCAAATCGGTCCACTTCTTCGTTGAGTCAATCTCAACAAAGCCACTCGGCCTTTGCCGAACAATTGCACCTGCTCCTTCGGGACTAACCTTGAACCATTGCACATCAAATATGGTCACAGAGAAACTTTGATAGTCCACTGCAAGGATACTCTGTAAACATCCGAAATACTCCATCTCTGCAACTACATGGTTTGGATCTGTGGCACGTCGTTGGCTTTCCTGCTCAAACATTGCCATCACTCCACAGTCCATTGTCCAGCATAACTTGTCGATGTGCTCTACTCTGAAATGTTGTCCACGTGACCATGCTGCACTATGGACCTTATACTGGGAGAAGAACAAGTATATTAGTTGTGATTTGCAGTATAGATTGTAATTTCTTGGGATTGCATACCTTGGGATTGCATCCATACCTTGGGATTGCATCCACGTGAGAAGTCCCACTCTTCTTCAGTAACTGTTTCTCCATCTTGAGATGCTTTGGTTAGGGCCTCATGTAGCCATCTAATGGACATAAGTAGAGGCATCTCCTCTAAGCCCTTCGAATATCGAATGGGCTGTTTCCGCGTACTCCGTCGAAAGTCAGATCTTGCAGACTCTCGCTTAGCGCGAGCATCCTCATACCGTTGCAGCCACTTCTCCATCGTAGCACTATGCAGCATACAAAATCGGTTCACCTTGGACTCCATGGATGCGTCCATCTTCTTCTCTATTCCATTTCCCACTAGGACATCTCCATTCAGATGATCATCCTCCTCAAGTGACCATATCAAGACTTTGTCCCCGTCCACAATGGACAACCACTCAGAAATGTACACCAAGGCCTCCGACACTAACCAACCTTCAGCCATGCTACGCTCAGGACGAGCCCGTTGTCGCACAAATCCCTTCAAGGTCTTCATGAACCATTCAAGGAAAAACATCCATCGACTATAGAATGGACCTGCAACCTGCAATTCATCTAAAATATGCACTAGAAGATGGGTTTGTATCATGAGCACACTAGTGGGAAGATACTTCTCCAAAAGACAAGCAGTCTCTACTGCCATGCATTTCGTGGATCAATCTATGATGTGTGAATCTCTTTTTGGGATACAAACTGAACCAACTCGGACAATTTGTAAATGGCTTTCCGTACCTCCGATGTCAGAGACCCCGCAATTGCGATCGGCAATATGAACTGTGAAAACCATGTAATTAACATTGTGTATAAACAAACGGAGATTCTAAAATCTAATATGCAGAATCATGCCATACGCAGCCTCATACCGTACATACCTGACACATCTTATGCCAATCATGGGATTTGCATCCTATCAGTTGGTTATCCTTTGTGAATGCTGTCTTGAGAGAACGCATTAGGCCAGTCGGCGTGTGAAAGGACTTGATGTTTTCCTTTACTCGTCGCACTTCATTGCCAGACAAAACCCAAGGAGCACGCGGCAATTGCACTCGACCATCGATGCCACTTACAGGCCAATATGGTTCCATCTTTCCCACTACTTTCAAATCCATTCTCGCTCCTAGTGTGTCTCGCTGCCCAGTGAGGTGGTCCCATAGCAAACTACCCACATTCTTAAAAATGTGCATGGGATCTAAAAGGTGGTTAATTTTTAGTTTTTTCCAATAAGTCAGCTCATAGAAAATTGAGAAGCGTCGCATTCCACTGGGAAGCGAGTCTTGGTCCACCATCTTACAATCAAACTAGCTCAGTGCGTTCATTCTCGTAGGAGGGTGACCAAGAAATGCTTCTCTCATGACATGACCCTCTGGCAAAAAAGCCCAATGTCCCTCAAATACCATCTTCTTCATAGATTTTGACACATGAGAATCCAACCTTGGTCCACATAGAGGACATGCATGGTAACCTAACGTGACTAGCCCTACAGAACACACATGTACAATGAGGCATGTCATAACACCAACATCGCTCAAAGAAAACTAGCAAAATAAGAAACCACACTTTACCAGAGCATTCTCCATAACCTGGAAAGTCATGCCTGGTCCACATAAGAATTGCCCTTCTAGTTGCAGATCGCCTACCAATATGTTTGCTCATGTCCTCCACTACAATTCCCTCCCCCAACTCCTTTAGCTCATTAATCAGTGGAAAGAGATAGACATCCATATTCTTGAATTTGTATCGTCCAGGCACAAGCAAGCTGAGCAAAAGGTGTCCTTTCTTGGTGGAAAGCCATGGCGGTATATTGTAGTTAACAAGGACCATGGGCCATACACTATAGGAGGTGGAACGTAAACCAAAAGGATTTACCCCATCCATGGCAAGACCGAATCGTAGATTCCTCGCCTCCTTTGCAAAGTCAGGGAAGGTCTCGTCAATGTGATGTCATGCATCTGAGTCAGCTGGTGTACACTGTACACCATCAGTGGATCCATTTTCCGCATGCCATGCAGTCAAATTTGCAAAACTCTTGGTCCAAAAAATGTGACGAACACGCGGTATCAACGGAAAGTGACTCAAAACCTTCTGCGGAACAGTCTGTCCTTGCAAGTCATTTCGATACCTGTCCGCAACTCACTTGGGACATGTGGCCAACAATTGAAACTCTCCCCGGAAGAGAACACAATCATTGGGGCAAGCATGAATGCAATTATAATCCGTGCCTAGCTTTCGCAGCACTTGTCTTGCATCGTCATGAGACTCAGGCATCGTGTTTTGGGTAGGCAAAATGTAAGATTTCAATATTCTACAAATTGCAATGAAGCACGTTATTAGAGTACTACATAGCACATTTTAATAGCTTTCAATAAAGAATCATACATATCATAATATACCTGAATAGCTCTGTCACACTCGCATCTTCCATCCATACTTTGTTTGTATGATCAACAATGCAAGAAGTGTCTTAAAACAGGATACCCGACTCCCATCATACAATGGAATGGCAGCCTCCACAATTAAAGGAAGTTGGGATTCCGGGTCCGTTGGAATCAATGATTGGATCATGTCCTCTAACTCGGGCTCCAAAAAAGCAGGAGGATCGTCCATGTCTCCAACATTCTCACCCATAGAAGGGGGTTGAGAGTTATCACCTTCTATGAGACAGTTAGTTATCTCGGACGACATTTGTATAGAGTGTGGACAAACCCGTCTTACTGGACGCAAGATATCTGCGGACTGAAATGTATCGACATGGCCCTGACCCTGTAAAGGATGTTAAGGAGCTAACTTCTAAGATAACCCTAAACTGTTATACTTAAATCAATTACATATCATATAGTACGTAATGAGAGAGAACTTACTGCAATCTCATAATTCAAGACTGCTTGGTCGATTATCTCAACTCGAAACTCTCCATACCGTTGCACATGCTCTATGGACAAACAACGTTTCCGACGAATGGCCAATTTGCATTGCGTACATGGACAGGGGACATGTTGATTGAGCGAAGCCTCACGATCACCACCACGTTGGTCCTGAGTGCTAGACATCTTGATTGCGATGTAATGGAATGATAATTTAATAACAATTCTATATTGTATATTGGGACCACTCCACTATATATATTTTAGGTCTTTTTTTTAAATTTTCATACCTATCTCTTTGAGTTCGGCTCTAAACTTATCTATCTTTGAGGTTGGCTCTAAATTATGCTCATACACATACATTTTCGTAGCTACATTGCAAAGAATAAAAACCAACACAAGAAAAATTTTGAAAACACTCGCTTCCATTTCTCTCTCTTTCAATACTTCCTAACCTACTTCCACAACCTCTTTGTGCGGGCGACACTTCTCTCCTCGCGTGCGGCTCATGGCTTGCTTCCTTGCTTACCTCCCTTGCTCACCTCCCTCTCTTGCTCACCTCCCTTTCTCTTTCTCTCCGCCTTTGCGCGCTCATATGAAAGAAACGTTTCGGCGAAATGTTACCGTAGTAAGTCGTCGCTATTAGCATCGGTATCTCCATCTCTAAAAACGTCGGTATTTGCGATGCAAATACCGACGTTTTTAGAGACGCAGATACCGACGCTAATAGTGAGGATAATACCGATGCCGAAAAAAAACATCCTGTGGCTGCCACTCCCAAGATGATGGACCACTCCAGCCTCTAGTCATACCCTTGCCGCCTCACACTGCTGACTCCAATGTCCTGGAGAATCTATAGCCTCCTCCCTGAATCGGCGCGAGTCGTCCGCATCTAGCCACTCGGGCTTTGCACTTGAGTACCTTACATGCATCATATTATCTGTGTGACATATATGCATGCATGCAGTCCATCATTCAGCCCATAGAAAATCTATCTACTATGGAACTGAAAACTCCTTATGCAAGGATGCTATTATCTAGTCCTTGCTCCCCTTCGGTATGCTTTTTCAATGATCTAAGACGTTGTGGCGAAAAACTTGCTGGCACAACTCTCTCATGCAAGCCATCACCCTCCTTTCCTCATCATTCATGATTATGGCTCATGACCTATCATCGACAAGATAGTCATATCCCTGTGGATATGCCTAAGATGGGTCCTCTCCCACCTACGTCCACGCTCTTGGGCATATTCAGGAGACCCCTGTACATCCCGTGTACCGACCAGGGTAGTATCTATCAGTGTAGCACCCATAGGGGTGCCACTTGTAGATGACTGAGCAAAAGTTGGAGTAACTGGAGTAGACATCCCCACAGGTGTGAAAAATCCTAGAGGTGACACAACTCCAACAGAATGACGAGACGGAGATACCGCATCCATGCCTCCACAGCAACCATCTAAGCCACACTACCTAGAACTGCCACAAGAGCAAAGGAGTCGCATGTGTATCTCGTGCTGACCGCGTACTCACTACCTTTGTATCTCTATGGCATCCCCCTGACCCTGAAGCACTCCCTCCCTCTGGCCCAAGACTGGAGCATTGACCTCGTCTGCTCGAAGCTAAAGCATCTGATCGCGCCGAAGTAGATGTAATAGAGCGGCCTGACGATGTCCGAGACTGCTCCTAGTCCGTCATGTCTCTGAATCTTGCCATTTGATCTGGAGACATGTACGTGAAGATATCTTGTAACTCCTCATCGCTCATCCCTCGACTCATCCTGAAAAGGTCACGTGCACATACAAAAAAGGATGTTAGCATAATCAATTTAAAACATACAAAGCACGGTAATATAAATCCTAAAAAAATAATTCCACTTAAAATGCATATCTTACATATGCTTATAAGCAATTAGTCAATGAATTGAGTAAGTGGATGCTCCAAGTATGAAGTATCCTATGGTCCCATGTCAATCTCCTGTCACAACTCTGCATACACTGGAAGGTCGATAGATATGTTATCACAAAAGAATGAGTCCACCTCATTCTCAAACAATTCTTGGACTCTTGTATTTGCATCATTGTTAGCCGATGCTGGCTCCTCTACATGCTTCAAGCTTTCGGTGGCCTCCACCCCTTGCAATATCGACCCCTCTATTTGCATATTGTCCTCATTTATGCTCGGAACATTGCTTTGATCATATACTCTCGTACTTTGGGAAGCTCAAGGTAACATACCACCATTGAGGCTGTCGGGGGTTTGGATAGAAGATTACCTATTCACAAATACGTACAAGAGAGATTAAACTATTGTGACATGTACAATGTCGTAATACTATTAACAAACAAATGAGTTCATGAACATGTTCACAATGATCCCGCAACACAAAGGTGTCGCGCAAATCTGTCTATTTTTTTTCAAAATCTATTGCGAGAAATCCAAATGGACGTCGTCAATTTGTTGCTCCAGCTCCTTCAAGTACCGTCTATTTCTCAAAGAGACAGACCGTCTCCACTGCTCCTCACCTCGTGAATTCAATAGAGGACGTCTTAATCTTCTTCTGTGAGATCCATTGCACTAAGATCGACAACCTGTAAATGGCCCCACGTATTTATGGAGTAAGGCATCCTATGATCGTGATCAGTAGTACAAAGTGCCACAAATGAGAAAGCATTATTAACAATGGCTACACTCCAAATAGCAAAATGCGCACGCCAATTACAATCCATTTGTAGTACAAATCTGACATATCTTATGCCAGTCATGGGATTTTAGCACTGATAATTGGTCGTCTTTAGAGAATGCAGACTTGAGAGAACGCATCAGACCCGTTGAAGTGCGGATAGACTTGAATACTTGCTTCAGAATGCGCTCTTCTTTAGTGGACAAAAGCCAAGGAGCGCAAGGTAGCTGCACGTAACCATCAGCACTCGACTATGGCCAAAGAGCCTCCATCTTGCCTACCTCCTTCAAATCCATTCGTACCCCTATAGTGTCTCTCTTTCCTGTGATGTACTCCCATAGCAAGCTGCCCACATTCTTGAAAATATGCATGGGATCCAACAAGTGGTTAATTTGTAGGGGGTCCAATATGGCAACTCATAGAAATCTGACAACTATTGCATTCCATTTGGATGTGACTCCGCATGGACCATTTTCAGCTCGTACCAGCTTGTGGCATTCATACGTGTTGGAGGTCGTCTAAGAAAACCTTCCCTGAGTTCATGACCCTCTCGCAAGAAAGCAATGTGTCTTTGATATGCCATCTTCTTCATGGTTCGTGACCTTCGGGAGTCTAAATGTGGCCTGCACACAATGGACATGCATGATAACCTGAGGTAACCAGACCTGTTCCAACACCTCTATCTAGTGAATACAAACTTGAACGAGATAAAATATAGATATTACCAACGAGAACGAAACCTATTTACCTGAGCACTCTCCGAATCCTAGAAAGTCATGCATTGTCCACATGAGAATGGCTCGAATATTGGCCGACCGTCGGCCATCATGCTTGCTCATATCTTGCACGGTGACCTCCTTCTCCCACAAAATCTTAAGCTCATCGACTAATGGACGAAGATACACATCCATATTTTTGACTTTGTAGCGGTTGGGGACAAGTAAGCTAAGGATGAGATGTCCTTTCTTCGTATAAAGCCATGGAGGGATATTGTAGTTGACAAGGACTATAGGCCACACACTGTAAGAAGTTGAGCGCAGACCGAATGGGTTCACACCATCCATTACAAAACCGAGCCAAAGATTCATTGGCTCTTGGACAAAGCCTGGAAAGGTAGAGTCAATGTAGCTCCATGCGCGCGAATTTGTTGATATTCATTGAACTCCATCTGTGGACCTTTTCTGTGCATGCCACATTGTCAAGCTCGCCATGCCGGACGTACGAAACATGTGGTTTATACAGGGGATAAGCGAAAAGTGTCTAAGAACTTTTTGAGGGATGGTTTGCCCTTGCAAGTCCTGACGATACCTGTGAGCACCACACTTTGGACATGTCTCCATAGTCTCGTATTCTTCTCGAAACAGTATGCAATCGTTGATACATGCATGGATGTTGTTGTAGTCCACGCCAAGCTTTCGTAAAACATGTTGTACATTATCACGAGACTCAAGCATCGTATTTGTAGGTGGTAATATATGATATTTTAGTAACCTAAAAAAAATCATAAAACATCTTGAAAAAGTAAAAATGTTTTAAATGATAGAAATCAACGAAGTGTACATACAAGATACCTGAACAACTTGGTCACACTCGCATCGCTCCACCCGTACTTTGCTTGCACACTTAGGAGTGCAAGCAGTGTCTTCAGGTGAGATACTCAGCACCCATTATATAATGGTATGAATACTTCCTCTCTAAGCGGATCAGAAATCTTGACATCCATGGAAATCAATGCATCGATCATTGCCTCCATCTCATGCCCCAAGATTGTAGATAGGTCTGGAAGGTTTCCTGTCTCCTCTGGTATTGATGGTATAGATTGGGTAGTACCTTCCAAGTGATGGATTGGCTCAAGCACTCCATTCATTGCACACCCACGAACTCTTCTAATTGGCCGCAAAGGGTGCACTCCTCCTTGGGATGAGATGTCATCTCCCTGGATAGAAAATTTGTCAACCACACCCAATCTTCTTGTATATGGTATTCAATGAGCTTGCGACTATAGTGCATGATTGATATTAAATTTTCTTACTGTTTGCAACATCTCCTGATCAATCATTTCAAATTGAAACTCGCCAAAGTGTCCTACATGTTCCATAGACAATCAACGTTTTCATCTAATTGCCAGCTTGCATTGAGAGCAAGGACATGGGACTCATTGATTAAGATACGCCTCGCGATCTTGAACAACAAGACCTTCATTGTTTTCCATTTTGTCTACGTTACAACAAACAATTTGTTTTTGTTATAATTCTTTTTTTCTTTCTTCAATTGTTTGAGAAGGGATTTCTTCTCTTGTAACTCAGCAAAAATTAACGTATATAAAGTCTCCACCCACCCACCCAGAGATTAACATATATATGTCGGAGTGTTTCCGGTCTCGTGGTGTTGCACCGAACCTTGCCACCACTCTCTCTTTGTTTTTTATCCATTCATTATCTTCTCTCCTTCCATCTCTCTCTTTTTTCTCCTTCTTTATTATGCTTTATGTTTATTCCCTCTCTCTCGTTCCTTCTTCTTTTTTCTTTTCCTCCCCCTCTCTCATTTTCTTTAACGATCACAGCTACGACTACAACAAAGACCACAACCACGACCACAACTACAAATATGACCACGAGTATGACTGCGACCACGACCACAACCACGACCACGACCACGACTATGACTATGACTATGACTACGACTACGACTACGATGACCACGACCACGACTATGACTACGACTATGACCATGACCATGACTACCACTACCACTACCACGACTACGACCACCACATCTACCACTACCACTACCACTACCACGACTACGATCACTATAATAAACAAGATAAGAAGGAAAAGAAAACAAAAACAACAACAACTACTACTACAACAACAATAAACAAGAAAAGAAGAAGAAATACTACTACTACTACAAAAAAAAAGAAAACTAAACAACAATAAACAAGAAAAGAAAAGAAATACTACTACTACTACTACTACAACAAACAATAACAATTAATTTCATTTTCTCTCTTCCTTTCCCTCTCTCATTTTCTCTCCCTCTCCTTGCCTAACCCTCTCCCTTTCTTTCTCTCTTATTCTATTAGGTTTAATGTTTTTTTTATTTTTCTCTCTCCTCTCTCTCTCTCATTTTTTCTCTCTCCTCCCCCTCTCTCATTTCCTTTTCTCTATTTCTCTCCCTCTCCCGTTTCGTCTCCCTCCCTCACCCTCTCCCTCTCTTTCTCTCTTTCCCATTAGGTTTAATGTTTTTTTCTCTCTTTTTCTCTCTCCTATCCCTCTCTCATTTTTTTTCTCTCTCCTCCCCCTCTCTTATTTCCTTTTCTCTCTTTCTCTCCCTTTTGTTTCATCTCCCTCCCTCACCCTCTCCCTCTCCCTCTCTTTCTCTCTTTCCCTATTAGGTTTAATGTTTTTTTTCTCTCCTCTCCCTCTCTCTTTTTTCTCTCTCCTCTCTCTCTCTCATTTCCTTTTCTCTCTTTCTCTCCCTCTCTTGTATATGCTCCCTTCCTCACCCTCTCCCTCTCTTTCTCTCTTTCACTATCCAGTTTAATATTTTTTCTCTCTTTTTCTCTCTCATTTTTTTCTCTCTTTCTCTCATTTTTTATCCCTCTCTCATTTTTTTTTCTCTCTTTCTCTCCCTCTCTCATTTCCTCTCCCTCCCTCACCCTTTCCCTCTCTTTCTCTCTTTTCCTATTATGTTTAATGTTTTTTTCTCTCTGCTCTCCCTCTCTCATTTCCTTTTCTCTCTACTTCTCCCTCTCTCATTTCCTCTCCCTCCCTCACCCTCATCCTCTCTTTCTCTCTTTCCCTATTAGGTTTAATGTTTTTTCTCTCTTTTTGTCTTGCCTCTCCCTCTCTATTTTTTCTCTCTCCTCTCTCTCTCTCATTTCCTTTTCTCTCTTCCTCTCCCTCTCTCATTTCCTCTCCCTCCCTCACCCTCACCCCCACCCTCTCTTTCTCTCTTTCCCTATTATGTTTAACATATTTTCTCTCTTTTTCTCTCTCCTCTCCTTCTCTCATTTTTTTTCTCTCTTCTCTCCCTCTCTCATTTCCTTTTGCTCTCTTCCTCTCCCTCTCTCATTTCTTCTCCCTCCCTCACCCTCACCCTCTCTTTCTCTCTTCCCCTTACTATGTTTAATGTTTTTTCTCTCTTTTTCTCTCTTCTCTCCCTCTCTCATCTACTTTTCTCTCTTCCTCTCCCTCCCTCACCCTCACTCTCACCCTCTCTTTCTCTTTTTCCCTATTATGTTTAACATCTCTTTTCTCTTTTTCTCTCTCCTCTCCTTCTCTCATTTTTTCTCTCTCCTCTCCCTTCCTCACCCTCTCCCTCTCTTTCTCTCTTTCCCTATTATGTTTAATGTTTTTTCTCTCTTTTCCTCTCCCTCCCCCTCTCTTTCTCTCTCCCTCCCTCTCCCTCTCCCTCTCTCATTTCCTTTCCTCTCCCTCTCCCTCTCTCATTTTCTCTCCCTCCCTCTCCCTCTCCTTCTCCCTCTCTTTCTCTCTCATTTCCTCTCCCTCTCTTAATACACACGAATTATACAAAAAACAAGTAAAAGAGAGAGAGAAAACTCCCTCTCCCTCTCTCATTTTCTCTCCCTCCCCCTCTTTCCCTCCCCCTCTTTCTCTCTCCCTCCCTCTCCCTCTCCCTCTTCCTCTCCCTCTCCCTCTCCCTCTCCCTCTCTCATTTCCTCTCCCTCCCTCACCCTCTCCTCTCTTTCTCTCTCATTTCCTCTCCCTCTCTCAATACACACGAATTATACCAAAAACAAGTAAAAGAGAGAGAGAAAACACAAAAGCAAAGCAAGAATGGACAATGCACTCAGCCTAAAGGCTGGAAGAAGGGTTTGGTGGCTCCTCTTCACGACGGCGGCTCCTCTTCGCCCTCCATACACCTCCTCCTCTTCTTTGCGAATGGCATCGGGTTGCGGTGGTGATGAGAAGCCTTATTTATTCCTCTTTCTCTCTTTCTCTCCCTCTCAGCAAGATGTTCGCTCTCCCTCTCGCTCTCCCTTTCGCTCTCTCTCTCATGAATGCGCACAAAATGATGCGCTCGAGTTTCAGCTCGCGTTTTTTTCATCTGGGTACCGTCGTTATTTGTGTCGCTATTAGCATCACATTTGCAATGCTAATAGCGACGCCACTATTTCTCATCGCAAATGGCTGTCGCTATACCCTCATATCCTGGTAGTGGCTGAAAGAGACTTATAATAGCCCATATTATTGGATGTACATAGATACAAATTTGCTAGAGAGAGTTTTTGTAGCATAAGGAGGTTTAATATTTTTACATGACGCACTGTCATAGCCTCCTTTTATAGAAATATAACCCGAAAACCCTTGAACTCTCAGACATTAGGAGGTACATGATAATCACGCTGTCGATCTCTATTTCGATGATGGCACCATCATCAAGAGGTTTTGTTTCCAAGTGGACTTAAAAAATGTAAGGTTGCTCGAGAATGATAGGGTAACTACAAGAGTCTTCAACAAAAAAGTGAAAATTGTCTTTTATGTCTCCAATAGTTACCTGCACATTAGGGCATGCAGTATATAACTCTCTAGAAGAGTTGTTTGTAGCTCTCATTCGCCAACCTAGATCAACATCTATAGGCCATCCGCCGCTTTCATAGAGACTGCTTGCCATGACATTTATCTCAGAACCATGGTCTAAGAGTGCAATACATGGTGTTTCTTTTTCTCTAATTTTGACAATTGCCTCTGTTGTGTTGCTCTTGCGCCCTAATGTATATGGGAGTAGTGATTGCTTGGAATGAACCGAGCCTCTTTATCCTCATGCATGTGCTGTAGATGACTTTGTTTTTGAGAGGTGGGTTGCCCAACTGGTTTGGACCAGCCGATCATTACATTTTCAGCTTTCACTTCTTTAATTTTTGCATTCATGCTTTCTTTATCTTCAGCTTCAATTGTTACAATTAATTATTTAGTTGCTTCAAGATGAATTTCTTGTGGTCAGCTTCTCTTCATCTTGCATAAAAACTCAAAGAACTTTTAAAAAAACATGCACTGTTTCTTTAGCTTCATCACCAATATATTGTCTTTTCCTTTTAATTACATTAATAATTACATCATGAAATTCACGTTTGGAAATTCCAAGAATTTTGCCTAAGGTGAATTTAATTTTGGTTCCCAGAATTTGTTCTTCTAGGACTCGTTTGAGATCAGTTGTAGATTCTATGCCAGACTACAATTTGTAGCATGGATGCTTGCCTTTCTTCTTTCCTTCGGTCTTCTTTGTTTGTGGCGCATCTTCCATCTCTTGATCTGGTGTTATATTTTTAGCAAGCTTTGGTTGTTCAAGTGTTTTTCTAGTTACTCGTTTCGGAGGGCCAGTAGAGGAAGGCCCTAGTTCATCTTCTCTTCTTATCTTTTCTTCAATCAAGACTTCTTTATGATTGACGTCAACCAAATGTACAAAGGTGGAAAAAGAAGTCACCAATTCTTTCTAACATGTTATTCCTTGAATGCACTAAGACTGGCATTAGCCAAATCTTCTTTGGCTACTTTACCACATTCCATTTGATCTAGTGCCTACATCCATACTTTAGATTGCACATTAGCTTTACATGCTTTCAAATTTTATTTAGTTGGCTCAATTTGCAGCCCATATGTAGTTGCATTAATTGTTGCATAGGCATTCTTTACAGCTAAATCCGGTAATCTTTAATTAATTCCACCATTGCCAAAATTTGGCTCCAGTGGAAGACCAATTTCAACTGCATGAATTTTTTCGTCTTTTAAAAGAGGAGCTTCTGTGATTTAGCCTCACGAAAGGCAAAACACTCCCTCTTGTCATGTTATTGGCTATCACACCAAATATAGCACTTTTTAAAGCCTTCTCTCATGGGTCTTTGAGTTGATGAACATCCTCATTCTTAAACTTTGACGTCTAGATTCTCCACCTTGAACCTAATTTTTGTAATATTCAGATGAAGGTCACGCATACTTTTAATGAGTTCATCCATGACATCATTTTTAGAAGGAATGCAAAAAGAAAGAGTTGGTTGATTAGTCAAAGGCATAGGGGATTTTGAAGGTGGAACGAGCTCCATCAATGAAGTTGTTGAAGTTGAAGTAGAATCCAATCTTAGTTGCATCCGCTCTCTTGGAGAAATCATGTTAACTGCATCAATAACATCTGTCCATGTAGTCTTGACTCGTGATTCAGAGATAGCATCTTCTAGGTGATCAGCAAGCTTCTCTTATAGAATGGGATCTATAGCCTTTAGGAATAATTCAATCTTCTCATCTTCCATACTTTATTGGCCTTCAGCATCAAGTTGTCCAAATTTACTTTCAAACTCATGGTATAAAGCTGTTGCACTCAAACCTTTGTTGGATTTCTCAACTCAATCAGTGAAACTTTCCTTCATCATTAGGCTAGAGTCTTCTAAGAAGAATTCTTCGCATAGGAATTTTTTGAATGCAGCCGAATCCCATTTTGCTGAAAAATACCATGGATTCTCCCTTGAAGACCATGCTTGACTAGTCTAGCAAAATAGTGACTCCATGCATGTTGCGGTACACCAAAGAAGAGCATTTTCTCAACATACAAGCGAATAAAAATAGAGACATTTTGACTATTAAATTGTTTTAATTCCTGCCTAACTTCCTCTAGGGCCTTCATAGATGTGGAATCAATTTTCTCTTTGTCTTGACTTTCTTGTTGTTGTTGTAACATTTGGATTTGTTGTTGCTGACTCTGCTGTAGTATGCACACCAATTGTTGTAGAGTATCTCTTCAAAGAATCCCCAATCTTGGAGTTCTCTTACACCGACCTTTACGTCGGGTTCACCAATGTCATAGGACGTAGGGTTGAAGGTCACTGCAAGGGTTTGGCAAGAGAAGAATGTATGGGGGTTCAAGAGCTTAGACTCGAGAGATGGTATAGATAAAAGAAGGGTTGAAGGTTTTAAGCCAAGTTCTTGAATATAAGAGACAGTAGGGTGAAGGTAGATTTAGGGAGAGGAGTAGGTGAAAGAGAAGGAGTTCGAGGAAATTGAAGACGTGAAATAATACTCCCAAAAAGAATTAAAAAATGTAAAAGAATACTAATACAGATAAAGCCTGTCAGTTTCTTTCAGCATTATGAGAAGATATAACTCTAATAGAAAAAATATGTATAAAATAATATATTTCTCTATGCTCCTTAGATTGCCAATTTGATGCTTCCATTGGCTCCAAAAGGGAGGGTAAAATACTAGCACACCTCACTAGAATTCTATCAAATCACTCCTTCTTCATCTCCCACTTTGGAGTGCTATTCATGCCTGAAAATAACAGTCAGACGTTGCACGATTTCGCCAATCTCTCTTTTTACATAAAATCCTCTCAAATTAGCTGAAAGCTACATGCTTTCTTTTACATGTCATGTCAATCTAGAATTTCTCTATAGTTTTATGGATTTTTACAAGAGATAATATCTAAAATATTAAAAATTGGATTAAACTTGTCCAAAAATCTATTCTTAAACCATGGACACTAACACTAATGTCTAAAATGGCATTGGCTTTCTAAATCAATAAGAAAGCCACACTCTAAATTATTATTATTTACATGGTGTGCGGGTAGTGACATGACAACGGGATGAGCTTTCGGATGGCGAGGACCTATAGCTTGCCCTTGGATCCCTGGAGAATACATCCTTTTCTTTTTTGGTCATGTGATTTATGGAGCATACATCCTTTTCCTTTTTGGTCATGTGATTTATGTAGGCATTCTCTATGCACTATGTTATTATCATCATTTGTATCTTGCCATGATTATACTGTCACTTTCATTACACGATCTTGTATGTATTTTATGTATCAGTCTTATGGGTTCAAGTACACATTGCCTTCATTTTGATGAGCATTGTACACTTTACTGTAACTCTTTTGTACGGCCCAAATAAAGCACATAGTGCTATTTGTGGCAGAGCAGCAAGCGGCCTTGCCACAAAAAAAAAAATCCCATGTAACTATTGCTATTAGAGTTGCAAATTTACTGCATGCATCGCTATTGGCGTCGTAGTTAGCATCTCAAGTCATTGTTATATGTGTCGCCATTTGTGTCGGTAGCACCGCATATAGCGACGATGATAGTGATTGTTCTATGGCATCACTAATACCAACATTTTTTGTGACGATGGGGGAAAACTTTTTTCTGAACATTTTCGTTGCTTTGAACGTCGGTATGAGGCCTGTATCTTGTAGTGATATATGCATTTTCTATATTTTTGTTTTTAGGTCTACTAAGTTTTGGAGTACTCAAGTGTATGTTTTTCAATATTCTCAATCATTGTCACAACATCTACATAAGACAAAGTATCATCCATACCATCCATGTGCTTATCATCATGCAATACACATGTCTCCTTGAATCCTTTCTTTCTCTTACCTTCGTACGATGTCTTCGTAGTTCTAGACTTTTTCAAAACCCTTAAATAAGAAATAGAACTATGAGGACAAATTCCAACAAACTTAGAAGAAAAAAATCCATAATGAGGCAAGAATTGATTCCACCCTATAGCATTGTTATCTCATAGAATGGTTGTACCTAACAAGAATCCATATCTACCATATGTAGAGGAGTATCTCTTAAAGAATCCTTGTTCCTAGGATGGTTTACATATACTTTCATGAACTAAACTACTCTCATCCCATCTCCACTACAATATCTCCACTATAAACTCTCATAGAAGCAAATCCATCATCCATTACCTTTCTCTCCATGCATCTCTCTCTTATGAATGGCTACCCATAACAATTGATCCCACCTTGTAGCACCATTATCTCATAGGATAATTGTACCTAACAAAAATCCATATCTGCTACACGTAGAAAAGTATCTCATAAAGAATCTTTGTTCCTAGGATGGTTTACATATACTTTCATGAACTCAACTACTCTTATCCCATCTCCACTACAAACTCTCATATAAGCAAAGCCATCATCCATTACCTTTTTCTCCGTGCATCTCTCTCTAATAAATGACTGACCAAATATGATATCATTTGATCAAGTGTCCTATACAAACAAATGAGAGTTCACATGTACTTCAATTATAGATGTCTTGGTATGTAGGCATGCAATATAAAAATTCCCTAATGAATTATTGGTAGCTCTCATCCACCAACCATAATCCATATCAACTACTCACTTCTCACTCTCATAGTCTCTACACATTAATCCGGGTTTTTTACAAACCGGATTGCTACCACAAAATTTGGCCAAAACTCCTATCAACAACCATACCATATCACTTTGGATTTACTCTTCAAGCACTAGGTATACTACATTGCTTCTCGATCATGATAACTCTAGAAAATGGGGCGAACAAGTTCTTAGGAGGGATGTCAATGTAAAGGGTAAAAGGGATGGTTATCTTAGTGAAGATAGAAATAGATTACACCTAGGAGTTGAGTGAGTGCATAGATTTTTCAAAGGACTAGCCTCAAACTACACGTGGGTTCCGCCTGCATCACAAAGATTTGGAATCTATCACTATCATTAGAGGACACCTTACCCTAGTATACAAGTCAATATCCACATCATGGTGTCATTTGGATCTTACACAAAAGCTTACAAGCATGGACCCCTTCTGTCACATTCTTATATGTATTTATATATATATGGGGGACTAAATTCAAACTAGATTCTGGAAGCCATTTTTTATAATCTCAATAACTCTCAAGGAAAAGAAAATTTCAAGAAAATTCCCATGATTTCGGATCGATTTCGACCTATAAAGTTGCATTTTTTTTTCAGATTCTTCACCGATTTGAAGTTTCAAAGGCGCAGACTGCTAGCTACATGCAATTTTCTTCTCTCTTTCACAACGTCAACTTTCCATTCTATCCTTCTTGTAAATATATTATAATAATGTGCTTTGGACACCCATCTCTTGTAATCTAGATCACTTTCTCTATTTTTTCTACCACCACCCTTGGCTTCTTGCATGATGACCAAGGTGGGGACTTGTCTCATCCACTATTCTCCATATTTTCAAAGATACCATACATCATCTAGGATTATGTTAATCACGAATATTAGCTTAATCTAATCCCTCATGGAGGCTATATAAGGAGCCCATGGAGATGTAAAGGAAAAAAATGAGAATGACAAGCACATGAGAGCACTCTAGAATACCCTCATGCTAGTCCATCTCTTTGAGGTAAGCTATGAGTGAGTTCTTTTATTGTGTAGCATAATGGCAAGCTTCCTCTACCTCTTCTCCTCTTGTCTTCCTCTCCTCTCCTATCTCTCTCTCTCTCTCTCATATATTCTAATATGGTATCTAGTACATATATTCTCTCTCATGAAGTTGTCTCTTGGTTCTTTTGATCCTCTTTGAGAAAAGGGATGTCCTAGCACATCCTCCCTTTGGCTAGGTGGTGCCCTCTTTAATTCTCTTAGTGAGGATTGGAGGTTGGATGGGTAAGAGGAAACCCATTTATCATTTCAGCCCTCAACATAATCACATTAATTTTAGACCTATGGTCAAACAAAACAATAAAATGAGTAACCTCATTACCTATTTTGATCAATATCTCCGTAGTTGCATGAGCCTAATGATGCCTAGAAAAGTGAGTGTGAGATACCATGATAGGTGTGTCATCATTCACATAATGGAGTGGGGTTGAGCATTCTCAACATCATTTGAATATATAGTAGTATCCCTCTCATGAGCCTGCTCCTCACACTCATCAAGAAACTCCTAAATCTGGATATCCTATTCTTCTATAATCTTCACTATCTTCCTCTTTCTCTTTATAATATGGATGATCTCCTCATGGAATTCCCTCTTAGGCATTTTACCTATGTGAGTTGTATCCAATGCAAAAGTTTATAGTTTCAACTTACTCTCTCATCCCCTCTCAATCTACATACCATAGGTAGAAGCATCACCTCTCTAGTCATATAAGAGCTTCGCGTAACCATATCCTCAAGAGTCCACTTCATCCCTCATTTACCAAAATTTGGCTTCATAGGCATACCAATCTATCAATCATATTTTATTTTCACGGTCCCAAAATACCAAATTCTTTCTCCTTGCATCCTTGAAAACATCATAATCCTTGCATTGGTGCTCAATATTGCCACACCAAATGTATCTCCCGACATTATTCCTTCTTGGAGATGCCTATGAAGACTCTTTCAAATATAGTAGTTAGTCTTGCAAGTCTAGAAAAAATCAAGCCTTAGATCTCTGAAACTTTTAATTACCTCATCCATATTATTGGTCCAAAGTGACAAAGCCATAGGAGCTGGTGGCATAGGTATAGAGACTGGTGTAGGTATATAAGCAGAAGTAGGAAAGAAAGGTATAGGCATAATAAGTGTAGGCAAAGAGACATGAGTCAAAGGTGGGATAGTAGAAGGTATAGTAATAGGAGGAATTGTAGGAGATACAATACCATTATGTATCCTACACTTTTGCATTTGTCGCTTCGCCAATGTGGTGAGAGCAACCTTTGCATCCTATCAACCGGTCTTCAAACTCATAGGTTGCCACTTGTGCTCCAAAAGCTCTCCTAGCTATCCTTGAAGCATTGAATCCATAGCTTGTAGAAGACATCAATGATGTTCCTTACACCAAGTTCAGATTGAGTTGGCCACTTGCAAACCTTCATGGAGATAAGAGTCCTCAAGCTTCTTGCTGACTACATGAAGAAATATACCCAAGATGAAGATAATGCTTTCGGCTCACATGTTAAGGGTAACTTCCTTTGACATGTATTGCAACACTTAATCTTCATTGGATCATAGATGATTGGAAGTTTATATCTACCATTCTCAAAAGACATTGAGAGCATGGAGTGAAAAGCTATCTCTACTTTCTTATACCTTGCCCATATGCATATGCATATGAGTTTCCTTCTTCTTCCCATAAGTACAATTTACAATTTTCAATTTCATGTAATGGCCATGAGTAAAAAGAGATAAGCCTATGCAACTTGTGCTAGGAACTCATGACTAAACTAATTGAATTAGAAGATTCTATATATCTATCCTTGTACTATCATTAGGAGCTACAACTTTAGCATGATATCCTACTTCTCTTCATTTCTCTTTCTTCTTTTATCTTGATCCATTATCCTATGTAGATTTGTGGCGAGATGCGATTGCCCTTCGACATGATATTGGTGCCCACATGAAAGCACATCTTGATTGTCAGTAAGATGGAAAAACCACCACTTTTAGCAGGTGTATCAAATTATAGTGATGAGGTGAAGTAGCTAATTTGCACCTTTAATGTATACCATGAACAACAATAATACCACCATCATAGCAAATGCTACAATAGATGCAACTTCAAGGCAACATACACAATATAATTGCAGTTATGAAGGCCATGGCTAGAGTAGAAAGCCAGAAGAAGCTCTTTGATGGTGCTTACAATATTTCGAGCTCTTTGAAGCTTTATGAGGCAAAGATGGAGTTCTTTGGTGTGCCCATGCAATGTGCATATGATGAGTGGTTGGTTACTTTATCCCTAAAGTTGCGCATCAATAAGCTCTATACAATGAGTCCTAGTTGGCTTGCCTTTAAGAAAGCCTTGAAGGAAGAGTATTTCCAAGAGGATATTGGGATAGTTACGAGATGTAGCTTCTGTGAGTAGATACACAAGCCAAACAAGGGCTTGATGAAGACAAATCTTCTATGGGAGTTTGAGTCTAGGATTAATCAGATGGATATTGCACGTGCCAATCATGATGATTGCCATTTTAGTATATGCCACTGCGTCCTTTGGACAATTATCCTGCATCCTTTACGCAGTTTCCGTACCTTTAGCACTGCAACAACTGTTGGCCGAGCTCCCACATTTAAGTGTTCCAATCAATGATGATGCTCCCGCTATCGATGGAACACGATCTCACAGATCAGCATCGGCTCTTCCTCCAAATGTTGCTCATCGGCCATCTTCTCTTTCTTCCGCGTCACGGTAGAGGATAGTAGGAGCAGCACCAAACGGTAGCGATGGCAGAGGTTACAGAAGGGGGAGATGGCGACAGCAAGCTTCGAGTCATCTGCCAGGACTCTTCTAATCGGAAAACTCTGTATGATTGCCCTGCATCCACCTTCTACAGAGCTGCACAAGTACCATTTGTGGCTTCTTCTACATCGATGTCCTCCCAGCTGGTTGGCGCTGCGCCCTACATGACCTTTGCATGCCTTTCATCCTCTTTCCTAGGTCTACAGTCGAAGATACGACCCGAGTTGGCTTCTCAGAAACGGGATCAACCTCCCGGCGTCAGACATACTGCATGCAATCATGATTGGGTTCCGATCGACCATGTTTCCTCCAACAACCAAAAGCGGAGAGCAACCTCCTCAGTTTATCTCCCTCATCACACACATAGCCCATGCAAAACATGACTGTTTTGACCACCCTCCGATCTTCTCCTCTCCCAAATGCTCGGGTGCTCCTCCATCTTTGCTTGGCCGGCCCACCTTTTTTATCTCTCATGCAAGCTTCTCCAGAAAAAAAGAAGATTTTTCTAAAAGCTCTCCACTTCACTCAACGCCAGGCAATGAGTAAAAGCCAACCTTATAAAAAAGCCAAGGCAAATTGGCTTACATTATGCCATGCTTTAATGTCCTACTCCACTCCCTCCAATTCAGTTTTAGAAGGGTACATTAACCTTAGGAAGCTAAGTCCCTCTTATTGCTCAACACCACTATTTACGCCACCCTATGATGATTATCCCAAGAATGTAAACAAGCCTTCAAGCACCAAGGTTATTGGCCTATGAGTTCAGCTTTTCTGTTCACAATAGTGAATCACTTCTCCTCTTATTCAACTATGAAGAAAGAAAAACGAAGTCATAAGAAACGGTCAAACCACATAAGAGTGATGCCATTTTGTTCCAACTTTGTAATCAACAAACACGTGTTTCCCTAGATTTTTTGGATGTGAGTGTGCAGCCTCATGACAACGAATGAAGACACGTGCCAATGCATACAGCCATAGTTGAAAAAACTTCTATTGGCCAAGTCAAACTTATTGCTACTAAACATAAATCAATGGAGTAAACATCTATTCGCTAGAGCTAACTAAATGCTACCAAATTAAGCTAGACTTGGAGAAGATTTTGAAGTTAATATTGTTTACTACATGCCAAAAATGATCCAAGGTTTCTTATATATTGATTGGCATCTTTACGGGTATCAAAACTCTCATCCTAGCCATTCATTAGCTTTAATGGTATACTATGTGATTTTTTTTCATATTTTTCTTACATGCTTTTGTATGTAAATTTCATGTTTGTTCATTGTATTTTTCAATTGCTTTTGTCTCTACTTAGGTTACTTTTTTAACTTTAGTAAGCCTTTAAACCTAACTTGTGCTCTTATCTTGGTAGGCACCTTTGTGATCACATCAATTTACGTCTATGTTTGGTAGCTATTTCATAATTTTCCATTTTCTAGAAGTATTTTATATGATTCTTGTACTAATATTGGAGAAATGTATCCCTTGCCAAGTCACTCCTAGTTGAGGCATATATTGCCATCATGCCATGTGTTTTTGCAAGTCCTGTTTTTAGAAGAGGGCAGTCTCATACATTGAGTTGGTCCCTTGTTGAAGGAACCACAAGGAGGTTGATATCAATCAATCTAGAGGAAGAAACTAAGGAGTGCAACAACTATTTGCCCTTGGATCTTAGTACCTATTCTTAAAGCTAGTGAGAAAATGCCAAAAGATGCGCGAAATTCTGCCACCTTAGAGCAATTTAGTACCACCTTGACAATAAATATGTATACACACTTTCACCTTTTCCTATGGGAATATTATTAAGTGGACTCACTAATATAATCTTAGGGATCCACCATGGCCACAATCCCCCTAGCGAATATCCAAAAAAGTAGGTCAAAATCCATTAGAGATGCCTAGGAGGGAAAGTTTATTCCCATTATCTCCCAAATGATCACATTTCATTTTTTGTGTTCGATAATCCTTGTTTGACCATTAATGTCCTAATGCACTACTAGTGGATGATATGCAACACTCCTTTGAAGATCTTTCACTAATGAATAGCAATCTTTAGCCCCAATGGATCGAATGAATTATGACTCGTCATAATCTTATCAAAATCAACATGATATCTAACTAAAAATAGTGAATAATAGAGTAGAAAAGAAGATAAGAGGGAGTCTATAGTATATGATAGAGTTACAAGGAGGATCAACAAGTAGTACATTGAAAACATGCACACTTTAACACTAGCTTTGTAATTTGCCATGAAAGTGACTACAAGTCACTTTAGTGGCTCAAGTTCTATTTCACTATATTTGAAATCACATGTGCATATGACACTAAAATTGGATGAGATGTTACCCACATTATAAGATAGTAGAGTAAAAGATTTGGAATAGTTTCAAATGAAGTTATTTGGAACTCTTAAAAATGTTCACAGTTCCTATCTAATTTCAAGACTCTTAATGGGACTACATACTATTCATATCAAAGTATTTTTCATGAAAGTGTTAGTGTGATTAAAATATTTTTGAGATGATTGTGATTAGAAATACTAACTCTTAAAGATGGACATTACAATATACACTTTCTAGCTTGTTTTGAGCCTTTGTTTTTTTTTCAACTACTATCTTCCGATGGTCACATTTCCCTATAACCATTTCTTATTATTATTTCTCTTTAATGAGAAATAGATTTTTTCATAGAGAGTCAAAATTTCATAAAAGTGGCCTTTTTTTATACGAGTCTAGGGTAACAATATTATTCTTACATCAAAATGCAAAGTAATTGAAAGAACCAAATTTTCACTAGGTACTCTTATAATATTGAATTAAAACTAGTCACAATAATTTGATAAGAATCAATACAATTTTTGGTCGAGAATCACAAAGTAAATCATGAAAGAGCAATTTATATTGTAATATGATGGTGACAAAGAGGCAATGACCAATAGAGCAGTTAGAATATATATGCACTCCAATTAGGAGCTCATTCCACCAAACCACCCCCAAGCTTATGTCACATACATAAAAGTGATCCCAATCTCACTTTCATTCATAATCACAATTAAAAATTTTGAACTTTCTGAAGAAGAAAAATTGCTTCGATTAGCTATCTACAGAAAAATGGATTTATGAGTCCAAAAGAGACTTTTTCACAAGCAATATATCATTTGAGACAAGCATGCACCAAAATTGACGTAATCTTTTAAAAGCAGCACTTTTATGCAAATGTGCTAAAAGATAAAAAGAAAGCACAAACAACATGACCTTTTTCTTTAACAAAATTATAGTGTTGAATTTTTTTATTATTTATTTTTGGAGGCTCATATTTACAAAAAATGGTAAGGAATTTGACTAGGGCTATGAGATAAATAAATATTCTCATTGATGCCCTATTCGAACTCTATGAGAGAAGCTTTGGCAAATTTCTACTTCGTTTAATCAATCAACTTCAAAGATAGGGTATATCCCTATATGTTAGAAAAATTTTGACTAAAAACTTGCCATTACCAAAATTTGTCAACACACTCAAAATGACCTAGAAAACATTTTTAATATATTATTTACATACATGTCACAAAAAATCTCACTATGTCTATTCGATCATGTCACATTCTCCCCTTCTCCTAAAAAATCTATCCTTAAAGTTAGAAAGAAGGATATTCTTATTGCAAAACATCTAAATAAACCGAAGATGCATTCTCTATAGGATATGTATCTCATTTTATCATTATTTCTACAACATCTCTTTCTCTAAGATGTCTAGCTTTGTGATCTAATACTAACATTGGTTCTACCCTCGGTGTTCCATATTCTTATAGCCTAGACTTCTCTTGCAAAACATGATTAGAATTAGAAACATACTTTCTCGATAAACTTACATGAAAAACATTATGGACCTTGAAATGAGATGGGAATTCAATTTCATATGTAAGTGAGCCCATCTTTCTTAGAATTTTGAATGGTCTTGCAAAATGTGGAGATAACCTTCTATTCTTCCTAAGAAGTAAGTTAGTTTGATGGGACCCAACTCTGAAGAAAACCATACCACTTTCATAAACTCTAATGCTCTCTTTTTCCTATCATCATATTTATTTTGCCTTTGTTATGCTTCTTTGATATGTTACTTCATTTTTCTTAATTCATCATCCATTCTTTCGAGCATGTGTTTTGAAACTTCTATTATATTTGAAGCATTTGAAAAAATGAGCAGGAGATACATAGTTATAACCATACATTGCTTCAAACATAGTTATTTTAATTGATGTTTGCCATAAACGATTGTATGAAAATTCAATTAATACCAAAATATTCAATCTAATTGTTTTTTTTTCTCATTCACATACATCGTAAGCATGTCATCTAGAACTTGGTTCACTCTCTTTGTCTCTCCATCAATCTGTGGATGAAATGCAATACTCATCCTTAGTTTCATTTCAATGGCATTAAATGTGGCTTTCCAAAAGTTAGATATAAATTTTGAATCTCTATTACAAATAATAATTTTGGACATACCATGCAAATAATTTGGCTACATCTAAAGCTGTGTCAAATGTTTTCATTGGAAAGAAACGAGCCATTAGTTTCATTTCAATGGGATTAAATGTGGCTTTCCAAAAGTTAGATATAAATTTTGAATCTCTATTACAAATAATACTTTTGGACATACCATGCAAATAATTTGGCTACATCTAAAGCCGTGTCAAATGTTTTCATTGGAAAGAAATGAGCCATTTTTAGGAATCTTTTTACTACTACAAAGATAGTGTCATATCATCCCCTAGTAATAGGGTGTATGTAGCCACTTCTTTTTATTTTGCATACATAGCAAGATTTCCAACATTTGAAGTGAATATGTTGCCAACTCTAGTTCCTTTTGTGAGAAACTTTCACTTATCATTGAAATCTTTCACAAAACAACCTTTTGCATTAAATTAAACCTGCAAGCCTTGCTCTACCATCTAACCAACATACATTAAATTCATTGTGATGGATGATGCTGCATGTAATACATTGCTCTTCTCTCATATAAATCAAGCTGATAGAATCCATTCTACAAAGTACCAATGACAATGAGGGCATCTTGATCACTATAGCCATAGACATTACATCAATCCAATGCCTTGAATTGCATACGAAGCATTTTTTGCACACACAATAGATCCCCACTTTATGTATATTGTATTATGTGAGAAAGAAGAATAAGACACCAATAAGAAAACTTTTTTTCCTCCATCTCTCTTCTTGTGTTCTTGAGTTAGCTTCCTCTTGTGTATATGGTGTATTTTTGGCACAACAACTTAAGCAAATCTCCCCATGATTCGATTCCTGACATCGTATTAGGGTGGTGCCACTAAGAGAGGCAAGTTGTTTGGAAGGCTAAAGTGAAGGAGAAGAAATAAGGATTCAAGCAAGTAAGAAAAAAGTAAGAAGCTTACACATTTGTCCACTCTTTCTCTTGGATAGATCATGCGGAGACATCAAAAGTAGGAGAAAGAAAAAATCTCATATTGTAGGAGATTTGATGTGCAAACAAAGAGCACTGTATACATTACTTTTTGGGCTATTTGAGGCCATTTTGGCCCCATTTGAGACCCCTAAGTTTGCAAACAACAGTTTCACGATATACTATAATTTTAGCTATATCAATTGAAAGTGGGTGTACAAGTTACAAGTTTCAAATTTGTAGTCACCTAAGGTGTTTGTCAATGAAAAAATATGTCTTATTTGCTAACAGGTTGTAGATTACACGTACTATCGAGCGATCAATAAAAAAGGTTACTTGGAGTATTCCTATACACTTGTTGTAAAAGGTTGCAAAAGAGTTTCTTGCTATTTTGTATCAATTTTATGATAATGGCAAATAATAATGAAAACCCCATTGTTAAGAATCTAGAGAAGAAAAACAACCTATTATAGAAGTTCTATGTGACAAACTTTCCAATTGAAAATGGCCTCTTTGAGTTTGTTTTACATAAAGGAAAGGAGGTAGAGTTGAGTGACTCTGCGATCACTACAAGATGCAGGCCTTATACCGACATTCAAAACGACAAAAATGTTCATAAAGAAATTTGCCCCCGTCATTGCAAAAAACAACGTTATTGGCGACGCCATAGAACAGTCAGTATTAGCATCGTTATCAACGTCACAAATAGCGACGCTGATAATGATGCTTTGCGATGCATTTGTGACGCTGGTAGTGATGCATGCAATAAATTTGCGACACTTATAGCAATGGTAATAGGGAAAAAAAAATTTGTGGCAGGGCTAGCACTATGTACTTTATTTGGGCCATACAAAATAGTTTCAGTAATGTGTACAATGCTCGTGTAAATAAAGGCAAAGTGTACTTGAATCATAACACTGATACATGAAATAAATACATGATTGTGTAATGAAAGCGACTGGTACAATCATGGCAAGGTACTACTACTACATAGAAAATGTCTACAAAGATGAGGTGACCAAAAAAGAAAAGTATGTGAGCTCCAAGGATCTAAGGGCAAGCTATAGATCCTCACCATCTGAAACCTCGTCTTGCCGCAAAGAAGTATCGAACAGACTTTGTAAAAAAAGAAACAACTACACATCAGTCCACCATACAATAATCCATTTTAATTAAACTTAGTAACTACGGATAAGAAAGATAAGTGACTTACAGGGCTGCTGCATCCATACAATCTGTCGATCAATGCAGTGAGACTGTGTCTCTCTGCATATTGAGAGTCTCTAGGCCAGTGGGATCGCGGTTTGTAATGGAGTGCTGCAAAGAAAACAAAATACAACAGTAAGAAACACGATTGTCAGTACAAAGGATATTGCAAAAAAAAAAAAGCAAGTAGAACAAAAGAAAAACTTACAAAGTCCTTCAGATATGTCTTGTGGCCGCCACTCCGGTATCCAGTCGTGCCCTCGCCACCTCCTGTGCTGTTGTCTCCAACATCTTAGAGAATCTGTAGTCTTCATCCGCATCTAGCCACTCGGATTTCGAAGCCCCATTCTTGAGTGCCTTGGGTACGTTCGATCGTCTATGTGACATGTACGTACGCATGCACTCCATCATCAAGCCCATGGAAAACTTATCTGCTGCGACTAGTACCAAAAACTCCTCATGCAAGGATGCTACTATGTATTCCTTGCTCCCCTCCAGTATGTTCTTCCAATGATCAAGTCGTGCCGAAAAACTTGTCGCCACAACTCTCTCATATGAGCCATCACCCTTCTTCCCTCATCATTCATGATGATGGCTCATGTCCTATCATCTACAAGGTATGCATACCCCTCTAGGGTATGCCTAAGATCCCGGTTATTCCACTAGGGTTTACTGTATGGTACCATGTGAGTATAAGGGAGGGGGTTATTTAAGGGAAGGAAGGTACATATTATAAAGTAAGATCCCATAAATAGGGGGTAGATAAGGGGTATTTTTATATATTTATTGCACGTAGGTGACATCTCCTTATTACTATTAGTGAATCCCCCGTGCCTAAGATGTGTCCTCTCCTACCTACGACCACGCTCCTGGGCATATCCAGGAGACCCCAATACATCTGGTGTACCTACGAGGATAGTATCTCTTGGAGTAGCACCCATAGGGGTGCCACCTATAGATGACTGAGCAAAAGTTGGAGTGACTGGAGTAGACGTCCCCATAGGTGTGACAAATCCTACAAGTGACGCAACTTCAGCAGAACGACGAGACGGAGACATTGCGCTTGTACCTTCACAACAACCACCTGAGCCACGCTCTCTCGAATCGCCATGAGAGTGAGGAGTAGAACCTGTATCCCGAGACCACGGGCTCACTGCATCCAGGTCTCTACAGCCTCCCCTTGAACAACTCTCTCCGTCTGGCCCAAGTTTGGAGAGTCGACCTCGTTCTAAAAAGTGAAGCATTAGAGTGCATTGAATTAGATCTAATAGAACGGCCTGATGGTGTTTGAGACAGCTCTTGGTCCTCCATATTTGTGAATCTCGCCATCTGATATGGAGACATATGCGTGAAAATCTCCTATAGCTCCTCATCGCTTATCCTTGGACTCATCGTGATGATCTAAATATCCACAAAGGTCACCTACACAGAAAAAAATTGATGTTAGCATAATCAATATAAATCATACAAAGCATGGTAATATAAATCTTTAAAAAATGATCTTACTTAAAATGCATATCTTATGTATCCTTATAAGCTATTCGTCAACGAATTGAGTAGGTGGATGCTCTAAGTATGAAGTGCCCTATGGTCCCATGTCAATCTCCTGACATAACTCCGCATACACTCAAAGGTTGATAGACATGTCACCACAAAATGATGAGTCCACCTCATTGTCAAAGAATTCTTGGACTCCTGTATTTCCATCATTGTTACCCAATGTTGGCTCCTCTACATGCTCTAAGATTTTGGTGACCTCCACCCCTTGCAATATCGACCCCTCTATTTGCACACTGTCCTCATCTATGCTCAAAACATTTCTTTGATCATATACTCTCGCACTTTGGGGAAATAAAGGTATAACATACCACCATTGAGGTTGTCGGGGGTTTGGATATAAAATGACATATTCACAATCACATACAAGAGAGATTTAACTATTGTGACATGTACCATGTTATAATACAATTTAAAAACATATGAGTTCATGCACCTGTTCATAATGGACTGACAACACAAACATGTCGCACAAATCCGTCCATTTTTTTTCGGAATCTATTTTGAGAAATCCAGATGGACCTTGTTGAACTATTGCTCCACCTCCTTCAAGTACCACTTTGAACCACTGCACATCGAATAGGATCATGGAGAAGCTACAGCAATCCACCGTGATAATACTTTGCAAGTTCCCAAAATATTCCATCTCATCTATAACCATATTTGGATCCATTGCTCATCATCAGCTCTCTTGCTCGAACCTTGCCATGATACCACAATTTATTGTTGAGCACATATTTTCAATACGCTCCATGTGGAAATGTCATCAGCATGACCATGCCACACTATATATTTGTACTATACATTGAAACACTCAATTAGTTGTCGCATATAAAATATAGATACGACAAACCCTAAACACATCATCACCTTCGGACTACATCCCCTCAAGAATTTCAACTCCTCGCTTGAGAGCTTCACCCCTACGGGAGACGTTGCGCTCAAAGCTCAATGCAACCATCGTGTTGTCATAAACCGTGGCATCTTTTCCATGCCCTCGGGATATCAAATCGGTCGATGGCATGTACTACGTCGAAATTCAGATCATGCTTCCTCCCGATCTTTCCTAGCTTTTGGTACCGAGCGAGCCACGTCTCCATAGAGGCATAGTGCAACATACAAAAGCAATTCACTTTCTCCTCCATTGTAGCATCCATTCTTTTTTATACCCCATTTCGAACCACCACATCTTAGATCAATCTATCATTGTCATTCAGCGAGGACCATAATATACTGTTGTCTGTATCCACCGTTGGTAGCCATTTTGAAATATGCACTAACGCCTCAGGCACCACCCAGCCTTCAACCATGCTACCTTTAGGCCGAGCTCGTTGTCGCACAAAGCCTTTCGGGGTTTAAATGAAGCATGCCAAGAAGAACATACATCGCGTATGGACAGGTCCAACAATCTCCACTTTATCTACAAGATGCAAAAGAAGGTGGATTTGTATCGTGAGCATGCTCATAGGCGTGTATTTTTCAAAGAGACAAATCGTCTCCACTGCTCTCCATCTTATAGATTCAATAGAGGACGTCTTAATCTCCTTCTGTGAGATCCATTGTACTAAAGTTAACAACCTGTAAATTGCCCCTCGTATTTCTGGAGTAAGGTATTCTATGATCGCAATCGGTAGTATAAACTACCACAAACGAGGAAGAATTATGAACAATGACTACACTCTAAATAGCAAAATACGCAATCTACAACAACAACAACAACAACAACAACAACAACAACTACTACTACTACTACTACTACCACTACTACTACTACTACTACCACTACTACTACTACTACCACTACTACTACTACTACTACTACCACCACCACTACTACTACTACTACTACTACTACTACTACTACTACTACTACTACTACTACTACTACTATAAACAAGAAAACTAAACAACAATTAACAAGAAAATTAAAAAAACTACCACTATAACAACAATAACAAACAAGAAAACTAATCTACTACTACAACAACAACAATAATAACTACTACTACTACTACTACTACTACTACTACTACTACTACTACTACTACTACTACAAACAAGAAAACTAAACAACAATTAACAAGAAAAGAAAAAAAACTACCACTACAACAACAATAACAAACAAGAAAACTATTACTACTACTACTACAACCACTGCTATGACTACAACGACTACAACTACCACAACAACAAACCACTACCACTACCACTACCACTACCACTACCATAAATAAGAAAAGAAGAAAAAACAGCAACAACTACTACTACTACAATGACAACAAACAAGAAAACTAAAAAACAATAAACAAGAAAAGAAAAAAAACTACTACTACTACAATAACAACAAACAAGAAAACTACTACTAGTACTGCTACTACAACCATGACTACGACGACTACAACCACGATGACAACTACCACAACAACAACAAACAAGCAAAGAAGAAATGAAACAACAACTACTACCACTACCACTACTACTACCACAATAACAACAAACAAGAAAGAAAGAAAAGAAGAAATAAAACAACAACAACAATAACAACAACCTCTCCCTCCCTCTCTTTCTCGCTTTCCCTATTATGTTTAATTTTTTCTCCGTCTCTCTCTCGTTCCTTCTTTCCTTTTCTCTCCTCCTCTCCCTCTCTCATTTCCTCTCTTTCTCTCTCAATACACATGATTTTTAACAAAAACAAAGCAAGAGGGAACAATGCACCTATCCTAAAGGCCGGAGGATGGATTCGGTGGCTCCTCTTCACTCTCTGTACACTTCCTCCTCTTCTTCACAAACGATGGCAGGAGCGGTGAGAAGCTTTTCTTCTCTCTCTTTCTCTCTTTCTCTCCCTCTCCCTCTCAAATGCAAGATGGAGTTCACTCTCACTTTCTCTCTCCCTTTCGCTCTCTCTTTTGTTCGTTCGCACAAAATGATGCGCTCGGGTTTCGGCCCACATTTTTTCACCTAAGTAGCATCGCTATTTGGGACGCATATAGCGACGCCGCTAATTTTCGTCGGAAACCACCGTCGCTATGCACATGTATCCTTGTAGGGATGACTACAAAATAATTAAATGTATAAAAATAATAGAATGCAAGAGACAAAAAAGTGATGTATTAGCTATTTGGAGTCATTAACAACACTACATTGCAACATATCAGAAATGTAGAAACGTCTCATGTAGCTTGAATAATTTCTAAGTATATATTTCTAGTCAATACAAATGTATGGAAAATCCAACTCATGCAAGAGTTGAATACCTTGAAAAAAGAGAACATGTTTGTAAATGAGTATGTTTTTAAAGTAAGAAGCATTGTAGATGCCTTAGCACCTATTGATGTAATGCATGATGATGATGATGATTTGGTTTCATCTACTTTGGGTGGCCTTAATAATAAGAAGGCAAAAAATCCTTTATTAATTTTCTATATGTATAGAATCCATTTCCAATTTTTGATGAGTTGGTCTCTGGTAAGTGCAACAAGATTAATATAATAAGTTATAAGTTAGTGGACATGTGAGGATCATAATGAAAATGGACATGCTAAGCGTGGATGTGTAGACCTAACCAAGCATTCCAAAATCACCTTGCCATCTCAACAATAAGGACTTGAATGTTGATGCCTAGTCTCAATGCTAAGGATTGTTTCTCTTATATCTAATACTTCCTTTGGCTTTTACTTTGGCTACAGTTACAAGTAACTCTTGTGTTTTTCCTACTAAATTTACATTTGCTAGCCAATGGTCCATCCAAACTTGGTCCAGATAGGCTCGAAACACATATTCTATTGGCAACTCTAACCATCCTAGTGCCTTATGGATCCAAACTCGGTCCATCACTCCTCCCCCCTATTCTCCACAATGATAAGGTCAAAGAAAAAGTGCCATTGTAGGAGGAACCTCTTCTACTCAGTAATGATGATGATTGGTTATTCACCTTTCTTAATTGCCCTTTTGGATGCTCTATTAGTGGCTATAGGTAGTACTTTAGACAATCAATAGCTACAAATATTCATTCATATAATTGATATCTACGAATGGTACTTCAGATAATCGGTTTAGCTACAATGTTTTATGGAGAATTGCATCATCCTTTTGGCATAGAATATTCACCATAGGAGCATGTCAAATTTCTAGAGACTAATGTAGTATAATTCCATGTTGATCTATGGGAGCATGTCAAAGTTCTAGAGACTAATGTAGTGTAATTCCATGTTCTCATACTAATGCAAAGGTAACATATCTTCTTAGACATATTTTGAAGCAAACTTAGGTGATGTTGATGCATTGGATGTGGCAAGCTACCTTAGATCTTTATCTAATAGGATCTTCTAACCCAATCCCAAAGATTTCCTTTAGATCCTCTTAGATTATAAAAATTTTCACCCTTCCATTCTTGTCAAAGTGCTCAAGTATTTTCTACTTTATAGCCATTCACCCTCATACAACTCCTATAAAAAGTCTCAAAATAAAGGGGCATAATATACATGGTTAAGTGTTGTCCCTACACTTTTAGCTTCTTCATCATGTACAAACAATCTTGTTCATCCTCATATCTCACTTTTAAAAGTATATTAGGTAGCATTGGATTGTCTTTTCATATTATTTAGTATTCAAGGACTTAACATAGGTAGTTTAACAAAGGATAGCAATGTCAAGTGCGGAACAATTAGTGCTTATACCAAGAAGTGTAATAATTAGGGGCATGTAAAATACTCTTTATCATACTTTGAGACTATAACCACTCTCCACAACTCATTTTTGATTGGCAGATACCTTCTTTGCCATTCAATTAGCACCTTACTTCTAAATACTAAAATTTACTTGGGCAAAATTTGGAAATTTACACGATAAACTTGGTACAAAACATAAAAATTTGGCTATAATTTTTATTAAAAACTTGTTGAAGCTATATGCAGCTCACCCTATCTACACTAGGTCTCACTTATATATATGTAGATTGTGATCAGTATGGTATAGTCTTCTCTCCCTCTTTCATATCTACATATCTTCTCTCTCTAAGTCTCAACATGGTATCAGAGCTATCATGATCGACTACAACTCATTCCTTGAAGAAGACAATCAAGAAGTATATCTATGTAGTATCTTTTCAATTCTTGACTCATGTTCTTTTCATGCTTAAATTTGATGTATTGCATATGCTATGAGCATCTTATATTATGAATTGTAAGCATAGAAGACGTTCACTCAATCATCATTTAGATTACAAATATGTTGAATTATAGATATTCCTTTCTTGAACACCCTAAAAGTTTCAATTTGGAAAACTCTTAAGAAAACATCTTTCTTAAGTGTTATGACTCGCAAGCTTTCTTCCTAGAAAATCTCTGCTTAATTTGGAGTTATGTGTTAAAAATTATGTCAGTTCAAGTAATCTAGACTTGAAATAGGAAAACAAGAAGGATAATAGCTTTTTTGTGAAAACTTCTATGACAAGGGTTTGATCATCATGATTAGTCACTCTTGGGTTTCTGTGTTTTTACCCAAATTAGAACTAAACATATTTCCTTATAGCATAGCTTCTATATACGATTTGTTGTGTTGCACTTTCGTCTCATCGTTTTGTACTTGGTGTGTCGATTCTGTGATCTCATATTATACGTATTCTCTCAACCAACTATGTCAAATTCTATGATTGTCAATGGATTTCCTTCTAGACAATGTTCCATTCCTTACTTCCAAGGATAAGGATTCCTTGGGTGGAAAGTAAAGATGATGCTAATTCTTGAAGGCGATGACTTGCATGATATTGTTCTTGGTAATTATGAATGTCCCCTCAACCAATTCATCAGGTTTATGATAACACCCTTGTAACTGAAGAACCTATCTTTGAAGAAAGGCAAACTATTTATAAAGAGTGGGTCAGACGTGACAAATTAGCTCATTGGTATATTATTTCTACTATTCAAGAATCTCTTATGCTTGATGTATGTAAAGTGTCCACCTCACAAGCTATATGGGAGTATTTGATAGAAAATTTTGAGAAGAAATCTATTACAGAAATACTTTATCTTCATAGTCAACTCACTCAGTTACAATACAATATTAGAAATTCTATGACAACACATATCAAATCATTCAAGAACATTATCAATCAACTTGCTGCTCTACTAGTAATGCTATTCCACAAAAGCAATTGGTAACAGAGCTTCTTGATTCTATAAAAAGGATCATGCTTATGATAATATTGTTACCATATTATCTAACAAAGATGGGATCAATTTTGAAGAAGCTTTTATATTTTTGATTGAATATACACAATGACATGAATAACAACACACAAATCAAGAAACGATTATGATCTCACAAGAGGACACACCTTCAGAACAATTGACCAAGATTTACTTTCTCGAAGGCATCCCTTTCCGGGCTTTACACGTAGGAGTCGTTGTGGTAGTAACTTCTCTCATCTCAAGTTTCCTCATAGACATTGTTGTTATTGCAATAGAAATGGTCACACTATAAATGATTGCTAAGCAAAAAAAAATGATAAAGAACATGGTATTACAAATAAATAACCACATTTATCCAAATATTATTCTCACTCTGACTACTACAGAAAGAGTGATCATCCAACCCATCTATGTTTCAAGAGGCATTTTAATTCAAATTGTAATAGAGCATATGTTGCTGCACATGACAACCCTACTGAAGAAGCAAATTGTATGAGTTATTATATCTCTCTGAAAAGGATACTTCATGTCCTTGATGGATCTCTTTTTATTATTGATTCTAGTGCTACAGAAAACATGACATACACTACAAGGGAATGGGGCAATAGCGATGGCCATTTGCGATGTAAGAAAGTGGTGTCGCTAAAAGTGTCGTTATTTGTGTCGCTAATTCTATTAGCGATACTGATAGCAACGGTAATAGAGACGCTAATAGTGACGCTGGTCAGAGAAAAAAGTTTCGAAAACCCGAGTATTACATTTTCTGAGAAAACATTTTTGAGAGAGCTTAAAGCTTTGAGAGGGAGAGAGAGAGAGAGGAAGAGGGAGAGAGAGAGAGAGAGAGAGAGGGGGGAGCTCATCACCATCGTCATCGCCGTAGCCGCTATACATGAAGAAGAAAGAGAAGTGTGGAAGGGAGAAGGGAGGGAAGGTATGAAGAGAAGATACAAAGGGTTTCATCTTCAGGTCTCTAAGGTAGGTACATTGCCTCTTCTTGATTTACTTTTGTGTTATCTTCTTTTCTTTTTTGTTTTTCTTTGCAAAGAGATACATGGAAAGAGAGGGAGTGAGAAGAAGGAAGGGAGAGGAAGAGAGAAAGAGGGAGAGAAATGGGAGAAAGGAAATAGAGAGAAAGAGGAAGAGAGAAATGATAGATGAAGGGAGGGAGAGAGGAGGATGAGTGAGAGAAACAACAAGAGAGAGAGAGAGAGGGAGAAACAAAGAGAGAGGAAACAAAGAAAGGGAAATAGAGAGGGAAAGAGAGGGGGAGAGGAGAGTGAAAAGAAGAGAGAGAGAGAGGGAGAAAGAGAGATAGAAAGAAAAAAATAGAGAGCGAGAGAGAGGGAGAGAGAAATAGGAAAACAATGAGTGAATGAGAGAGAAGGTTAAGAAAGAAAAGTAAAGGAAGAGGAGGGAGAGAGAGATTTAAAAGAGAGGTGGGGTGATATTTCTTTCGATATCTTTGTTTTTTAAGCTTTCTATTTTCCATCTTTGATTGTCTTTGCAATGAGATGAGTTGAGTGTGAGTGGGGAGGGAAGGAGGTAGAGAAATAGAGAGAAGAAGGGAGGGGAAGGAAGAGAGAGATAGAGAGAAATAAAACATGGGAGAGAGAGAGAGGGGCTTCATAAAAAAGTGTCAAAACCTGAGCATGGTATTTTACAAGTTTGTAAACAAGCAAGAGAGAGAGAGAGAGAGAGAGAGAGAGAGAGAGAGAGGCCGCCATCCACGAAGAGGGAGGAGACAAGTGTAAAGGAGAAGGAAGGAACTCGCGAAGAAGAAGAAAAATGAGAGAAGTATGAAGGGATTCTTCTTCAAGCTTTGAGGTAAGTGCATTATCTCTTCTCTCTTTGTTTTTCTCTTTTCTTTACTTCTCTCTTTCTTTTTGTTGATGAAGAGTGTATAGAGAGAAAAAGTGAGAGAGATCAACGTGCATAAGGGAGATTGAGAGAGAGGGAGAGAGAGAGGTTGCTGCCACTGCCAATCCACCACAAAACGAGAGCGGACAATTGCAAAGAAGAAGGAGGGAACCCGTGAAGGAGAAGAAGAAGAAGGAGAGAAGCACGAAAGGATTCTTCTTCAACCTTTGAGGCAAGTGCATTCTCTCTTCTCTTTTGTTTTTCTCTTTTTTTTACTTCTCTCTTTATTTTTTTTGATGAAGAGATGTATAGAGAGAACAAGGGAGATAGATCAACGCAAGGGAGATTGAGAGAGAGAGAGAGAGAGAGAGATAAAGAGAGAGAGGCTATCGTTGCAACTCCCATTGCCACCACATCCACTAAAAGAGAGTGGACAACTACATAGGAGAAGGAGGGAACCCGTAAAGGAGAAGAAGGAGAGAAGCATGAAAGGATTCTTCAAACATCAAACTTTGGACCAGGAGTCTGTACGTCTTTTTTTTTCCAACAAAAAAAAAGGCTCTTGGCCACCTCACAAGTGCGCATGTGAAGTTTCATCACATTCCGATAAAAGGTTAAGGATTTACGATCACATGATGGATAGTGCATACGAAGCTACATTAACCCGGTTTTGGGTTTTAAATGGGTTAAAAGTTCATTCTTCTTCTCATTTTCACATCTTGCTTTCTTTGCTTCCTTCATTCTCACACCCCCAACATCTATCTCTTCTCCATCTTGCCCTCCTCGAGCTTGCATGGTAGGCACCAAGCAAGCATGTCGCCATTTCTCGGCCATGGGAAGGCCTCACGCCAAGGCCCACCACTTGGAGCACAAGGTGGAGCCTCCTCTAGTGCAACAACAGGTGCTTCTGATAGAGCACAATGACCACCACAAAAGAAGAGGAGATGGGAATTGGGCACTGTTCCCTTTCGGGAGATAAGGAGAATCTAGTGCAGAGATGAGCTTCTCATCCCGAAAGATCTTTTTATAAGGTTGTTCGGGAAGTCATGCAAGAGTTGGAGCTAAAAGGGATGAAAAGATTTTGGGTGCTAGTGCGGGATGGCCCACCATCAGGAAGGTAGACTACTGTAGCTATGGAGGCCCTCAAAAGGCTGCAGAGAGGTTTCTCATCGATTTGTTCGATGATACACAGCTAGCGGCCATCCATGTAAAGCGCGTCATAATCACAGACTTGTTCCATTGCTCATGCTCTTTGCCTGATGGTAGAAAGAAGAGCCCACATGATGTACTACATGTACCTTCTATAACCAAGAATCTATTGTTGGTTGGACAGATGGTAGAACAGAATTTGCAAGAACCTACTGTCAGTTGGATAGATGCTTTCAGTCCATACACATGGTTGTACATTTTGAAGTATAAGGATGAGGTGCTCGATGTCTTTAAGCAAATGGTTTTAAAAAGAGAAATTCAAGTTAGATGGTTTGTTGGAAAGGTATAAAGCCTGGATCGTTGCAAAGGGATATGCATAGCAATATGGCCTAGATTATGAGGAGACTTTCAGCTCAATTGCCAAGATAGCAATGATAAGAATAGTCATTGCATTAGCGGCTTCTAAGGGCTAGAAATTATGGTAGATAGATGTCAAAAATGCATTCTTGAATGGTGAGTTACTTGAAGAGGTATATATGGAGCAGTGTGAGGGTTATATACACAACGTAAGGTGTATATGGAGCAACCTGCTATGTTGTTGAAATATAGCATTATGGAATATAAAGCCATAGAAACACCATTGGATCAGAATGTCAAACTTGCAGTTGATGTTGGGACTAAGATTGAGAATGTCACTATGTACATAGAGATGGTGGGTAGCATGATTTACCTTACTATTACCCGTCCTGACTTGAGTTACGCAGTGGGACTGATTAGCCAATTTATGCAAAAACCTCGTAAGCCACACTTAGATGCAATCAAGAGGATTATGGGGTATGTGAAGGGTATTGCTGATTATGGGATGTTTTATGAGCATGGAAAATCATTTTACTTGACACGTTATACGGATGCTAATTGGGCTAGTTATGTCTATGATAGGAGGTCAACTTGTAGTTATGCTTTCAATTTGGGCAACAGTATGATCGGCTAGAGTAGTAAGAAGCAACCCACCATTTCTTTCTCTAGTATACAAAGGAAAAATATAGGGGTGCAACCTTAGTGGCATGCGAAGCAGTTTGGCTTGTGAAATTACTACATGATTTGGGTATCCAGTTGGACAGCAAGGTCACATTGCATCGTGAGAATCTTAGTAATGTGATGCTGGGTAGAAACCCCCCCATGTATCATGCTAGATCCACACACATAGAGATTCATTACAATTTCATCAGGGAAATGGTACTTGCAAGACAGATTAAACTACTTCATGTGAAGACAAAAGACCACGTAGTAGATATCTTTAGCAAATCACTTGGTAAAGAGAAATTTGTTCATTTTAGAGATCTACTTGGAGTACAACAACTAGTTTGAGCTCAAGAAATGGATTTTGAGAAGGGGGAGGATGAGCTTGATTCTTTTGATCTTAAAAGACCTCCATCCATTGAGATTGAGGATGAAGGCAAGAAAGAAGAGATAGAAGATGACTTAGACGTAGGTAAAAGGAAGAAAGAGATCTTAGAGACACTACGACTCCCTATATAAGTGTTTTTGGCTCCAACACCATGGTATAACTCTTAAAAATGTCCAAATGCTCCCCCAAAAAGACTTGAATAAGTTTGGAATAAGCTGGAGTGAGCAGAAGATCAATGGGACTTATTCATACATCGGGGTCCTGACTATAATGAAAGCTTGAAGTGAAGCTCTTCTTCTTGGGCCTAACTAGTGATAAAAAATCTCCCTGAGTAATACTTTTTTTAATTGATTATATCTAGCTTTTGCAATCACAAGCTCTTTTTCTTCTCGGTCCTAAGCAAGTGATGAAAAAACTCCTTGCGAAATACCTTTTCGAATTAATTATATCTAGCTTTTGCAATGAAAGGATTCAATTTTTTAAAAAAATATGATACACAATTTTTAGACATTAGGTGTAGGTGACATTGGAAAATGAATTATGCAAGAATATTTAGTGCATATAGCTAGAAGGGTGGCAGGGCTGCATGCCATGCCACCTAAATTTTTTCCCCTCTGTAACCGTCGCTATTTGCGTCAGGAATTTACTCTGCAACCGTCGCCATTAGCCTCTCTATTAGTGTCGCTATTTAGATTAGTGATGCTAATAGCAATGCAAATAGGGACGCTAATAGCGACGCTAATAGAGACACTAATAGCGACAGAAATAGTGATGCTAATAGAGACGCTAATAGCAATGAATCAATTGTGTTGCTAATAGCAACGTGAATAGCAATGACGGCGGTAATTTTTTCCATGAATAATTTCGTCACTTTAAACATCACTATTGGGTCTATATGTTGTAGTGATATCAATCGTCCCAATGGTTACATAATTATCATTCTATTTTTTTCAAGAAATTGGTTTATCTTTTTTATGACACAACCTATCAAGTCAAAGCTATATGTGATTTATATCTCAGTACTCTTTCTTCAATAAGAATTCAGCGTGGAGTTTTACATGTCCTAGATCTTCAAATGAGTCTTCTTTTAGTTGTAAGATACTTATAAATCTTGGTCTCTTTTGTCAGTTTTGACCATACCAAGTGTCGCATTGAGAAAGCTAGTCAAAACCATAAATGCTACTTCTCGAAATGGTAATTTGTTTGAGTTATCTTTAAATGAAGATGTTGCAAATATTGTTATAGCTCTTGGCGATCTTAATAGTAAAATATGACATCATCACTTTGTTCACTTTGATTTTTCTAAGCTTGTCAATCTTTACTGGCATGGCCTTGTTCAAGGTATGGAATTCAAACCTCGTCCTCATATGGGTATTTGTACATATTGTGTACTTCGAAAGCATTCTCGCAAACCCTTTTCTATTTCCACCATAACTCATTCTAGAGATCTTCTTGATCTTATTCACACTAATATTTGTGGATCTTTTCCTCCATCAAAATGTCAATGTTCATATCTCATGAATTTTATTGATGACTTCTCAAGATACACCACTATTTTTCCCTTACGACACAAATCAAAAACTTTATTATCTTTTAAGAAATATAAAAAAGCTCCAGAACATCATACTAGTCATTGCATCAAGAAACTTCGCAGTGATAATGGTGGAGAATACATTTCAAATGATTTTGATGATTATTGTAATAATTAGGATATAACTCATCATGAATATATGGTTTCCTACTCTTCTCAATAGAATGGTATTGCTAAATGTAAAAATAGGACTTTTCTCAATGTCATGCAATGTATGCTCATTCACTCTAGCTTATCTCAATGTTTCTGGGTTGAAGTAGTCTTAATAGCAATATTTGTGTAAAATCTTCTTCCTGCAACTGCTCCTTGCAGTAAAACACCAATTATTACCACTACAAGGGTACACACATATAGCGATGCTAAGTAGCGACGTTTTTTTTCGGCATCGGTATTAGCCTCGCTATTAGCATCGGTATCTGTGTCTTTACAAACGTCGGTATTTGCGTCACCATTTCGCGATGCAAATACCGACGTTTTTAGAGACGCAGATACCGACGCTAATAGCGACGACTTACTGCAATAATATTTCACCGAAACCCGAACGTTTCTTTCATATGAGCGCAGGAAGGCGGAGAGAAAGAGAAAGGGAGGTGAGCAAGGGAGGTAAGCAAGGAAGCAAGTCGTGGGCAGCATGCGAGGAGAGGAGTGTCGCCCGCACGAAGAGGTCATGGAAGAAGAAGAGAGCACGACGGTATGCCCTGTTTTGGTTTCTTTACAATCTTTGTTTTGCTTCGCAATATAGGTTAGAAAGTGTTGGTTTGTCTTCAATCTTTGTGTTGCTTTGTGTTGCTTTGCAATGTAGGTTAGGAAGTATTGAAAGAGAGAGAAATGGAAGCGAGTGTTTTCAAAATTTTTCTTGTGTTGGTTTTTATTCTTTGCAATGTAGGTACGAAAATGTATGTATGTGAGCATAGTTTAGAGCCAAACGCAAAGAGATAGGTATGAAAATTTTTTAAAAAAGACCTGAAATATATATAGTGGAGTGGTCCCAATATACAATATAGAATCGTTATTAAATTATCATTCCATTACATTGTAGTCAAGATGTCTAGCACTCACGACCAACATGGTGGTGATCGTGAGGCTTGGCTCAATCAACGTGTTCCCTGTCCATGCACACAATGCAAATTGCCCATTCGTTGGAAACGTTGTTTGTCCATAGAGCATGTGAAACGGTATGGAGAGTTTTAAGTTGAGATAATCGACCAAGTAGTCTTGAAGTATGAGATTGCGGTAAGTTCTCTCTCATTACGTACTATATGACATGTAATTGATTTAAGTATAACAATTTGGGGTTATCTTAGAAGTTAGCTCCTTAACATCCTTTACAAGGTCACCGCCATGTCAATACATTGCAGTCTACAGATCTCTTGCGCCCAGTAAGATGGGTTCGTCCGCGCTCTATACAAATGCCATTCGAGATAACTAATTGTCTCATAGAAGGTGATAACTCTCAACCCCCTTCTATGGGTGAGAATGCTGGAGACATGGATGATCCTCCTGCTTTTTTGGAGCCCGAGTTAGAGGACATGATCGAATCATTGCTTCCGACGGACTCGGAATCCCAAGATCCTTTAATTGCGGAGGCTACCATTCCATTGTATGATGGGAGTCGGGTATCCCATTTGAAGACACTTCTTGCATTGTTGAGCATACAAACAAAGTATGGATGGAGCGATGCGAGTGTGATAGAGCTACTCAGGTATATTATGATGTGTATGATTCTTTATTGAAAGCCATTAAAATGTGCTATGTAGTACTCTAATAACGTGCTTCATTACAATTTGTAGAATGTTGAAATCTTACATTTTGCCTACCCAAAACACGATGCCTGAGTCTCGTGATGATGCAAGACAAGTGTTGTGAAAGCTAGGCATGGATTATAATTGCATTCATGCTTGCCCCAATGATTTTGTTCTCTTCTGGGGAGAGTTTGAATTGTTGGCCACATGTCCCAAGTGCAGTGCGGACAGGTATCGAAATGACTTGCAAGAACAGACTATTCCGCAGAAGGTTTTGAGGCACTTCCCGCTGATACCGCATGTTTATCACATTTTTCGGACCAAGAGTTTTGCAAATTTGACTACATGGCATGCGGAAAATTGATCCACTGATGGTGTACATCATACACCAGCTGACTCATAAGCATGGCATCACATTGACGAGACTTTCCCTGACTTTGCAAAGGAGGCGAGGAATCTACGATTCGGTCTTGCCATGGATGGGGTAAATCTTTTTGGTTTCTGTTCCACCTCCTATAGTGTATGGCCCATGGTCCTTGTTAACTACAATATACCGCCATGGCTTTCCACCAAGAAAGGACACCTTTTGCTCAGCTTGCTTGTGCCTGGACGATACAAAGTCAAGAATATGGATGTCTACCTCTCTCCACTGATTGATGAGCTAAAGGAGTTGTGGGAGAGAATTGTAGTGGAGGACATGAGCAAACATATTGGTAGTCGATCTGGAACTATAAGGGCAATTCTTATGTGGACCATGCATGACTTTCCAGGTTATGGAGAATGCTCTGGTAAAGCGTGTTTTCTTATTTTTCTAGTTTTCTTTGAGCGATGTTGGTGTTATGACATGCCTCATTGTACATGTGTGTTCTGCAGGGCTAGTCACGTCAGGTTACCATGCATGTCCTCTGTGTGGACCAAGGTTGGATTCTCATATGTCAAAATCTATGAAGAAGATGGTATTTGAGGGAGATCGCACTTTTTTGCCAGAGGGTCATGTCATGAGAGAAGGATTTCTTGGTCGCTCTCCTGCGAGAATGAACACACTGAGCTGGTTTGATTGTAGGATGGTGGACCAAGACTCGCTTCCCAGTGGAATGCGACGCTTCTCAATTTTCTATGAGCTGACTTATTGGAAAAAACTGAAAATTAATCACCTTTTAGATCCCATGCACATTTTTAAGAATGTGGGTAACTTGCTATGGGACCACCTCACTGGGCAGTGAGACACACTAGGAGCGAGGATGGATTTGAAAGTAGTGGGAAAGATGGAACCATATTGGCTTGTAAGTGGCGTCGACGGTCGAGTGCAATTTCCGCGTGCTTCTTGGGTTTTGTTTAGCAATGAAGTGCGACAAGTAAAGGAAAACATCAAGTCCTTTCACACGCCGACTGGCCTAATGCGTTCTCTCAAGACAGCATTCACAAAGGATGACCAACTGACAAGACTCAAATCCCATGATTGGCATAAGATGTGTCAAGTATTTACGGTGTGAGGTTGCATATGGCATGATTCTGCATATTAGATTTCAGAATCTCTATTTGTTTATACACAATGTTAATTACATGGTTTTCACAGTTCGTATTGTCGATCGCAATCTCCGGGTCTCTGACATCGGAGGTACGGACAACCATTTACAAATTGTCCGAGTTGGTTCAGTTTGTCTCCCAAAAAGAGATTCACACATCATCGATTGAATCCGCAAAATGCATGGAAGTAGAGACTGCTTGTCTTTTGGAGAAGTATCTTCCCACTAGCATGCTCACGATACAAACCCATCTTCTAGTGCATATTGTAGATGAATTGCAGGTTGCAGGTCATGTCCATAGTCGATGGATGTTTTTCCTTGAACGGTTCATGAAGACCTTGAAGGGATTTGTGCGACAACGGGCTCGTCCTGAGGGTAGCATGGCAGAAGGTTGGTTAGTGTCGGAGGCCTTGGTGTACATTTCTGAGTGGTTGTCCACTGTGGACCGGGACAAAGGCTTGATATGGTCACTTAAGGAGGATGATCGTCTGAATGGAGATGTCCTAGTGGGAAATGGAATAGAGAAGAAAATGGACACATCCATGGAGTTCAAGGTGAATTGATTTTGTATGCTGCATAGCGCTACAATGGAGAGCTGGCTGCAATGGTATGAGGATGCTCACGCTGAGCGAGAGTCTGCAAGATCTGACTTTAGACGGAGTACGCGACAATGGCCTATTCGATATCCAAAGGGCTTAGAGGAGATGCCTCTACTCATGTCCACTAGATGGCTACATGAGGCCCTAACCAAAGCATCTCAAGATGGAGAAACAGTTACTGAAGAAGAGTGGGACTTCTCACGTGGATGCAATCCCAAGGTATGGATGCAATCCCAAGGTATGCAATCCCAAGAAATTACAATCTATACTGCAAATCGCAACTAATATACTTGTTCTTCTCCCATTATAAGGTCCATAGTGCAGCATGGTCACGTGGATGACATTTCAGAGTAGAGCACATCGACAAGTTACGCTATACAATGGACTGTGGAGTGATGGCAATGTTTGAGCAGGAAAGATGACGACGTGCCACAGATCCAAACCGTGTAGTTGCAGAGATGGAGTATTTCAGATGTTTATAGAGTATCCTTGCAGTGGACTATCAAAGTTTCTCCGTGACCATATTTGGTGCAATGGTTCAAGGTTACTCTCGAAGGAGCAGGTGCAACTCTTTGGCGAGGGCCAAGTGGCTTTGTTGAGATTGACTCAACGAAGAAGTGGACCGATTTGAGTGATACATTTGTTTTGCCAAATCACTGTAAGCAGGTAAGAGTCCCTAATACTTGATGCACTTTAGTGTTGAGAATCAGCAATCACACTCACTAAAACAACCTCTTTGTATGGAGCTTCAGGGTCAAGGATATGCAAGCTAACCTATCCCATATGCACAATGGTGCCTACTGCAGTTTCCTACTTTCCTATAAAGCATTGTACTTGCTTCCTTTTCAAAATGCAATGATAGTACTCTTTTCTTTTCAGTGAAGTGTCAATGTCATTGTCCACATACACAAGATTGTGTTTATGAGTCCAAGTCTCAATCTTGGAACCTAATTCACTTGTGTAACAAACAGTGTCTTTTCCATCATGAGTTCACACTTCTCCTTCCATCCTCCATAGCTTCCGCCTTTGCCATGCTCTAGATCCCGCATTTTTCACATGGTATCAGAGCCCATTTGGGCATGTCATTGCTTCGCCAGCCTCTCTTGATTCCTCTAAACCTCAATCTAGCTCAATGTCAGCTCATGACTTCATCTCCCAACTCTACTCTCACTGAAGCTTCCATGGCAGCCATAGCCAGCAGCACCCTGTCAGATTGAGCTGCTTATATCTCACTCCACAGGTCAAATCTCTTGGAGCTTCCTTCTGGAAAAGTATTCTCCAACTCACAAAGCCTTCGTGTATCACATCAATCTAGGACATTTGACCATCTAAAGCTCAGCATTGTGAAAATTCTCAATCTCTGCTCTGTGTCTGCCATAGCCAGACAGGACCTACCTCACTTGGAGCTTCAATAACTTCTCAACTAGGCCACTTCATCTCTTGATTTCTTCTAGGGAGTTTTTCTTCTACTCAAGCCACTTCATCCTGGCACGAAAATTGATCACATTGCTGTGCCCTGACCCCGGCATTGCACAAATTCATCATCGCTATCCTGAACTGCGACGAATCTGTTCGAGCTACCTGCATGCTTCATACAGTCCACGATCTTGACAATTATCATGGGGCTTTGATAGCTCATGAAGTTAGCTTCCTAGGCATGTAAAATTTTTTGAAAATGATCAAGTATAGCTCCTAGAATCTGAGAAAAACCAGGCCCCTATCTCAGAAACCCTAATTCCACCATAGCCAAAATTTCTCAAGCTTTTTTTTCTCAGTTTTTCTTTCTGTTGACACTCAACCGAAGCCTCTGTCACTCTAATCCATTGATCCAGCATCAAATCAAGGAGGGGAAGGACATGAGAAGATTGAAGAATGACCCAACGATCTCGAACAAGAAGAATCAAGAATCAAGCTCAACATCAACACTGACATAGTGTGTTTTCACACTGTCACTAACTGTGTCTCTTGACAAACTGCATTCTGCTCTTCTATTGATAAAATCTCAAAATTCTGGTGTTGATTTGCTGCTGATCTTGCAACCTCAACATGGAAAAAGACTCTCCAAATTCTCGATTCAAAGGATTTCACATCTGGCAAACCCGCATCAAGCTCATCTTGATGAAAAAGGGTCTCTGGGCCATCACAAATGGCAAAGAGAAGAAACCTCGGGACGTGGACCTTGCAACTACTTGTCAAAAGAATGATGACAGAGCCCAGGCCATTATCAAAATGGAGCTAGACGACAGTTATATCCACCATGTGGATAACTGCGAGACCTCACAGGATACATGGAAAAGACTTGACACCCTGTTCGGTGCACAATCTAAATCATCAAAGTATGGTCTCTTGATTGAGTTCTTCAGGCTTGAAATGAAGTCCAGCACATCACTTGCCACACATCTCAATTACATGGAAGGACTCCTAACCTGTAACGTGTCCACTAGAATCCTCTAGGACACGTCTTGGTAGTCCATCGGAAAGGCTGTCTAAAGAACTCCGCCCGGCACTCCCATGGAATGTTACGGGTTTTGCAATCTAGGTCTTTCCGCGTCTGCCACGTAGCGGAAGTGTCCTGGCCGTTTCCCACTTAGGATCGACCGGAATTAAGGTTTTCTTATTTGGTCATTAGCTAGCAGCCACTAGCGTCAGACCCGAGCGAACTACTTTACGCAGAAACGCCAGGTCCGAAGCGGATTCACGCTGCACTTGGTTCAAGGAGAATGGAAAACGAGAGGGATGCAAGGCTCAACCTCTCTGCCATAAGGCATAGTCCCATTCCGTTCCCCTAAAACAACGTGAATCGGGTAATAGGTAGTTCTAAGTCGTCGTTCTCGTTATTCGTTTCGATGATCATCCTTCTGTTCCTCGAAGATTTTGAGAAAAGTTCCCGGCTAACCGGGACCACCCATCCATAGGACGGACCCATGGTCCATCCTCCGCACTTTCCTCGGTTTGTTTTAGTTATGTAATTACCTACCACATTAATTTGACATATAACAAACAGCTTCCTTGATTAGCCCTGTTAAGCACTGGTTCCTTCACCTAATCTTATCACAGGACATAAAGAAAACAATGTCAAACAACTTCTTTATTATCATTTTATCCTTTTATCTTTGAAATACAAGGAGTCCCACCCGTAGGCTTGTCTATATTCCGCCCGAAGGCTATCCAGTAATCCGCTAGGGATCACTATTCCAAGCTTCTGCCCGTAGACTAGTATGCGGGACTCGAGATCCAATCCCGAGTCACGTTAGCCTCTTGTGCATGACCCGGAAGGCGAGGGATTTACGGCCAGAGCCCCCCCTGGCACCCAAGCGTCCTGCTGCTCCAAGTAGAGCTCAACGGAGAGACCTCTCGCGGCGGGTTCGGTCCACGTTCCCGGCGCGGTCAACAACCCCCTTGGTTAGGGTCAGGCAGGCAGTCGGGGGTAACTGAAGCTGCCTCTCCCTTCAGGCCTTCAACCTGAAGTATTTAGATATCTATTCATCCCTTAGTTCATTGAGCAAACAATGCAAACAGTGCTTTCTAAACTGTTACAAGCACAATCAATTTCCGTGGACGTTTAGCTGGCAAACTGTTAAGGAGTGACTCCTTCTCTCCGAATGCAACCCGCATTCGATCCGGAATCAATTGCAACTTGGCAAGATTCCTATCGTCCTTGGGTTAGGGTCATACCCTGCCAATACTTTAGGTTTTGTTTATGGTAGATTCCGGCGACCATGTCGCTTTAGTTTATTGACTAATCATTTGCGTCCAAGCAAATACCTAGCTTCCCTTAACTTGACAAATTTTCCCTAATGAGGATGGAGTAAGAGGATGACTACCCTTTCCCCTTTGCAAGTTAAACTTGTGCAAGAACCTGCCAACCTTAATCCACGGAATGGCAAAACTTCTTACGATCAACCCGCAAGGCTAAGTGACATTGCAATTTACTGCACAAGTGTCGCCTCCATCATTTTGCCTAATGAATGGCGTATTCAGGTCACGGAATTAACTTCAGACAAGAAGGAGGATTTAGGGTGTCTTTTTACCCACCCCATCCTTAATTTCACTAAATCGACAACGTTTAGTCCTAGGGATCCAACTCAATTCGAGTTTCATCATTTTGAACGCTTGGTCCTTAAGGTAGGAATCCTAGATTATTGTTTACATGAGCATCCAATTAGCTCAACATTTTTGGGAATATGGTTAGGACTATTGGGTTTGAAGGTTTCGACTTAGCGACAATGGGAAAACTTGGCCGAATCCTTAACGTGCTAATCCCTAGTTAATGTTTGGGGTATCTATCGTATTGACTGAACCATACCCATGTGAATCCCTTGTGACTAGGTGATTTGGGTAATTCACTATGCTTGTCTCGCGACAAGGATGAATCCTTCCTAGAGATAATAAAGTAGATCTAAAGGAGGAAAAATAGTTGCAACTACCGCAATACATGTAAACATGTGATTCATTGCTTCTACGCATCACATGGTTCACAATAACTCTATCTTTCCTTGGTATAGTAAAAATGCATGATAATCTGGGTACTAACTTTCCTAGGACCTACTAGGACTTACATCAAATAACCATGCCTACAACCTTGTTGTCTACCCTTTAGAATCTCATGCTTTGATAAACCATGCGACCTTTCCTAAATACGGCTCCTGATGAATGAAATTTCTGCATGATGACTATGCAACACGCAACTTTCCCCTAGCTACAATGTAGTTAATGAAGTTCATACCAAACTAAAGCTAGTGTTAACTTATTCCATGTTACATGCTACTTGCAAGTCCATAAGATCATTTTCGTACTCTTCTATTTCTTTTCGGATAATATCTTATGGGTGTTAACTTTTCCTTATGAATCATTACAAGGAAGATGTTGCCTACAATGCGGCACACGCTTATTCCCACCATGTCTAGTAACCAAATGCACTTATCAATTTCATTTCTTTGCCCTATATGTTTAGACTCATTACTTTGATAATGTTCCAAAATAGCAACATGCAGCTAGTCTTCTAAGGCGGACAACTCTGGAAATGCAACTGTTTCAATTTCATGGCATGCATCAACCTTGTCTAATGTTTAAAGAGATAATTTCTCAAATGTATTTTTAACGCTGCCACATGCATTAAAAATTAGCGTAGAATGCATTCTCCCTTATGGAATTAAGCGTGCCTAAACATTTCTTTATGCGAGAATAAACTCGAAAAAACCTGGACTTGTGGGCTCGGGGAGATATCCACTTGAATGCTTGGAGATGAACCTCCCGCAGGCGCACCTTGTGACTTTTTAGGGGCCATCGTAGGCGTGGTTTCGGCTTCTGGGTTGCCTTTGCGGTCTATGAATTGACTTGCCTTGGTATGCAGCCTCCAGACCTTTGCCTTTTTCCCTCGTACGCAGGAGATTCCTTTGCGGGACTTTGGATAAATGGTGCTTGCGGAAGAGGGCTTTATGAGTTCTTTAGGAAAAACCCGGGTGGCTAGGAATGGGTTCACGGATGGCTTGTGGCCTTTGACGTCTAATTACGGGAAGCCTCTTACGAAGGATCTTGCGGAAGGCTTTATAGCTTCTTCCTCTTCTCTTCAAAGTCCCGGGGGGGGGGGGGTATGAATGGACTTATGGGGATCTAGTGGGAAGGGGGCTTAAGAAAGCCCCCTTAGAAGCTTTTTAAGAAGCTTCTAAGAAGCTTCTAGTTGACTGCAGCAACGTCGAGGGGGGGTCGTGATCCAGGCGGGGCGGCGGACTGTGGCGGTCTGGCGGCCGTGGCGGCAGACTATGGCGGCTGGCGGCTTCCTGCACGGCGGCGACGACCCTTGTCTCCCTCCTTTTCCCAACGGCGGCCAGCAGCATCCCCTCCTCCCTCTCACAGCACCGTCCCTCCTTCCTCCTCTTCTCTCCCTAACGGGAGTTCATATAGGCAAGGGGGGGGGGAGGAAAGAGAAGGCCTCCACACACGTGGCTAGTGCATGGGTTCCCCCCCTCCCATGCAGGCCACGACTCATCCATGGGCCATTCCCCCACACTCCCTCTTCTCCAGCCATGCATCGGCTGGGGAAAAGGGATTAAAGTAAAAAAAATTTGCCTTGAATATTCAAAATTGCCCCTCCCAAGAGGGTGTTTTTGTGAGACTTGCGGTTTTGAACTTTCGGTTTTGATTTACCAATGCGGAGGACCCCATTTCTCGCGTGCAGGTCACACATTACACTGCCAATAATTTCAATGCAAGAGATAACCTTTGCACAAGGTTTACGTCGTGTGCGGGACGTCAATATTCACGGGTGGGAATATTACATTCTCTCCCCCTTAGAAGAATCGAGATGTCCTCATCTCGAGATAAACTGGGGATATTGAAGATTGAGAGAGTTTTCATCCATCTAGGTAGCATCCTCTTCGGGATAATATTTCCACTGGACGAGGCATTCTTTCAAGGTTCTAGATCTCAATTGTCTCTCCCTGACATCTAAAATCTTTTCCGGTCTTAGTTCAAGGACTCCTTGACTAGGCATTACAACTTGTTGGTCATCAAGTACATGATTTGGGTTGGGTACATATTTTTTTAAGAGACTAATATGGAATACATTGTGAACTTTTAGGTTATTAGGAAGTTGCAATTTATAAGCATTGGGTCCCAGGCATTTGAGGATTTTATACGGACCACAATACCTTGGACTTAGCTTCTTGCATTCACCTAGAGATAGAGAACTCCTTTTTGGGCGTACACGAATGAAAACCATGTCTCCTTCTCCGAAGACCCTCTCTTGGCGTTTCAAATCCGCATATGCCTTTTGTCTATCTTCGGCTGCTTGTATGTCTTGTCTTATTGACCTTATTTGGTCATCCATGTCCTCCAACCTTTGTCTTGAAGCTTCCACCCTTAGGGTAGGATCAAAAAAATTTAGGGGACTTCGACAATCATGACCATACAACGCCTGAAAAGGGGTCATTTGAATGCTCTGCTGGTAAGAAGCATTGTAGGCAAATTCTACTAACGGCAAGTACTGAATCCATCTCTTCGGCTCTCGACAGCAGTAAGCCCTAAGCATATCCTCAATGATTTGATTTACTCGCTCTGTTTGGCCATCTGTTTGGGGATGGTAGGCAGTGCTAAAACAGAGTTGAGTTCCAATAGCTTCAAAGATAGCTATGTAGAAGTGTGAAGTGAAGAGAGAGTCTCGATCGCTAACGATCCTTCTAGGTAGGCTATGCAGCTTGAATATTTCTTTGATAAACACTCTCGCAATGTCGGAGGCTTTATAGTTTGTCTTTACTGGAATCAAGTGTGCAACCTTGGTAAGCATGTCAACTACAACCATAATGGAGTTGTATCCTCCTTGGACTTGGGGTAAGCCCACCACAAAATCCATACTGATGAATTCCCATTTCATTTGGGGAATGTCAAGTGGTTGCAATTTCCCTGGCATCATGACATGTTCAGCTTTGATACGTTGGCAAGACAAATATTCAGTGACATATTTGAGAACGTCACCTTTGAGCCTCTCCCAATGATAGCTCTTCCTAATTGCATTAAGAGTTTTTGCATAGCCAGGATGTCCTGCGAAAGGGGAATCATGAGCTTCCCATAATATCTTTTGCTTAAGTGACTGGCTTGTTGGTATACATAACCTTGTTCTGTAATAGACAAGTCCATTATCAGTGGAAAATTCCCGATACTTAGCTTGTGACTTCAGATTCTGCTCTTTGGTAGCTATTTCTTTTATCATGGTTTGGTAGGCCAAATCATGGCATGCCTCCTCTCTAGCTAGTTCGAGTATAGGGTTGCTTGGCATAGATACCTTTGTAGCCAGAGATCTGGCCGTTGATGGATTCTGCAAGATTAGGGAGTTTAGGAATGCCTTGCGACTGAGTGCATCGGCAACTACATTCTCTTTCCCTGGTCGATACTTGATTTCAAAATCATACTCCTCCAATACTTCGATCCATCGACGTTGCCTCATGTTGAGCTCGTTCTGGGTAAAAATCCATTTGAGACTCTTATGATCTATTACTAGAGTAAACTTGTTACCCAACAGGTAGTGTCTCCAAAGCTTTAGAGCATGGATGACAGCTAATAACTCCAGATCATGCGTGGCATAATTCTTTTCATGACTCTTCAATTTCCGTGAAGAATATGCTACTGGATGACCTTCCTGCATAAGAACACACCCCAAGGCAAGAATGCTGGCATCAGTTACTACCTCAAACTCCTTATTGAGGTCAGGAAGTTTCAGAATAGGTGCTGATACCAAACATTGCTTCAATTGGTCGAAGCTATTTTGCTCGGGAGTTGACCATGTAATAGAAGTCTGCTTCTTTAGTAAGTCGGTAAGAGGTGCTGCAATCAAAGCATAGTTTTTGATAAAGACCCTATACCATCCTGTCAAGCCAAGAAAACTGCGTATTTCTTTGACGGATACTGTTATTGGCCATTCAAGCACATCTCTGACTTTGGCTGGGTCTACTGATATTCCTTCTGCTGATACTATGAATCCTAGATATTCAATCTGACGTTTGAAGAATGCACACTTCTTCATTTTTGCATATAGCTTATGAGACCTCATTGTCTCAAGGACAATCCGAAGTTGAGATTCATGATCTTCTTCCTGTTTAGAATAGACTAAAGTATCATCGAAGAAGACAAGCACGAAATCATCAAGATATGGTCTAAAAATATCCTGCATTAATCTATTGAAGGTGGCAGGTGCATTTGTAAGCCCAAATGACATAACCAAGAATTCAAAGTGCCCATATCTTGTATTGAAGGCCGTTTTTGGAATATCTTCATCCTTGATCCTAATTTGATAGTAGCCTGACCTGAGATCAATTTTGGAGAAGATCTTTGCACCTTGAAGGCGATCGAGAAGCTCATCTATTCTAGGAATAGGATACTTGTTATTGACTGTTGATTGATTCAACCCATGGTAATCAATACATAGTCGAAGTGTCCCATCTTTCTTTTTCTGGAATAGAACTGGAGCTCTTCATGGTGAGTTGCTGGGCCAGATGTAACCCTGGTTTAACAGTTGCTTGAGTTGTTCCTTCAACTCAATAGCTTCCGGAATGGACATTCTATAAGGTCTCTTTGCAATTGGCGCAGCTCCAGGTAATAGCCTTATTTCATGGTCAACTTCCCTTGGAGGTGGAAGTTCAGTTAATTCCTCAGGGAATACGTCAGCGTATTCTTTTAGCCAAGAGGGTCCCTCATGAGACTCTTGCTTTTGATCTAACTTGTTGAGTTTGATCAAGTAAACAGGTAATCCTTTCCTAACCCCTTTTATGATCCGCGATACTTTGGCTAACTGGATCCTTGGCACTCCTGCCTCACCTTGAGTTGTAACAAACTCTCTTTCAGAGTTTCGAAAGGAAACTTGACCCTTTCCATAGTGGATGTGAGCGTCATTAGGCTTAAGCCAATCCATCCCGAGTAGGCACTCACGGATACCTAAGTTCATGACTCTGAATTTGACTGAGGTTTTCTTTCCTCCCAGATAGAACTCCTCCTTAGTAGTTTGCCTGGTACAAGTTACCTCACGACCGTTTGCCAATTCCACAAGTAGGGTAGGTGCTTCTACTGTGGCTATTCCTAATCTTTTAGCACACGTTGGTGAGATAAAGGAATGTGTACTGCCACAATCAATCAAGGTTTTGAAACCTTTACCTTGATAGTCCGACGGTGTTTGAATCACCCAGAACTGGCGATTCGGCCCCTTCTTGTGTAAAGCGGCATGGACCATCGCTCTTTCGAATTCCGCTTCCATAGTCGGATCTTCCCCTTCTTCTGCATCACATCTTTGCCTATTGATAATGCAGGCAGCTCTTCCTCTTCCACGGGTGGCGGCTCCCTGACCGCGGCCTGCACCTTGACGGAGTCCTTCGCTAAGCTTGGGACATTGCCTTTTGAAGTGACCGAGTTCATTGCAATGGAAACATCGGAGGTTTCGGCCATTACTGTGAGTAGGAACAAAGTTGTTGACGTTATTTGTCCTTGCTTTCTTCCTTTGTCCCTGATTGTGGCCTTGAACTCTCTTAACTTGGGGTTTGAATGCTCCTCTGTTCGGGTCACTATAAGACCAATTCTTAATACCCCTTGGTTTAGCTTGCACTTCTTGAATTATAGGTGCCGCTCGAATGAGTGCATCCTGAAGATCTGATGGACGCATAGATTCGAGACGGGTATTTACAGGTGGATTTAAGCCTGCGCAAAATTTGGACACCTGCTGTGTCGTGTCCATTTGTGGCGCATACTTTAACAGTGAGACAAACTTAGAGTAGTATGCGTCAAGGGTGAGTCCTAACTGTTTTAGCTCATAGAACTCATTCATTTTCTGTGTACGATATGCAGGTGGCAAATATCTACCTTGCACGGCTTGCTTTAACTTCTCCCAGGTAACGGACCCCTCTGAAATCCCTTGATCCCTGCACCATTGTTTCCACCAAAGTCTGGCTTCACCGGTGAGTTTTAATTTGGCGAGCATGGCCTGATTGGTAGGTGCAGTACCAGTTGCTTCGAAGTAGTCCTCCATAGATTCAATCCAAATCTCAGCATCCGACTGGACGAATCTGCCTCTCCCGTCAAACTTGGGTGGCTTTATCTGTTTGAGGAGGAACTTCTTCTCCTGGATCACAATAGTACTTGATGTAGGGGGTGAATTTGGACCCTGTTCCTGGGGTTGTGCCTGGATAAAAGTTTTCTTAACATTATTATATGATAATTGACATTAGCTTATCTTTAATTCATCTATCTCGTAAATCATGAAGCTACTTAATTTCCGTAACAACCCTGATACACAATCGGTTATTGATAAAAGAAATCCTTATTTATATTTACATGGCGTAGCCTTATACATCATCTCGTGTGATGATAATCCAATCATTACATTTAGTTTGGGGAGAACAACATTGTATTGGATTTGTCTACAGGAACTGTGTAATAGTAGGGTTTTGGGTCATGAATCTTTAGGAATCGATAATTCATCGGAAGCTCAGGATATCCTTTCCGTTGGAATCCATACTTCCCATGGCGGCCCAATACCTTAATCCTGTCAGCTGGGATTACACGGGTTACTTCCTCATATACATATGAGTTCAATTCAACCCTCCGACCTCGAATATGCAAAGTCGAATTTACGTGAGCTTCCACAAAAATGAACAGCTTCACGATTTTCAAATCTTCCAACCACTTGATCCTCTTTAGGTTGGTTTGTAAATAAGCGAACCGGTGGGCAGCTATGTAGTAGATTCCTGAAGACCCAGTCCATCTTCGTTCTAAATATAAAGGTGATGGATTATAAATCTGCTCCAGGATGTTCATCATTTCAATTCTCTGCCTATAATGCGGAGAATGCATTGCAGTCATAAACATGATCTGGAACACCAAATACTTGTTCCACGCTTTGTAATTCTGCAAGACAGTATTGAAGATGAGGAAATGTTTGGACAGCAACAATTTCTTTACTTCATTTTTAATGAAATCTCATGAAAATAATTCCGTTGTTGGTCGGCTCCGATACCAACTGTAACGTGTCCACTAGAATCCTCTAGGACACGTCTTGGCAGTCCATCGGAAAGGCTGTCTAAAGAACTCCGCCCGGCACTCCCATGGAATGTTACGGGTTTTGCAATCTAGGTCTTTCCGCGTCTGCCACGTAGCGGAAGTGTCCTGGCCGTTTCCCACTTAGGATCGACCGGAATTAAGGTTTTCTTGTTTGGTCATTAGCTAGCAGCCACTAGCGTCAGACCCGAGCGAACTACTTTACGCAGAAACGCCAGGTCCAAAGCGGATTCACGCTGCACTTGGTTCAAGGAGAATGGGAAACGAGAGGGATGCAAGGCTCGACCTCTCTGCCATAAGGCATAGTCCCATTCCGTTCCCCTAAAACAGCGTGAATCGGGTAATAGGTAATTCTAAGTCGTCGTTCTCGTTATTCGTTTCGATGATCATCCTTCTGTTCGTCGAAGATTTTGAGAAAAGTTCCCGGCTAACCGGGACCACCCATCCATAGGACGGACCCATGGTCCATCCTCCGCACTTTCCTCGGTTTGTTTTAGTTATATAATTACCTACCACATTAATTTGACATATAACAAACAGCTTCCTTGATTAGCCCTGTTAAGCACTGGTTCCTTCACGTAATCTTATCACAGGACATAAAGAAAACAATGTCAAACAACTTCTTTATTATCATTTTATCCTTTTATCTTTGAAATACAAGGAGTCCAGCCCGTAGGCTTGTCTATATTCCGCCCGAAGGCTATCCAGTAATCCGCTAGGGATCACTATTCCAAGCTTCTGCCCGTAGACTAGTATGCGGGACTCGAGATCCAATCCCGAGTCATGTTAGCCTCTTGTGCAGGACCCGGAAGGCGAGGGATTTACGGCCAGATCCCCCCCTGGCACCCAAGCGTCCTGCTGCTCCAAGTAGAGCTCAACGGAGAGACCTCTCGCGGCGGGTTCGGTCCACGTTCCCGGCGCGGTCAACAACCCCCTTGGTTAGGGTCAGGCAGGCAGTCGGGGGTAACTGAAGCTGCCTCTCCCTTCAGGCCTTCAACTTGAAGTATTTAGATATCTATTCATCCCTTAGTTCATTGAGCAAACAATGCAAACAGTGCTTTCTAAACTGTTACAAGCACAATCAATTTCCGTGGACGTTTAGCTGGCAAACTGTTAAGGAGTGACTCCTTCTCTCTGAATGCAACCCGCATTCGATCCGGAATCAATTGCAACTTGGCAAGATTCCTATCGTCCTTGGGTTAGGGTCATACCCTGCCAATACTTTAGGTTTTGTTTATGGTAGATTCCGGCGACCATGTCGCTTTAGTTTATTGACTAATCATTTGCGTCCAAGCAAATACCTAGCTTCCCTTAACTTGACAAATTTTCCCTAATGAGGATGGAGTAAGAGGATGACTACCCTTTCCCCTTTGCAAGTTAAACTTGCGCAAGAACCTGCCAACCTTAATCCACGGAATGGCAAAACTTCTTACGATCAACCCGCAAGGCTAAGTGACGTTGCAATTTACTGCACAAGTGTCGCCTCCATCATTTTGCCTAATGAATGGCGTATTCAGGTCACGGAATTAACTTCAGACGAGAAGGAGGATTTAGGGTGTTTTTTTACCCACCCCATCCTTAATTTCACTAAATTGACAACGTTTAGTCCTAGGGATCCAACTCAATTCGAGTTTCATCATTTTGAACGCTTGGTCCTTAAGGTAGGAATCCTAGATTATTGTTTACATGAGCATCCAATTAGCTCAACATTTTTGGGAATATGGTTAGGACTATTGGGTTTGAAGGTTTTGACTTAGCGACAATGGGAAAACTTGGCCGAATCCTTAACGTGCTAATCCCTAGTTAATGTTTGGGGTATCTATCGTATTGACTGAACCATACCCATGTGAATCCCTTGTGACTAGGTGATTTGGGTAATTCACTATGCTTGTCTCGCGACAAGGATGAATCCTTCCTAGAGATAATAAAGTAGATCTAAAGGAGGAAAAATAGTTGCAACTACCGCAATACATGTAAACATGTGATTCATTGCTTCTACGCATCACATGGTTCACAATAACTCTATCTTTCCTTGGTATAGTAAAAATGCATGATAATCTGGGTACTAACTTTCCTAGGACCTACTAGGACTTACATCAAATAACCATGCCTACAACCTTGTTGTCTACCCTTTAGAATCTCATGCTTTGATAAACCATGCGACCTTTCCTAAATACGGCTCCTGATGAATGAAATTTCTGCATGATGACTATGCAACACGCAACTTTCCCCTAGCTACAATGTAGTTAATGAAGTTCATACCAAACTAAAGCTAGTGTTAACTTATTCCATGTTACATGCTACTTGCAAGTCCATAAGATCATTTTCGTACTCTTCTATTTCTTTTCGGATAATATCTTATGGGTGTTAACTTTTCCTTATGAATCATTACAAGGAAGATGTTGCCTACAATGCGGCACACGCTTATTCCCACCATGTCTAGTAACCAAATGCACTTATCAATTTCATTTCTTTGCCCTATATGTTTAGACTCATTACTTTGATAATGTTCCAAAATAGCAACATGCAGCTAGTCTTCTAAGGCGGACAACTCTGGAAATGCAACTGTTTCAATTTCATGGCATGCATCAACCTTGTCTAATGTTTAAAGAGATAATTTATCAAATGTATTTTTAACGCTGCCACATGCATTAAAAATAAGCGTAGAATGCATTCTCCCTTATGGAATTAAGCATGCCTAATCAAAGTCCCGGGGGGGGGGGGGGGGGGGGGGTATGAATGGACTTATGGGGATCTAGTGGGAAGAGGGCTTAAGAAAGCCCCCTTAGAAGCTTTTTAAGAAGCTTCTAAGAAGCTTCTAGTTGACTGCAGCAACGTCGAGGGGGGGGTCGTGATCCAGGCGGGGCGGCGGACTGTGGCGGTCTGGCGGCCGTGGCGGCGGACTATGGCGGCTGGCGGCTTCCTGCACGGCGGCGACGACCCTTGTCTCCCTCCTTTTCCCAACGGCGGCCAGCAGCGTCCCCTCCTCCCTCTCACAGCACCGTCCCTCCTTCCTCCTCTTCTCTCCCTAATGGGAGTTCATATAGGCAAGGGGGGGGAGGAAAGAGAAGGCCTCCACACACTTGGCCAGTGCATGGGTTCCCCCCCTCCCATGCAGGCCACGACTCATCCATGGGCCATTCCCCCACACTCCCTCTTCTCCAGCCATGCATCGGCTGGGGAAAAGGGATTAAAGTAAAAAAAATTTGCCTTGAATATTCAAAATTGCCCCTCCCAAGAGGGTGTTTTTGTGAGACTTGCGGTTTTGAACTTTCGGTTTTGATTTACCAATGCGGAGGATCCCATTTCTCGCATGCGGGTCACACATTACACTGCCAATAATTTCAATGCAAGAGATAACCTTTGCACAAGGTTTACGTCGTGTGCGGGACGTCAATATTCACGGGTGGGAATATTACATAACCCAACTTGCAGGAATTAACATTAAAATGGATGAAGATGTTTGCATCAGTGTTCTACTTAAGAGTTTGCCTCTTGAATATAATAATGTATCAACAACTTTAATCAACATGCCAAATCCTGAACTTGTTGTTATCTAGGCATCACTGTTAGAAGAGGAAAATAAGCTAAAAACTAAGGAAGAGCCTAGCACTTCAAAGGACGACCTAATGTTATATGTAAACAACAGATACAAAGGTAAAAAGGAACCGCTCTTCTGTGACTTCTGCAAAAGGACCGGACACACTGAGAAGTTCTGTCATGCTAGGAAGAGGTCCCAAAAGGCCTATCTTGCAGCTGTGAAAGAAGAAGAAGACCATGGACCAAAATATGAAGAAGAAGATGAAGATGAAGACCACCAGGATTGGAAGGACAAGACTCATCAGTCCTTCTACTCTCATAACTCTGATAGATTGTTTTAAAAGCCTTGTATTTTCTTGCCCTAATGCTTCCTACCATAAGCTTTGTAAACTCCTCATGTAACTTGGCATTACAGTCCCTGTACACTTTGTGAGGCCCCTATTACAGCCTCTGGATGTCCATCAGGTTTTGGTGCCCACACTTAGCCCTTTCTGCAATAGCCTCTGGTGTCTACCACGTTTGTGGTGTGCCCACACTTTGCAGGTGGTTCTCATTATAGCCTCTATACACTTTGTGCCTTTTTAGTTGTGATTGAGGAGGGGTGTTGAGAATCAGCAATCAACCTCACTAAAACAGCCTCTTTGTATGGAGCTTCAGGGTCAAGGATATGCAGGCTAACCTATCCCATATGCACAATGGTGCCTACTGTAGTTTCCTACTTTCCTATAAAGCATTGTACTTGCTTCCTTTTCAAAATGCAATGATAGTACTCTTTTCTTTTCAGTGAAGTGTCAATGTCATTGTCCACATACACAAGATTGTGTTTATGAGTCCAAGTCTCAATCTTGGAACCTAATTCACTTGTGTAACAAACAGTTTCTTTTCCATCATGAGTCCACACTTCTCCTTCCATCCTCCATAGCTTTTGCCTTTGCCATGCTCTAGATCCCGCATTTTTCACAGTAATCTCAAAGTGGACTTTTATACTAATCGTAATATGGATTAGGTCATCTTTTTCCCTAATCTGCAACAGCCTCAATGGTGGTATGTCATTCCCATGACATCTAGGAGTATCCTCGTGTTTTCCAAAACCCCCGTACCGATCGTAGAAAAGACACCTTTAATAGCGGCAATGACAGAAGCATACAAGAAACTAGGATGAACTGCTTGGAGGACCAAGACATCTCACCTATGGAGATAGAGGAGATAGAGGATGGGTTTTTTGAAAACGAAGTAGAGTCCTCATTTTGTGGAGAATTTTGTATAGATCTCCCAGTGTATACTAAGCTATGTCAAGATGAGATTGTGGAACCCTAAACAAAAGTGACTCGATCAAAACGTTCCTCCCACTACAACAATGCCACTTTTTGCAAATCTGTTAGGACAGTTTGTATGTTTTTGGAGTATGGTGTTTTGTATTATCTAATTTTTATTATTATTTAAAAATGAAGTCTTGCAAATTAAGTTTTAGTTTTATTATGTCTTGAAATTCATTATCTAATTGACTTATTTTTCCTTGTATGTGCAGGTTTAGGATTTGGGCATGCATGGCAGGATGAGTCGGGATTTTACATATGAAGACATTGACGTGATGCTAGCGCGTTTCTCACCGGAGCACCTAGCATGGGTCAGAGATAGAGCCAATGCACAGCTTTCCCGTTCCACCTTAGCACGATCGGCAAACTCTAGATGGTCCGATGCTTTGGTCTCTAGTAGACGTAGTTGCAGGTCTCGCTTTGCTTTAGAGTCATGTGGTCGAGGAGGAGGTAGCTCCTGTTGTGGGGACGTGGATGCAGTCTCTCCCACTCGCACTGCTACCAAGGAGTCTACACCGTCTTTCACTAGCGGTGGCGGGCAGATGTCTACTGCTCCCACTCCTTCACGCACCCCACCGATCACTCCCAGGGCCGACAAGAAGTACATGAAACCCACTCCTCCAGGTATGTACTTTCGCATGAAGATTTTTGTAGTAGCACTTATCCATTCAAATTGTGTTTGACACATTTGTATTAATGTCATGAAAGTACCCCTTTGCAAAATCTTGCACGTTACTCGTATCTCATAGATAAGGCCTCTAGCCATTTATACATGAATGATGATGAAAAAGTTGTCATCTCTAGGATGCATGAGTTGTGCCAACAAGTATTTCGGCACAACATTACACACAAGTGGAAGGAGATCCCAGATGCCAGTAAGTAGTACATAATTGATACATTGTATCAAGAGTTCCCTCAGCCCTCTAGCAATGATAGATTTTCGAGAGGGGAAATGATGATGCGTATGCGTGACTATCAGTCGCATATGCGGTCTGATGCACGCGAAGCAGTCAAGCAGGGCAAATCGAAGTTGGAGTGGCTGGGTACAGAGGACTGGAGTAATCTCCAGGATGAGGCGACATCCACTCCAGACAAGTGGAAGCAGTAGAAGGACGCAACAAAGGCACGCTTTGACGTAGGATCGATGCATCACCTTGGTAGAGTACTAATAGGGTAGAGTACTCTAATTTATTGACATCCATGTCGATGTATGTATTTCGAACATGAATCTCAAGTACGTTATTTTTCAATGTTTGTGTGCCACAACAAGGTTTTATGAATCGCGACCCGACTACACTAGAGGTGACATACGGGGAGAAGCATGGCTTGCGTGCCCTGATCGAGAAGCTCTATGCTCGCAGAGGACCAGTAAGTAGTAATAAATATCATTCCTAATTCTAGAAATCTGTCATTATATGTCAGTTTGTATTTGGTACTCATAATTATATATGTATTTGCTGTTGTAGACTCCCTTCGATATGCCACTACAACGAGAGGAGTTTTCTAATGCGGATGAGTCGTAGAGAGCAGATTAGGCTACATAGGATTACTCCCCATCTTGTATTATGTATGGCCTTATAGCCTCTATCCTCCATATGTAATAGCAAAGTGTATATGATTCGGACTTCTATGTTGTAGCATGACTCCATATTTTCTTTGTCGCAATAGCACTTCTCAATTTAAGTTTTGTTATTTTCTTTATCAATGTAGTGCACATTTCTGTTAATTAATGTCATGAAAGTACTTGTTTGCAAAGTCTTGTCATTATTTGGGATCGATTGTCTAACTTATTTGACAGCAGGAATTGTCTCTTAGCCCTGTGTGGCTCTAACTGTGGCAGGGCTGCATCTGTAGCTCTGCCACACAAAAAATTTATTCTCTGCAACCGTCGGTATCAGTGTCGGAAAATAATTCTGTAATCGTCGGTATTAGCATCGGAAATTACTCTGTAACCGTCGCTATTTTCGTCGGTATTAGCGTCGCTAAATAGCGAGGCAAATAGCCATGGTTTTGTAGCGGCGCTAATACCGATGACGGGGATTTTTTTATATTTAAAGAAAACATCATTATAAACGTCATTATAGCATGTATATGTTGTAGTGTACTTGGACAGGTGAAACTCCTTTTATTTCATATTTTCAAATTTTTGGATGTATTACTTATATTTATGTACCCAAAGAGATTTGCAAAAAACACTTTATCCTCCCGGTTTGAAAGTTATTTTCATTGGATATTCAACTTTTTCTAAGGGATATAATTTTTATGATCCATATTCCAAGAAGGTAATCATAAGTTTTGATGCTATCTTCAATGAGCTAGGCGGACATGGTCACTTGAGGGTGTTGATGATACAAAGTCATTACTTACTTCTTTTCCTTTTCTATATGATGATGAGCCTCCTTCACGAGACAATATTGACTCTTCAAATCAAGAATCACAACCTACACCTATTATTGCTGATGAGATTGATATTTCTATTGATATTCCAATTGATAATGAGCATGGTACTTGTCATGTTTATGATGCTAATATTCTTGAGAATGCTCTCAGTATTTGTGAAGACCTTATCTCTGATAATAGTGCCATGCCATCCCTACAAAAGAAACAACGGCAGGAGGCCATGGAAGTTGAGTATGAATCTCTTCTCTCTAAAGGTATATGGATTCTATATGAGTTACCACATGGACATACTACTATTAAGTGCAACTGGGTTTATAAGACTTAAACAAAAGTAGATAGAATACTTGAAAAATTCAAAGCAAGACTAGTTGCCAAAGGTTTCTCAAAAATTTCAAGAGTTGATTATCAAGAAACGTTCTCACATGTTGTTTGTATTACCAGTATTTGGATCTTGTTAGTTTTTGTTGTTGAGTTTGATTTGGAAGCTTACCAAATGGATGTGAGAACTTATTTTCTTAATGGCGATTTAAAGGAAGAGATATATATGGAGTAACAAGAGGGATTTGTAGTCAAACATAAGGAAAATCTTGCTTGCAGACTTCATTAGCCACTCTATGGTCTCAAAAAATATTCACGAGATTGGTATTAAAAGATTGAACTCTTCCTTACAAAACAATGTTTTATCTGTTATTCTTTAGATCCTAACTTATATGTCAAGCACTGCAATGATAGTTTTCTTATTCTTGCTCTATATGGGATGATACCATACAAGTTTATAACAATCTCAAGTTCCTTCAACAAGTAAAGAATGTTTTATGTTCTGTGTTTGACCTATCTTCAACACTATCGAGAAAACGGTGTGTTGTTACTGCATCAAACAAATTTCATTGAAGATATCATTCAAAAGTTTGGTTTGGGTTTTGCACATCCAGCTAGTACTTGTCTTGTGAGCTCTACCAAAGAGCTCACTTTTTGCAGAATGATGGACAATTAGCATTACATTAACCTTATGAAAAACTTGTTGGATGTCTTCAATTTGTTGGCTTAAATTCTCACCCTAACATTCTTTTTGCTGCAAATTTTGTTGGACATCTTAGTTCTCCATTTCTTAAACATTGAAATGCAACTAAAGGAGTTTTGAAGTATTTGAGAGGCACTAAAGATTTTGTGTTGGTTTATTGGCACCAACAAAACTCTAATTCTCTACATTCACTTCAACTTTTGGGTTGCATAAATGCAGATTGGGAAATCTCTTACTTATCTATGTGTTCTACAAGTGGAAATTGTTTCTTAATCAATGGTCGCCTTGTTTCTTGGACTAGAAAGAAACAACATTTTATTGTTGTTTCCACTATAGAGGTTGAATATGTAGCTCCATCTTTAGTAGCTCAAGAGTTAGTATGGCTTTGACAAGTTCTATGAGATATTGGCCATCCTCCTCTCTCCAACACACCACTTTGATGTGATAACCAAAGTGCTATTAGTCTTGCTAAAAAACATGTTCAACATAGAAAGTCTAAACATATTGCAATGCTTTATCATTATAGTCAATATGAAGTAAAGAAAGGCATGATCATGATTGAACATTGTCCAAGTGATCACATGACTATAGATATACTCACAAAAGGACTCAATGAAGCATGCTTCACTCTGCTCTGCTCGAAACATGGAGTTGTCTCAACTTCAACCTTGGATATTAAACTACTATGACATTGTATTTAATACAAGATATAGGCCTCATACCGAGATTCAAAGCGAGGAGAATTTTCATCAAAAAAATTGCCCGCATTGTTGCTATGTTGTCATGGGATTCCTTGCCCATGGTTTAAAAATAAAATTTTTATCATTTACATGTATCACTTAGTTATTTGTATCCTAGACATGCTACATAAAGACTTGCCTAGTGTAGTAAATCTTAAACACCTAAGTCCACTAGCATATGACATGGTGTAATAAAGATAGGGCTCTCTACCTTAAAATACAATAAAATCATCACGGGTCTTTGACAAAATGATTGGATTTTGGTTACTCGCTCTTATCCTTCCTTGCATTGCTTACATGAAGTTGTTACAAGTTCTATAAGTCATGGAACATTAAACATGAGAAATATAGTCATGAGCACATGACTTGGTAGGTTCCCTTGGGTTATCTTCCTGGAGCCTATGATGTGGTTGTGTACCTATAATATTAAAGACTTCTAAGTGTATTAACAAGAAAAGTCACAAAGAAGAGGGAGTTGTCTAAGTTGGTTAAGTGTGGGACATTGTGTTTACCATAGCCTTGCTTATGTGGCCTTCTTGTGGTTCATTTGAAAGACATGAACCTTCTACTTTTTGCACCACATTTTTTGGGCTTCCTCAGGCTAAGAATAGGGTGCATCCTAGATGGGGGAGAATGAATCTCATACAGCACCACACAAAGGAGATGAAGCCATGCAACCATAAGCAACTTAAGAAGACTTTACTTGAACTGTAAGTGCCTCTCTTTCCATGCATTGACAAAAATGGAAGGTCACTCTTGGCTATAAGAAATAGGGTAAATGTGTTTAAAAGAGGAGGGCAATAGTCCATTCAAGGGGATGGATGCTCATTGAAGAAGAAAAAAATAAGCTTTGAACATTGTTTGTGTCTATGTCTATGAAGTAGCAACTCTCTCCTATCAAGTGAGCGTCTTGTTCCACTTCTTGATCTATATTATCAAGGCTTGTGGGCTTAATTGAAAGGCCCAAGCTTGCTATTTTATGGGCTGAATCTCTACTTTACAAAGCACCTCTTGCACGGTTCAAGTGGTACATGTATTTGTGAAGAATAAGAGAAGGACAATGTCTTATGTACCTACTTCTTGATGTAGATTCTATTCTCTATCAAGATGAGATCTTTGGGAGACATAAAGCTTTGACTTTGGATTGATCATATGTAGTCCAACACTCTCTTTTTTTGGGTTGAATCATGTCTCATTGATGCTCCATTTCTATTCTTATGGTTTATGAAGAGAAAATGCTCTACTTTCACTTGTAATTGATGCATCTAATCACCCCATGAGCTGAAGCGTTATTTATGATCCACTTCTTTTATCTTGGTTTAACATTGGTTGTTCTTGGTTCTTATGAGTAACTACAAGGTATACAATTTGTAAGAAAGATTCAAGGACATCTTTTGGCATTGTTATGTGATACTTTTGGTCTCTTCTTCTCAACCTAAAATAGGGTATTCATGAGCTGAAACCTGTAAACATAGATTCTTCTTCATCTACAATCATTGCAAGTGCAAACTAGACTGGTAATTCCCTTTACATAGTATCTTGCTTGCTCTTCATTAAAGGGAGGTTTCAAAGAAGTCTGTTGGTGAGTTCTTGCCATGATTTGGAATTAATCTTAGCTGTCAATAAGAGTCAATCCATAAGCTAAAGCTTTTGTGTAGCTGTTTTATTCATGTTATGTTGATCTAAGTCATGAATCTTATGATCTTTTTATGAAAAGTAAGCAATAATGATGCTAGTTCCGTAACCTTGAAGCATTCAAAGGCTGATAGGCAGTATTTATCTTGAACCTTTATCTTCATTGTAGTAATCAGTAGATATGAGAAAGTGTCTTGAAGATCTTCTTCATGCCTCGGCTGAAATAGGCAGCTATATTCAAAGGCAAGGAAGGTCAAGACTCTTCTTGTATCAATTGAAGTTGTACTCCTGTTTGCAAATCATCTATCTTTGTGACCGTAAGTTTCGTACTCTTTACACATTTGTTCAACCATCTTATGTATAAATCTGTCTTTCCAAGGTAAGCCAAAGTATATGGTGAATTGAAGGTTTTGAAGTTTCTCTTGAATTTGTAAACATTCACTTGAATCTACTTATCCCTTGAAGACACATCTCCATCTATCTTGTCCGGATTTCTTGCCAAACCCTTGTGGTAACCTTCAACCCTACGCATGCTACAACATTGGTGAACCCGACGTGAAGGTCAGTTGTAAGAAAACTCCAAGATGGGGGATTCTTCAGGAGATACTCTACAATAGTTGGTGTGCATACTGTAGGAGACTCAAGAACAACAAATCCAGATGTTTCAACAACAACAACAAAGGAAAGACAAAGAGAAGATTGATTCCACAACTATCAAGGCCCTAGAAGAAATTGGGCGTGAATTAAAACTATTAAATGGTCAAAATGTCTCTGTTTTCATTCACTTGTATGTTGAGAAAATGCTATTCTTTGGTGTACCGCAGCATGCATGGAGTCACTATTTTGCCAGACGGTCTTTAAGAGAGAATCCATGGTCTTTTTCAGCGAGATGTAGATTGAGTTGCATTCAAAAAATCCCTATACAAAGAAATCTTCTTAGAAGACTCTAGCCTTATGATGAAGAAAAGTTTCCGAGATTGGGTTGAGAAACCCAACAAAGGATTAGCTACAATAGCTCTATACCATGAGTTTGAAAGTAAATTTGGACAACTTGATGCTAAAGACCAAATAAAGTATGGAAGATCAGAAGATTGAATTATTCCATAGGCTATAGATCCCACCCTACAAGAGAATCTTGCTAATCGCCTAGAGGATGCTACCTCTGAAATAGGAGTCAAAACTGCATGGACATATGCTACCAATGTAGTTAACATGATTGCTCCAAGACAGCAAATGCGACTAAGATTAGGCTCTACTTCAAATTCAACAACTCCATTGATGGAGCCAGTTCAACCTCCCAAAACCCCTATCTCTTTGACTAATCAACCAAATCTTTATTCCTCTATTCCTTTTGTTCCACCTCTTAAAAATGATGTCATGGATGAACTCATTAAAAGCATGCAAAATCTTCATCTGAATCTTACAAAAATTAGTTCTAAAATAGAGAAGTTGGATGTCAAAGTTGAATAACGAGGACCATCATCAACTCAAATGTAACGTGTCCACTTGTTCTCTTCAGGACACGTCTTAGCAATTCATCGGAAAGGAGATCTAGAAAACTCCGCCCGGCACTCCCATGGAATGTTACAGGGTTTGCGATCCAGGAATTTCCACGTCTGCCATGCAACGGAAGTATTCTGGTCGTTTCCACTTATGAGGACTAACCTAAATCAGGGTTTCCCCTAATGGTCATTTCCTAAATGGCAACTAGCATCTAACTCGGAGCAAACTACTTTACGCAGAAACGCCAGGGTCGAAGCAGATTCACGCTGCACTTGGTTCAAGGAGAATGGGAAACGAGAGGGATGCAAGGCTCGACCTCTCTGCCATAAGGCATAGTCCCATTTCGTTCCCCTAAAATAGCGTACTAAACCGAGATTATTGTAACTTGGACTCTAGGTCAGTGCCCTTGCTATTCATTTCCTTTGAAACGATCTTGATGCCAAGAGGCATATTTCACTGTGGATTCCGTGAGGTTTTGCAGTGGATTCCATAAAATTTTATTATTGGGGCTCATACACAAAGTGGATTCTTTGTGCGAGAAGTCGATGGTTGATGGGGACGTCTATCCTTGGGGGTTTTGTTAATTTTATATGTACATGGGTGATTCCATAGTGGGTGATTCCGTAAAATACATATTTAAATTAATAAACGTTTATGATTTTAGAGTGCGCACTCGTAATAAATTAAGATTAGGATTGATTTCTAACCAATTTATTTATGTAGATGAAGACTGTTAGGTATTCACTTTTGTCGATTTAATTGTATTATTTTTCTAACAATTGTGAATGCTTCAGTTGATGTGCAGAGCGAGCAGCGGGGTGGCATTGGGAAGCATTGGAGGATAGCATGTATTCAAATTATCATCAAGTTTTGATGGGCGCAGGCGCCTATATTTTGTCGCACTTATTTATTAAAGTGCTTAATATTTATTTATTATTTTTATATATGTATGGGCGCACGATTTAAATATTTGTATTAGACATTGTATTTGGGTCCCTCCTGACTTCTTGCGCGCCCATTAGATTTAACTCTTTATTGGCACAAAAGCAAACTCAAAAGCTAAAGCATGCTATTTTGTAAATTGGCTATTATTTGAGCTTGAAGATGAATAATATATAAAATACATGCTTTGTGGAGCGCTCACACAAGGCATGGGGGGAGATTGCACCCAATTGGTCTCTTGTTCATGTCGTGCAAGCTTTCTTTATTGGTTTTTGTGTAAAAAGTAGAGTTTTTTTGTTCTTGGGGACCTTCTGACGCTCACTATGAGTGCATACGACGACCGATCTGTGCACCAGTGGTATCAGAGCAAAGCTGAGATCGAGAGCTTCCAATTGCTTACCATCTTGCGCGAAGGCAGAGCTCTTAGAATGATCAATCTCTACAGTCAGTTTCGTCACAAACGGTCAATATCAGCGTGTTCTTGGCAGTCAAGAACCCCCTTCTGCACTCTCTGATTGCGAGAGACCAGCCTTTGTAGGGGAAGGACCAGCGGCCAAGCTCCTTCATCAAATCGTGAATATATAGATAAGATTCTTTACCATAGATTAAAAGCTTACAAAGCTTAAAGGGTTAAGCCATAAGCTTCAAAGAATAAGCTTATTAAAAAGCTTATTTAACGAATTCGTAAAACGGCGGCAGTGGCATGTCCTGGACGGCATCAAAACGGCTGCCAACATACTCATGTCCACAAAAATTATCTTGGTCACTTAAGCTTTAAGTCCTCTAAGATTTCCAAGTTCTCTAAGAAAACAAAGTCACAAAGGTCATCTCCAACCATTACCATAGTGGCAGTTCACACGCAGAAGCACATGAATCTATTTATTGCTCTCTAGAAGTCCCTGTTCACACTTGCACACTCTGAACCAGTTTCAACAAAAATAAAAGTTTATACGCAGTTTCTATGCAACACTATTCTCTTGGAAGATGGTTGTGACAACGAATTCCGCAATCATAAAGGAGAAAGACTACAAAAGCCAAACAAAATATACAAGCCTTGTAAACCCGCCTTTGAGCTACGCTCATCTCGCTAATAAGATATCGAGAGTGTGAGGTCTTTTGGATTTTGCAGGATGACTGAACAAAACATGGAGGATCTTATGGCTAAAGATGATTTACCCGAACCAACGATGGAGCAAAAGTTGGATTTGATTATGATGCAACTCGAAGAAGAACGAAGAGCCCGACAAGCTTTGCAAGTTCAATTGGCCGATTTGCAATGATCTACCACCGACCAAGATGGATCACAACCTGAAGATCTTATACGAGATACCATCGACGCAACACTTGAAGCCCAACCCATTCGCAAAGAAACAAAGATAAGTAAAAGAAACTTTAAATTTCGTACTTTCAATAGATCATACGATGCAAAGACTGTGCTTGCTTTTATCAGTCAATTTGATGATTACTTCCATGAAGAAACATATGTTGAGAAAGACAAAATTAAATGTGTCACTAACCATTTAGTTGACCGAGCATCCTTATGGTGGACTGTGGTCCGCAAGAGTGCTGATTGTCCCACTACATGCGAGACTTTCCAAAAGAATTTTTGCATAATTTCCTTCCTCCTCAATTCCATGAGAAATCCATCAAAGCAATGGGATCTTCTACAACAAAGGGATCGCGAACTTATTTCTCAATACACTGAACGTTTCTGGAATGCTCTACTGCAACTAAGAATGCTCAAAGATGTACCTGAAGCAACTCATAAACGCAAGTTTATGTTTGGCCTACTTGGACATTTCTATGCCGAAGTCAATATGTTCAAGCCAACAATCCTTGAAGATGCAATTTCCTTGGCCCAAGACACTGAAGACAAGATTCGTGGACGAGACAAGCGACCACAATAATTTCCAACTAATGGTAACTTTGGTTCTAAACAATTCAATTGAAATTTTTGAAGATTCAATCAAAGTCGTTTTCTTCCATCTTCATTCCATAAATCTTGGACAGGACCACCTGCCTTGCCATCAAACACCAATCCAAACCCTAAGCCTCCTCACAGTCAAATCCCAACATTCCTAAACTTCCTGCCATTACCAATAATGTATCTAAAGCAAAACCCATAGTTTGTTACAAATGTCATCAACCTGGACATCTAGCAACCAATTGTCAATCCCAAAAGCCACCTATCCATATCAATTATATGGGAGCAATAGAAGAAGAAGAATGTGAGGAAATGCCAAACTTTACAGAAGATGATGACGACATTGGTACTACTTCGGATACTTTGCCAGGTATGCCAACTCCCCATTCTTTATTAGCAATGAAATGTTTTGTGCATGGTAAAGAAAAGACTATTTTACATGATGATGGGAGTACACACCACTTTATTTCTGCAAAGCTAGTCGAAGAATTGAATTTACAAACTGTTTCTACACATTATCTCATCAAAGCTGCATTCCTAGGCACGAGATATAATGGAACACAAGAGGTGCATAATTTAGAAATTAAAACTGGTGAATACACTAAACGAAGAAATTTCCTAGTTGTACCTTTGCAGTATAGTGACATTATCTTAGGAATGCCTTGGCGTCATCAATACAATCCTGATATAGATTATTCTACGCATTCAATTAAAATTTATTTTCAAGGAAAACAAATCACATTGCATGGTATGCACGCTTCCAATCATTTTCCACTGCTTACTCATACTCAAGATAAATGTGCATTACGTAAAAGTAGCAAATCCTATTTAATATGGGTAAATGAAATTCAAGATAAAGAAAAACAAATGCATCCTAGGCATACACATTTTCTTGCCCAATTTCAAGATTGTTTTGCTACTGATTTACCACCTGGACTACCACCTTCACGTCCTGAAGATCACAAAATAGATTTAATTCCTGGAATACAACCACCATGTAAAGCACCATATAGACATAACCAAATTGAACAGAAAGAAATTCAAAATCAAGTAGAAGAATTGCTTAACAGAGGATTAATTAGACCTAGTAGTTCTCCATCTGGTGCACCTGTCTTATTAGTGAAAAAGAAAAATAATACTTATCGCATGTGCATTGATTATTGTGCCCTAAATAAAATTACTATTAAGAATAGATATCTGATTCCTAGGGTAGATGATCTTATGGATAAGCTACAAGGATCTGCCATATTCAGTAAGATAGATCTTAAATCTGGCTATCATCAAGTAAGATTCGACAAATCTGATGCATTCAAAACTGCATTTAGAACACAATTTGGACACTATGAATTCCTAGTTATACCTTTCGGTTTAACTAATGCACCAGCCACATTTAGTCATATGATGAATTACATTTTTTTGAAACATTAGCATTGTGTCATAGTTTTCTTTGATGACATATTAGTATTCAGTAAAAAAGAGAATGAGCATTATGAACATTTTTCTTTAGTTTTTAAGTTGTTAAAAGACAATCAATTATATGCTAGTCCTGAAAAGAGTGAATTCTTCCAAACAAAAATTGAATATCTAGGACATATTATTTCATCAGAAGGTATTAAAGTCCACCCTAAAATGATAGAAGTAATTTTAAATTGGCCCATACCCAAAAATGTACATGAATTACGTTCTTTTCTAGGTCTTGCTAGTTTTTACAGAAAGTTTGTGAGGAATTTCTCATTACTTGCATTACCTTTGACAAAAATTTTAAAGAAATGTATTCTGTATAACTAGTCTGACAATCAATAAAAATCCTTTGATTTATTGAAACATGCTTTAACTCATGCTCCTGTATTACAATTACCTAACTTCAATAGACCGTTCTTTTTAATAGTTACTGACGCTAGTGGATGTGGAATAGGAGCCGTCCTTATGCAAGATAATCATCCCATAGCGTACTCTAGTTGCAAACTCAAACCATCTGAACTTAAATATTCTACCTACGATAAGGAATTGCTAGTCGTAGTACAAGCCTTACGTCAATGGAAACATTATTTAATGAGATCTGAATTTATGATCAAAACTGATCAACAAAGCATTAGACATCTCCTTAGTCAACCACAAATATCTGACCAACACATTAAATCGGCGCTTTTATTCAAAGTTCTCATCCCCTTATACAATATCAACCTGGAAAAGAAAATGTTGTAGTTGATGCTTTGAGTAGAAGACCGACAATTCACAATATTTCTGTGATATCATTTGATTCCCTTATCCCTATGAAAGATACTTATCATTAGGATCCTACTTTTCAAGCTGATTGGAATAAACTAGTTGCAAATAATTGGATTCCTATTGATTCATTTTCTTATACTAATGGATTCATGTTTTATGAAAAAAGATTATGTGTGATTGTTCCATTTCGATCATTTGTTTTTGCATGAAATTCATTGTCCTCCATATCAAGGTCATAGAGGAATTATATCTACTTTGCGTACATTGATTGAAGATTTTTATTGGCCACATATGGACACTGATGTATCTAACTTTGTATCTGAATGTTTAGTTTTTCAACAAGTTAAAAGACACCATGGTAAACAATATGGTTTACTAATGCCATTATCTATTCCATCATGACCATGGGAACAGATTTCAATGGATTTTATCATTGGTTCACATAATATAAAGTTAACCACGATATGATTTGGACTGTTGTAGACATGTTAAGTAAACAAGCATATTTTATTCCATGCAAGAAAACTTTAACTGCATCTCAAGTTGCTCAAATGTTTTTGAAAACTGTTCTCACTAACCATGGTTTACCAAAAGTCATTATTTCTGATCGTGATTCTAGATTTTGTAATAATTTTTGGATTACTTTGTTTGCTAACTTAGGAGCAAAGATTGATTTTTCATCTGCATTTCATCCTGAAACAAACGGTCAAGCAGAAGCTACTAATAGTACTATTTTAGATCTTTTGCGTGCTTACACAATTTCAAAACCACACACATGGGATACACATTTATATTTACTTCACTTTGCATATAATAATACACCACATACAGCTACAAAGAAAGCACAATTTGAAGTTATTTATGGATATCGATTGTCTACACTTGTTGCATCATTATCAAACAAAATTCAAGCTGCTGGTGATATTGCTAACATGCATACCACTATTTCTGATGAAGTTAAATATATGATTGCAAAAGCCCAATAATCATATATAAAACAAGCAAATAAGAAAATACAGGCTATGAATTTTAAAGTTGATGATTATGTTTGGTTACGAATAGAAAAACGCAGATTACAAAGTGTAGATAAGCATCCAGTTGTGAAATTAGCACCTAGATTTTATGGACCATCTAAGATCATACACAAAATCAATGACAATGCATTTAAACTAGAACTACCACAACATTGGAAAATCCACAACACTTTCCATATCAATTTATTACGACCTTTTAGAGGCCAACTACCTGTACACCCTGTCTATGAAAACCCTCCTTTGCTAGATGATGAAACTAAAATCCTTAAGCCTGAAACTATTATAGATACTAACTTTATGACCACTAGAACTGGCCGTAGATATTCTATATATTTGGTCAAGTTTAAAAATCATCCTATTGAAGAGGCCCAATGGATGCACGCTAGAGACTTAAATGCTTTTCCCACTCTGTTAGCTCCACATTGAGCTAATAGCAATTGAGGACAATTGCTATCCCACCCCGGGGGTATGATGCCAGGATGCATATTTCACAGTGGATTCCGTCCCATGATGGATTCCATAAGGTGTTGCAGTGGATTTCGTAAACTTTTATTATCGGGGCTCATACACAAAGTGGATTCTTTATGCGAGAAGTTGATGGGGACGCCTATCCTTTTCGGGCGTTTTGTTAATTTTATGTGTACATGGGTGATTCCATAGCGGGTGATTCCGCAAAATACATATTTAAATTAATAAACATTTATGAGTTTAGAGTGAGGAGTCGTGATAAATTAAGGTTACGATTGATTTCTAACCAATTAATTTATGTAGCTGAAGACTGCTAGGTATTCACTTTTGTCGGTTGAATTGTATTATTTTTCTAACAATTGTGAATGCTTTAGTTGATATGTAGAGCGAGCAGCGATGGCATTGGGAAGCATTGGAGGATAGCGTGCATTCAAATTATCATCAAGTTTTGATGGGTGCCTATATTAGGCATGGCACCTATATTTTATCGCGCTTATTTATTAAAGTGCTTGATATTTATTTATTATTTTTGTATGCGCATGGACGCCCGATTTAAATATTTGTATTGGACATTGTATTTGGGTACCGCCTGACTTCTTGGGCACCCATTAGCTTTAATTCTTTATTGGCTCAAAAGCAAACTCAAAAGTTAAAGTGTGCTATTTTGTAAATTGGGCTATTATTTGAGGTTGAAGATGAATAATATATGAAATACATGCTTTGTGGAGTGCTCACACAAGGCATGGGGGGAGATTGCACCAAATTGGTCTCTTGTTTATGTCATGCAAGCTTTCTTCATTGGTTTTTGTGTAAAAAATAGAGTTCTTTTGTTCTTGGGGACCTTCTGACGCTCACTACGCATGCTTACGGCGACCGATCTGTGCACCAGATCTTCCTACTCTCCATCGTGATTGAGAGAAGTTCACGGCCAACTGGGACCACCCATCCGTAGGATGGACCCATGGCCACAACCACCACACTTTCCTCAGGTTGTTTTAGTTTTCTAATTACCATGCCCGAAGGCTATCCAGCAATCCACAGGGATTACTAATCCAAGATTCCACTCGTAGACTAGTATGCGGGCCTCGAGATCCAATCCCGAGTCACGTTGACCTCTTGTGTAGGGCCCAGAAGGTGAGGGATTTACGGCTAGAGCCCCCTAGCACCCAAGCATCCTCCTGCTCCAAGTAGCACTCAATGGAGAGACCTCTCACGGCGGGTTTGGTCCACCTTCTTGGCGTGATAAACAATCCCCTTGGTTAGGGTCATGCAAATAGTCGGGGGTAACTTAGGCTGCCTCTCCCTTCGGGCCTTCAACCTGAAGCATTAGATATCTTTTCATCCTTTAATTCCTTGAGAAAACAAAGCAAAACAGTGCTCTTTAAACTCTTACAAGCACAATCATTTCCATTGGTCGTTATTTTTTGCCAACTGCTAAGGAGTGAATCCTTCTCTCCGAATGCATCCAGCACTCTATCGGGGATCAATTGGGACTTAGAAAGATCCCCAAGGGTTTCTTTGTTAACCCTTATATCCTTGGTTAGGGCCGTATCCTATTAACCCAACTTAACCAATACGTTAAGTTCTATTAGTAGTAAGTATGTTATTCCAAATTACTGATTGATCTTTTTCTTCCAAGCAATTATCTAATCCCCTTGGTCACTTTTCCCAAGAAAGGTGCTATGTCAGAATGACTACTCATCCTCTTGCAATATAAACTTGCACAAGAATCTGCCAATCTCATTCTGAGAAACTTGGCCATTCCCTTGTGATAAAATCACAAGATCATGTGACTCTGCAACTTGTTTCACAAGTGTTGCATCTAATCCATGGAACTATTTTACCCATCGAATGGCATTTTCTAATCACGGAATCATGATTAGATAGGAAACATGGTTAGGGTGTCTTCATAACAATCCATTCCTGATTGCACTAGGCCGATGTTGTCGGTCCTAGGGTTCCAAATTCAATCTGAGTTTCATCTTTTTAGCGAGCGATCCTTAGGGTAGAAACTCTAGATCATTTCTTGCAAATATGTCCTATTGTCCCTACATTCCGTGAATGTGGGCAATAAGTGCGACTAGGTCACGTTCTCAACGTGCTAAACCTTAGTTAGTAGTTTGGGATATGTTGCATCGATTTAACCCTTCCTAAGCGTTTCCTTCGCGGTTTTAGGTGTTTCGGGTAAACCAATTTACTTTTCTATTCATGAAGATATTGTCTTGATCAAATAGGGGAAAAATTAGTTGCATTACGATACCATTCATAAGAACACAATTTATTGCCTACGTATGATTAGTTTTACAATCCCTAACTTTTCTGGTTAAGATTAAAGCGTAGGTTAAGTTATGACCTAATTCCTATTGATCCTTCTATAATATGCAATTAAGATTCATGCTATTCAGCTTTAGGGTTTTATGTTTAAAACGAACCATGCAGCCTTTTCTAATTTTCATTTATGAACGAATTATTCGTATGCTGAATGAGCATTACACAACCTTTCGCAACTACTTACGTAATTGATTTGAGTTTTTATGCCAACTGACTAAAGTTTAATCTACCTCATGCAGCCCTAGAATCATTTCCATGCCTTGCAAATTCCTACGATTGTTAGCAATCTTCTTTAATGAATCCTTGCGAAGAAAGAGATGTCTAATGATGCAACATGCGATTTTATCTTTCCATGCATAGTCGAAGTGTATAATAATAACTTCGACTTTATAAAGATGATCTTTAGTTGATCTAAATTCGTTACTATGTAATGCATAAAAAACACTTGCTAAGAATACATAGAGATCTTATGCTCTTTCTTTGTTCATTTCATTGAAAAATACCAATGACCGAATTCTTCAATCGTGAGCTATTTCCTTTAAATTAGCCAAATTATTTCAATCGAAAAAGTGCATCCTATTTCCATAAATGATCCATGCACAATTGAAATATTACGATGTAAATTAAAATTAGGAAGAAAACCTGGACTTGTGGTGAAATGTCCACATGGATGTTAGGAGATGATCCTCTTGTGGTTGTGCCTTTTTGTGCCTTTTTAGGGGCCATCGCGTATTCGACTCCTTGGTCCGTCTCCTTCGCACCCAAAACTCCCTTTGAGATTCGGCTTCCTTGAGCAATTGCACCGTCTTTTAGAATCGGGCTTTAGAAGGCCTTATAGGCTTGTGGGAGTTGAAATGGGAAAGGGTTTAAAAATCGGCTAAAATGGCTTTTGGGGATTGTAAGTAAAAGGGAACTTAGAAATTCTAGATATAATAGGCCTTCACAAAAAAGGATACAATGGTTTTAAAAGGCTTGTGTGGGAAGGGTTTTAAAAGGAAACCCCGGGGTTAAAACCTTGTGGAAATGCTATGAAAAAGGCTTAAAACCTGACTAGTATGAGCTTTATGGGGAATGCAAGGGAAAAGGTTAATTCTTGAGGATGCAAGGGAAAGGCCTTAATTCCGAGGGTGTAAAGACTGCTTTGTAAGGCCAATGAAAAAGGGGTTTTAATCTTGGCTATCACCGATCCGCAAGACGGGGGTTATAAAAGAAAAGAATGTGGGCTATGGTGGGCTTAATAGGGGATGCAAGGGAAAAAAAGGTGCTTAAAAACCCGGGGTTATAAGGACCGCTTGGGAAAGCTTATGAAAGTCCTATGAAGGGAGCTTTAATTTGAATTTGTGGAATGAAAAAGGGGGGAAAAGGGCTTAATTCTCAAGGCGGGGGGGGAAGGTAAGGGAAATGCTTTATTTCGTGGGTTAAGACTCTCTTTACGTAAGAACGCAAAGGGAGAAAGGGGGCTTAAAGGGCCCCCCCTTAGAAGCTTCTAAGAAGCTTAGAAGCTTCTATGAAGCTTAGAAGCTTCTAAGGCTTCTAGCCTCGGCACGTGGCAAGACTTGAGGATGGCGGCCAACTAAGAAGGCGGCAGCGTGTAATGGCCTCTAACGGTTAGCAGTGGCAGCTCGGTCTTCAGACGGCGGCTTCTCCAAGGTGCACAGCCTTCTCAGCCCCACCTCTCACGACAGGACCTGGCGACGACTTCCTCCTCCTCCATGTTCGATTGCTATCAATTAGCCTCACATCTCTTACAGCTATCACAATATTATTTTCCTCTATCTCTCACATGGCAGCGACTGTAGCATTACGCTCCTCCACGACCCCCCTTAATCCCCCCCCCTTCCCCCATAGGGGGTTTTTATAGCTCTTAAGGGAGGGGGACCTCCCCCCCCCACGCGGGCTATTTCATGAGCATTCACCCCCCATGGCTTCCAACTCTGCGCTGAATTATCCCCGCTTCACTCCCTTCGCTCTAGCATGACCTTCGGATGGGGGAAAGAAGGGATAATACAAAAAAGCCATAAAATTAATCAATTTCATCTTGATCTCCTTCGGAGGTTCACACGAACATGTGCGGTTTCCTAGTCCTTAGCCTTGATTGGCCAATGGAGAGAGTACTGTTTAATGACAGAACCGTTCGTAACCACAATGCCGGCATTGTCATTGCATGAGACTCACGTGGCTCATAATATTTTTAGCAGAAATATTACATTCTCTCCCCCTTGGAGGAATCGAGATGTCCTCATCTCGAGATAAACTGGGGATATTGATGGTTGAGAGTACTTTCATGTATCCAAGTGGCATCCTCCTCAGGATAATCTTTCCACTGAATGAGGCATTCTCCCGAGGTTTTGGATCTCAGTTGTCTCTCCCTAACATCTAAGGTCTTGTCAAGCCGTAGTCCAAGGACTCCTTCACTAGGCATTACAACTTATTGGTCATCAAGTACATGGTTAGGATTAGGTACATACTTCTTCAATAGGCTGATATGGAATAGATTATGAACCTTTAGGTTCTCGGGGATTTGCAGTTTATAAGCATTAGGTCCTAGGCACTTGAGGATTTTGTATGGTCCACAATACCTTGGACTTAGCTTCTTGCAGTCTCCTAAGGATAGGGAACTCTTCTTTGGCCGTACCTGAATGAAGACCATGTCTCCTTCCTCGAAGATTCTATCTTGACGCTTCAAATCAGCGTATGCCTTTTGTCTATCCTTGGCGGCTTGGATATCTTGTCTTATTGTCTTTACTTGGTCATCCATCTCTTCCAACATCTGCCTTGAAGATTCAACCCTCAAGGTTGGATCTGAGAAGTTTAGGGGACTTCAACAGTCATGACCATACAATGCTTGAAAAGGGGTCATGTGAATGCTTTGTTGGTAAGAAGCATTGTAGGCAAATTTGACCAAAGGCAAGTATTGAATCCACCTTTTTGGCTCACGACAATAGTGTACCCTTAGCAAATCCTCAATGAATTTATTGACTCGCTCTGTTTGGCCATCAGTTTGGGGATGGTAAGCTGTACTAAAACAGAGTTGAGTCCCTAATGGCTTCAAAGATGGCTCTCCAAAAGTGTGATGTGAAGAGAGAATCACGATCACTAATGATTCTTCTAGGTAGCGCATGTAGCTTGAATATCTCCTTCATAAACAACCTTGCAATGTCTCAGGCTTTATATTTTGTCTTTAGTGGAATAAGGTGTGCAACCTTAGTAATCATGTCAACCACAACCATGATGGAGTTGTATCCTTCCTGAACTTGGGGTAGGCCAATGACAAAGTCCATACTCATGAATTCCCATTTCATTTGGGGAATGTCAAGTGGTTGTAACTTTCTTGGCATTTTGACATGTTCGGCCTTGATGCGTTGACAAGACAAACACTCAGTGACATAATTGAGAATGTCACCTTTAAGCCTCTCCCAATAGTATCTCTTCCTAACTGCATTGAGAGTCTTGGCATAGCCAAGATGTCCTAAGAAAGGGGAATCATGAGCTTCCCACAATATCTTTAGCATAAGTGACTGGCTTGTTGGTATACATACTCTCGTTCTATAGTAGACAAGTCCACTATTGATAGAGAATTCATGATATTTAGCCTATAGCTTTTGGTCCTGGTCCTTGATAGGAATCTCCCTTAGCATCTTTTGATAGGCTGGATCATGGCATGCTTCCTCTCTAGCTAGCTCAAGTATTGGGTTGTTTGGCATGGACACCTTTGTGGCTAGAGGTCTAGCTATTGATGGGTTTTGCAAGATTAGAAAATTAAGGAATGCCTTGCGACTAAGTGCATCGGCAACTTCATTTTTCTTTCCAGGTCTGTATTTGATTTCAAAGTCATACTCTTCCAGCACTTCAATCCACCGACGTTGCCTCATGTTGAGCTCGTTCTGGGTAAAGATCATCTACTTGAGACTTTTATGATCAGTCACACTAGAGTAAACTTGTTACCCAACAAGTAGTGTCTCCAAAGCTTTAGAGCACGGATGACAACTAACAATTCTAGATCATGGGTAGCATAATTCTTCTCATGGCTCTTCAGTTTCCTTGAAGAGTATGCTACAGGGTGACCTTCCTGCATGAGCACACATCCTAAGGCAAGTGTGCTAGCATCAGTTACTACCTCGAACTCCTTTACTGAGGTCTGGAAGTTTTAGGATAGGTGGTGATACCAAATTTTGCTTCAATCTATCAAAGCTAGTTTGTTTGCCAGTTGACCATGCAATGGATGTTTGCTTCTTAAGTAAATCCGTCAAAGGTACTGCAATCAAAGCATAGTTTTTTATGAAGACCCTATACTATCCTGTCAATCCAAGAAAACTGCATATTTCTTTGACAGTTGTTCGTATTGGCCATTCTAGCACATCTCTGACTTTTTTCGGATCCACTGAGATTCCTTCCGCTGATACGATGAATCCCAGATATTAAATCTGATGTTTGAAGAATGCACATTTCTTCATCTTAGCATACAGCTTGTGTGACCTCATTGTCTCAAGGACAATCTGAAGTTGGGATTCATGATCTTCTTCCTATTTTGAATAGACTAGAGTGTTGTCAAAGAAGAAAGTACAAAGTCGTCAAGATATGGCCTAAAGATATCCTACATTAACCTGTTGAAGGTGCCGGGCGCATTCGTAAGCCTGAATGACATAATTAGAAACTCAAAGTATCAATATCTTGTGTTGAAGGCCGTCTTGGGATATCTTCTTCCTTGATCCTTATCTAATAGTAACCAAACCTGAGATCAATCTTGGAAAATATCTTCGCACCCTAGAGACGATCAAGAAGCTCATCTATTCTAGGAACAGGGTACTTGTTCTTGACAGTTGATTGATTCAACCCTCTGTAGTCAATACACAGTCGAAGTGTTCCATCTTTCTTTTTCTAGAACAGTACTGGAGCTCCCCATGGTAAACTTCTAGGATGGATGTAGCCCTGATCTAGCAATTGCTTGAGTTGTTCCTTTAGCTCAATTGCTTCTGGGATGGACATTCTATAAGGTCTCTTTGCAATTGGCGCAAATCCTGGCACTAGCTTGATCTCATGATCCACTTCTCTTTGGGGGGGAGTTCTGTTAACTCTTCAGGAAATACGTCCACGTATTCCTTTAGCCAAGAAGTTCCTTCACTAGACTCTTGCTTTTGATCTAACTTTTTGAGCTTAATCAAGTAGATAGGTAGTCCCTTTCTGACTCCCTTTATAATCCGAGATGCTTTGGCCAATTGAATTTTTGGCTTTCCAGCCTCTCCTTGAGTTGTGACCAATTCTCCTTCAGAGTCCCGAAAGGAAATTTGGCCCTTTCCACAATGAATGTGGGCGTCATTCGGTTTAAGCCAATCCATTCTGAGTAGACACTCATGGATACCTAAGTTCATGACTCTGAATTTGAGAGAAGTTGTTTTTCCTCCCAGAAAGAATTCCACCTTAGTAGTTTGTCTGGTACAAGTGACCTCACGACCATTTGCTGATTCCATAAGCAAGGTAGATGCTTCTACTGTGGCTATTCCTAATCTTCTTGCACAAGCTGGTGAGATAAAGGAATGTGTACTGCTACAATCAATCAAGGTCTTGAAACCTTTACCTTGATAGTCCGACGAATCACCGAGAACTGGCGATTCGGGCCTTTCCAGCCTCTCCTTGAGTTGTGACCAATTCTCCTTCAGAGTCCCGAAAGGAAATTTGGCCCTTTCCACAATGAATGTGGGCGTCATTCGATTTAAGCCAATCCATTCTGAGTAGACACTCATGGATACCTAAGTTCATGACTCTCAATTTGACCGAAGTTGTTTTTCCTCCCAGAAAGAATTCCACCTTAGTAGTTTGTCTGGTACAAGTGACCTCACGACCATTTGTTGATTCCACAAGCAAGGTAGATGCTTCTACTGTGGCTATTCCTAATCTTCTTGCACAAGCTGGTGAGATAAAGGAATGTGTACTGCCACAATCAATCAAGGTCTTGAAACCTTTACCTTGATAGTCCGACGGTGTCTGAATCACCGAGAACTGGCGATTCGGGCCTTTCTTGTGAAGAGCGGCATGGACTGTCGCCCTTTCAAACTCTTCTTCCATAGTCACATCTTCTTCTTCGCACATTTCCCTATTGGCAACAGAGGCGATTCTTCCTCTGTCTTGGGTAGCGGCTCCCTGGCCACGACCAGTTCCTTGGAAAGATGCTTGACAATGTCCTTCTCCAAGCTTGGGACATTGCCTCTTGAAATGATCGGGCTCGTTGTAGTGGAAACAACGGAAGTTTTGGCCATTGCTTTGGGTAGGGACAAAGCTGTTGGCATTATGAGTTCTTGATTTCTTTCTTTGTCCCCATTTCTGACCTTGAACTCTCTTTATTTGAGGCCTATATACTCCTTTGTTCGGGTCATTATAAGACCAAGTTTTGTTACTTCTTGGCCTAGCCTGTACCTCCTGAATTATACGCACAGCTCAAATGAGTGCGTCCTGAAGATCTGATGGACGCATAGATTTGAGGCGGCTATTCAGTGGTGGGTTCAAACCAGCACAAAATTTTGATACGTGTTGTGTCATGTCCATCTGTGGTGCATACTTAAGAAGTGAGACGAATTTAGAGTAGTATGTGTCAAGAGTGAGTCCCAACTGTTTTAACTCGTAGAACTCATTCATTTTCTATATGCGATACACAGGTGGTAAGTATCTTCCTTGCACAGCCTTCTTTAGTTTTTCCCAGGTAATGGATTCTTCTGCGATCCCTTGATCTCTGCACCATTGCTTCCACCAAAACCTAGCTTCACCGGTGATCTTCAATTTGGCGAGCATAGCCTGGTTAGCGGGTGCAGTATCGAATGCTTCAAAGTAATCCTCCATGGATTCAATCCGAATTTCATCATCCGCTTGGACAGACCTGCCTTTCCCATCAAATTCAGGCGGCTTAATCTGCTCGAGAAGAAAATTCTTCTCCTAGATTACAGCAGTACTTGATGTAGGAGGCGAACTAGAAATCTAGACCTGGGGTTGTGTGTGGATAAAGGTTTCTTAACGTTATTACTCATTACTTGTTATAATTTATATTTCATCTCCATTTTAGCTACCAAGGAATCTAGCCACTTAGCTTTTTATCAATTCTCATTGACAAAATAGACATTGATAAAAAGAAGTCTTATTCCATCTATATGGGTCTAGCCCTTTTGGAGTACAACATTTTCTGAGATGATAGAGCAACTCTTACATTTAGTTTAGGGAGAATAATTTTGTATTACATTTATCTACGGGAACTAGATAATAGTATGGTTTCGGGTCATGGATCTTCAGGAATTGGTAAGCCATTGGAAGATCAGGGTATGCTTTCCTTTGGAACCCATTCTTCTCATAGCGTCCCAACACCTTGATCCTGTCAGCGGGGATTACACGGGTCACTTCCTCATATACATATGAGTTTAGCTCAACCCTCTAACCTCGAATATGTAAAGTTGAGTTTACGTGAGTCTCCACAAAAATGAAAAACTTCACGATCTTCAAGTCTTCCAACCACTTGATCCTCTTTAGGTTGGTTTGAAGGTATGCAAACTGATGGGCAGCTATATAGTAGATTCCTGAGTCACCCATCCATCTTCATTCCATGTACAAAGGCGATGGATTATAGATATGATTTAGGATGTTCATCATCTCAACCCTTTGTCGATAATTCGGGGAATGCATCACGGTCATAAACATGACTCGGAACACTAAGAACCTGTTTCATGCTTCATAATTCTGCAAGACAGCATCGTTGCTCACAGGTATCGAGAGGACTGGCAAGGGCAAACCATCCCTCAAAAATTTCTCAGACACTTTCCGCTCATCCCCCGCATAAACCACATGTTTCTTACGTTTGGCATGGCGAGCTTGACAACGTGACATATGCAAAATAGGTCCATGGATGGAGTTCAACGAATATCAGCGGATTCGCGCGCATGGAGCCACATTGACTCTACCTTCCCAGGCTTTGCGCGAGAGCCAAGGAATCTTCAGCTCGGTCTCGCAATGGATGGCGTGAACCCATTCGGTCTGTGCTCAACTTCTTACAGTGTGTGGCCTATAGTCCTTGTCAACTACAACATCCCTCCATGGCTTTCTACGAAGAAAGGACATCTCATCCTTAGCTTGCTCATCCGAGGCCGCTACAAAGTAAAAAATATGGACGTGTATCTTCGTCGATTAGTCGATGAGCTTAAGATTTTGTGGGAGGAGGGGGTCACTGTGCAAGATATGAGCAGGCCCGATGGTCAGTGGTCAGCCAATATTCGAGCCATTCTCATGTGGACGATGCATGACTTTTCGGGATTGGGAGAGTGCTCAGGTGAGCAGGCCTCCGCTCTCACTGGTAATATCTATATTTTATCTCATTCAATCAAGTATTCACTAGGTCATGGTGTTGGAACCGGTCTGGTTACCTCAGGTTATCATGCATGTCCATTGTGCAGGCCACAGTTAGACACCCGAAGGTCACAAACCATGAAAAAGATGGTATATCAAGGACACGCTGCTTTCTTGCCAGAGGATCATGAACTCAGGGAAGGTTTCCTTGAACGAACTTCAACACATATGAACACCGCAAGCTGGTATGAGCTGAAAATGGTCCACGCGAAATCATATCCAAATGGAATGCGATGGTTCTCAGTTTTCTATGAGTTGCCATATTGGACCCACTTACAAGTCAACCACTTGTTAGATCCCATGCATATTTTCAAGAATGTGGGCAGCTTGCTATGGGACCACATCACAGGAAAGAGAAACACTATAGGGGCACGAATGGATTTGAAGGAGGTAGGTAAGATGGAGGCGCTTTGACCGCAGTCGAGTGCTCATGGTCACGTGCAGCTTCCTCGCGTTCCTTGGGTTTTGTCCACTAAAGAAGAGCACATTGTGAAGTAAGTAATCAAGTCTATCTGCACTCCGACAGGTATGATGCATTCTCTCAGGTCCGCATTTTCTAAAGACAACCAATTATCGGGGCTAAAATCCCATGATTGGCATAAGATATGTCAGGTTTGTGCTACGAATGGATTGTAATTAGCATGGGCATTTTTCAATTTGGAAAGTGGTTATTATTCATAATGCTTTCTCATTTGTGGCAGTTTGTCCTACCGATCGTGATCACAGGATGCCTTACTCCAGAAATTCACGGGACCATTTACAAGTGGTCAACTTTGGTGCAATGGATCTCATAGAAAGAGATTAAGACGTCCTCTATTGAATTTGTGAGACGGGGAGTAGTGGAGACCGTCTGTCTATTTGAGAAATACCTGCCCACTAGTATGCTCACGATACAAATCCACGTTCTTGTGCATCTTGTGGATGAAGTGGAGATTGCTGGACCTGTCCATACGTGATGGATATTCTTCTTGGAGCGCTTCATGAAACCCCTAAAAGGCTTTGTGCGACAACGAGCTCGGCCAAAAGGTAGCATGGCCAAAGGTTGGTTGGTGTCAAAGGCGTTAGTGCATAATTCACAATGGCTACCAACGGTGAAACCAGACAATGAAATGCTATGGACGCTGAAGGATGATGATAGACTGATTGGAGATGTGGTGGTTGGAAATGGGGTAGAAAAAATAATGGATGCCTCAATGGAAGAGAAGATGAATCGCTTTTGTATGTTGCACTATGCCTCCATGGAGAGGTGGCTCACCAAGTACCAGATTGCAAGGCAAGATCGAGAGGAAGCGCAAGCTGAATTCCGACGTAGTATGCGTCATCAACTGATTCGATATCCCGAAGGCATGGAGGAGATACCACGGTTTATGTCAACGTGATGGTTGCATGGAGCCTTGACTGCAGCATCTCGCGAAGGGACAGAGGTCTCAATGGAGGAGTGGAAATTCTCGAGGGGATGTAGTCCAAAGGTGATGAGGGGTTTAGAATCTGTCATATCTAAATTTTATATGCGACATCTAATTTGAGTGTTTCAATGTACAATACAAAATATATAGTGCAGCATGGTCACGCGGATGGCATTTTCGCGTGGAGCGTATTGACAAAATACGCTCCACAATGGACTGTGGTGTCATGGCGAGGTTCGAGCAAGAGAGCCGGTGACGAGCAACGGATCCAAATACGGTTGTGGATGAGATGGAGTATTTTGGGAACTTGAAAAGTATTATTACGGTGGATTACCGTAGCTTCTCCATGATACCATTCGATGTGCACTGGTTCAAAGTGGTACTTGGAGGAGCTGGAGCAACAGTTCGACGAGGTCCATCTGGATTTCTCGAAATAGATTTCGAAAAAAAATGGATGGATTTGCGTGACACCTTTGTGTTGCCGGCCCATTGTGAACAGGTGCATGGAGTCATTTGCTTGCTAATTGTATTACGACATGGTTTATATCACAATGGTTTGAACTCTCTTCTACGTGTTTGTGAACAGGTAATCTTCTATCCAAACCCCCAATAACCTCGATGGTGGTATGTTATACCTTCAACTCCCCAAAGTGCGAGAGTATATGATCAAAGCGATGTTTCGAGCATAGATAAAGATAATATGCAAATAGAGGAGTCGATATTGCAAGGGGTAGAGGCCATCGAAAGCTTGGAGCCAGCATCGGCTAACAATGATGGAAATATAGGAGTCCAAGAAATTTTTGAGAACGAGGTGGTCTCATTCTTTTATGGTGACATGTATATCGACCTTCCAGTGTATGCGGAATTGTGTCAGGAGATTAACATGGGACCATAGGATACTTCATACTTGGAGCATCCACTTAATTTGTTGACCAATCTCTTATAAAGGTACATAAGATATGCATTTTAAGAGAGATTTTTTCAAAATGATTTATATTATTGTGCTTTGTATGATTTAAATTGAATATTCTAACATCATTTTTTATCTGTGCAGGTGACATTTTCAGGATGAATCGAGGGATGAGCGATGAGGAGTTGCAGGACATCTTGGCACAAATGTCTCCAGACCAGCTCACGAGATCCAAAGAGATGGTAGACCAGGAGTTGTCTCATTCTTCGTCAGGGCGCTCTGTTGGATCTGCTTTAGCGCGATCAGATGCTTCAGCTTCGAGCAGACGATCTCGACGCTCACGACTTGGGCCAGAGGGAGGGAGTGCATAAGGATTAGGGGGATGCTGCTGTGGAGACACGAATATGGTGTCTCCGTCTTATCGTTCAGCTAGAGCTCCATCTCCTCCAAGATTTGTCACACCTGTGGGGATGTCTACTCCGGTTACTCCGGCTTTTGCGCAGCCATCAGCACAGTGTCACCCCTTTGGGTGCTGCTCCAAGAGAGATTACCCCCGTCGGTACACCGGATGTAGAGGGGTCTCTTGGATATGCCCAAGAGCGTGGACACAGATGGGAGAGGACCCATGTTAGGCAGACTCCTAGGGGTTATGGATATCTAGTCGATAGTAGGTCAGGAGCCATCATCATGAATGATGAGGGGAGGAGGGTGATGGCTTGCATGAGAGAGTTGTACCAACAAGTTTTTCGGCACAACATCTTGGATCATTGGAAGAACATACAGGAGGGGAGCAAGGACTACATAGTAGCATCCTTTCATGAGGAGTTTCCGGTGCCAGCCACAGTAGATAGATTCTCTACGGGTTGGATGATGGATTGCATGCGTGCATACATGTCACACAGTCGATCCAATGCACGCAAGGAAATCAAGAGTGGGGTTGCAAAGCCCGAGTGGTTAGATGCAAACGACTGGCGCCGACTGAGGGAGGAGGCTACAGATTCTCTAGCACGTTGGAGTCAGTAGCGCGAGGCGGCGAGGGCACAACTCGAGACTGGAGTGGTCCATCATCTTGGGAGTGGCGGCCACAGGATATATTTGGAGAACTTTGTAAGTTTTTCTTTTGTTTTGCTTCTTTGTTTTTTTTAAAATATTCTTTGTACTGAAAATCATGTTTCTAGCAGTTAGCATTTTGTTTTCTTTGCAGCACTCCATTACAAATCGTAATCCGATAGGCCTTGAGACTCCATATACACAGAGGCACGGTCTCAATGCATTGATCAATCGATTTTATAGACGCGGCGGCCCTGTAAGTCACTCATCTTTCTTGTCTGTAGTTACCATGAGATATTTGAATGCATTATTGTATGGTGGATTGATGTGTTGTTTCTTTTTTTGCAAAGTCTGTTCAATGCTCCTTTGCGGCGGGGCGAGCTTTCGGGGGACGAGGATTTGTAGCTCACCCTTGGATCCTTGGAGCTCACACACCTTTATTTTTTAGTCGCATGATCTATGTAGACATTTTCTATGTATTACTGATATCCTCTCATGATTGTACCAATCTCTTTTTATGAGATCATGTATTTATTTCATGTATCAGTTTTATGATTTCAGTATACATTCTTTTTGTTTGCAAGCGCTTTGTATACAGTAGTGCAGAAACTATTTTTTATGGCTCTCATACATCACATAGTGCTATACTGCCCTGCCACAAAATTTTTTTAATCCCTGTTACCGTCGCTATTAGTATCAGAAATTTTACTGCTCGCGTCGCTATTTTTGTCTCTATGTGTGTCGCAAAATGTCGCTATTAGCATCGCTATTGGTGTCGCATAGTGACGCTGATAGCGACGCCAATAGCGACGTTTCTATGGCATCGTTAATAACGACGCTTTTTGCGACGATAGGGGAAAATTTTGTTGTTTGTATTTTCGTCGCTTTAAACGTCGATATAAGGTCTATATCTTGTAATGTGACCTTCAACCCTATGCATTGCTACAACATGTCGGCATTAGCATCTCCATAAAACCATCGCTATCTGTGTCCCTATTTTTGTCAGTTTTGCGACAAAATAGGAACGCAAATACTGATGCGAATAGGGACAGTCTGCGACATGTAATTTGTGATGCTAATAGCGACATGTATAGTAAATTTGCGACACTAATAGCGACAATTCCTGACAAAAAAAAAATTGTGGTAGGGTAGCTATGTGTTGTATTTATATTCTACAAATTGATTAGTGTGCAATGGTTTTCAAGATGAGCGCAAAATGTACTTGAATCCACAAGACTGATACAAAGAATAAGTACAAGATCGTTGATGAAAACTCATAGAATTATGGCAAGTTACAAAGGATGATAACAACATAGCACATAGAAGATGACTACATAAATCATAGGATCAAAAAAGAAGAGGATGTGCATTATATCTACTTAAGGTTGGTTGTAATATAGGAAAGATGATTGTCATTGATAAAGCAATACATGCCATTCCATATCCAACACCTTTCATGATGGAGAAAGATCATAAGGTCAATCTAAGGTGTTCACAAATTGATCCCTTTTCATCCAAAATCTAAAGAGTGCATGGCCTTGTAAATCTAGAGACTGTAGACATACCTAGGTGCATATCTATATTTGTAACATGTCTATCCACCGAATCCCAATAGCACAAATTTATCAAGAGGTAATCAATGTAACTTTTGCTCAAAAATCCCTTGTAATAATCAAACTCCATTACCTAAAACTACTTAAGTCTACCTCGTAGGGAAAGTTTCACCTCAACCCTAGAAGTATTAACCTAAATCGAGCCTAAATAGTCTCCTACCATGGTTATTCAACATTAGCTTAAGATAACTACTTTGCTATCATCTCTCAAACTTAAGTAGAACATTGCATTGGTTTAAAGAGAGTGAGAAATGAGGGGGAGTGATATGCATCAACCACTTTATTAATAAGTTATAGTCTCAACTTAGGCGCCCTAAATAACATTGATTTGGATCTAGGATGACACACTAGGATAGTTGACATTCAATCATTCCTAACTTGAACTAATCTAGCATTTTAGATTTTTAATGGAATCCTCTTGGCTAACCACAATCACTTTGTTGTATAAAAAGTCCAAGGGAAATTTAAACGATAGCTTTCCTCAAGGAGTAGCTTTAGTTTTCTAACCAAGCTAACACAATTTATCCACCTCTTTTTGCACCCTTGTTTCATATTCTCTCCTTTCTTTCTCTCTTTCTCTTTCTTTGTTACCCCTCTCTTTGTTTCTCTCTGCCCTCTCGTATTTTCTCACTCATTCTCTTCTCTCCCTCCCTTTCCCTCTCTCTTTCTCTCTTTCTTTATTATCTTTCATGTTTATTCTCTCTCTCTCTCTCTCTTGTTCTCTCTTCCTTTTTCTTTCTTCTTCTCCCTCTCTCATTTTCTCTCTTTCTCCCTCAATGCACCTCATTCTCAAGAAAAACAAACAAAAGACAAGAAGAAAGAACAAGAACAAACCAAGAGGAGACAATGTACTTACCATGAAGGCCTAAGGATGGATTCTTCATCTCCTCTTTGTGATGGCGCCTCTTCCTCCTTCGTGCACTTCTCCCTCTTCTTTGCGAACTTTGACAGTGGTGAGAAGCTCTCCTTCTCTCTCATTTGATTTTTCTCTCCCTCTCCCTACCAAATCCATGATCTCTTTCGCTCTCTCTCAAACTCTTTGCAGAGGCAAAATGTCGTGCTCTAGTTTTCACTTGCTTTTTTTTATCAGGGTGGTGTCGCTATTTGCATTGCTATTTGCAATGCCAATAGTGATGCCACTAATTTGTGTCAGAAATGCCCGTCATTATACCCCCATTTCCTTGTAGTGAGTGCCATTGTACATACTCCTTGTAGGCTCCATATACTTCACATATACACATACACCTCAAACCTCTTGGTTATCTTTGTACATACATATTCAATTTCACTTCATATGCATGGATTCACTTTACATGCACACAATAATCTTTTTTTAATCATGTTTGTACATTTGTATATAGGATCTTGGGTATTTCCCTTGTGCTCCCGAAGATTTTTTTCATTCACAACTAGAGACCTTTGTTTGAGTGGGGCTGTTGCATCTATATGTAGCTCACCCTATCTAGACTAGGTCTCACCTATATATATGTAGATTGTGATCCATATGATAAAGTCTTTGGAAGTGTACATAGTGTGTCTATTGTCTCCCTGTCAAGTCTCTACTTATCTTCTCTTTACATCTCAACAAAAATCACAATTTATAGCCTAATATGGCTATAAGCTAAAAGTTAAGTCTTGAAAAATCACCATTTATAGTCTACTATGGCTATAAGCTAAGTCTTAAAATGTATTTTATCACCAAAAGTCAATTACATTACAATGTAAAGAAAAATAGTAAATAAAAAACTTCTCAATTTTTACATATATTTTTCTCATACAGTATTCATTTCATATGTTATTTAACATCAAATAAGCATGTTAATAGGTGAGTATATATGTGTGTGTGCCTATACATGTATGCATGTCTTATCTAACATCATAATCTTAAATGATAAATGAGAATTGATCACCAAATCTTTGAGAATATTTTTTTATTAGAAACTTAAGCAAACACATTGGTTCCAAACCTTATAGCATACCTATTTTCCTCCTCGTCATCTTGTCCAATGGCCCAACCAATCCCTTCCACAACTATAATTTTAGCTTTCACATTACCTTTGTGCCCATTTTATCCCACTGAAAAATTAATCCTTTCTTAACACTAATAAAGGAAATTCAACAATATTTGCAAAGTGGTGAATCCATATGAGAAACACACAACCTCCCAAGAATTTTCACACTTCTAAAGCTGATGTGCAAGTCTCATCCATTTTCTCAATAGCATTCCCCTTAGCTAGAGATGGTCATCTTCCATATGGGCCACACATATTACCCACAATCTAGATATCATTTATCCCAATGATTGTCTTGTATATTGAAAGAGTTGGATTCTCCTCTTCTAATGTAGTTAATATTCTTTCATAGTTAGCTATGTGTTTTGTAACAAATCTCCTACATCCCTTTTCATCCAATTCATATTTTTTTTTCTCTTCAATATACTCTTTTATTAGTACGACATCCAAAAAAACATTGTAAGTTGTGATATATAATCCCAAAAAATCTTATTCATGGCATTCATTATAAGAAAAACCAAAATTTTTGCCTCTTTTTGTTATGTTGTTGAGCTTTACATGAACTAACATCCACTCTCAGGTAAGTTACTCATGGATATATGTGTGCATCACGTGGATTACAAATAAAGTATTTTTAAAATACCAATTTTATACATTTTTTTATATATACAAGGGTATAATATAAAGGGATTATTTATTGATTGAATTGAAAATGGTCATGTTTTATTCAAGAAAAATTCAGAGATAAGGATATTTATCAATAGGCCTTGAACACACGTGATTTAGAGGATATACATATAGTAACTTACATGAGTATCCACTACATAGCTTGGTGATGTGGTAAGATTTTACTCACTTGTATGTATGTGATTGACATGAGGATACACTAGTAATTCTACAACTAGGAGTACACCCACATAGTTCATCCTTGGCTATAGCACATTGATTGTGCCATCTCTTCTTTCCTTAGAAGGTTTAATTGAGTAACTGCATTCACATGCATTGTCATACTTTCATATCAATATCTTATCATGTTATAGACTTAGTTTTTTTTTTTGTGGAAGAAAAAGAAAAATAGTCGATGCTTATCCTGAGTCTCCTCAAAGTGAGAGAGCTCCTATATCTTCTACTGAATTAGAGACAGCAGACAATCCATCTGGTAGTGATACATCATCCATTGATGAATCTAAAGAGGGGTCCACTACAGTGGATATCTATCAGATAACCCTAAATGAGTCGATAGAGCCGCAAGATAGGATAAGATATGCGGATGTGATTGAGTTAGACCTTGGCATGTCGAATGATTTGCGGCCAATTAAATTAGGTTCCATGCTCAGTTCAGCAGAAAGGGAGGACTATGTGTCCTTGATTCAAGAATTCCGCCATATCTTTGCTTGGAGTTATGATGAGCTAAGAGGCATTCCTCCCAGCCTGGCTGTTCATACTATTCCTGTAAAAGAAGGAAGTCGTCCTGTGCGTCAGAAGGTAAGGCGTATGCCTTTCGAATTGAGGGATGGGCTGTTTGAAGAGTTATAGAAGCTAAGGAAAGCTGGGTTAATCTTCCCTGTACAACACACAGAATGGTGTTCACCCATTGTTATCAGGAAGAAGAAGAACAACCAGATCCGACTATGTGTAGATTTTAGAGAGCTGAATAAGCAGACGGTTAAAGATTACTACTTGTTGCCGTTTATTGACCAGATTTTGGATCAATTAGCGGGTAGGGAAATATATTCGTTCATGGATTGCTTTGCAGGATACAACCAGATGGTAATTGCAGAGGAGGACAAGTTGAAAACGACTTTTATTACTGTCTTTGGTACTTTTGCATACCATGTGATGGCCTTTGGTTTATGCACTGCACCTGGATCGTGGCAATGAACAGCAGACAAGACCTTTGGTGACATCTGCCCAGATGAGTTGAAAGTATTTATTGATAACCTGGGGGTAGCCATTGTAAGGGAAATGATGTTGATTATTTTGAGAAAGTGCTTTGAGCGCTGCAGACAATTTTGTATCGCTCTTAACCCATGGAAGTGTGTCTTTGGAGTACCTTATGGGCCATGTGGTCAGTTCAGTAGGGATAGCAATTGACCCTGAAAAGATCAAGGTTATAGTTGCTATGAGTCCACCACGCACTCCGAAAGAGGTTCATAGATTTCTGTCATCGATAGGGTATTATCGAAGGTTTATTAATGCCTTGGTAGAAAGAACGTTGCCATTAACGAATTTATTATCCTATAAATGTCTATTTGCATGGAGTGATGCTTGCAAAATATCATTTCAGGATGTGAAACAGGAGCTAGTAAAAGCACCCATTTTAAAAGCACTAAAGGGGGTGAGCTGTTCTATATATTTTCAGCAGCCACTATGTATAGTATCAGCTGTTGTTTAGACCAAATTTGGGAGGAAAAGTGGTATCATCCGATAGCTTTTGCTAGTCAAAAATTGGGCATTTCAGAGATCAATTATACCTACATGGAGAAGTTGTGTCTTGCGATGGTCTTTGGGACTAAGAAATTTAGGCACTACATCCTCTATGAAAAGGTAGTATTCTATACGAAGGCGGAAGGGCTTAGATTGCTTATGAACAAGCTATAGCCGCCTGATCGTTTGGCAAAGTGCTTAATCACTTTGCAAGAGTTCGATTATGAGACTAAGAGTAAGCTATCGAGGTTGCAGGGTATTGTGCAATGCCTTGTGGATTTCGGGGAGCCGAAAGAGACTTTGGCTGAAGGAAGTGACATTGAGGAAATGTTTAAAATTGATACAACTTCTATTCCATCTTGGTATGCTGCTATCACACACTATCTATCAACAGGAGAGACGGGAACTGGTTTGTCAAAGTCTGAAAAGAGGAAAATCAAACAATAGGCATTGAAGTTTTCTTTGATCGCAGGGACACTATATCGGCAAGGTGTTGATGATATCTACCGCCGATGTGTGATGCCCGACGAGGTTCCTTTTATCTTGGAGGAGTGTCATGACTCTGCATGTGGGCACTTTGCGAGACGGTTGACGGCGTAGAAAGCTTTAAGAGCTAGATATTGGTGGCCGTCCATCTTCCAAGATTCTTTTGAATATGTAAAGAGATGTGATACATGTCAAAGGCATGACAGTAGAGAGAATAGGAAACGCCCACTTACGCCTATCATGGCAGCCACTGATTATTTCACCAAATGGTCAGAAGCGCGGGCGACGAGGCAGGACAATGCAAAAGAGACTGCAAGTTTCTTGTTAGAACAGATTATCTGCCGTTTTGGTCCACCAAGGGAATTAGTGTTGGACCCTGGAACCCATTTTCTGAACAAGGTGATCAAAAGCTGACTGAGGCTTGGCAAATCAAGCACAATAAAATGACTCCTTATAATCCACAAGCAAATGGGCAAGTTGAAAGTACTAATAAACAGCTTGTGGGTATCTTGTCTAAGATAGTCTCTGTGAAGAAACGAGACTGGGACAAGAAGCTGTATGTGGCAGTATGGGCGTATAATACCATGTTTAAGCAAGCTACCAACCATACTCCATTCAATTTGGTTTATGGGGAAGAGTGTGTGTTCCCCCTTGAAATTGAGTTGCCAACCATACGGTTTGCAATTAACCACTCTTTGGGAGATAAGGATTCCCTTTTTGAATGTTTCACAACCATAGCCCACCTGGATGAGCTGAAGTTGTAGAGCTTATTACACCAGGAGGAGGTAGCCAAGCGTCGGATGAAACAGTTGCATGACCTCAGGGCAAAGAAATATACCTTTAAAAAAGGGCAATTAGTCCTCTATTACGATGCACATAGGGATTTGTTTCCAGGGAAACTGGAACCTAAATGGGATGGCCCCTACAAGATTGTTAGACTCGCGAAAAATAGGTCTACGGTCCTATTAGCTGATCTACAAGGAGTAGAGTTTAAGAATAAGGTTAATCTTAATAAGATTAAACCTTATTATTTCTAAGTATGCTAATACAAAAGAAATGCATTGCAGGTCCATGCTAGGGATGATTTGAGACCTGTGAAAGAGCTTAAAAGTTGGTTGATGGGTCTGTTAATCCCTTATTTGGAGCACCCATATCTGGAGCAGAGATACCATCAAGGGAAACTCATCTAGTGGAGCAAAGGATACAAAGTGATTGAGGAAGAAGATGAAACCTTTGTGTGGGAGATTAAAGTCGTCTGCTATCACTGCTTACGATTGTTGACAAGTATCCCTGTTGAGTTCAATGAAGAAGGTGGGATGGAGCCGTCAGTTCATCCTCTCAATATGCTAAACTTTGATTACCATAATTACAAATAGAGAGGTTTGTGATGGCCAGCTGTGTAAACCCATTATGGATGTATACATTATATTTTGATGGAGTGTCCAGGGGCCCTAATAAAAAAGGGAGTGTGGGAGTAGTAATCCGAGACCCCGGACGTAGAGTGACGATGAAGTTAGCTGCTTATCTCGGGGTAGGATTCACTAACAATATGGCAAAGTATAAAGCCTTAATTATGGGACTGCATATTGCCAAACGAGTTGGTATTTGTCGGTTGTTAGTAAAAGGGGATTCCCAGTTGATCATGAATCAGGTAGATGGTACATACACAGTGCGGAATCCCATTCTTTGTATGTATCATTGGACTGCGATAACCCTACTTGAAGAGTTTGAGAGAGTGTATTTTCAGCTGATTCCACGTTACTGGAATTAGTTTGCGAATTCATTAGCAAATCTTTCTTGTGAGGAAGACCTCTTCTTTAATTGTGGTCCTAGTTTGGATATTGTTATCAATGATTAAACAGGGCCCGGTTGCTTGTGGGGAATGTTATCAGAGCATGTGATATATGGCAGACAATGGTTGATATGAGTGATGCAAAGAGTAGACGAGACCAATCTACCATTATTATCTTGGACCCATAGGTTAATTAGACAACATGTTATGCGTACGCCTCTTGCTATCTATGCAGGAGGGATGGATCATAACCTTATGCATTTAGTTTAGGGCTACGAGCCTGTTTTTCCTCCTTGGAAGGGAGCCTATTATTGTATATCTGTGCTATTCCAGGGAAGGATGTGTAGGTGCTACTATGTTTTATTTCGTTAGACCAAGAGGGCCGATTAAGTTCTATAGTGAAGTGCTTTATTTCATTAGGCCAAGAGGGCCAGTTGTCTGTTTAGTGCAGGTACGGTTAATGGTTTCTTATTTGAGTTCTGTGCTAGACAGGTACGAAGAAGAGCTTGGAAGGAGCCGTTCGTTGCGTGGGAGCTTCTTGTGGCCCTATCCAGGTGATATCTTTCCTTTATGAGTATTGTGGTTTCCATACTGTATGTGTTTGTGTACTTGTTAAGGGGTTTTTCGTTTCTTGTTGGGGACCGGTGACCAAGGCATGAAGTCCCGAGGTTTAGGTTTAGTATGTTTGAGGGAGGTCTGAGTAGTCATTGCCTCCTATAAAGACATTGCCAAGCATTGAAAGACCTGTTTTAGACAGAAGTCCTAGTGACCTTGTTCTGCTAGCCTGCTAGGAAGCCATTCTAGAAGTTCTTCCTAGTTGTGAGGTAGATAGAGAAGCCTGCCAGAAAAAATGATAATGATAAGAAGAAGCAAAGACCCTGAATATCTTAAAGAAAATAAATATATACAAAGGTGTGTAAAAAGGGGTTCTAACCCCTATAAAAGCAGAAGAAGAAAAGAAAGAAAAATTTATAAGCAGTTGATCATCGCCTAGCGAAGGCCTGGTAAGTTTCTGGGGACGTGCCAGACCCGGGGCCGATGCCTTGTCTTTCGAGGGGTAGCATCTTGCGAGGGCTTGGTAGGTTCTTGGGTACCGAGACAGGTCTAGAGGCTGATGCCTTGTTCTCCTTGGGTCCCTACGCTCAGCTCCCTCCTTTTTACATGCCCGAGTATGAAACCTAAAACCCTAAAATAAGAAATGTGCTAACCGAAAATACTTCTCGATTAGGCTATAGGAGTCCTCGCCTAGTAGGAGCTCCTGGTTGTGTTGTCCTTAGTTAGGAAGGTAGTTCAGACCACCACTTAGGGCAACCTCTTTGACAGTTCTTTTTAGTTTGGTCGTGTTGGAGCAATTGGTTAGTGACTAGCTTCAGACCTTCTATCAGATTATGCTAGGCCTACTCCTTGTGGTTGTCATGCCTTGGTTTTGTCAGGGGGTAGGGTGAGCATTGTGTTGTGTTTAAGTGTATCTATTTTGTATCAGCTTGATGCTTCCTTTGGTTGTTTTGTGCAAATCTATTGTGGGATTCGACGGGTTGAGTCGCCCTATCCCGTGGTCGCCAATGAGAGCGGAATTTGGATGCTGAGAAGTGCTTAAAAATAGCTAAAAATTACAAATATCAAGGGAAAAATATTCAACGTCGAAGGCGGCGGCTCGACCTAGGACGATTTTAAGCGCCAAAGTGCTTTAAAGGCGCCCGAGCAACACTTGTTGATTTTTCATAATTTTTCAAACTGTCGTGTGGATTGAGACAAGTTACTGGCCAATGCGGGAAGCTGAGTCGGACACCCAGGATTTTTCAGAGCTCAATTCGGAGTCCGGACGGAGAAATGGCCACAAAGTTGGCAAGATTTGAAGAGGTGGACAAAATTTGGCCAAAATTGATAAGTGACCCTTGGGAGCCCAAAATTTAAATGTAGCATGAAACTTTTCATGCATAGGAGAGCAAAAAACGTGGAGGAGGGCGTGAGTAGGAAGGCGCCGATTTTCACGCTTGATGCATGAAGATGCATCATGCAACCTCAATACAACCCCTGCAAATGATCATTGCCCCTCATTCCCCTCTGCATGCTGGTCATATCACCGTACTTCACTCCTCCGATGGCGGTCTCTATGAAGATCTCTAATTTCAGTCTTTCTCTCTCCTCCCTCTCTCTCTTCTAAGGGCAGATTCATGTGGTGAAGAAGAAGAAGAAGAATGGATGACGGATGCTTGTCCAATGAAGACCGGATTGCTCTGTGGTTCAAGAGGAATGAAGATTGCTGACTGTGGACTATCATGAGCATTAATGGTGGCTAAAAATCAGTCCGGAGACCTGGCAAATAAAAACCCGCAACCCGCAAAGAATGTAATCTCATTTTTACAAAGGAAATTGATGTTTTATGCAATTTGCTTCATGAATATTTGTTCCCATGGGATAATTATGCATTATGTTGTTGCTTGCTATGAGTTTGATCAGTTTATGCTCAGAAAATAAAAAAAGCATAAGTGTTGTGACTGAAATTAATGGTGTAAAACCTGTAAAACACACGAAATATGGAGAAATTGGGTGTTTTGAGATATAAATGAAAAATATCATAAGACACACCAAATAAATTTGTGTTTTTGCTACAAATGAGCCTAAGGGCCACTGCCCCCAACTCATCTTGTGTTTTCAATTATTTAATATTGCAAAAAATACAAGAAAAATAGGAAAAATGGAAAAAAATAGGGGAAAAATGGATTTTGAGTGCCGAAAATTAAGGAAAAATAAGATTCATGTTTGTGGATGTATGGGGGGTCTGAATTATGAGGTTTAGCCTCAGTTCAGTCCCACCTTTATGTTTTAGTGAGTTTTTATTGCCTTTCATACAATAAAAACATGGAAATGAACCCTAAACCGATCAATAATGCACAATCTAAACGGGTGAGGGGGGTAGAGTGTATAAAAGGTGTTTAAATGCTAAATGAAATGATGAAAAGCTTGCCGATTTCTATGCATACCATTTAGGTTGGTCAGTAATTAAAAATTAAGAACCTAGTAGCACGAGGGTTTCTCGGTGCTAGGTTCATGCAACACCGCATACGAGTGATAGTCAAATTCATTGAGAAAAATGTTTTCCACATGTGCACAAATGCTGATTTTCTTAATTGTTTGAGCACATGGACATTCACAATTTACATGAAGCATAAAATGATAAAAGGTATCAGAAAGTACCTCTTGGATGCATAGTACCTGTATTCTCTAGATCATGACCAACGTTGAGTGAGAGACAGGATATCCTAAGCTATAGGCTGGGCATTGGGTCCTAGGGAAAAGAAAGTGAGGAAAATGGTACATTCCTGGATAGGATCAATTGGTACCTTGAGTGGAAATATGTGCGATATTGTGTTATATATATTTAGCGACGCATCGAGGGGCCAATCCCCAAGATGTAGGAGAGTCGCAGTGAGGTAGCGACAGTTAGCCGTGGGAGGACCTCCTATGTTTGTATTTCGTGCTATTTGGCAATGTGTTGGGACTCCCTCTAAGGAGTGTTAATTGGGTTAGAGTTGGACTACGAGATGTGATACAAACGCAAGATGTTTAGGAAGATGATGTATGTGTCATCCACGCTCCTGGCCGTGAGGCTGTGGGGTTGTTGAGTGCATGATAGAGGTCCGGCTAGTACATGAGCCAGTGCCGGCCCGTTTTAGGTCCCATCAAGCAAGATTATCTACCCACTATAGTAGTATATTTCAATTAAATCTTGAAGGTATAAAGAACTGCATCTTGCACCATTAACCCCTATTCTTTTTACAATGAATCATCATAAAAGGTGAAATTCATGAAAGGTTTCTTACGTTGCTTAAACTCTAGGAAGTTATCATTGCTAACTGCATATCCTAGCAAGGAAAAGATTGTTTATTTGGCATGAGTTTTGTTCGCAAGGAAAAATGAAGATTAATTGAAATTACCTAACCACAAAGCAATAAAGTTTAGGACTGAAAAATCAATTGTCACATAGATAACAAATCGTGCCAAGGTGATCTCGATATTACCTTCTAAAAGGTAACCGAATTAATGTAAACTTAGAAATACCTATGGTGTGAAATATACATTGGGAATGATTTAAAATCCAAGAAATGTTTATACCTTAAATACTTGCCTACCTTCCCTGATTGTAGGGTCAATAAATCGTAAATGTAAAAGAATTAGGGTTTGTCCCTAAGGTTCTTAAAAAGAGACCCTAAGTCTGACAAATGCTAGCTTAAAGAAACTAAAACAGATTATTTCATCGTATATTACGATGCAGGACTTGCACAGCAAGTATGAAGTCATATGGTCTTGTGATTGATTCACAAGAAGAAAGGTTAAATACCCTCAACAAGAGAAGGGTTCAAGGTTTCAAGCCAAGTTCTTAAAGATAAGAGACAGCAAGGTAAAGGTAGATTCAAGGAGAGAAGTAGAGGGAAGAGAAGGGATTCGAAGAAATTGAAGACATAGAAGAATACTCCCAAAAAGAAATTTCAAAATGTAGAAGAATACTAACAGAGATTAAGCTTGCCAGTTTCTTTTAGCATTATGAGAAGATATAACTCCAATAGACAAAAACGTGTATAAAAAATACCTTTCTCTATGCTGCTCAGATTGCCAATCTAAATCTTCTATTGGCTCTGAAAGGAGGGTAAAATACCAGCACACCTGCCTAGAATTGTGCCAAATCACTCCTTCTTCATCTCCCACTTTGGAGAGCTATTCACTGCCTAAAAATAGCAATCGCGCATCGTGGAATTTCACCAATCTCTCTTTCTATATAAAATCCTCTCAAATCAGCTGAAAGCTACAGGCTTTCTTTTATATGGCATCCTAATCTAGAAGTTGTCTATAGTTTTATGGATTTTTACAAGAGATCATTTCTAAAATATCAAAAATTGGCTAAAACTTGTCCAAAAATCTAATATTTTTGAACCATGGACACTAACACTAATGTCTAAAATGGCATTGGTTCTCTAAATCACTAAGAAAGCCACACTCTAGATTTTATTTTATTTTTTACACAGTGTGTGCATAGCGGTACGACATCCACCCCCTCCTAACTTGCACATCCTCTGGCATGTGCCAAAGTCTTACGGATCTATAGTGTTAGAAGAAGTATCTTCTGCCATGTCAATGTCTCCATCTTCTGCCTCTTCTTATTCATGTATGTATTCATGCTTTTGAATTATATCCAAGTCTTCTAACTCATATGTTGAACGTTCTCTTCATTTAAAGAGCTTGATTCTTTTTCTAGCTTTGGGTATCTTCAAGCTTGTTCCATCCAATTCAGCCAATGAATATGTGGCATTGTCATGAATGACCTTTATCACATACGGGCCAAACCAACACTTTACCATCTTCCTAAAAGCATTGTATTGATTGTCTAGGCTACTTTCATAGACAAGCACCTAGTCATTTTCTTGAATTACTCTTGGCCCAAGTCGATGTCGCTTATCAAATCTTATTTTTTTCTTTAGTCTTACTATCTTTAGCTTCTTAATAGCTGCTTGAACATCTTTAGGCCTTCTTTCTAGCTACCATATGTGCAAAGTCAGCAACTCTTCTCTATTGATGCCTTCCTCCCAAGGTAGAAAACTCCATGTGAGAATAGATTCTTCAATTGGCATAATTGATTGTTGTCCATGCATAAGTTCACTTGGCATATAGCCAGTCAGTGTACTATGAGTAGTTCAGTCAGCCCATATGCAAAAGGTAGCATTTTAGGCCATTCTTTGATCTTTTCTCTACAAGACTTTGCTAGAGCTTTGAGAATAGGCTGGTGCCCTCTCTCACTTTTCCCATTGCCTTCAAGGTTGTAGGCTAATGTGAAAGCCAACTTAATATCCAATTGAGCAAAGATGTTGCATGCCTCATCAACATCCAACTCTTTTCTATTATAGTTACTTTACCCACACAACCATATCTGCAAAACACATATTCAAGAAAAAAATGACAAACAGCTTGAGTGGTCTTGGTTGTTAAGGCTTTGCCTTCAAGTTGATTGGTTAGATCTGCTCTTGCAAGCACTAAATATTGCATATTCCATGTTCTTGTAGGCATGGTTACAAGATCAATAATCCATCTATAATGTATAGTCGAGGGATAAGTCGATTGTAACCCATCTCGATGCGTGACCATAGAATACACGTGACACACATAACAGGTTTCAACAAAATGTGCTATGTCCTGATACATATTTTTCCACCAATATTTTTCTTTGAGTTTGCTAAAGGTTTCCCATATGCCTCTATGGCTAGCCCACAAGCTTTCATGAAATTCCTTCATTACCTATTGTTGCAATCTTTTATTACCTAAAACTTGGACATGTGCTCCTTTCTTCTTCTTTACATGCTTCCATAGATACTGTTCTTTAAGAAAAAAGCCATAAGCTTTCCACTTAATATGCTTGAACTCTTCATCAGTCCAAGAGTCCTCATTCTTCATTGTGCTCAAATATTGGACGATGTCTTCTTCAAGGAAATGAACTAGAACTTTAGCAATGCAATGAGCATGTTGGCTTCTAGTTGACCACCCTTCTTCCCTAGATAAATCTTTGATCTTTGTTGTTGTATGCTGATTTACAGCAGTACCTTTTCCTATTCTTATTGTACTTAATGCTATATCATTAAAAATATCAGCTTCACCTGCAAGATTCAGCTTTGGGTTTGTATATACAACAACCAAAAAGATACTTTTAGCAACCATGGAATTAAATTCAGCAAGTATAGATTCTTCAGCTTCATCTTCTTTCATCAGCTCTTCTTCATTGTCATATCTTGCACATCATAGCATGTTAGCACAACTGGATTCGCCTTTCCTGCAATTTCCTTTAATTTAGGGTTGAGAGATTTAATATATGCAATCTATCTTAGCATAGCAATGTCCGGGGTAGAGCAGTTGGGAATCATGCTTAAGAGTGGAAGACAATCAGTTTCTACCACTATGGAAGCACCTATAAAGTATTCAGGATCACAATTTAATGTTGTTATAACTCCCCACAATTTCCTTTTTACTTGTGCATACCTTCTTTGACGTTCATTGAGAACCTTTGCTCTAAAACGAATTGCATGCCTCTTACCTTGAAGGTCTTCTTGGCCAATAGCCCATCCTATCCCAATGGGACTTGCATCCATAGTAAGGATGATGGGTTGACCATTTGAATAATCAACCTTTTGAGAGTGGGGGGTGATATTATTAGCTTCTTTAGTTTGCGTACAATGAGAGTATGCTCTTTCCCCCAAGAGAATATTTGGCCTTTTCTTAATAATTGATAGAGATTTTTGGCTACATGAGAAAAATGTGGTATCTATATGAGATAGAATACACATGCACCAAGAAATCTTCTCATCTCTGAAATATTTTTGCATTTTTCTTGCATTCTACTGATGGCATCTATCTTGATTGCTGAAGGTTTACATCCATAGGGGCCACACAGATGTCCAACCACTAGGAATTCTTCTATTCCAAAATTTGACTTAGGTCCAGAAAGGGTAAGATATACCTCTTCTAGCCTTGTCAAAATCCTGTCACAATTATGAATATGGTTAACTACAAATTTCCTATATCCATCTTTGTCAAGCTCGTCATTCTCTTCATTGATTTCACATCCCTTGATAGGTACATTATCAAGAAATGAAAGAGAAAGTTGTGGAATAAAGTCCCTTAAGACATTGTGCATGGCATTCATCATATGGGCAACAAAGTTTCTTGCACCTTGTGGTAGAGTGCACATGTGCGGACCAATCCAAGAGGTGTCTTCATTATGGTAATGTCTCCTCTTTATAATGAAAGCTGAAATTACTCATCTCCTGAATATAGGTCGCCCATAGAATAAATTGCTCTACCTACAAAAGCTTCAACAAGCTCGCGTCAACAATTGGACCTGAACCAACATTTCAGATTGTGACATGATTAACAAGCTGTAGATCTTGGATGAATCGTATAGATCCATTTTTCCATCGATTTGAGTAAGGTGTTGAAGAAGGTTCTAAAATCTTCATTCTGATCTTCTCATTTAGAAGTTCCAATAATTTGGGCAAATGTACTCTTGGAACGGGAATAGGCTTGAGGTTCCAAGGCACATGTGGGACCGTAAAAATGACCATAGGAGCCACAATATTTGGATACACACAACCTGCTTCACTTGGTTGAAATGCAAAAGCTTTTTCATGTTTTATTAGCATTTACAAAAAAGTGTGTTTTTTAGCGCGAAAGGAAAGAATTTTCACATATTTTGAGCTCTTTTATACTTTCAGATGTGAACTTGTGACCAATGTTGGAAGGATCATGAAGACTTGGCTTATTTGCTTCCCTATTAGCCAGCATTTCACTTTCAAGAGGTAGTGGGACTGCCACAGGCTTGACTTTCTTATCCATCATCTTGTATTTTGTCTCCACTTACACTTCAGCCTTGTTGAGAAATCCAATGTCTTCGTGCTCAATAAATTCTTGAATTGTTTGATAAAAATCCAATGTACATACTTCTATGGACTGATTTTCAGTTTGATTTTCTGTATAAGTAGTTCTATATATTTGATCCAATGTGTCAGTAGTAATGAAACAAAAAAAATGCTCGAAATATCTTCAATTTCAGTCATCATGTCATAAGTTTTCAGCTCCCTTTTTACATGACATAAATATTTTATTTCAGCTTTAGTCATGGCTCACTACAAGATATAGGCCTTATATCGACGTTAAAAGTGATGAAAATGTAAATAATAAAATTTGCCCTCGTTGTCGCAAAAAGCGTCATTATTGGCGATGCCATAGAACAGTCGCTATCAACATCGCTATTTACATCGGTATCAGTGTTGCATTTGCGACATTGATACCAACATAAATAATGATGCTAATAACGACACTCTGCGACACTAATAACAACGCCAATAATGATGCGTACATGTAAATTTGCAATGCTAATAGCGATGGTAACAGGGAAAAAAAAAATTGTGGCAGGGAAGCACATACAACACTATGTGCTTTATTTGGGCCATACAAAATAGTTTCTGCACTGTGTACAATGCTCATGTAAGCAAAAACAAAGTGTACTTAAATCATAACACTGATACATAAATAAATACATGATCGCATAATGAAAGCGACTGGTACAATCAAGACGAGATATCACTACTACATAGAAAATGTCTACACAGATCAGGCGACCAAAAAAGAAGGATGTGTGAGCTCCAGGGATCCAAGGGCGAGCAATATATCCTCGCCATCTGAAAGCTCATCCCACCGCAAAGGAGCATCGAACGACTCTGCAAAAAAAGAAACAACTACACATCATTCCATACAATAATGCATTCTAATTAAACATGATAACTACGGACAAGAAAGATGAGTGACTTACAGGGCCGCCGCGTCTATACAATCGGTCGATCAATGCAGTGAGACCGTGCCTCTCTGCATATAGAGTCTCAAGGCCAGTCGGATCACGATTTGTAATGGAGTGCTGCAAAGAAAACAAAATACTAGCTGTTAGAAACATGATTGTCAGTACAAAGGATACTGCAAAAAAATAAGCAAGCAAAACAAAAGAAAAACTTAGAAAGTCCTCGAGATATGTCATGTGTCTGCCACATCCAAGATGATGGAACACTCTAGCCTCTAGTCATGCCCTTTCCGCCTCACGCTACTAACTCCAACGTCCTTGAGAATCTATAGCCTCCTCCCTCAATTGGCGCGAGTCATCCGCATCTAGCCACTCGTGCTTTGCAACCCCACTCTTGAGTACCTTGCGTGCATCATATCGTTTGTGTGACATATATGCATGCATGTAGTCCATCATCCAGCCCATAGAAAATCTATCTACTGTGGAACTGAAAACTCCTTATGCAAGGGTGCTATTATGTAGTCCTTGCTCCCCTTCGGTATGTTTTTCCAATGATCCAAGACATTGTGGCGAAAAACTTGTTGGCGCAACTCTCTCATGCAAGTAGACCTATCATCGACAAGATAGTCATAGCATGATGATGGCTCCTGGCCTATCATCGACAAGATAGTCATATCCCTCTGGGATATGCCTAAGATGGGTCCTCTCCCACCTGCGTCCATGCTCCTGGGCATATTCGGGAGACCCCTGTACATCCCGTGTATCGACCGGGGTAGTATCTATCAGTGTAGCACCCATAGGGGTGCCACCTTCAGAGGGCTGAGCAAAAGTTGGAGTAACTGGAGTAGACATCCCCACAGGTGTGACAAATCCTGGAGGTGATACAACTCCATCAAAATGACAAGACAGAGACACCGCGTCCGTGTCTCCACAACAACCACCTAAGCCACACTACCTAGAACTGCCACAAGAGCAAAGGAGTCGCACGTGTATCCTGTGCTGACCGCGTGCTCACTACCTCTGTATCTCTACGGCATCCCCTGAAGCACTCCCTCCCTCTGGCCCAAGTCTGGAGCATCGACCTCGTCTGCTCGAAGCCGAAGCATCTGATTGCGCCGAAGTAGATCTAATAGAGCGGCCTGACGATGTCCGAGACAACTCCTGGTCCGCCATGTCTGTGAATCTCGCCATCTGGTCTGGAGACATGCACGTGAAGATATCTTGTAACTCCTCATCGCTCATCCCTCGACTCATCCTAAAAAGGTCACCTGCACAGACAAAAAATGATGTTAGCATAATCAATTTAAAACATACAAAGCACGGTAATATAAATCCTAAAAAAATGATCCCACTTAAAATGCATATCTTACATACCCTTATAAGCGATTAATCAACGAATTGAGTAAGTGGATGCTCCAAGTATGAAATATCCTATGGTCCCATGTCAATCTCCTGTCACAACTCCACATACACTGGAAGGTCGATAGATATGTCACCACAAAAGGATGAGTCCACCTCATTCTCAAAGAATTCTTGGACTCTTTTATTTCCATCATTGTTAGTCGATGCTGGCTCCTCTACATGCTCCAAGCTTTTAGTGGCCTCCACCCCTTGCAATATCGACCCCTCTATTTGCATATTGTCCTCATCTATGCTCGAAACATCGCTTTGATCATATACTCTTGCACTTCGGGGAGCTCAAGGTATAACATACCACCATCGAGGTTGTCGGGGGTTCGGATAGAAGATTACCTATTCACAAACACGTACAAGAGAGATTAAACTATTGTGACATGTACCATGTCGTAATACAATTAACAAACAAATGAGTTTATGAACCTGTTCACAATGGTCCGACAACACAAAGGTGTCGCGCAAATCTGTCCATTTTTTTTCGAAATCTATTGCGAGAAATCCAAATGGACCTCATCGAACTGTTGCTCCAGCTCCTTCAAGTACCATTTATTTCTCAAAGAGACAGACCGTCTCCACTGCTCCTCACCTCGCGGATTCAATAGAGGACGTCTTAATCTTCTTCTGTGAGATCCATTGCACTAAGGTCGACAACCTATAAATGGCCCCACACATTTATGGAGTAAGGCATCCTATGATCATGATCGGTAGTACAAACTGCCACAAATGAGAAAGCATTATGAACAATGGCTACACTCCAAATAGCAAAATGTGCACGCCAATTACAATCCATTCGTAGTACAAATCTGACATATCTTATGCCAGTCATGGGATTTTAGCATTGATAATTGGTCGTCTTTAGAAAATGCAGACTTGAGAGAACGCATCAGACCCGTCGAAGGGCGGATAGACTTGACTACTTTCATCACAATGCGCTCTTCTTTAGTGGACAAAACCCAAGGAGTGCAAGGTAGCTGCAGGCAACCATCAGCACTCGACTACAGCCAAAGAGCCTCCATCTTGCCTACCTCCTTCAAATCCATTCATACCCCTGTAGTGTTTCTCTTTCCTGTGATGTACTCCCATAGCAAGCTGCCCACATTCTTGAAAATATGCATGGGATCCAACAAGTGGTTAATTTGTAAGGGGGTCCAATATGGCAACTCATAGAAAACTAAGAACTGTTGCATTCCGTTTGGATGTGACTCCGCGTGGACCATTTTTAGCTCGTACCAGCTTGCGGCATTCATACGTGTTGGAGGTCGTCCAAGAAAACCTTCCCTGAGTTCATGACCCTCTCGCAAGAAAGTAGTGTGTCTTTGATATGCCATCTTCTTCATGGGTCGTGACCTTCGGGAGCCTAAATGTGGCCCGCACACAATGGACATGCATGATAACCTGAGGTAACGAGACATGTTCCAACACCTCTATCTAGTGAATACAAACTTGAATGAGATAAAATATAGATATTACAAACGAGAAGGAAACCTATTTACCTGAGCACTCTCCAAATCTTGGAAAATCATGCATTGTCCACATGAGAATGGCTCGAATATTGGCCGACCGTCGGCCATCATGCTTGCTCATATCTTGCACGGTGACCTCCTTCTCCCACAAAATCTTAAGTTCATTGACTAATGGATGAAGATACACGTCCATATTTTTGATTTTGTAGCGGTCGGGGACGAGTAAGCTAAGGATGAGATGTCCTTTCTTCGTAGAAAGCCATGGAGGGATATTGTAGTTGACAAGGACTATAGGCCACACACTGTAAGAAGTTGAGCGTAGACCGAATGGGTTCATGGCATCCATTGCAAAACTGAGCCAAAGATTCATTGGCTCTCGGGCAAAGCCTGGAAAGGTAGAGTCAATGTAGCTCCATGCATGTGAATCTGTTGATATTCGTTGAGCTCCATCTGTGGATATTTTCTGTGCATGCCACGTTGTCAAGCTCGCCATGTCAGACATACAAAACATGTGGTTTATACAGGGGATAAGCGGAAAGTGTCTAAGAACTTTTTGAGGGATGGTTTGCCCTTGCAAGTCCTGTTGATATGTGTGAGCACCACACTTTGGACATGTCTCCATAGTCTCGTATTCTTCTCGAAATAGTATAATAGTTGATACATGCATGGATGTTGTTGTAGTCCATGCCAAGCTTTCGTAAAACATGTCGTGCATCATCACGAGACTCAGGCATGGTATTTGTAGGTGGTAATATATGATATTTCAGTAACCTGAAAAAAATTATAAAACATCTTGAAAAAATAAAAATGTTTTAGATGATAGTAACACAATATTAGTGAGTTTGGGAATCTTTCAATTCCCATTTTTTGAATACTAAAAAGGTGGCACCTGGACAACATGCCCATAACATTCTCAAAACCATATGATGTGACCTATCATTGGAAAACACTTAAAAAATGGAATCTATTGAGCTATACAATGCTCGATTTAGAGTTATAGTGTTCAAGTTATGAAAAATCCAAATATTTGACCACGTGTCCCAAACTTACGAGATATTCCCATATTCCCCAATGTAGTGTTTAGTGTCGAAAAGAAATCAACGAAGTGTACGTACAAGGTACTTGAACAACTTGGTCACACTCGCATCACTCCACCCGTACTTTGCTTACACACTTAGGAGTGCAAGCAGTGTCTTCAGGTGAGATACTCGACACCCATCATATAATGGTATGGATACTTCCTCTCTAAGCAGATCAGAAATCTTGACATCCATGGAAATCAATGCATCGATCATTGCCTCCATCTCATGCTCCAAGATTGTAGATAGGTTTGGAAGGCTGCCTATCTCCTCTGGTATTGACGGTATAGATTGGGTAGTACCTTCCAAGTGGTGGATTGGCTCAAGCACTCCATTCATTCACACCCACGAACTCTTCTAATTGGCAGCAAAGGGTGCACTCCTCCTTGGGACGAGACATCATCTCCCTGGATAGAAAATTTGTCAGCCACACCCAATCTCCTTGTATATGGTATTCAATGAGCTTGCGAGTACAGTGGATGATTGATATTAAATTTTCTTACTGTTTGCAAGATCTCCTGATCAATGATCTCAAATTGAAACTCGCCAAAGTGTCGTATGTGTTCTATAGACAATCAACGTTTTCGTCTAATTGCCAGCTTTCATTGAGAGCAAGGACATGGGACGCATTGATTAAGATACGCCTCGGGATCTTGAACAACAAGACCTTCACTGTTTTCCATTTTGTCTACGTTACAACAAACAATTTGTTTTTGTTATCATTCTTTTTTTCTTTCTTAAATTGTTTGAGAAGGGATTTCTTCTCTTGTAACTCAGCAAAAATTAACGTATATAAAGTCTCCACCCACCCACCCACAGATTAGGGGGCTTAATTAGCCCCCCCTTAGGAAGCTTGCTAGAGAAGCTTCACTAACGTGGGGGGTAGCCAGCCGTCCATCGGCTACGAGGGCGGCAGCGGTGGCGGTGGCTCGACAAACCTTCTATGGCCTTCGACAGCAACACGAGGCCTCCTCTTCTCACAGCACGTCGACGGCAGTAGCTTAGTATCCTCCCTCCTCCTCCTATGCAACTACGGCCCTCTCCTCTTTATATAGGGGAGGGGAGGTAATCCTCCCCCCCTTGCCTGTCAGTATGCATGAAGAGGGCCTTGAGCAAGGTCTAGCGAGGAGCTTGTTGGCCCCCCTCCCCTCTATTCCCTATCGATCCCCGTAGCTCTCGTGGCGTCACGGCACAGCACATGCGCCGCCATGAAGGCGCAAATTTTTTTTCCCTTTTATTTATTTAATATATTACAAATTCTCTACGTTCACTTCAACTTTTGGGTTGCATAAATGCAGATTGGGAAATCTCTTACTTATCTATGTGTTCTACAAGTGGAAATTGTTTCTTTATCAATGGTCGCCTTGTTTCTTGGACTAGAAAGAAACAACATTTTATTGTTGTTTCCACTATAGAGGTTGAATATGTAGCTCCATCTTTAGTAGCTCAAGAGTTAGTATGGCTTTGACAAGTTCTATGCGATATTGGCCATCCTCCTCTCTCCAACACACCACTTTGATGTGATAACCAAAGTGCTATTAGTCTTGCTAAAAACTATGTTCAACATAGCAAGTCTAAACATATTGCAATGCTTTATCATTATATTCAATATGAAGTAAAGAAAGGCATGATCATGATTGAACATTGTCCAAGTGATCACATGACTACAGATATACTCACAAAAGGACTCAATGAAGCATGCTTTACTCTGCTATGCTCGAAACTTGAACTTGTCTCAACTTCAACCTTGGATATTAAACTACTATGACATTGTATTTAATACAAGATATAGGCCTCATACCGAGATTCAAAACAACGAGAATTTTCATCAAAAAAATTTCCCGCATCGTTGCTATGTTGTCATGGGATTCCTTGCCCATGGTTTAAAAATAAAACTTTTATCATTTACATGTATCACTTATTCATTTGTATCCTAGACATGCTACATAAAGACTTGCCTAGTGCAATAAATCTTAAACATCTAAGTCCACCAGCATATGACATGGTGTAATAAAGATGGGGCTCTCTACCTTAAAATACAATAAAATCATCATGGGTCTTTGACAAGATGATTGGATTTTGGTTACTCACTCTTATCCTTCTTGGCATTGCTTACATGAAGTTGTTACAAGTTCTATAAGTCATGGAACATTAAACATGAGAAATATAGTCATGAGCACATGACTTGGTAGGTTCCCTTGGCTTATTTTCCTGGAGCCTATGATGTGGTTGTGTACCTGTGATATTAAAGACTTCTAAGTGTATTAACAAGAAAATTCACAAAGAAGATGGAGTTTTCTAAGTTGGCTAAGTGTGGGACATTGTGTTTACCATAGCCTTGCTTATGTGGCATTCTTGTGGTTCATTTGAAAGACATGAACCTTCTAATTTTTGCACCACATTTTTTGGGCTTCCTCAGGCTAAGAATAGGGTACATCCTAGATGGGGGAGAATGAATCTCATACAGCACCACACAAAGGAGATGAAGCCAGGCAACCATAAGCAACTTAAGAAGACTTTACTTGAACTGTAAGTACCTCTCTTTCCATGCATTGACAGAAATGGAAGGTCACACTTGGCCATAAGAAATAGGATAAATGTGTTTAAAAGAGGAGGGCAGAAGTCCATTCAAGGGGATGGATGCTCATTGAAGAAGAAAAAAATAAGCTTTGAACATTGTTTGTGTCTATGTCTATGAAGTAGCAACTCTCTCCTATCAAGTGAGCCTCTTGTTCCACTTCTTGATCTATATTATCAAGGCTTGTGGGCTGAATTGAAAGGCCCAAGCTTGCTATTTTATGGGCTGAATCTCTATTTTACAAAGCACCTCTTGCACAGTTCAAGTGGTACATGTATTTGTGAAGAATAAGAGAAGGACAATGTCTTATGTACCTACTTGTTGATGTAGATTGTATTCTCTATCAAGATGAGATCTTTGGGAGACATAAAGCTTTGACTTTGGATTGATCATATGTAGTCCAACACTCTCTTTTTTTGGGTTGAATCATGTCTCATTGATGCTCCATTTCTATTCTTATGGTTTATGAAGAGAAAATGCTTTACTTTCACTTGTAATTGATGCATCTAATCACTCTTACCTTGTTAAGGCATTCAAAGTACTCTTTGGGAGATTATTTGTGACATCTTGGATATCCTTGGCAGCCCAAATAGGGTATTCATGAGCTGAAGTGTTATTTATGATCCACTTCTTTTATCTTGGTAAAACATTGGTTGTTCTTGGTTCTTATGAGTAACTACAAGGTATACTCTTTGTAAGAAAGATTCAAGGACATCTTTTGGCATTGTTATGTGATACTTTTGGTCTCTTCTTCTCAACCTAAAATAGGGTATTCATGAGCTCAAACCTATAAACATAGATTCTTCTTCATCTACAATCATTGCAAGTGCAAACTAGACTGGTAATTCCCTTTACATAGTATCTTGCTTGCTCTTCATTTAATGGATGTTTCAAAGAAGTCTTTTGGTGAGTTCTTGCCATGATTTGGAATTAATCTTAGCTGTCCATAAGAGTCAATCCATAAGCTAAAGCTTTTGTGTAGCTATTTTATTCATGTTACGTTGATCTAAGTCATGAATCTTATCATCTTTTTATGAAAAGTAAGCAATAGTGATGCTAGTTCCGTAACCTTGAAGCATTCAAAGGTTGATATAGACAGTATTTATCTTGAACCTTTATCTTCATTGTAGTAATCAGTATATATGAGAAAGTGTCTTGAAGATCTTCTTCATGCCTCGACTGAAATAGGCAGCTATATTCAAAGGCAAGGAAGGTCAAGACTCTTCTTGTATCAATTGAAGTTGTACTCCTGTTTGCAAATCATCTATCGTTGTGACCGTAAGTTTCCTAATCTTTACGCATTTGTTCAACCATCTTATGTATAAATCTGTCTTTCCAAGGTAAGCCAAAGTATATGGTGAATTGAAGGTTGTGTAGTTCCTCTTAAATCTGTAAACATTCACTTGAATCTACTTATCCCTTGAAGATATATCTCCATCTATCTTGTTCGGATTTCTTGCCAAAACCCAGTGGTAACCTTCAACCCTACGTGCACTGCAGCATTAGTGAACCCGACGTGAAGGTCAGTTGTAAGAAAACTCCAAGATGGGGGATTCTTCAGGAGATACTCTACAATAGTTGGTGCGCATACTGTAGTAGACTCAAGAACAACAAATCCAGATGTTTCAACAACAACAACAAAGGAAAGACAAAGAGAAGATTGATTCCACAGCTATCAAGGCCCTAGAAGAAATTGGGCATGAATTAAAATAATTAAATGGTCAAAATGTCTCTCTTTTCATTAACTTGTATGTTGAGAAAATGCTATTCTTTGGCGTACCGCAACGTGCATGGAGTCACTATTTTGCTAGACGGTCTTCAAGAGAGAATCCATGGTCTTTTTGAGCGAGATGTAGATTGGGTTGCATTCAAAAAATCCCTACGCAAAGAAATCTTCTTAGAAGAATCTAGCCTTATGATGAAGAAAAGTTTTCGAGATTGGGTTAAGAAACCCAACAAAGGATTAGCTACAATAGCTCTATACCATGAGTTTGAAAGTAAATTTGGACAACTTGATGCTGAAGACCAAACAAAGTATGGAAGATCAGAAGATTGAATTATTCCATAGGCTATAGATCCCATCCTGCAAGAGAAGCTTGCTAATCGCCGAGAGGATGCTACCTCCAAAGCAGGAGTCAAAACTGCATGGACATATGCTACCGATGTAGTTAACATGATTGCTCCAAGAGAGCAAATGCGACTAAGATTGGGCTCTACTTCAAATTCAACAACTCCATTGATGGAGCCAGTTCAACCTCCCAAAACCCCTATCTCTTTGACTAATCAACCAAATCTTTATTCCTCTATTCCTTTTGTTCCACCTCTTAAAAATGATGTCATGGATAAACTCATTAAAAGCGTGCAAAATCTTCATCTGAATCTTACAGAAATTAATTCTAAAATAGAGAAGTTGGATGTCAAATTTGAATAACGAGGACGATCATCAACTCAAATGTAACGTGTCCACTTGTTCTCTTCAGGACATGTCTTAGTAGTCCATCGTAAAGGAGATCTAGAAAGCTCCGCCTGGCACTCCCATGGAATGTTACGGGGTTTGCGATCCACGAATTTCCACGTCTGCCACGTAGCGGAATTATTTTGGCCGTTCCCACTTAGGACCGACCTAAATCAAGGTTTCCCCTAATGGTCATTTCCTAAATGGCAACTAGCATTTAACCCCAAGCAAACTACTTTACGCAGAAACGCGAGGGTCGAAGCGGATTCACGCTGCACTTGGTTCAAGGAGAATGGGAAACGAGAGGGATGCAAGGCTTGACCTCTCTGCCATAAGGCATAGTCCCATTCCATTCCCCTAAAATAGCCTAAACTGGGATTATTGTAAGTGCCCTTGCTATTCATTTCCTTTGAAATGATCTTGATGCCAGTAGGCATATTTCACTGTGGATTCCATGCCACGGTGGATTCCGTGAGGTTTTGCAATGGATTCCGTAAAATTTTATCACCAGGGCTCATACACAAAGTGGATTCTTTGTGCAAGAAGTTGATGGGGACGCCTATCCTTTTCGGGCGTATTGTTAATTTTATATGTACATGGGTGATTCCATAACGAGTGATTCCGCAAAATAAATATTTAAATTAATAAACGCTTATGAGTTTACAGTGCGTACTCGTAATAAATTAAGGTTAGGATTGATTTCTAACCAATTTATTTATGTAGCTGAAAACTGCTACGTATTCACTTTTGTCGGTTTAATTGTATTATTTTTCTAACAATTGTGAATGCTTCAGTTGATGTGTAGAGCGAGCAGTGGTGGCATTGGAAAGCATTGGAGGATAGCATGTATTCAAATTATCATCAAGTTTTGATGGGTGCATATCTTAGGCATAGCACCTATATTTTGTCCGCTTATTTATTGGCTATTATTTGAGATTGAAGATGAATAATATATAAAATACATGCTTTGTGGAGCGCTCACACAAGGCATGGGGGGAGATTGCACCCAATCGGTCTCTTGTTCATGTCATGCAAGCTTACTTCATTGGTTTTTGTATAAAAAGTAGAGTTCTTTTGTTATTGGGGACCTTCTGACGCTCACTACGCGTGCATACGGCGACCGATCTGTGCACTAGTGGTATCAGAGCAAAGCTGAGATCGAGAGCTTCCAATCGCTCACCATCTTGCATGAAGGCGGAGCTCCTGGAATGATCAAGATCTACATTCACTTTCGCTGCAAACGGTTTATACCAACGTGTTCCTGGCAGTCAAGAACCCCCTTTTGTACTCTCTGATTGCGAGAGACCAGCCTTTGTAGGCGAAGGACTAGCGGCCAAGCTCCTTCATCAAATCGTGAATATACAGATAAGATTTTTTACCATAGCTTAAAAGCTTACAAATATTAAAGGGTTAAGCCATAAGCTTCAAAGAATAAGCTTATTTAACGAATTCGTAAAACGGCGGCATTGACATGTCCTGGACGACGTCAAAACGGCCGCCAATATACTCATGTCCACGAAAATCAGCTTGGTCACTTAAGCTTTAAGTCCTCTATGATTTTCAAGTTCTCTAAGACAACAAAGTCACAAAGGTTATCTCCAACCATTACCATAGTGGCAGCTCACACGCAGAAGCACACGAATCTGTTTATTGCTCTCTGGAAGTCCCTATTCACACTTGCACACTTGCTGAACCAGTTTCAGCAAAAACAGAAGTTTATACATAGTTTCTATGCAACACTATTCTCTTGGAAGACGGTTGTTACAACAAATTCCGCAATCATAAAGGAGAAAGACTACAAAAGCCAAACAAAATATACAAGCCTTGTAAACCCGCCTTTGAGCTACGCTCATCCCGCTAATAAGATTTCAAGAGTGTGAGGTCTTTTGGATTTTTCAGGATGATTGAACAAAACATGGACGATCTTATGGTGGCTGAAGGTGATTTAGCCAAACCAACGATGGAGCAAAAGTTGGATTTGATTATGGTGCAACTCGAAGAAGAACGAAGAGCCCGACAAGCTTTGCAAGTTCAATTGGCCAATTTGCAACGATCTACCACACCGACCAAGATGGATCACAACCCAAAGATCTTATACGACATACCATCGATGCAACACTTGAAGCCCAATCCATTCGCAAAGAAATAAAGATAAGTAAAATAAACTTTAAATTTTGTACTTTCAATGGATCACGCAATGGAAAGACTATACTTGCTTTTATCAATCAATTTGATGATTATTTCCATGAAGAAACATATGCTGAGAAAGACAAAATTAAATGTGTCACTAACCATTTAGTTGACCGAGTATCCTTATGGTGGACTGTGGTCTGCAAGAGTGCTGATTGTCCCACTACATGGGAGACTTTCCAAAACAAAACAAGCAAATAAGAAAATACAGGCTATGAATTTTAAAGTTGATGATTATGTTTGGTTACGAATAGAAAAACACAGATTACAAAGTGTAGATAAGCATCCAGTTGTGAAATTAGCACCTAGATTTTATGGACCATTTAAGATCATACACAAAATCAATTACAATGCATTTAAACTAGAACTACCACAACATTGGAAAATCCACAACACTTTCCATATCAATTTATTATGACCTTTTAGAGGCCAACTACCTGTACACCTGTCTATGAAAACCCTCCTTTGCTAGATGATGAAATTGAAATCCTAGAGCCTGAAACTATTATAGATACTGACTGTATGACCACTAGAACTGGCCGTAGATATTCTAGATATTTGGTCAAGTTTAAAAATCATCCTGTTGAAGAGATCCAATGGATGCACGCTAGAGACTTAAATGCTTTCCCCACTCTGTTAGCTCCACATTGAGCTAATAGCAATTGAGGACAATTGCTATCCCACCCCAGGGGTATGATGCCAGGAGGCATATTTCATAGTGGATTCCGTGCCACGATGGATTCCATGAGGTGTTGCGGTGGATTCCGTAAAATTTTATTACTAGGGCTCATACACAAAGTGGATTCTTTGTGCGAGAAGTCGATGGGGACGCCTATCCTTTTCGAACGTTTTGTTAAATTTATGTGTACATGGGTGATTCCATAGTGGGTGATTCCGCAAAATACATATTTAAATTAATAAATATTTATGAGTTTAGAGTGCACACTCGTAGTAAATTAAGGTTACGATTGATTTCTAACCAATTTATTTATGTAGCTGAAGACTGCTAGGTATTCACTTTTGTCGGTTGAATTGTATTATTTTTCTATTGTGAATGCTTTAGTTGATATGTAGAGCGAGCAGCGGTGGCATTGGGAAGCATTGAAGGATAGCGTGCATTCAAATTATCATCAAGTTTTGATGGGTGCGTATATTAGGCATGGCGCCTATATTTTATCGCACTTTTTTATTAAAGTGCTTGATATTTATTTATTATTTTTGTATGTGCATTGACACACGATTTAAATATTTGTATTGGACATTGTATTTGGGTACCGCTTGACTTCTTGGGCACCCATTAGCTTTAATTCTTTATTGGCACAAAAGCAAACTCAAAAGTTAAAGCGTCTATTTTGTAAATTGAGCTATTATTTGAGCTTGAAGATGAATAATATATGAAATACATGCTTTGTGGAGCGCTCACACAAGGCATGGGGGGAGATTGCACCTGATTGGTCTCTTGTTCATGTCATGCAAGCTTTCTTCATTGGTTTTTGTGTAAAAAATAGAGTTCTTTTGTTCTTGGGGACCTTCTGATGCTCAGTACGCACGCATACGATGACCGATCTGTTCATCAAATCTTCCTACTATCCATCGTGATTGAGAGAAGTTCACGGCCAACTGGGACCACCCATCCGTAGGATGAACCCATGGCCACATCCACTGCACTTTCCTTAGGTTGTTTTAGTTTTCTAATTACCTACCACATTTAGTTGGACATGCATCAAACAACTTCCTTAATTAGTCCGTTAGGCACCGGTTCATTCACGTAATCATAGCACTTGACATAGAAAAGCAATGTCAAACAAGTTTCTTTGTAACAGGTTATCATATTTATCTTTGGAATATATTTATAAGTCCAGCCCATAGGCTTATCCAAAAATCCGCAATCCACAGGGATTACTAATCCAAGATTCGACTTGTAGACTAGTATGCGGGCCTCAAGATCCAATCCCGAGTCACGTTGGCCTCTTGTGTAGGGCCGGAAGGTGAGGGATATACGGCTAGAGCCCCCGTGGCACCCAAGCGTCCTCCTGCTCCAAGTAGCACTCAATGAAGAGACCTCTTGTGGCGGGTTTGGTCCACCTTCCTGGCGCGATTAACAACCCCCTTGGTTAGGGTTAGACAAACAGTTGGAAGTAACTGAGGCTGCCTCTCCCTTCGGGCCTTAACCCTGAAGCATTAGATATCTTTTCATCCTTTAATTCCTTGAGAAAACAAAGCAAAACAGTGCTCTTTAAACTCTTACAAGTACAATCTTTTCCGTTGGTCGTTATTTTTTGCCAACTGCTAAGGAGTGAATCCTTCTCTCCGAATGTATCCTGCACTCTATCTGGGATCAATTGGGACTTGGAAAGATCCCCAAGGTTTTTTTTGTTAACCCTTATGTCCTTGGGTTAGGGCCATACCCTATTAATCCAACTTAACCAATACCTTAAGTTCTATTAGTAGTAAATATATTATTCCAAATTACTGATTGATCTTTTTCTTCCAAGCAATTATCTAATCCCCTTATCTTGGTCACTTTTCCCAAGAAAGGTGCTATGTCGGAATGACTACTCATTCTTTTGCAAGATAAACTTGCGCAAGAATCTGCCAATCTCATTTTGAGGAACTTGGCCATTCCCTTGTGATCAAATCACAAGATCAAGTGACTCTGCAACTTGTTGCACAAGTGTCGCATCTAATCCATGGAACTATTTTACCCATCGAACGGCATCTTCTAATCACGGAATCATGATTAGATAGGAAACATGGTTAGGGTGTCTTCATAACAATCCGTTGCCGATTGCACTAGGCCAACGTTGTCGGTCCTAGGGTTCCAAATTCAAACGGAGTTTCATCTTTTTAGCGAGAGATCCTTAGGGTAGAAACCCTAGATCACTTCTTGCAAATATATCCTATCTTCCCTACATTCCGTGAATGTGGGCAATAAGTGCAACTAGGTCATGTCCTCAACGTGCTAAACCCTAGTTAGCAGTTTGGGATATGTTGCATTGATTTAACCCTTCCTAAGCGTTTCCTTCGTGGTTTTAGGTGTTTAGGGTAAACCAATTTACTTGTCTATTCATGAAGATATTGTCTTGATCAAATATGGGAAAAACTAGTTGCATTACGATACCATTCGTAAGCACACAATTTATTGCCTACGTATGATTAGTTTTACAATCCCTAACTTTTCTAGTTACGATTAAAGCATAGGTTAAGTTATGACCTAATTCCTATTGATCCTTCTATAACATGCAATTAAGATTCATGCTACTAAGCTTATTTCTCGGGGTAAGACTCCCTTTATGTAAGAACGCAAATGGAGAAAGGGGGCTTAAAGGGCCCCCCCCTAGAAGATTCTAAGAAGCTTAGAAGCTTCTAAGGCTTCTAGCCTCAGCACGTGGTAGGACTTGAGGACGGCGGCCAACTAAGAAGGCGACGGCACGTAATGGCCTCTGACGGTTGGCAGCAGTAGCTCGGTCTTCAGACGGCGGCTTCTCCAATCGACGGAAGTTGGTGCACAACCTTCTCAGCCCCACCTCTCATGACACGACCTAGCGACGACTTACTCCTCCTCAAAGTTCAATTGCTATCAGTTAGCCTTAAGTCCTCTATTTCTCACATGGTTGCGATTGCAGCGTTACACTCCTCCAAGACCCCCCTTAATTCTCCCCCCCCCCCCCCACAGGGGGTTTTTATAGCTCTTAAGGGAGGGGGACCTCCCCCCCCCACGCAGCCTATTGCATGGGCATTCACCCCCCATGGCTTCCAACTCTGCACTGAATTATCCCCGCTTCACTCCTTGGCTCACACGACAATAGTGTACCCTTAGCAAATCCTCAATGAATTTATTGACTCGCTCTATTTGGCCATCAGTTTGGGGATGGTAAGCTGTACTAAAACAGAGTTGAGTCCCTAATGGCTTCAAAGATAGCTCTCCAAATGTGCGATGTGAAGAGAGAATCACGATCACTAATGATTCTTCTAGGTAGCCCATGTAGCTTGAGTATCTCCTTGATAAACAACCTTGCAATGTCTGAGGCTTTATATTTTGTCTTTACTGGAATAAGGTGTGCAACCTTAGTAAGCATGTCAACCACAACCATGATGGAGTTGTATCCTCCCTGAACTTTGGGTAGGCCAACAACAAAGTCCATACTGATGAATTCCCATTTCATTTGGGGAATGTCAAGTGGTTGTAACTTTCCTGGCATTTTGACATGTTCGGCCTTGATGCGTTGACAATACAAACACTCAGTGACATAATTGAGAACGTCACCTTTAAGCCTCTCCCAATAGTATCTCTTCCTAACTGCATTGAGAGTCTTGGCATAGCCAAGATGTCCTGAGAAAGGGGAATCATGAGCTTCCCACAATATCTTCAGCATAAGTGACTGGCTTGTGGTATACATACTCTCGTTCTATAGTAGACAAGTCCACTATTGATAGAGAATTCATGATATTTAGCCTATAGATTTTGGTCCTGGTCCTTGATAGGAATCTCCCTTAGCATCTTTTGATAGGCTCGATCATGGCATGCTTCCTCTCTAGCTAGCTCAAGTATTGGGTTGTTTGGCATGGACGCCTTTGTGGCTAGAGATTTAGTTATTGATAGGTTTTGCAAGATTAGAAAATTAAGGAATGCCTTGCGATAAAGTGCATCGGCAACTACATTTTGCTTTCCAGGTCGGTATTTAATTTCAAAGTCATACTCTTCCAGCACTTCAATCCACCGACGTTGCCTCATGTTGAGCTCATTCTGGGTAAAGATCTACTTGAGACTTTTATGATCAATCACTAGAGTAAACTTGTTACCCAACAAGTAGTGTCTCCAAAGCTTTAGAGCACGGATGACAACTAACAATTCTAGATCATGGGTAGCATAATTCTTCTCATGGATCTTCAGTTTCCTTGAAGAGTATGCTACAGGGTGACCTTCCTACATGAGCACACATCCTAAGGCAAGTGTGCTAGCATCAGTTACTACCTCGAACTCCTTACTGAGGTCTGGAAGTTTTAGGATAGGTGTGCTGATACCAAACTTTGCTTCAATCTATCAAAGCTATTTTGTTCGGTAGTTGACCATGCAATGGATGTTTGCTTCTTAAGTAAATCCGTCAAACGTGCTGCAATCAAAGCATAGTTTTTTATGAAGACCCTATACCATCCTGTCAATCCAAGAAAACTGCGTATTTCTTTGACAGTTGTTGGTATTGGCCATTGTAGCACATCTTTGACTTTTGCAGGATCCACTGAGATTCCTTCCGCTGATACGATGAATTGCAGATATTGAATCCGATGTTTGAAGAATGCACATTTCTTCATCTTAGCATACAGCTTGTGTGACCTCATTGTCTCAAGGACAATGTGAAGTTGGGGTTCATGATCTTCTTCCTGTTTTGAATAGACTAGAGTGTTGTCAAAGAATACAAGTACAAAGTCATCCAGATATGGCCTAAAGATATCCTGCATTAACCTATTGAAGGTGCCACGTGCATTCATAAGCTCGAATGACATAACTAGAAACTCAAAGTATCCATATATTGTGTTGAAGGTCGTCTTTGGGATATCTTCTTCCTTGATCCTTATCTGATAGTAACCAGACCTAAGATCAATCTTGGAAAATATATTCGCACCCTGGAGACGATCAAGAAGCTCATCTATTCTAGGAATAGGATACTTGTTCTTGACAGTTGATTGATTCAACCCTCTGTAGTCAATACACAGTCGAAGCGTTCCATCTTTCTTTTTCTAGAACAGTACTAGAGCTCCCCATGGTGAACTGCTAGGACGGATGTAGCCCTGATCTAGCAGTTTCTTGAGTTGTTCCTTTATCTCAATTGGTTCTGGGATGGATATTCTATAAGTTCTCTTTGCAATTGGCGCAACTCCTGGCGCTAGCTTGATCTCATGATCCACTCGTCTTTGGGGCGGGAGTTCTATTAACTCTTAAGGAAATACGTCCGCGTATTCCTTTAGCCAAGAAGGTCCTTCACTAGACTCCTGCTTCTGATCTAACTTGTTGAGCTTAATCAAGTAGACAGGTAGTCCCTTTCTGACTCCCTTTATAATCCGAGATGCTTTGGCCAATTGAATTTTTGGCTTTCCAGCCTCTCCTTGAGTTGTGACCAATTCTCCTTCAGAGTCTCGAAAGGAAATTTGGCCCTTTCCACAATGAATGTGGGCATCATTAGGTTTAAGCCAATGCGTTCCGAGTAGACACTCATGGATACCTAAGTTCATGACTCTGAATTTGATCGAAGTTGTCTTTCCTCCCAGAAAGACAACTTCGCAGAAAGAATTTGACCAAAGTTGTCTTTCCTCCCAGAAAGAATTCCACCTTAGCAGTTTGCCTGGTACAAGTGACCTCACAACCATTTGCTAATTCCACAAGCAAGGTAGATGCTTCTACTGTGGCTATTCCTAATCTTCTTGCACAAACTGGTGAGATAAAGGAATGTGTACTACCACAATCAATCAAGGTGTTGAAACCTTTACCTTGATAGTCCGACGGTGTCTCAATCACCAAGAACTGGCGATTCGGGCCTTTCTTGTGAAGAGCAGCATCGATTGTCGCCCTTTCAAACTCTGCTTCCATGGTCGGATCTTCTTCTTTGCACATTTCCCTATTGGCAACATAGGCAATTCTTCCTCTGCCTCGGGTAGCGGCTCCATGGCCACGACCAGTTTCTTGGAAAGGTGCTTGGCGATGTCCTTCTCCAAGCTTGGGACATTGCCTCTTGAAATGATCGGGCTCGTTGTAGTGAAAACAACGGAAGTTCCCGCCATTGCTTTGGGTAGGGACAAAGCTGTTGGCATTATTAGTTCTTGTTTTCTTTCTGTGTCCCCATTTCTGACCTTGAACTCTCTTTATTTGAGGCCTATATACTCCTCTGTTCAGGTCATTATAAGACAAAGTTTTGTTACTTCTTGGCCTAGCCTGTACCTCCTGAATTATAGGCGTAGCTCGAATGAGTGCATCCTGAAGATCTGATGGGCGCATAGATTCGAGGCGGGTATTCACTGGTGGATCTAAACCAGCACAAAATTTTGACACATGTTGTGTCATGTCCATCTGTGGCGTATACTTAAGAAGTGAGATGAATTTAGAGTAGTATGTGTCAAGAGTGAGTCCCAACTGTTTTAGCTCATAGAACCCATTCATTTTCTGTGTGCGATACGCAGGTGGTAAGTATCTTTCTTGCACAGCTTTCTTCAAATTTTCCCAAGTAACAGATCCTTCTGCGATCCCTTGATCTCTGCACCATTGCTTCCACCAAAGCCTGGCTTCACCGGTGAGCTTCAACTTGGCGAGCATAGCCTAGTTGGCAGGTGCAGTACCAGATGCTTCAAAGTAATCCTCTATGGATTCAATCCAAATTTCAGCATCCGCTTGGACGGACCTGCCTTTCCCATCAAATTCAGGCGACTTAATTTACTTGAGAAGAAAATTCTTCTTCTGGATTACAGTAGTACTTGATGTAGGAGGAAAACTGGAAATCTGTACCTGGGGTTGTGCGTGGATAAATCTATACCTGGGGTTGTGCATGGATAAAGGTTTCTTAATGTTATTACTCGTTACTTGTTATAATTTATATTTCATCCCCATTTCAGCTATCAACCAAGGAATCTAGCCACTTAACTTTTTATCAATTCTCATGGACAAAATAGACATTGATAAAAAGAATTCTTATTCCATTTATATGGGTCTAGCCCTTTCGGAGTAGATCATTTCGTGAGATGATAGAGCAACTGTTACATTTAGTTTAGGGAGAATAATTTTGTATTACATTTATCTACGGAAACTAGATAATAGTATGGTTTCGGGTCATGGATCTTTAGGAATCGGTAAGACATTGGAAGATCAGGGTATGCTTTCCTTTGGAACCCATTCTTCTCATAGCGTCCCAACACCTTGATCCTGTCAGCGGGGATTACACGGGTCACTTCCTCATATACATATGAGTTTAGCTCAACCCTCCAACCTCGAATATGTAAAGTTGAGTTTACGTGAGCCTCCACAAAAATGAACAACTTCAGGATCTTCAGGTCTTCCAACCACTTGATCCTCTTTAGGTTGGTTTGAAGGTATGCAAACCGATGGGTAGTTATATAGTAGATTCCTGAGTCACCCGTCCATCTTCATTCCACGTACAAAGGCGATGGATTATAGATACGATCTAGGATGTTCATCATCTCAACCCTTTGTCGATAATCCGGGGAATGCATCGAGGTCATAAATATGACTCGGAACACTAAGAACCTGTTTCATGCTTCATAATTCTGCAAGACAGCATCGAAAGTAAGGAAATGTTCGAAACAAGAACATTTTCTTTACTTCTTCTTATTAAGACTTCTTAAAAACAAATCCTTCAGTGGTTCGCTCTGATACCAACTGTAACGTGTCCACCTGTTCTCTTCAAGACACGTCTTAGCAGTCCATCAGAAAGGAGATCTAGAAAGCTCCGCTCGGCACTCCCATGGAATGTGACATGGTTTGCGATCCAGGACTTTCCGTGTTTGCCACGTAGTAGAAGTATTCTGTCCGTTCCCACTTAGGGCCGACCTGAATCATGGTTTTTCCTAATGGTCATTACCTAAACGGCAACTAGCGTCGAACCTCGAGCAAACTAGTTTACACAGAAACGCCAGGGTCGAAGCGGATTCATGCTGCACTTAGTCCAATTTCGTTCCCCTAAAAGAACGTAAACCGGGATTATTGTAACTTGGACTCTAGGTCAGCACCCTTGCTATTCATTTCCTTTGAAACCATCTTCCTACTGTCCATCGTGATTGAGAAAAGTTCCTGGCCAACTGGGACCACCCATCCGTAGGACGGACCCATGGCCACATCCACCGCACTTTTCCCAGGTTGTTTTAGTTGACTAATTACCTACCACATTTAGTTGGACATGCATCAAACAGCTTCCTTAATTAGTCCGTTAGGCACCAATTCCTTCATGTAATCATAGCACTTGACATAGAAAAGCAATGTTAAACAAGTTTCTTTTCAACAAGTTATCATATTTATCTTTGGAATACATTTATAAGTCCAGCCCGTAGGCTTATCCAAAAATCTGCCGGAAGGCTATCTAGCAATTCACAGGGATTACTAATCCAAGATTCCGCATGTAAACTAGTATGCGAGCCTCGAGATCCAATCCCAAGTCATGTTGGCCTCTTGTGTAGGGCTCGGAAGGCAAGGGATTTACGGCCATAGCCCCCCTAGCACCCAAGCATCCTCCTACTCCAAGTAGCGCTCAACGGAGAGACGTCTCGCGGCAGGTTTGGTCCACCTTCCCGGCGTGGTTAACAACCCCCTTGGTTAGGGTCAGGCAGATAGTCTGGGATAACTAAGGTTGCCTCTCCCTTCAGGCCTTCAACCTGAAGCATTAGATATATTTTCATCCCCTAATTCCTTGAGCAAACAAAGCAAAACAGTGCTCTTTCAACTCTTACAAGCACAATCATTTCCATTGGTCGTTATTTTTGGCCAATTGCTAAGGAGTGAAGCCTTCTCTCCGAATGCATCCAACACTCGATCCGAGATCAATTGCGACTTGGAAAGATCCCCAAGGGTTTTTTTGTTAACCCTTATGTCCTTGGGTTAGGGCCGTACCCTATTAACCCAACTTAACCAATACCTTAAGTTCTATTAGTAGTAAATATGTTATTTCAAATTACTGATTGATCTTTTGCTTCCAAGAAATTATCTAATCCCCTTATCTTGGTCACTTTTCCGAAGAAAGGTGCTATGTTAGGATGACTACTCATCCTCTTGCAATATAAACTTGCGCAAGAATCTGCCAATCTCATTCCGAGGAATTTGGCCATTCCCTTGTGATCAAATCACAAGATCATGCGACTCTGCAACTTGTTGCACAAGTGTCGCATCTAATCCATGGGACTATTTTACCCATCGAACGACGTCTTCTAATCACGGAATCATGATTAGATAGGAAACATGGTTAGGGTGTCTTCATAACAATCCATTCCTGATTGCACTAGGCTGACATTGTTGGTCCTAGGGTTCCAAATTCAAACTGAGTTTCATCTTTTTAGCGAGCGATCCTTAGGGTAGAAACCCTAGATCGTTTCTTGCAAATATTTCCTATTGTCCCTACATTCCGTGAATGTGGGCAAGTTTTAGGGGTACGAGAGTTTCAACTTGGCAATAAGTGCAACTAGGTCACGTCCTCAACGTGCTAAACCCTAGTAAGCAGTTTGGGATATGTTGCATTGATTTAACCCTTTCTAAGAGTTTCCTTCGCAGTTTTAGGTGTTTAGGGTAAACCAATTTACTTGTCTATTCATGAAGATATTGTCTTGATCAAATAGGGGAAAAACTAGTTGCATTACGATACCATTCGTAAGCACACAATTTATTACCTACGTATGATTAGTTTTACAATCCCTAACTTTTCTGGTTAAGATCAAAGCGTAGGTTAAGTTATGACCTAATTCCTATTTATCCTTCTATAACATGCAATTAAGATTCATGCTACTAAGCTTTAGCATTTTATGTTTAAAATGAACCATGTAGCCTTTTCTAATTTTTATTTATGAACGAATTATTTGTAAGATGAATAAGCATTACACAACCTTTCGTAACTACTTACATAATTGATTTGAGTTTTTATGCCAACTGACTAAAGTTTAATCTACCTCATGCAGCCCTAGAATCATTTCCATGCCTTGCAAATTCCTACGATTGTTAGCAATCTTCTTTAATGAATCCTTGCGAAGAAAGAGATGTCTAATGATGCAACATGCAATTTTATCCTTCCACGCATAATCGAAGTGTACAACAATAATTTTAAACTTATAAAGATGATCTTTAGTTGATCTAAATTTGTTACTTTGTAATGCAAAAAATGTAACGTGTCCACTTGTATCTTTAGGACACGTCTTAGCAATCCATCGGAAAGGATGTCTAGAAAGCTCCGCCCGGCACTCCCATGGAATGTTATGGGATTTACGGTCTAGGACTTCTGCGTCTGCCACGTAGCAGAAGTATTCCAGCCATTCCCACTTAGGATCGACCTAGATTAAGGTTTTCCTTATGGGTCATTTCCTAACGGCAACTAGCGTCAGACCCAAGCGAACTAATTTATGTAGAAACACCAGGTCCGAAGTGGATTCATGATACACTTGGTTCAAGGAGAATGGGAAACGAGAGGGATGCAAAGCTCAACCTCTCTGCCATAAGGCATAGTCCCATTCCGTTCCCCTAAAACAGCGTAAATCGGGATCAATCATAACTCTAGGTCAATGCTTTTGTTGTTCATGTTCTTTGACGATCTTCCTCCTGTCCATCGTGATTTGAGAAAAGTTCCCGGCCAACCGGGACCACCCATCCATAGGACGGACCTATGGCCCATCCTCTGCACTTTCCTTGGGGTTTTTTAGTTATTTAATTACCTAACACATTAGTTGGAGATGTAGCAATCAGCTTCTTTAATTAACCCGTTAGGCACTGGTTCTTTCATGTAATCATATTACTTGACATAGAAAAACAATATCAGACAAGTTCCTTATTAACGGTTATCGTATTTATCTTTGGAATACAAAAAGTCCAGCCCGTAGGCTTATACACAATCTGCCCGAAGGCTATCCAGCAATCCACAGGGATTACTAAACCAAGTTTCCGCCCATAGACTAGTATGTGGGCCTCGAGATCCAATCCCGAGTCACGTTATCCTTTTATGCAGGGCCCGGAAGGCCACGAATTTATGGCCAGAGCCACCCTGGCACCCAAGCGTGCTCTCGCTCCAAGTAGCGCTCAACAAAGAGACCTCTCGCGGTGGGTTTAGTCCACTTTCCCGGCACGGTTAACAACCCCCTTGGTAAGGGTTAGTAGGTAGGCTGTCGGGGGTAATTGAAGTTGCCTCTCCCTGCAGGCCTTCAACCTGAAGTATAGATATCCATTTATCTTTAAGTTCATTGATCAAAACAAAGCCAAACAGTGCTTTTACATTTGTAACAAGCACAAATATTTTCATGGGGTGTTTTTGTTGGCAAACTGCTAGGAAATGAATCCTTCCTTTCGAATGCATCTAGCACTCGATCTGACATGACTTGCAACTTGGCAAGACCCCTTTATCCTGGGTTAGGGCGTATCCTATTAACCCTTAAGTTCATAGGTTATTTCAGTTTATCGGCTGGTCTTTAGCTTCCAATCAATCTTCTTGCAAGATAACTTGCGTAAGGACCTGTCAACCTCGTTGTGAGAATTTGGCCATTCCCTTGTGATCCAATCACAAGATCATATGACTCCACACTTGCTACTCAAGTGTCGCATCAAAGTATGAGACTTATTGTACTTATTGAACGGAGTCATGAAATAATATGTTCCTGATTACATTAGGCTGACGTCGTTAGTCCTAGGGTTCCAAGTTCCATCTTGTAAGATTCTTAGGGACAAATGCTAGTTCACCTTCCAAATATGTTGCACTGTCCCTACATTTTGGCGAAAGTGGGCAAGTATTTAGGGTATAGGAGTTTCAGTTTTAGCAATACGTAATGATTAGGTTACGTATTAATTCTTAGTGAATTTCTTGGAATTTAACTCATTCCAACAAGTACCCCGCGGTTTAGGTGTTTAGGTTTATGCTAATTTGTTTAACTCTTAAAGATAGTTGCGTTATCATTTCATAAACATATGACTCATTGTCTATGTGTAAACTGACTTTTCAACCTTAACTTATCGATTAAGGTCAGGTTAGGTTAATTCCAACTAATCTTCCTATAACTTTGCGAACAAAATTCATGCCAAACAAGCAACCTTTTACTTGATAATTTATGCAGTTTACAAACGATAATTTCCTAGAGTTATGCATCATAAGAATCATTTCATGCCTTGCACTTTCCATGATGATTCATTGCAAAGAGGATATGGGTTAATAGTGCGAGATGCAGTTGATACTTCTAGGCTTAAACGAAGTAAACTATTTTAATGGACATTAATCCAATTTTTAAATCATTTCAATGCATAAATGTATTTGCTAGAAATGCATTTATGCTTCCTTTATTTTGCATGTTTTATTGAAAGTATCAATGACTAAGTTCCTTCATTGTGAGAATTTAGGACAAAAAATATATCCTATTTCTAACAACTAACCTTGCATGATTGAATTACAACAATACCAAATAAAAACTAGGAAGGAAAACCTGCGCTTGGGGTGAGATGTCCATGTGGATGCTAGGAGACGATCCTCCTACGGCTACGCCTTGGGCTTTCTTAGGAGGCATTGTGAGTGTAGCCTTTCCGTCGTAGAAGCTGCTTTGCGAATTTCCTTCTTAAGTTCCACCGTTCTTTACAAGTTTCTTTTGCTTCCCTTCATGGAGACTCTTTGAAGGGATGGGTGTGTGGAGGAGGGAAGAAACACGGAAAGGGGGTATTGTGAAAACGCTCCGCGGGCTCATTTTAACATGAGAAAAAGGGCCTAATGGGGACCCTTAGGGGGGGATTGAAAAAGCTATAAGATAAAAGATTTTTAAGAGGGTGGGAAAAGGGCCTAAGGGGGGTTCAAGGGGGAATTTGGAGGAGAAAAAGGGCTAAGGGGCTTATAGAGCCTTAGGAGGAAATTCACCCGGGGGGGGGGGAGGGGGGGTAGTCCTAAAAAACCATAGGAAGGGGGCTTAAGGGAGATTTAAACACAGAGGGGAGGTTAAAATAAGACCTTTAAGAGGTTAACTTTTATTGGGGGGAAAGGGGGCTTTATAAAGCTTCAAAAGGAAACTCCAGGAAGAAAAAAAATAGCTTTAAAAGCTATAGAAATGGGGCCTAATGGGGTTCAAGGGGGAAAAAGGGGGGGGGGGGAGTAATCCCAAGCCCATAGGAAGGGGGCTTAGGGAGGCCCCCCTTGGAAGCTTCTAAGCTTCCAGAAGCTTTGTCTACGTGGAGGGGGAGATTCAGATCTCCACGTGGGGGCAGGGGGGTATAGTCATCCGAGGGCGATGATAATGGATGCAAGGCGGCTCCTCCCTCGGCACCGATGACGATGGGTAACTTGGTAGCTCTCTCCCTTACGAGTTGAGCAGAGAGACTCACTCTCTCCCTCTTTGCAATGTGACGGCACACGGCATCTTTTTTTTCTGATCTCTCCCCTCTTTCAGCCTGCGTCCCCTCAAATATATAGGGAAGGGGATAAGATTCTCCCCCGCTTGCGTGTCAGCGGGCATGCCACAACGCCCTGGCAAGCCCCAACAAGGAGCTTTCCTACTTACTAATCCCCTCTTCCTCCAGCTCGACAGTCGGCTGGAGGAGAGGGGAAATGAAACAGATTTACTTTTATATATAGAAAAAGTATCCCTATGCCCTATTCACGCATGAAAGGAGGAAAATAGAATTAGATCATTACATTCTCTCCCCCTTAGAGGAATCGAGATGTCGTCATCTTGAGATAAACTGGGGATATTGATGGTTGAGAGTGCCTTCATCTACCCAAGTGGCATCCTCTTCGGGATAATCTTTCCACTGGACGAGGCATTCTCTCAAGGTTCTGGATCTTAATTGTCTCTCCCTAACATCTAAGATCCTGTCAGGCCTTAGTTCAAGGACTCCTTGACTAGGCATTACAACTTGTTGGTCATCAAGTACATGCTTAGGATTTGGTACATACTTTTTCAATAGACTGATATGGAATACATTATGAACCTTTAGGTTCTCAGGGAGTTGCAGCTTATAAGCATTAGGTCCATGGCACTTGAGGATCTTGTACGGTCCACAATACCTCGGACTTAGCTTCTTGCAATCTCCTAAAGATAGGGAACTCTTTTTAGGGCGTATGCGAATGAAGACCATGTCTCCTTCTTCGAAGACTCTATCTTGACGTTTCAAATCGGTGTATGCCTTCTGTCTATCCTTGCCAGCTTGGATGTCCTGTCTTATTGACTTTATTTGATCATCCACCTCTTCCAACATCTGCCTTGAAGCTTCAACTCTTAAGGTTGGATATGAGAAGTTTAGGGGACTTCGACGGTCATGACCACACAATGCTTGGAAAGGGGTCATCTGAATGCTTTGTTGGTAAGAAGCATTGTAGGCAAATTCAACAAAAGGCAAGTATTGAATCCATCTCTTCGGCTCACGATAGCAATATGCCCTAAGCATGTCCTCCATGACTTGATTTACTCGCTCTGTTTGTCCATCTATTTGGGTATGGTAAGCAGTGCTAAAGTAGAGTTGAGTCCCAATGGCTTCAAAGATAGCTCTCCAGAAGTGTGATGTGAAGAGAGAACCACGATCACTAATGATTCTTTTGGGTAACCCATGTATATTGAATATCTCCTTGATAAATAATCTTGCAATGTCTGAGGCTTTATAGTTTGTCTTTACTAGAATAAGGTGTGCAACCTTAGTAAGCATGTCAACCACAACCATGATGGAGTTGTACCCTCCCTAGACCTTGGGTAGGCCTACAACAAAATCCATACTGATGAATTACCATTTCATTTGGGGAATGTCAAGCAGTTGCAGTTTCCCTGGCATCTTGACATGTTCAGCTTTGATACGTTGACAAGACAAACACTCGATGACATATTTGAGAACGTCACCTTTAAGCCTCTCCTAATAGTAGCTCTTCCTAATTGCATTAAGAGTCTTGGCATAGCTAGGATGTCCTGAGAAAGGGGAATCATGAACTTCCCACAATATCTTCTGCTTAAGTGGCTGGCTTGGTGGTTTCCACAGCCTTGTTCTATAGTAGACAAGTCCACTATTAATAGAAAATTCATGATACTTAGCCTGCAACTTTTGGTTCTGATCCTTGATAGAGATCTCCCTTAGCATTGTTTGGTAGGCCGGGTCATGGCATGCATCCTCTCTAGCTAATTCAAGTATTGGATTGTTTGTCATAGATACTTTTATAGCTAGAGATCTAGCTATTGATGGATTCTACAGGATTAGAAAATTAAGAAATGCCTTGCAACTAAGTGCATCAGCAACTACATTCTCTTTTTTTGGTTGGTATTTGATTTCAAAGTCATATTCCTCCATTACTTCAATCCACTGATGTTGCCTCATGTTAAGCTCGTTCTGGGTAAAGATCCATTTGAGAATCTTATGGTCAGTTACTAGAGTAAACTTGTTACCCAATAGGTAGTGTCTCCAAAGCTTTAGAGCATGGATGACAGCTAGCAATTCCAGATCATGTGTAGCATAATTTTTCTTATGACTCTTTAATTTCCTTGAAGAGTATGCTACAGGATGACCTTCCTGCATGAGTACACACCCCAAGGCAAGTATGCTAGCATCAGTTACTACCTCAAACTCTTTATTGAGGTCTGGAAGTTTTAGAATAGGTGCTGATTCAATCTGTCGAAGCTATTTTGTTTGGGAGTTGACCATGTAATGGATGTTTGCTTCTTTAGTAAGTCCGTTAGAGGTGATGCAATCAAAGCATAGTTTTTTATGAAGACCCTATACCATCCTGTCAATCCAAGAAAGCTATGTATCTCTTTGATAGATGTTTGTATTGGCCATTCTAGCACATCTCTGACCTTGGCTGGGTCCACTGAGATTCCTTCTATTGATACTATGAATCCCAGATATTCAATCTGACGTTTGAAGAATGCACACTTCTTCATCTTAGCATACAGCTTATGCGCCCTCATTATTTCAAGGACAATCCGAAGTTGGGGCTCATGATATTCTTCATGTTTGGAATAGACTAAAGTTTCGTCGAAGAAGACAAGCATGAAATCATCAAGATATGGCCTAAAGATATCCTGCATTAACCAATTGAAGGTGGCAGGTTCGTTCTTAAGTCTGAATGACATAACTAGGAACTCAAAGTGCCCATATCCTGTATTGAAGGCCGTCTTGGGGATATCTTCTTCCTTGATCCTTATCTGATAGTAACCTAACCTGAGATCAATCTTGGAGAAGATATTTGCACCTTGAAGACGATCAAGAAGCTCATCTATTCTAGGAAAAGGGTACTTGTTCTTGACCGTTGATTAATTCAATCATCGGTAATCAATACATAGTCGAAGTGTTCCATCTTTCTTTTTCTGGAATAGTACTGGAGCTCCCCATGGTGAACTGCTAGGCCGGATGTAGCCCTAATCTAGCAGTTGTTTGTTGTTCCTTCAGCTCAATTGCTTCTGGTATGGACATTCTATAAGGTCTCTTTGCAATTGGCGCAGCACCTGGTACTAACTTAATCTCATGATCCACTTCTCTTTGAGGCGGGAGTTCTGTCAACTCTTCAGGGAATATGTCCATGTATTCCTTTAGCCATGAAGGTCCTTCACTAGACTCTTGCTTCTGATCTAACTTGTTGAGTTTGATCAAGTAGACATGTAATCCTTTCCTGACTCCTTTTATGATCTGAGATGCTTTGGTCACTTGAATTTTTGGCACTCCAGCCTCACCTTGAGTTGTGACTAATTCCCTTTTAGAGTTCGGAAAGGAAACTTGACCCTTTCCATAATGAATGTGGGTGTCATTAGGCTTAAGCCAATCCATTCCGAGTGGACACTCATGGATACCTAAATTCATGACTCTGAATTTGACTGAAGTCGTTTTTCCTCCCAGAAAGAATTCCACCTTAGCAGTTTGCCTAGTACAAGTAACCTCACGACCATTTGTGTAATATTCCGAAAGGCTGCATGTACCGCCTCCATAAAAACGAAATTGGATAATGAATTTTTTTAAAAAAATTCCCCTTATTCCCCCCAGCCGACTGACGAGCTGGAGGGGGAGGGGAATAGAAGGAGTGAGTAAGCTCCTTGGTGGAGCTTGGAGAGAAGGGAAGGCATGCGAGAGGACGCTGTTAGCCGTGAGGGAGAGGGGAAGGAGATACGTGAGGACGAGGGAAGAGGGCGCTGCCGCTTGAAGACTGAGAAGGGACGTTGTTGCTGGCCGTCGGGGCAGTAGATAGGCGTCGCCGTCGAGGGAGGGAGGAGCCGCCTCCAATTCACCGTCAAGACTGACGGCCATAACCCCCCCCCCCCCCCCAAGCTTCTGGAAGCTTGGAAGCTTCCAAAGAGGGGGCCTCTTTAACCCCCCTTCCTATACCCTACTATCCCTTTTCCCCCCCTTTTTCCTCCCCCAGGTTTTAAAAATCCCCTTAAGCCCCCTTTCAACCCCCCCCCCCCCATGTTTTAAATTCACTTTTCCCCCCAAAACAAAATCAGACCTTAAAACGTCTTACCCCCCCCTGCCGGGTTTTAAAAACCCCTTAAGTCCCCTTTCACCCTCATGCTAAAACCCCTTTCCCTTCTTGTTGGAGTCACTCCCCTCAAGAGCAAGAAGGACTTAAGGGTCTCATTACTTTTTTTTTACCCATGTATAATCCCTAACAGCCCTATCCCTTGGCTTCGGGATCATACCCCCCCCCCCCCCCGTGTTTTATTCCTTAAAACCCCTTTTCACCCCGTGTCATAAAACCCTCCAATGGCCCTACTTGTGCCTATTATTACCCCTCCCTTGGGATTTTAAAGTTCACTTAGGCTCCCTTTCCTTGGGCTTCCCTCTGTGTTTTTATAAACCCCTTAGCCGTTCCTTGCCCTTTTCAAAATACCCTTGGGACTTTGGGTTTTTCCCCTACTCGAAAAAGAGAAGAAGAGTATTGAAGTGCAAGGGAGCGACGGTGAAATTCCGAAAAGGAGTGTAAAGCTTCTTCTACATCTGAAGGACTACAGTTGCGATGCCTCCTAAGAAAGTCCAAGGCGTAGCTGCGGGAGGGTCATCTCCTGGTATCCATGTGGATATCTCACCCCAAAACCAGGTTTTTCTTCTTGGCTTTAATTCGGTTTTAAGTCGATCATGCAAAGAGAAATTGTTAGGGATAGGACATATTTGTCCGAGTTATTTGTAATAAAGAAGTTTAGCTTATTTGAATGAATGATAATGAATAGAACTTAGTTTCCTTCAAGTTGCGTCAAGCATTATAAATTACAAGCGAGATTATCCATTTATTATAGGAGTATATTTTAGTTAAATCCTAAAGGTGTAGAAATTATATCTTACACCATTAGTCTTATTCCTTTTGCAATGAATCATTGTAAATGATTAAATTCATGAAAGGTTTCTTTCGATTACTAGGAAGTTATCATTGCTAATTGCACATCTTAGCAAGGGAAATGTTTGTTATTTGGCATGAGTTCATCTACAAGGGAAAAGGAAGTTTAAATTGAACTGTATTGACTGAAAAGTAAATTGTCACAAGGATAGCAAAACTGTGACAAGACGATTAGTATTACCTTCCAAAAAATATCCAAACCAATCTAAACATAGAAATATTCATACCCTAAGCACTTGACTACTTTCCTTATTAATTCGTAAAGATAAAGAACTAGGGCTATCCTCGAGATCCTTAAAAAGAAACCCTAGGCCCGACATACGTTAGCTTAAAGGATCTAAAACAGATTATTCCATCGCAGGACTTGCGCAGCAAGTACGAAATCATTTAGTCTTGTGATTGATTCACAAGGAGAAAGGGTGAAAACCCTCAATAAGGATGGTAGATCCCTACGCAAGTTATCTTGCAAAAGGACGTATTTTTGGATATCCTTCTAAATAAGAAAAGTTGTAAACCAGAAACTAGCATATTTAAGGAACTTTAGGGTTGACCAAGATGGGTTAATAAGGTACACGATCTTGCCAATTTACAAGACACCTTGGGAACGAGTGCTGATACACTCAAAAGTAAAGAACACTTCCTTCAGTTTGCCAAACAACACAGTTGAGCAATAGAAATGTTTTTGCTTGCTAGATATTTTAGGTCTCTGTTTGAATTATGAATTACAAATTAAATGAGTACCTATACTTCAGGTTAAAGGTCTGAAGGAAGAGGCAGTTTCAGTTACCCCCGACTACCTGCCTAACCCTAACCAAGGGGGTTGTTCACCGCGCCGGGAACGTGGATCGAACCCGCCGCAAGAGGTCTCTCCGTTGAGCTCTACTTGGAGTAGGAGGACGCTTGGGTGTCAGGGGGGCTCTGGCCGTAAATTCCTCGCCTTTCGGGTCCTGCACAAGAGGCTAACGTGACTCGGGATTGGATCTCGAGGCTCGCATACCAGTTTATGGGCAGAAGCTTGGAAGAGTGATCCCTAAGGATTACTGGATAGCCTTCGGGCAGATTATGGACAAGCCTACGGGCGGAACTCCTTGTATTTCAAAGATAAAATGATGAAATGTTTAAAAAAAAAAGAACTTGCTTGATATTGTTTTTCTATGTCACGTGATAAGATTACGTGAAGGAACCAGTGCTTAACAAGATTAATTAAAGAAGCTGATTATTATATGTCAAATTAATGTGTTAGATAATTACATAACTATAACAAACCGAGGAAAGTGCGGAGGATGGGCCATGGGTCCATCCTACGGTTGGGTGGTCCCGGTTAGCCGAGAACTTTTCTCAAAAATCTCGAGGAATAGCGGGATGATCATCATCATAAAAATGAATAATGAGAGCGATGACGTAGAGTTACGTCTTACCCGATTTACGTTGTTTTAGGGGAACAGAATGGGACTATGTCTTATGGCAGAGAGGTTGAGCCTTGCATCCCTCTCATTTCCCATTCTCCTTGAACCAAGTGCAGCGTGAATCCACTTCGGACCTAGCGTTTCTGTGTAAAGTAGTTTGCTCGGGTCTGACGCTAGTTTCTGTTAGCTAATGACCAATCAGAAAAACCCTAATTCCGGTCGGTCCTAAGTGGGAACGGCCAGGATACTTCCACTACGTAGCAGACGTGGGAAGACCTAGATCGCAAAACTCGTAACATTCCATGGGAGTGCTGGGCGGAGTTTTCTAGACATCCTTTCTGATGGACTGCTAAGACGTGTCCGGGATGACACTAGTGGACATGTTACAATTTGCCAATTCCACAAGCAAGGTAGGTGCTTCTATTGTGGCTATTTCTAATCTTTTTGCACATGTTGGTGAGATAAAGGAATGTGTACTGCCACAATCAATCAAGGTCTTGAAACTTTTACCTTGATAGTGTGACGGTGTCTGAATCACCGAGAACTCGCGATTCGGCCCTTTCTTGTGTACAGCGTCATGGACTGTCACCCTTTCAAACTCTGCTTCCATGGTCAGATCTTCTTCTTCTTATTCTTTGCACATTTTCCTATTGGCAATGCAGGTGGTTCTTGCTCTACCTCGGGTAGCGGCTCCTTGACCACGGCCCGTTCCTTGGAAAGATGCTTGGCGATGTCCTCCTCCAAGTTTGGGACATTGCCTCTTGAAGTGACCAGGCTCATTGCAATGGAAACAACGGAGGTTTCAGCCATTGCTTTGAGTAGGAACAAATTTGTTGACGTTATTAGTCCTTGCTTTCTTTCTTTGTCCCTGATTATGACCTTGAAATCTCTTCATTTGAGGTCTGAATGCTCCTCTGTTTGGGTCATTATAAGACCAAGTTTTGTTACCCCTTGGTCTAGCCTGCACCTCCTGAATTATAGGCATAGCTTGAATGAGTGCATCCTGAAGATCTGATGGATGCATAGATTCGAGACGGGTATTTACTGGTGGATTTAAACCAGCACAAAATTTGGACACCTGCTGTGTCATGTCCATCTGTGGCGCATACTTAAGAAGTGAGACAAATTTGCAATAGTATGTGTCAAGAGTGAGTCCCAGCTGATTTAGCTCGTAGAACTCATTCATTTTCTGCGTGTGATATGGAGGTGGTAAGTATCTTCCTTGCATGGCTTTCTTCAGCTTTTCCCAGGTAATGGATCCCTCCACAATGCCTTGATCGTTGCACCATTGCTTCCTCCAAAGCCTGGCTTTGCCGATGAGCTTCAGCTTGGCGAGCATAGCCTGATTGGCGGGTGTAGTACCAGCTGCTTCGAAGTAATCCTCCATGGATTGAATCCAAATTTCAGCATCCGCTAGGCCCTGCCTCTCCCGTTAAACTCGGGTGGCTTAATCTACTTGAGAGGAAACTTCTTCTCCTAGATTACAGCAATACTTGATGTAGGAGGCGAATTGGGAACTTGTAGCTGGGGTTGTGCCTGGATAAAGGTTTCATAATGTTATTACACGATAATCATTATTGATTTATATTACATCTCCATTTCTGTTATGACACAAGCAATGTAACTACTTAACTTTTTATCAATTTTTATGCACAATCAGACATTGATAAAAGGAAGTCTTATTTGTATTCATATGGGCATAGCCCTTTCGGAATACAACATTTCTTGAGATGATAAGCCAATTGTTACATTTAGTTTGGGAAGAACAACGTTGTATTACATTTATCTACATGAAGTGTATAATAGTATGGTTTCGGGTCATGGATCTTCAGGAATTGGTAAGTCATTGGAAGTTCTGGGTATCCTTTTCTTTGGAATCCATTCTTCTCATGGCACCCCAATACTTTAATCCTGTCGGCGGGGATTACGTAAGTTACTTCCTCATATACATATGAGTTCATCTCAACCCTTAGATCTTGAATATGTAAAGTTGAGTTTACGTGAGCTTCCACAAAAATGAACAGCTTTACGACTTTCAGGTCTTCCAACCACTTGATCCTCTTTAGATTGGTTTGTAGATAAGCAAACCGGCGGGCAGCTATATAGTAGATTCCCGATGCACCCATCCATCTTCGTTCCATGTACAAAGGTGATGGATTATAGATTTTCTCCAAGATGTTCATCATCTCAACCCTTTGTCAATAATGTGGAGAATGCATTGCAGTCATATACATGACTCGAAATACTAAGAACTTGTTCCACGCTTCGTAATTCTACAAGACAGCATTCAGAGTAAGAAAATGTTTAGCTAGCAACATTTTCTTTGGATCATATTATTAAGATTTCATAAAAACAATTCCGTTGTTGGTTGACTCTTATACCAACTGTAACATTCCACTTATATCTTTAGGACACGTCTTAGCATTGGAAAGGATGTCTAGAGAGCTCCGCCCGGCACTCCCATGGAATGTTACGGGGTTTGCGGTCTAGGGCTTTCTGCGTCTGCCATGTAGCGGAAGTATTTCGGCCATTCCCACTTAGGATCAACCTGAATTAGGGTTTTCCTTAGTGGTCATTTCCTAACGGCAACTAGCGTCGGACCCAAGCGAAATACTTTACGCAGAAATGCTAGGTCCGAAGCGGATTCAAGCTGCACTTGGTTCAAGAAGAATGGGAAAGGAGAGGGATGCAAAGATCCATCTCTTTTCCATAAGGCATAGTCCCATTCTGTTCCCCTAAAACAACGTAAATCGGGATCAATCATAACTCTAGGTCAACGCTTTTGTTGTTCGTGTTCTTTGACGATCTTCTTGCTGTCCATCATGATTTGAGAAAAGTTCCCGGCCAACCGAGACCACCCATCTATAGGACAGACCTATGGCCCATCCTTTGCACTTTCCTCCGATTGTTTTAGTTATTTAATTACCTAACACATTAATTTGACATGTAACAATCAGCTTCTTTAATTGACCCGTTAGGCACTAGTTCTTTCACGTAATCATATCACTTAACATAGAAAAACAATATCAGACAAGTTCCTTATTAACAGGTTATCATATTTATCTTTGGAATACAAAAATTTCAGCCCGTAGGCTTATGCACAATCCACCCGAAGGCTATCCAGCAATCCACAGGGATTACTAAACCAAGTTTCCACTCGTAGACTAGTATGCGAGCCTCGAGATCCAATCCCGAGTCACGTTAGCCTCTTATGTAGGGCCTGGAAGGCGAGAGATTTATGGCCAGAGCCCCCCCTGGCACCCAAGCATCCTCCTGCTCCAAGTAGCACTCAATGGAGAGACCTCTCACGGTGGGTTCGGTCCACTTTCCCGGCGCGATTAACAACCCCCTTGGTTAGGGTTAGGTAGGCAGTCGGGGGTAATTGAAGCTGCCTCTCCCTTCATGACTTCAACCTGAAGTATAGATATCCATTTATCTTTTAATTCATTAATCAAAATTAAGCCAGACAGTGCTTTTACATCTGTAACAAGCACAAACATTTTCATGGGGCGTTTTTGTTGGCAAACGGCTAAGGAATGAATCCTTCCTTTCGAATGCATCCAGCACTCGATTCGAGATGACTTGCAACTTGGCAAGATCCCCTATATCCTGGGTTAGGGCACATCCTATTAACCCTTAATTTCATAGGTTATTTCAGTTTATGGGCTGGTCTTTAGCTTCCAATTAATCTTCTTTACTGAAGAAAGATACCAAATTAGGATGATTGTTCGTCCTCTTGCAAGGTAACTTGCGTAAGGACCTGCCAACCTCGTTGTGAGAATTTGGTCATTCCCTTGTGATCCAGTCACAAGATCATATGACTCCACACTTGCTGCGCAAGTGTTGCATCGAACTATGAGACTTATTCTACTTATTGAACGGAGTCACGAAACAATCTGTTCCTGATTACATTAGGCTGACGTTGTTAGTCCTAGGGTTCCAAGTTCCATCTTGTAAGATTCTAAGAGACAAACCCTAGTTCACCTTCCAAATATGTTGCATTGTCCTTACATTTCGGCGAAAGTGGGAAAGTATTTAGGGTATAGGAGTTTCAGTTTTAGCAATACGTAACGATTAGGTTACGTATTAATTCTTAGTGAATTTCTTGGAATTTAACTCATTCCAACGAGTACTCCGCGGTTTAGGTGTTTAGGTTTATGCTAATTTGTTTAACTCTTGAAGATAGTTACATTATCATTTCATAAACACATGACTCGTTGTCTATGCGTAAACTCATTTTTCAACCTTAACTTATCGATTAAGGTCAGGCATAGGTTAGGCTAATTCCAACTAATCTTCCTATAACTTTGCGAACAAAATTCATGCCAAACAAGCAACCTTTTACTTGATAATTTTTGTAGTTGACAAACGATAATTTCCAAGAGTTATGCATCGTAAGAATCATTTCATGCATTGCACTTTCCATGATGATTCATTGCGAAGAGGATATGGGTTAATAGTGCGAGATACAGTTTATACTTCTAGGCTTAAATGAAGTATATTATTTTAATGGACATTGATCCAATTTTTAATTCATTTCAATGCATAAAGGTATTTGCTAGAAATGCATTTATGCTTCCTTTATTTTGCATGTTTTATTGAAAGTATTAATGACTAAGTTCCTTCGTCGTGAGCATTTAGGACAAAAAATATATCCTATTTCTAACAATTACCCTTGCATGATTGAATTACAACAATACCAAATAAAAACTAGGAAGGAAAACCTAGGCTTGGGGTGAGATGTCCACGTGGATGCTAAGAGATGACCCTCCTGCGGCTACGCCTTGGGCTTTCTTAGAAGGCATTGCGAGTGTAGCCTTTCCGTCGTAGAAGCTGCTTTGCGAATTTCCTTCTTAAGTTCCACCGTCCTTTACAAGTTTCTTTTGCTTCCATTCGTGGAGACTCTTTGAAGGGATGGGTGTGTGGAGGAGGGAATAACCACGAAAAGGGGTCTAAAATTCGGAAAGGGGGTATTGTGAAAACCCTCCGCGAGTACGGTTCATTTTAACACGGGAAAAAGGGCCTAATGGGGACCCTTAGGGGGGGGATTGAAAAAGATATAAGATAAAATCTTTTTAAGGGGGTGGGAAAAGGGCCTAAGGGGGGTTCAAGGGGGAATTTTGAGGAGAAAAAGGTCTAAGGGGTTTATAGAGCCTTAGGAGGAAATTCCGGGGGGGGGGATAGTCCTAAAAAGCCATAGGAAGGGGGCTTAAGGGAGATTTAAACACATGGGGGGTGGGGTAAAATAAGACATTTAAGAGGTTAAATTTTATTGGAGAGAAAAGGGGGCTTTATAAAGCTTCAAAGGGAAACTCCAGGAAGAAATAAAACAGCCTTAAAGGCTATAGAAATGGGGCCTAATGGGGTTCAAGGGGGAAAATAGGGGGGGGGGGGGGGGTGTGCCGTGTCGTGGGAGGGGGGCTTAGAGAGGCCCCCCTTGGAAGATACTAAGCTTTCAGAAGCTTTGGCCACGTGGAGGGGGAGATTCGGATCTCCACGTGGGGGCACGGGGAGGTATAGTCATCCGATGGCGACGACAGTGAATGCAAGGCGGCTCCTCCCTAGGCACTGGTGACGATGGGAAAGGGTTTAGAAACCGGCTAATATGGCTTTTGGGAATTGTAAGTAAAAGGGAACTTAGAAATTCCGAATAGAATAGGCCTTCACGAAAAAGGATACAATGGTTTTAAAAGGCTTGTGTGGGAAGGGTTTTAAAAGGAAATCCCGATGTTAAAACCTTGTGGAAATGCTATGAAAAAGGCATAAAACCCGACTAGTATGAGCTTTATGGGGGATGCAAGGGAAAATGTTTATTCTCGAGGATGCAAGGGAAAGGCCTTAATTCTAAGGGTATAAAGACCACTTTGTAGGGCCAATGAAAAAGGGGTTTTAATCTTGGCTATCGCGGATCCACAAGAAAGGGGTTATAAAAGAAAAGAACGCGGGCTATGGTGGGCTTAATAGGGGATGCAAGGGGAAAAACGGTGCTTAAAAACCTAGGGTTATAAGGAGACCTTGGGAAAGCTTATGAAAGTCCAATGAAGGGAGCTTTAATTTGACTTTGTGGAATGAAAAAGGGGGGAAAAGGGCTTGATTCTCGAGGGGGGGGGGGAAAGGCAAGGGAAAGGCTTTATTTCTCGAGGTAAGTCTCCCTTTGTGTAAAAACCCAAGGGGGGAAAGGGGGCTTAAAGGGCCCCCCCTTAGAAGCTTCTAAGGGTTCTAGCCTCAGCACGTGGCACGACTTGAGGATGGCGGCCAACTAAGAAGGCGGCGGCCTGTAATGGCCTCTAATGGTTGGCAACAGCGGCTCAATCTTCAGATGGCGGCTTCTCCAATCGGCAGCAAGAGCTGGTGCATGGCCTTCTTAGCCCCACCTCTCACGAAATGACCTTGTGACGACTTCATCCTCCACGTCCCATTGCTATCAGCTAGCCTCACGTCCCTTACAGCTATCGCGATATTATTTTCCTCAATCTCTCACACGGTAGTGACTGCAGCGTTATGCTCCTCCACGACCCCCCTTACTTCCCCCCCCCCCCCCCCAAAAAGGGGTTTTTATAGCTCTTAAGGGAGGGGGACCTCCCCCCCCACGCGGCCTATTGCATGGGCATTCGCCCTCCATCGCTTCTAGCTCTGCCCTGAATCATCCCCGCTTCACTCCCTTCCCTCCAGCACGACCTTCGGCTGGGGGAAAGAAGGGATAATACAAAAAAAAAATCCATAAAATTAATCAATTTCATCTTGATCTCCTTCCAAGAGGAGGTTCATACGAACATGTGCAGTTTCCTAGTCCTTAGCCTTGATTGGCCAATGGAGAGTGTACTATTTAATGACCGAACCGTTTGTAACCACAATGCCAGCATTGTCATTGCATGAGACTCACATGGCTCATAATATTTTCAGCAGAAATATTACATCAAAGACCCATGAGAGAAGGCTATAAGAGGCATTGTATTTGGTGTGAAAGCCAATAACATGTTAAGAAGGAGTGTACTACCTTCCATGAGGCTGAAGCACAAAAACTCATCTTTTGGAAATACAAAAAAATCCATGCAGCTGAAACTGGCCTTCCATTGGAGCCAAATTTTTCTAATGGTGGAATGATGAAAAGATTAGAAGATTTAGCTGTAAAGAATGCCTACGCAGCAATTGATGCAGCTATCTATGGGATGCAAATTGAGCCAACTAAATCTAATTTAGAAGCATGTAGAGCTAATGTGAAATCTAAAGTATGGACATAGGCATTAGATAAAATGGAACGTGGCAAAGCAGCCAAAGATAAATTGACTAACGCTAGTCAATGCATTGGATGAATAACTAGTTGGAAAGAACCGGTAGATTCTTTTTCCGTCTTTGCACATTTGATTGAAGTCAAACATAAAGAAGTCCTGGTTGAAGAAAAGAGAAGAAGAGAAAATGGACCTGGCCCTCCCTCTTCTGGCCCTCCGAAACAAGTAACTAGAAACGCATGAACAACCAAAGCCTATTGAAAATACAACCCTAGATCAAGAGATGGAAGATTCCCTACAGACTAAGAAGGCCGAAGGAAAGAAGAAATGTAGTAGCCAGGCTACAAATTGCAGTCTGACATAGAAACTACAACCTATCTCAAACAAGTCCTAGAAGAATGAATTCTAGAAAGTAAAATTGAGTTTACTTTAGGAAAAATTATTGGAATTGCCAAACATGAATTTCATGATGTAACTCTTAATGTAATCAAAAGAAAAAGACAATATGTTGGTGATGATGCTGATGAAACAATGCATGCCTTTTTGCAAGCTCTTCGAGTATTTGTGCAGGAAGAAGAGAAGCTGAATGCACAAGGAATTCAACTTGAAGTAGTTAAAGGATTAATTGCAGTAATTAAGCTCAAGATAAAGAAAGCATGGAAGCAGAAATTGAATAAGTAAAGGCTAAAAATATAAAGGTTGGATGGTCCAAACCAATTGGGAAGCTTGCCTCTCAAAAAGAAGGTCATCTATAGCGCATGATGATGAAGCCCGATTCATTCCAAGCAGTCACTACTTCCGTACGCATTAGGCAAGAGCAACAACGGAGACAATTATTAAAATTGGAGAAAAAGAAACACCATGTATTGCACTCTTAGACCATGGTTTTGAGATAAACATGATGGCTAGGAGCCTCTATGAAAGTGGCGAATGGCCCATAGATGTTGATCTAGGCTGGCGAATGAGAGTTGCAAACAATTCTTTTGGAGAGTTATATGCTACATGTCCTAATGTGCAGGTAACTATTGGAGACATAAAAGACAATTTTCACTTCTTTATTCAAGACTCTTGTAGTTACCCTATCATTCTTGGGCAAACTTACATTTTTGAAGCTTGCTTGGAAACAAAAGCTCTTGATGATGGTTCTTCCTATACTTGAATCCGAAGCAAGGATAATGAACGAGTTGTCCAATTTAACACAATATTAGTGAGTTTGGGAAGCTCCCAATTCCCATTTTTTGAATACTAAATAGGTGGCACCTGGATAACATGCCCATATATTTCTCAAAACCATATGATGTTGTCATATTGCTGCGCATTCGAGGTGTGAAAACCACCCAAAAATTGTGTGTGTGATTTGATACTTTGTACATACTTAGTTGTTGTGTTTACATTTATTTTCTGCATATGAATATAGTGGGGAGAAGTTGGAGGCATAGTGGTGAACATGATGAGATGCTTTCAGCCTATGTTGAGCAAGGTCAAGTGGAAAGCACAACTGATGCTGGTGAACATGTTACACGTATTCATTCAGGACTTTGTCTTCTCCTTCTCCAGCTACATCAAAAATACCTAATGATACCAAACCTCCACATCCAGGAGTTGGAAAGAAGGAGGCCAAGCATTGAAATGTGCTATGAGAAGCATGGGGCATGGAGCACAGCTGGAGGCACTGATTTTGAAGCATATTTGTGTGCTTTTACCAATGCTGGTCATTTGGCTTGTTTAGGAGATTTAAAATGTAATATTGAGAAAAGGAAGAATACAATAGCCAGTAAATGTGACTGGCAATTCTGGGAAGCCTGCGGTATTGGATTAGATGTATTGGCTACTGGGAAAGTCACTGGAATGCCTTATGGAGCAATGTATGCATTGGCAGTTGCTGTACATGTTGCTGCAAAAAGGTCTGGAACCATTGCTTGCCAAAATCCATCAGCACTATTGCTCGTAGACTCAGCAGCTTTTTCCTGCTCTTGAGAACATCCTGCAAATGATAGCCATTATCGATGTGCACATTGCTGCTCAGGTGCAAATTGGGGCAGAGTCTGCTTTTAAACTTATTGGAGAGGCTTCTCAAGTTTTGTCTGATAGGACAAGGCAGCTAATACATGATGCAGAAAGGGGAACCTCAGCAAGGAAAAATGCAAATGCAAGTAGTGCTGGTGGGAATCGCTACTGGAATAGTCAGCAGTATCATCATCAGCAACAACCAACTAGAGTGCGGTGTACTGTAGCCAAGGAACAGCAGCAACAATACCAACAACAGCAATATCAGTATACCTTCACATTTTGGACGGCTTGTCCTTCATGTCAAATGCGTTATCAGTACTACCGCACTTATGAAAACCAGAACTTGCTGTGTCCGCAGTGCAAACGGCCATTTATTGCCAAAGATCTAAGCCATTTGCAAAGGAACAACACCATTCATGGATGGCCTCCACAGTCCTCTTTTGACAGTCGGGGGTTCTCCTCCTCAGATAGATCTGGAAGTACAACTTTTACTTTTAATAGCTTTGCTAGTGGAACCAGCAGAACATCAGATATGTTTCAGAGACACTTGTGGGCTTCTAATCAGACCATGCCAACCACAGGCAATAGAGAATGGGACCATATACACAAGTTGGAATGGTAGGGTCGTGGATAGCTTAGTGTCGAGAAGAAGATATAGCATAGGTGCTCTTCAGTCCGAATTACAGAATCTTGGTATTGCGACAAATGAAGTGGAATTGGAATCTGAGGTCAAAGAGGATAGTCTTGCAGAATCATTGGAAAGAAGAAGTGATATTGAATATGAGCAGCTGCTTCTGGCTGTGTATGGTGTCATTCAAGGCTTTGGGACAGATGAAAGGCCAGAGAATCGAAACACTACCATTGACACTCTCTTCATGTCTATCAGCCGCCGTCATGGTCATAAGCTACCCTCCCTGCAATGTTGGAGCATTGCCTTTGGAATCTTGTAGTTCCTCTTGTTGATACTGTTAGATTTTTGGCAGCAAACTCGTCGAAAGAGGATGCAGGGGCGGCCGAATATCTGTGAAAAATCACTATTCTATCTGCCTTAATTGAAACGACATTTGGTGACTGAGCTGAAGAAGCATGCTTTTGGTGTTACGGGAGGCCCACGGAAGGAGCAAATTTAGTCGGCTATTTTCAGGAAAAGCAGAGAAAAAGCCGCTTTACTGGTTTGAAAGGGGGCTTTTTCGGTCGTTCTCTTCTAAGGTGTAGGGAAAGACTCCCTAGAGATCTGGGATGTTTTTTTTTCCCTCTAAAAATGGATCTGAAGTTCCTCCGCAACTAGAGGTATGCGAAGAAGCACAACAGGGGAAAGGCGGTTCTGCAATTTTAGCAAGCATTCCAGGAGTAAAACTTGTCTTTGGCATGAAAGAATTGGAGGAGAAACAAGAGAAAAGCCGCCTCTGGAATGAAACCTGGTTATCGAGTTTTTTTTCCTTTCAACCATGGACTGACATCGAAGGCAGGGTGATCTGGAGTCCCTTGGTTATGTGCTGATGTATTTTCTACAAGAAAGTCTTCAATGGCAAGGTTTGAATGCTGGAACCAAAAAGTAGAAATATGAGAGGATTTGGGAAAGGAAAATGTACACTCCTATGGAGTCATTGTACAGATCTTTCCGTTCAGAGTTTGCATCATAATTCCATTACTGCTGTGCATTACGCTTTGATGATAAACCAGATTATGCCTATCTCAAGAGGATCTTCTTGGACATGAGCGTCCTCTCTTCTTTGTTTCCAACCTTGCTATTGTTTTGGCCTGCAACGAAACCGCCATGCTTTTCCTCATGCCTCTCTGATGTTTGGAGGAAGTCCTATGCATGAACATACCGTTGCATATGCAAATATTCCGACAACACCATAGGAGCTACTTGATGGACAAGTAATTGAGATTGGAGCTAACCATTTCAAGATTCTAGATCTGTTGTTCAATCCTTCATTGATCAAGAGATACAATAAAAAGTATATGCAGATTATGCTTTTGAGACAGAGCCTCAGAATTGAAGGAATGCATAAAAACCATGTACGATTTGCAGAGCAATACTAAGAACTGCGTTTTACCTACGATCAGAGAGAAGTATAGACAATGTAATGAGGCAAGGTGTGATGTATGGATGCACACGATGTATGGATGCTCGTTGACTCTGTAAGAGGGATACATCATGTCATTGATTTCCTCTGGAATGTATTTGTGATTCATTAATCGTGCTGATGGATCTTTGATGCTCTAAGAGGCTGTGCCTAAGATACTTTCTTCCACATAGGTTGTCAGTAAAGGTGCGCACAGGGTCAAGCAAGTCTTCAGCTATGAGAGGATTGAGATAGATATAACACTGACATGAGATTTATTGTCATCATCTTAATCTCTTCTAACACTTAAGGAAGTAAGCACCTGTATTTGAAGATCTTCGGATTTGAGGAATCTTCTTTCTTGGAATTTCTCAAGAACCTCTGTGGTTGCGACTTTGCTTTCAAAAACCCTTCGACAATGTGACCTATTATTGGAAAGCACTTGAAAAATGGAATCTATTGAGCTATAGAGTGCTTGATTTGGAGTTACGGTGTTCAAGTTATGACAAATCCAAATATTTAACCACATGTCCCAAAATTATGGAAAATTCCCATATTCCCCAATATGGTTTTATTTCTTACTATGTGTGTTAACCATCATCAAAACAGAGATCGATTGTGAGATTATCGTGTGCCTCGTAATGCACAAGATTTCAAGGGTTTTCAAGCTGCACTGCTGTAAAAGGATGCTTGGTAGTGCTTCATGTAAAAAGATTGTGCCTCCTCATGCTACAGAAGCTGTGTCTATAGCAAATCTACATGTATGTACAACTAATAATATGGGTTGTTATAAGTCTCTTTCAGCCATCACTAAAGCTTAAAAAATATATTTATTTCATGTAAAAAGGGAGCTGAAAACTTATGACATGATGGCTGAACATGAAGATATTTGAGGCATCTTTTTTGGATTGATTACTACTAACACATTGGCTAAAATATATGCCATTTTTCATGCTAAAAATCAAGTTGAAATTCAGTCCATAGAAGTATCTGCATTGGATTATTCTCAAACAATTCAAGAATTTGTTGAACAAGAAAATATTGATTCTCTTAGCAAGACTAAAGAACACAAGAAGATTTGATAGGCAACATCAACTTTGGCAAAGAGCTATCCAAGAAAATTATTGGCTGCTTGTCTATGACAATAGCCTAGACAATCAATATAGTGCTTCTAGGAAGATGGTAAAGAGTTGATTGATGGCCCCTATGTGGTAAAGGTAGTACATGACAATGCTACCTACTCATTGGTTGAATTAGATGGAATAAGTATGAAAATACCAATAGCTAAAAAAGGGATTAAGATATTCAAAACAAGAGAAGCATCTACCTTTGAACTACAAGACTTAGCACAGGTCAAGGACTTGAAGACATGGAAGAGGAAGAAGACTTTGAAGATGAAGATGAGGACATGACAGAAGAAGAAGCTCCTAATTCATGAAATGGCACATCCCAGAGGATGTGCAAGTTAGGAGGGGGTGGATGTCATGGGATTCCTTGCCCATGGTTAAAAATAAAACTTTTATCCTTTACATGTATCACTTAGTCACTTGTATCCTAGACATGCTACATAAAGATTTGCCTAGTGCAAAAAATCTTAAACACGTAAGTCCACCAACATATGACGTGGTGTAATAAAGATGGGGATCTTTGCCATTAAAATTGATGCCAGGAGGCATATTCCACGGTGGATTCCGTGAGGTTTTACGGTGGATTCCGTAAACTTAGATGATCGGGGCTCATACGCAAAGAGGATTCTTTGTGCGAGAAGTTGATGGGGACGCCTATCCTTTTCGGGCGTTTCATTAATTTAGTGTGTACATGGGTGATTCCATAGTGGGTGATTCCGCAAAATGCATATTAAATTAATAAAAGTTTATGAGTTTAGAGTGCGCACTCGTAATAAATTAAGGTTAGGATTTATTTCTAACCAGTTGATTTATTTATGTAGCTGAAGACTGCTAGGTATTCACTTTTGTCGGTTTAATTGTGTTATTTTACTAACGATTGTGAATGCTTCAGTTGATGTGTAGAGATAGCAGCAGTGGCGGAGGAAAGCATTGGAGTCTAGCGGGTTTTCGACCTTTGGACTATATTTTGATAGGCCCCACGCCTATATTTTGTTATGTCTATAGAGACATCGATTATTTATTATTATTTTGTATGCGCTTATGCGCCTGGATATGTTATTTCTATTTGGACATTGAGATTGGGCGTGCCAAACTCTATGGGCACCGTCCATTAGCTTTATTTTCCTATTTTTGGTAGAAAGCAAACTCAAAAGCTAAAAGCTTGTCATATTTTTGTAATTGGGCTATTTTTTAGCATGAAGATTGGAAATATACATTAAATACATGCTTTGTGAAGCGCTCACACAAGGCATGGGGGAGATTGAACCCAATTTGTCTCTTGTCTCATGTCGTGCTTGCTTTTACATGGGTTTTTGTGCTAAAAAGTAGAGTACTTTGTTCTTGGGGACCTTCCGGGATTCACCACGTGAGCTATCTACGTCCGATCTGCGCACCAGTGGTATTAGAGCGGAGCAGAGATCAAGGGCTTCCAATCGCTACCAATCTCGGGCGAAGGCGGAGCTCTAGGAACAAACGGCCTCTACAGTCAATCTCGTCGCGAACCATCGATACAGGCAGACTTCTGGCAATCAAGAACCCCTATTTCCACTGTCAGATCGCGAAGGACCAATCTCTGCAGGCGGAGGACCACTCAAACACTTCCTTCATGTAACTATAAGCTTGCCTAATTTTCTCATTCTTTCATTAAAAAAAAGGCTTAAGACAAAGCTTAAGAAGCTTATAAAGCTTCTAATCTTCAAATCGACCTACAAGAGGAGGCGCCCGAAAATTCTGGCGGAAAAAACGGACCCCTCCCCCTCACGAAATTCACGACGGCCTGCATCAAGCTCTTAAGCTTAACTTCTTTAAGATAAGCTAAATCACTTCAGTCAGTTAAGGCAGAGAAGTCTGTAAACTCCGGGTCCTGCGCATCAGAAGTCAAGTTTCGCAAGTCGACTCTAATCAAGTACTGCAAGTTCTGCAAGTCGGCTAAGTCCAGCAAGTCTACAACTCTGCAAGTCTGTTAAGTCTGCAACTCTGCAAGTCAGACTAAATCAGAACTGACTAACGCTTAAAACTCATAGAAGATTTGTTCGTATGCAAAAACTCTGAACTGGAAAGTTGTTCACAGCAAGCTGTTTTACCTATCTGCAACTTCGTTGAAGTACTTTCAGCAAACGGAGACAGAAATATTGCAGAATTTCTGAAAATTGAAGAAGAAAATACCCAAAAATACATAGCCTTGTAACCCCAAATTTGAGCTACGCTCATCCCGCTAACTGATTTTGAGTGAGAAAGGTTTGTTGAGTTTTACAGGATGACTACCCCACATATGGATGATCCTATGGCTGAAGACGATCTACCCGAGCCTACCATGGAACAAAAGCTGGATCTTATCATGCTGCAATTGGAAGAAGAGCGAAGAGCTAGGCAAGCCTTGCAAGCGCAATTGACAAAGCTACAAGGAGCGTCCACTGATAAAGAAGAACCTCAAGCTGAAGATCTGATTCGTCGTACCATCGACGCCACTCTTGAAGCACAAACTATTCGCAAGGAATCCAAGATAAGTAAACGAAGTTTCAAGTTTCGCACTTTCAATGGCATAAGAGAAGGAAAGACTGTTTTATCATTCATTAGCCAATTTGATGACTATTTCCATGAGGAAACTTATCCTGAGAAAGATAAAATCAAGTGTGTTACTAATCATCTGATAGATAGAGCATCACTTTGGTGGACCGTAGTCCGCAAGAGCATAGAATGTCTTGCTACATGGGAAGATTTCAAGAAGAAGTTCATGCAAAATTTTCTACCACCGCAATTTCATGAGAAGGCTATCAAGCAATGGGATTTACTTCAACAGCGCGACCGTGAGCCTATTCCACAGTATACAGAGCGTTTTTGGAATGCACTCTTACAGCTACGCATGCTTGAAGACGTACCAGAGACGACACATAAGCGGAAGTACATGTCTGGACTTCTTGGACATTACTACGCTGAGGTGAATATGTTCAAGCCTGCTACCCTTGAAGATGCCATCTCCTTAGCTCACGACACTGAAGATAAGTTACGCGGAAGAGATCGACGACCACAGTCATTCCAAGCAAACGGTAATTATGGATCTAAACAATTCAATTCCAATTTCAGAAGGTTTAATCCAGGTCGTTTTTCATCACCATCTTTCCGCAAGAATTGGCCTAAACCACCTGCATTACCATCCACTGTCAATCCAAATCCTAAGCCTATCCAACAAGCAAATCCAAATATACCCAGACTCCCAGCAATTGCAAATAATGTGACCAAAGCCAAGCCCATCGTATGCTACAAGTGTCACCAGCCAGGCCATCTCCCAGCAAATTGTCATTCAAAGAAGCCATCAGCACATATCAACTACCTTGGAGCCATGGACGAAGAAGAGCATGAGGATATGCCAGATTTCACTGAAGATGAAGATGATCCTATTACTACTTCCGACACTTTACCAGGTATGCCTACTTTACATTCATTGTTGACTATGAAATGTATGGTGCATGGAAAAGAAAGAACTATACTGCATGATGACGGTAGTACCCATGACTTTATTTCAGCAAAATTGGTAAAGGAATTAAAATTGCATACTGTACCTACGCACTATCGCATAAAAGCTGCATTTTTAGGCACTAGGTACAATGGCACACAAGAAGTTCAAGATTTAGAAATTCAAATTGGTCCATATATTGAAAGAAGAAATTTCTTAGTTGTCCCATTACAGTCTAGCGACATTATTCTAGGAATGCCATGGAGACACCAGCATAATCCCAATATAGATTATTCCACACACACAATGAATATAAATTTTCAAGGAAAATCTATTACATTATTTGGTATGCATGCATCTCATATGTTTCCACTGCTTTCGCATACTCAAGCAAAACGTGCACTGCGCAAGAATACTAAATCATATCTCATTTGGGTGAATGAATTGCACGCAAAAGAAACTCATATGCACCCTAGGCATAAGGAATTTCTTGCATATTTTAAGGATTGTTTTGCAAAAGACTTATCACCAGGTTTACCTCCATCACGTCCAGAAGACCATAAGATTGACCTAATACCTGGCACACAACCACCTTGCAAAGCCCCATATAGGCACAATCAAATAGAGCAAAAAGAAATCCAGACTCAAGTTGAAGAATTACTCAACAGAGGTTTAATTCGACCTAGCAGTTCCCCATTCGGTGCACCTGTGCTTTTAGTCAAGAAAAAGAATAATACTTATCGGATGTGTATTGACTACCGAGCATTAAACAAGATCACTGTAAAGAATAGGTATCCTATACCTAGAGTTGATGACCTTATGGACAAACTGCAAGGATCTTCTATATTTAGCAAAATTGACCTTAAATCTGGATATCATCAGGTGAGGTTAGATAGATCCGACATATTTAAGACTGCATTCAAGACACAGTTTGGCCATTACGAATTCTTAGTTATGCCATTTGGATTAACTAATGCACCTGCTACTTTCAGTAGAATGATGAACCATATTTTTCTAAAATATCAATATTGTGTGATTGTTTTCTTTGATGATATTTTAGTATTCAGTCAAAGTGAAAAAGAACATTATGAACATTTATCATTAGTTTTTCAATTACTGAAAGAAAATCAATTGTTTGCAAATCCTGACAAGAGTGAATTCTTTAAGACAGAAATAGAATATCTAGGTCATATTGTATCAAAAGAAGGAATAAAAGTTGATCCTAAGAAAATTGATGCAATATTGCATTAGCCTGTTCCTAAAAATGTACATGAATTACGCTCATTCCTTGGTCTTGCTAGTTTCTATAGGAAGTTTGTACGTAATTTCTCATTACTTGCTTTACCACTGACCAAACTTCTTAAGAAAGGCATTGTTTATCAATGGACTGAAAACCAGCAGAAATCCTTTGATTTACTTAAACGTGCATTGACCAATGTCCCTGTCCTACAATTGCCTGACTTTAACCGACCATTCTTTCTAGTTGTGATCGATGCTAGCGGATCAGGAATAGGAGCCGTGCTAATGCAAGACAACCATCCAATAGCATATTCTAGTTCTAAGCTGAAACCCTCTGAGCTCAAATATTCCACTTATGACAAGGAACTCTTAGCAGTTGTCCAAGCATTAAAACAATGGAAGCATTATTTAATGGGTTCAGAAATCATGATAAAGACCGATCAGCAAAGCATTAGACATCTACTTAGCCAACCCCAAATTTCTGACCGCCATATCAAATGGGCTTCATTCATTCAAAGTTTCCATCCTATCATTCAATACCAACCTGGAAAAGAAAATGTAGTTGCTGATGCATTAAGTAGAAGACGTGCAATTCATAACATTTCTATCATATCTTTTGATTCTTTGATTGCTATGAAAGACACATATCACCAAGATATTACTTTTCATTCTGATTGGCAAAAATTAGTTCAAAATAATTTCATTCCTGTTGATTCATTGTCATATAATGATGGATTTATGTTCTTTGAAAAGAGACTGTGTGTTACTATTCCATTCCGATCTTTTGTTTTAAATGAAATTCACTGTCCTCCATATCAAGGTCATAGAGGTATCATTTCTACATTACGCATGTTAACTGAAGATTTTTATTGGCCGCATATGGATGCAGATGTGTCTAATTTTGTTTCTGAATGTTTGATTTGTCAAAGAATAAAAAGACATCATGGTAAACAGTATGGATTATTAATGCCTTTATCTATTCCATCTAAACCTTGGGAGCATATATCTATGGATTTCATTACTGGCTTACCAAATACTAAATCTAACCATGACATGATTTGGACAATTGTAGATAGATTTAGTAAGCAAGCATATTTCATTGCATGTAAGAAAACTTTAACAGCATCACAAGCAGCACAGTTATTTTTTAAAACTGTTTTTACTAACCATGGATTGCCGAAAGTGATTATTTCAGATAGAGATTCTAGATTTTGTAATAATTTTTGGATTACACTGTTTGCAAATCTAGGCACAAAGATTGATTTCTCATCTGCATTTCATCTAGAAACAAATGGACAAACAGAAGCCACAAATAGTACCATTCTAGATCTTTTACGTGCATACACTATCTCTAAACCTCAGACATGGGATACTCATTTACATTTATTACAGTTTGCATATAATAATACACCGCACACATCTACAAAGAAATCACCTTTTGAAGTTATTTATGGACATAGATTATCTACACCTGTTGCCTCTTTGTCTAATAGAATACAAAGTGCCGATGATATTGCTGTTATGCATAACACTATTTTTGATGAAGTAAAGGATATGATTGCTAAAGCCCAACAATCATATACCAAACAAGCCAACAAGAAAAGACAAGCCATGAATTTCAAAGTTGATGATTATGTTTGGCTTAGAATAGAAAAGCGTAGACTGCAAAGTGTAGATAGACATCCAGTTGTCAAATTAGCCCCTAGATTCTACAGACCATTTAGAATCATTCACAAGATTAATGACAATGCATTCAAGTTAGAACTACCATCACATTGGAAAATTCATAATACATTTCATATTAGTTTATTGAGACCATTTAGAGGACAATTACCTATCCACCCTGTCTATGAAAACCCACCTTTACTAGAAGAAGAGACTGAAATACTCGAACCAGAAGCCATCATAGATACTGACTACATGACCACTAGAAATGGCCGAAGCTATTCTAGATATCTAGTAAAATTTAAGAACCATCCTGTAGAGGAAGCACAATGGATGCACGCTAGAGACCTAAATGCTTTCCCCACTCTGTTAGCTCCACATTGAGCTAATAGCAATTGAGGTCAATTGCTATCCCACCCCAGGGGTATGATGCCAGGAGGCATATTCCACGGTGGATTCCGTGAGGTTTTACGGTGGATTCCGTAAACTTAGATGATCGGGGCTCATACGCAAAGAGGATTCTTTGTGCGAGAAGTTGATGGGGACGCCTGTCCTTTTCGGGCGTTTCATTAATTTAGTGTGTACATGGGTGATTCCATAGTGGGTGATTCCGCAAAATGCATATTAAATTAATAAACGTTTATGAGTTTAGAGTGCGCACTCGTAATAAATTAAGGTTAGGATTTATTTCTAACCAGTTGATTTATTTATGTAGCTGAAGACTGCTAGGTATTCACTTTTGTCGGTTTAATTGTGTTATTTTACTAACGATTGTGAATGCTTCAGTTGATGTGTAGAGATAGCAGCAGTGGCGGAGGAAAGCATTGGAGTCTAGCGGGTTTTCGACCTTTGGACTATATTTTGATAGGCGCCACGTCTATATTTTGTTATGTCTATAGAGACATCGATTATTTATTATTATTTTGTATGCGCTTATGCGCCTGGATATGTTATTTCTATTTGGACATTGAGATTGGGCGTGCCAAACTCTATGGGCACCGTCCATTAGCTTTATTTTCCTATTTTTGGTAGAAAGCAAACTCAAAAGCTAAAAGCTTGTCATATTTTTGTAATTGGGCTATTTTTGAGCATGAAGATTGGAAATATACATTAAATACATGCTTTGTGAAGCGCTCACACAAGGCATGGGGGAGATTGAACCCAATTTGTCTCTTGTCTCATGTCCTGCTTGCTTTTACATGGGTTTTTGTGCTAAAAAGTAGAGTACTTTGTTCTTGGGGACCTTCCGGGATTCACCACGTGAGCTATCTGCGTCCGATCTGCACACCAAAAATACAATAAAATCATCATGAGACTTTGAGAAGATGATTGGATTTTGGTTACTCACTGTTATCCTTCCTTGCATTGCTTACATGAAGTTGTTATAAGTTTTGTAAGTCATTGAACATTAAACATGAGAAATATGGTCATGAGTAGATGACTTGGTAGGTTCCCTTGGGTAATATTCTTGGAGCCTATGATGTGGTTGCGTAGTTAGGATAACAGTTAGACATTGTGTTTACCATAGCCTTACTTATGTGGCCTTGTTGTGGTTCATCTAAAAGAAATGAACCTTTTGCTTTTTGCACCACATTTTTCAGGCTTCCTGAGGCTCAGAACATGGCGCATATCATGGATGGGGGAGAATGAACCTCATACACTACCACACAAAGGAGATGAAGCCATGCAACCACAAGTAGCTTAAGAAGACTCTACTTGAACTGTAAGTACCTCTCTTTCCATGCATTGACAAAAATGGAAGGTCAGTCTTGGCTATAAGAAATAGGGTAAATGTGTTTAAAAGACAAGGGAGGTAGCCCATTCAAGGGGATGGATACTCATTGAAGAAGAAAGAAGGAAGGTTTGAACATTTTTTATGTCTATGTCTATGAAGTAGCAACTCTCTCCTATCAAGTGAGCCTCTTGTTGCACATATTGATCTATATTATCAAGGCTTGTAGGCTGAACTAAAAGGCCCAAGCTTGCTCTTTTATGGGCTGAATCTCTGTTTTACAAAGCACCTCTTTCATGGTTCAAGTGGTACATGTATTTGTGAAGAAGAAGAGAATAAAAATGTCTTATGAACCTACTTCTTGACGTAGATTATCTTCTCTATCAAGAAGAGATATTTGGGAGACATAAAGCTATAACTTTGGACTATCATATGCAACCCAACACTCTCTTTTTTTGGGTTGAATCATATCTCATTGATGCTCCATTTCTATTCTTATGGTTTATGAAGACAACATGCTCTAATTTCACTTGTAATTGCTACATGTAATCACTCTTGCCTTGTTAAGGCATTCAAAGTACTCTTTGGGAGATTATTTTTGACATCTTGGATTAGCCTTAGTAGCCCAAATAGGATATTCATGGGATGAAGCTTTATTTATGATCCACTTCTTTTATCTTGGTAAAACATGGGTTGTTCTTAGTTCTTATGAGTAACAACAAGCTATACTCTTTGTAAGAAAGTTTTAAGGATATCTTTTGGCACTGTTATGTGATACTTTTAGTGTCTTCTTCTCAACCTAAAACAGGGTATTCATGGGCTGAAACCTGTAAACACAGATTCTTATTCACCTACAATCATTGCAAGTACAAACTAGACTAGTAATTCCCTTTACATAGTATCTTGATTCCTCTTCATTCAAGGGAGGTTTCAAAGAGGTCTTTTGGTGAATTCTTGCCATGCTTTGGAATTAATCTTGGTTTTCCATAACCGTCAATCCATAAGTTGAAGCTTTTATGCAGTTGTTTTATTCATGTTACATTAATCGAATTCATGAATCTCATTATCTTTTTATGAAAAGCAAGCAACAGTGATGCTAGTTTCATAACCTTGAATCATTCAAAGGATGATATAAGCAGTCTTTATCTTGAACCTCTATCTTCATTATACTAATCAGTTGATATGAGAAAGTGTCTTGATGATCTTCTTCATGACTAGGTTGAAAAAGATAGCTATATTCAAGGCAAGGAAGGGCAAGACTCTTCTTATATCAATTGAAGTTGTACTCCTGTTTGCAAATCATCCATCTTCGTGACCATAAGTTTCAAACTCTTAACCCATTTATTCAACTGTCTGATGTACAAATCTATCTTTTCGAGAGAAGCCAAAGTATATGGTGAACTGAAGGTTGTGAAGTTCCTTTTGAACCTATAAACATTCACTTGAATCTACTTATTCCTTGAAGATACATCTCCATCTATCTTATCTGGATTTCATGCCAAATCCTTGCCATGACACTATAAGGAGTTGAGCTCATAGCCACGACGTTTAGCGACGGCGGGTAGTGGCGTCGCTATTTGCATCGCTATTTGCACGGGCTGAAACCGAGCACGGCTTTATTTTGCATTTTCGCGTTTTGTGTTTTGAGAACGAGAGCGAGGGAGAGAGTGACCATCGTGAGAGAAGGAGAGGAAGAAGACTTGCCGCCGTCACCGCCGCCGCCGTTGTTCGCGAAGGAGAGGATGAGCCTTCATTGCAAAGAGGAGCCGCCCCACACTCGCCATATCTCATCAATGAGTCTCCCTCTCTCCTTCTTTTGCTTGTTTAATGTTTAAATCACTTTCTCTTTTGCTTGTTTAGGAGAGGAAATGAGAGAGAAAGAGAGGGAGAGAGAGAGAGAGGGAGAGAAAGAGAAAGAGAAAGAGAAAGAGAGGGAGAGGGAGGGGGAGGAAATGAGAGAGGGAGAGAAAGAGAAAGAGAGGGAGAGGGAGAGTGCATTCTCTCTCTCCCTCTCCCTTTTGCTTTTGGAGAGTGTTAGGATATATTGTGAGAGGGAGAGGAAATGAGAGAGAAAGAGAGGGAGAGGGAGAGAGAGGGAGAGAAAGAGAAAGAGATGTATACTCAAATGGATAGCTTTATGGAGATGTATGTCTACTCAAATGGATAGCTTTTGTCTACTCAAGATGTAGTCCACGTGTGTGTATATATTGGAAAGATAACATATCCATGATTATGGTAATGGTATGCACTTTTCTTTTTTAATGGATACCATTACATCGACTCCTTAAGAGGGCTAAAAATTGGTCATACACTTTATAAAGTCTAATTAGGAGATTTAAGATGCACGATAATAGACTTATCGATAATGGTATGCAATGTGCTTTGCCATGGGCCACGTATATTGGTGACTCTTCAAGATGGCTTAAAATTGGTCATATCCTTCATAATGTCCAAGTAGGGGATCTAATTGTGATATGCATAATTCCTTGTTTTTGTATTAACTTTATAGGAATAACAAATTAGTAATCATGCCAACTAGTCAACGGAAGGACTAAAAGAAAATGATACCCTAGCTAATGGTCATTATGGTACTTTATCAAAATGAACCCAAAAGTATTGCTATAGAAGAAGAATCCCTTAAATTGAGCATAGGATATTTTCTTCAAATGTTATGACTATGAGTAGAATTGATTGGAACAAATTTTATAACTATAGTTGATAAATTTCATAGATGGCATTAATTTTTATACATGGACCTAGGACAAAAAAACCACATTACTAAGATGCTTTTTGTTGAGACTGATTTATTATTAGACTAAGAGATCCTCAATGATGCTCATAAATTTTGTTGACTAAGATTACTTATACTCAAAGCCCTCTAGTGCAATTGTATAAGTAATCCTAGTAGAGCCCCTCTAAGATACTCAAAGTACATAACCTAGAGACCGTAGCTAGGTATATAAGGTATAATGGCCATATAAGAAGACACCTCAATAATTGACTGATCACCACTAAACCCCAAAGAAGAATCGTGTTCCATCCCCTTCAACTCTATATTCCCCTCGTGAAGAACTTTGTTTATCATAGCATCCTTTTCACCAATCTTTTTGTTGCAATGATGAAGTAACATATTCATGACTTTTCCTTTTAGCATCTAAGGCATTATCCAATCTTTTAGTCAAGTCTAAACATTTAGTCTTCAACTCATGAACCTTATTGTACGTGTCCAGTAGTATCATCCAGGACACGTCTTAGCAGTCCATCGGAAAGGATGTCTACAAATCTCCGCCCGGCACTCCCATGGAATGTTAAAGGATTTCTGATCTAGGGCTTTCTGCATCTACCACGTAGCGGAAGTATTCTGGTCGTTCCCACTTAGGATTGACCTGAATTAGGATTTTCCTGATTGGCCATTTCCTAACGGCAACTAGCGTCGGACCCAAGCGAACTATTTTACGCAGAAACTCCAGGTCCGAAGCATATTCACGCTGCACTTGGTTGAAGGAGAATGGGAAACAAGAGGGATGCAAAGCTCAACCTCTCTGCCATAAGGCATAGTCCCATTCCGTTCCCCTAAAACAGCGTAAATCAGGTAAGACATAACTCTAGGTCAATTCTTTTGTTATTTGTATCTTTTGACGACCATCCTGCTGTTCCTCGTGATTTGAGAAAAGTTCTCGGCCAACCGGGACCACCCATCCGTAGGACAGACCCATGGCCCATCCTTTGCACTTTCCTCGGGTTGTTTTAATTATGTAATGAACTAATACATTAGTTGGACATGTAACAATCAGCTTCTTTAATTAACCCGTTAAGCATTGGTTCCTTCATGTAATCTTGTCACTTGACATAGGAAAACAATCTCAGACAAGTTCTTTATTCACAGATCATCATATTTATCTTTGAAATACAAAAGTTCCACCTGTAGGCTTATCCACAATCCGCTCGAAGGCTATCCAATAATCCATAGGGATCACTATTCCAAGTTTCCGCCTATAGACTAGTATGCGGTCTGGAGATCCAATCTCGAGTCACGTTAGCCTCTTGTGCAGGACCCGGAAGGCGAGGGATTTACGGACAGAGCCCCTTGGCACCCAAGCATCCTCCTGCTCCAAGTAGTGCTCAATGGAGAGACCTCTCATGGCAAGTTCGGTCCACGTTCCCGCCCCGGTCAACAACCCCCTTGGTTAGGGTCAGGCAGGCAGTCAAGGGGAACTGAAGCAGTCCCTCCCTTCAATCCCTCATGACCTGGTTTAAATAGGAGGGGAGGGGGAATCCTCCCTCTCTTACATGGCAGCATGCATGGCCCCAGCACCTACATGGGCACCAGCGTGCTGCATTCGGTGTCCTCCTTCCCCTCCAGCGCGACGTCGGCTGGGGGAGAAGGAGGGGAAAATTTTTTGCTTTTATTTTATTTGATATATTACATTCTCTTCCCCTTACAGGAATTGAGATGTCCTCATCTCGAGATAAACTGGGGATATTGATGGTTGAGTGTGCCTTCATCTATCCAAGTGGCATCCTCTTCAGGATAGTCTTTCCACTAGACCAGGCATTCTCTCAAGGTTTTTGATCTGAATTGTCTCTCCCTAACATCTAAGATCCTATCAGGCCTTAGTTCAAGGACTCCTTGACTAGGCATTACAATTCGTTGGTCATCAAGAACATGGTCAGGATTAGGTACATACTTCTTCAATAGGCTGATATGGAATACATTGTGAACCTTTAGGTTCTCCGAGAGTTGTAGTTTATAAGCATTAGGTTCTAGGCATTTGAGGATCTTATACGGCCCACAATACCTTAGACTTAGCTTCTTGCAATCCCCTAAGGATAAGGAACTCTTCTTAGGGTGTACGCGAATGAAGACCATGTCTCCTTCTTCGAAGATTCTATCTTGACGCTTCAAATCCGCGTATGCCTTCTCTCTATCCTTGGCAACTTGGATGTCCTACCTTATTGACTTTACTTGGTCATCCATCTCTTCTAACATTAGCCTTGAAGCTTCAACCCTTAGGGTTGGATCAGAAAAGTTTAGGGGACTTCTACAATCATGACCATATAATGCTTGAAAAGGAGTCATCTGAATGCTTTGCTCGTAAGAAGCATTGTAGGCAAATTCAACCAAAGGCAAGTATTGAATCCACATCCTCGACTTACGACAACAGTATGCCCTAAGTATATCCTCGATTACTTGATTTACTCGTTCTATTTGGCCATCCGTTTGGGGATGGTAAGCAGTGTTAAAGCAGAGTTGAGTCCCAATAGCTTCAAAGATAGCTCTCCAGAAGTGTGATGTGAAGAGAGAATCACGATCACTAATGATTTTTCTGGGTAAACCATGTAGCTTAATATCTTCTTGATAAATAATCTTGAAATGTGTGAGGCTTTATAGCTTTTCTTTACTGGAATAAGGTGTGCAACCTTAGTAAGCATGTCAATCACAACCATGATGGTTGTATCCTCCCTGGACTTGGGGTAGGTCTACAACAAAATACATACTGATGAATTCCCATTTCATTTGGGGAATGCCAAGCGGTTGCAGTTTCCCTGGCATCATGACATGTTGGGCTTTGATACGTTGGCAAGACAAACACTCAGTGACATATTTGAGAACATCACCTTTGAGCCTCTCCCAATGGTAGCTCTTCCTAACTTCATTAACAGTCTTAGCATAGCCGGGATGTCTTGCGAAAGGAGAATCATGAGCTTCCCACATTATCTTGTGCTTAAGTGACTGGCTTGCTGGTATACACAGCCTTGTTCTGTAGTAGACAAGTCCACTATCAATGGAAAATTCATGATACTTAGCCTGCAACTTTTGGTTCTGCTCCTTGATAGAGATCTCCTTTAGCATTGTTTGGTAGGCCAAATCATGGCATGCTTTCGCTCTAGCTAACTCAAGTATAGGATTGTTTGGCATAGATACTTTTGTAGTTAGAGATCTGGCCATTGATGGATTCTGCAAGATTAGGGAATTTAGAAATGCCTTGCGACTAAGTGCATCGGCAACTACATTCTCTTTCCCTGGTCGGTACTTGATTTCAAAGTCATATTTCTCCAACACTTCAATCGACCGATGTTGCCTCATGTTGAGCTCGTTCTGGGTAAAGATCCATTTGAGACTCTTATGGTCAATTACTAGAGTAAACTTGTTACCCAACAAGTAGTGTCTCCAAAGCTTTAGAGCTTGGATGACAGCTAGTAATTCCAGATCATGCGTAGCATAATTCTTTTCATGACTCTTCAATTTCCTTGAAGAGTATGCTACTGGATGACCTTCCTGCATAAGTACACACCCCAAGGCCAGAATGCTAGCATCAGTTACTACCTCGAACTCCTTATTGAGGTCTAGAAGTTTTAGAATAGATGTTGATACCAAACTTTGCTTCAATCTGTAGAAGCTATTTTGTTCGGGAGTTGACCATGCAATGGAAGTTTGCTTCTTCAGTAAGTCCGTCAGAGGTGTTACAATCAAAGTATAGTTTTTGATGAAGACCCTATACCATCCTGTCAATCCAAGAAAGCTACGTATCTCTTTGATGGATACTGGCGTTGGCCACACAAGCACATCTCTGACCTTGGCTGGGTCCACTGATATTCCTTCTGTTGATACTATGAATCCCAGATATTCAATCTAATGCTTGAAGAATGCACATTTCTTCATTTTAGCATACAACTTATGTGACCTCATTGTCTCAAGGACAATCCAAAGTTGAGGTTCATGATCTTCTTCCTATTTAGAATAGACTAAAGTGTCATCGAAGAAGACAAGCATGAAATCCTCAAGATATGGCCTAAAGATGTCCTGCATTAACCTATTGAAGGTGGCAGGTGCATTCGTAAGCCCGAATGACATAACTAGAAACTCAAAGTGTCCATATCTTGTATTGAAGGCCGTCTTTAGGATATCTTCTTGCTTGATCCTTATCTGATAGTAACCTGACCTGAGATCAATCTTGGAGAAGATCTTTGCACCCTGAAGATGATCAAGAAGCTCATCTATTCTAGGAATAGGATACTTGTTCTTGACTATTGATTGATTCAGCCCTCGATAATCAATACATAGTCAAAGTGTCCCATCTTTTTTTTTCTGGAATAGTACTGGAGCTCCCCACGGTGAATTGCTAGGCCGGATGTACCCTGATCTAACAGTTGCTTGAGTTGTTCCTTCAGCTCAATTGCTTCTGGTATGGACATTCTATAAGGTCTCTTTGCAATTGGCGCAGCTTCAGGTACTAACCTAATCTCATGATCCACTTCTCCTTGAGGCGGAAGTTCAGTCAACTCTTCAAGGAATACGTCCGCGTACTCCTTTAGCCAAGAAGGTCCTTCATGAGACTCTTGCTTTTGTTCTAATTTGTTGAGTTTGATCAAGTAAACAGGTAATTATTTTTTGACTCCTTTTATGATCTGAGATACTTTGGCCAATTGGATTCTTGGCACTCTTGCCTCACCTTGAGTTGTGACTAATTCCCTTTCAGAGTTTCAAAAGGAAACTTGACCCTTTCCACAGTGAATGTGGGCATCCTTAGGCTTAAGCCAATCCATTCCGAGTAGACATTCATGGATACCTAAATTCATGACTCTGAATTTGACCGAAGTCTTCTTTCCTCCCAGAAAGAATTCCACCTTAGCAGTTTGCTTGGTACAAGTAACCTCACGACCATTTTCCAATTCCACAAGCAGGGTAGGTGCTTCTACTGTGGCTATTCCTAATCCTTTTGCACATGCTAGTGAGATAAAGGAATGTGTACTACCACAATCAATCAAGGTCTTGAAACCTTTACCTTGATAGTCCGATGGTGTCTGAATCACCGAGAACTAGCGATTCGGCCCCTTTCTTGTGTAAAGTAACATGGACTGTCGCTCTTTCAAATTCCACTTCCATGGTTGGATCTTCTTCTTCTCCTTCTTCGCACATTTGCCTATTGGCAATGTAGGCGGTTGTTCCTCTTCCTCGGGTAGCGGCTCCTTGACCACGGCCTGTTCCTTGAAAAGCCACTTGGCGATGTCGACCACCAAGCTTGGGACATTGCCTCTTGAAGTGACCGGGTTCATTGCAGTGGAAACAACGGAGGTTTCGGCCATTACTTTGAGTAGGAACAAAGTTGTTGACATTATTCATCCTTACTTTCTTTCTTTGTCCCTAATTATGACCTTGAACTCTCTTCATTTGAGGTTTGAATGCTCCTCTGTTCGGGTCATTATAAGACCAAGTTTTGTTACCCCTTGGTCTAGCTTGCACCTCCTGAATTATAGGCACCGCTCGAATGAGTGCATCCCGAAGATCTGATGGACGCATAGATTTGAGATGGGTATTTACTAGTGGATTTAAACCCGCACAAAATTTGGACACCTGCTATGTCATGTCCATCTGTGGCGCATACTTTAAAAGTGAGACGGATTTAGAGTAGTATGCGTCAAGAGTAAGTCCTATTTGTTTTAGCTCGTATAAATCATTCATTTTCTGCGTGCAATATGCAAGTGGTAAGTATCTTCCCTGCATGGCTTTCTTCAGCTTCTCCCAGGTAACGGATCCCTCTACGATCCCTTGATCCCTGCACCATTTCTTCCAACAAAGTTTGGCTTCACCGGTGAGTTTTAACTTGGCGAGCATAGCCTGATTGGCGGGTGCAGTACCAGTTGCTTCGAAGTAATCCTCCATGGATTCAATCCAAATTTCAGCATCAGCTTGGACGAATCTACCTCTCCTGTCAAACTCGGGTGGCTTAATCTGCTTAAGAAGGAACTTCTTCTCTTGGATTACAGCAGTACTTGATGTAGGAGGCGAATTAGGAACCTGTACCTGGGGTTGTGCCTGAATGAAGGTTTTCTTAACATTATTATACGATAATCGACATTAGCTTATATTACATCTTTAATTCAGCTATCTTGTAAACAATGTAGCTACTTAACTTTTTATCAACTCTGATGCACAGCTAGACATTGATAAAAAGAAGTCTTTATTTGTATTTATATGGGCATAGCCCTTTCGAATACAACATTTCATGTGATGATAAGCCAATTGTTACATTTAGTTTGGGGAGAACAATGTTATATTGCATTTATCTACAGGGACTATGTAATAGTAAGGTTTTGGGTCATGGATCTTCAAGAAATTGATAAGTCATTGGAAGTTCAAGATATCCTTTCCGTTGGAATCCATACTTCTCATGGCGGCCCAACACTTTAATCTTGTCCGCGAGAATTACAAGGGTTACTTCCTCATATACATATGAGTTCATCTCAACCCTCCGACCTCGAATATGTAAAGTCAAATTTACGTGAGCTTCCACAAAAACGAACAGCTTCACGACTTTCAGGTCTTCCAACCACTTGATCCTCTTTAGGTTGGTTTGTAGATACGCAAACCGGTGGGCGGCTATATAGTAGATTCCTGAAGCACCCATCCATCTTCGTTCCATGTACAAAGGTGATGGATTATAGATCTGCTCCAGGATGTTCATCATCCCAATTCTTTGTCTATGAAGCGAAGAATGCATTGCAGTCATAAACATGACTCGAAATACAAAGAACTTGTTCCACACTTCGTAATTTTGCAAGACAACATTGAAGGTAAGGAAATGTTTGGACAGCAACAATTGCTTTACTTCATTTCATTTAGATTTCATAAAAACAATTCTGTTGTTGGTCGGCTCTGATACCAACTATAACGTGTCCACTAGTATCATCCAGGACACATCTTAGCAGTCCATTGGAAAGGATGTCTAGAAAGCTCTGCCCGGCACTCCCATGGAATGTTACGGGATTTGCGATCTAGGGCTTTCCGCGTCTTCTACGTAGAGGAAGTATTCTAGCTGTTTCCACTTAGGATTGACCTGAATTAGGGTTTTTCTGATTAGTCATTTCCTAACAACAACTAGCGTAGGACCGAAGCGAACTAGTTTACGCAGAAACGCCAGGTCCGAAGCGGATTCACGCTGCACTTTGTTCAAGGAGAATGGGAAACGAGAGGTATGCAAAGCTCAACCTCTTTGCCATAAGGCATAGTCCTATTCCATTCCCCTAAAACATCGTAAATCAGGTAAGACATAACTCTAGGTCAATGCTTTTGTTATTCATTTCTTTTGACGACCATCCTGTTGTTCCTCGTGATTTGAGAAAAGCTCCCGGCCAACCGGGACCACCCATCGGTAGGACGGACCCATGGCCCATCCTCCGCACTTTCCTTGGGTTGTTTTAATTATGTAATTAGCTAACACATTAGTTGGACATGTAACAATCAGCTTCTTTAATTAACTCGTTAAGCACTGGTTCCTTCACGTAATCTTGTCACTTGACATAGAAAAACAATCTCAAACAAGTTCTTTATTAACAGATCATCATATTTATCTTTGAAATACAAAAGTTCTGCCCGTAGGCTTATCCACAATCCGCCCGAAGGCTATCCAGCAATCCAGAGGGATCACTATTCCAAGTTTCTGCCCGTAGACTAGTATGCACGCCTCAAGATCCAATCCTGAGTCACATTAGCCTCTTGTGCAGGACCCAGAAGGCAAGGGATTTACGGCCAGAGCCCCCCTGGCACCCAAGCGTCCTCCTGCTCCAAGTAGTGCTTAACGGAGAGACCTCTTGCGGTGGGTTCGGTCCACGTTTCCGACGTGGTCAACAACCCCCTTGGTTAGGGTCAGGTAGGCAGTCGGGGGTAACTAAAGGTGCCACTCCCTTCAGGCCTTCAACCTGAAGTATAGATATCTATTTATTTTGTAATTCATTGGTCAAACAAGTCAAACAGTGCTCTAAAATCTCTAGCAAGCACAAACATTTCCATTGATTGATTTTGTTGTTGGCAAACTGCTAAGGAAGGAATCCTTCCTTTGGAATGCATCCAGCACTTGATCCAGGGTGTCTTGCAACTTGGCAAGATCCCTTATATTCTGGGTTAAGACGTACCCTATTAGCCCAACTTGGTCAAACCTTAAAGTTCATTGGGTACTTCAGTTTCTGGTTTAATCTCCAATTAATCTTCCTTACCCAAGGAGGATATCAAAGTACACATCCTCTTGCAAGATAACTTTGCATAAGGAACCACCATCCTCATTGCGAGATTTTGGCCTTCCTTCTTGTGATCCAATCACAAGACCATATGACTTCATACTTGCTGTACAAGCACCGCATCGTACTATGCGATAATGGAATCACGAGTCAATCTGTTTCGGGTTCTTTAGGCTGACGTTGTTAGACCTAGGGTTTCCTAGCTTCATTCTTGTAAGAATCTCAAGGACAAACCCTAGTTCCTTTTTTGATTACAATTTACTAACCCTACATTCAGGGAATGTGGACAAGTATTTAAGGTATAGACGTTTCTTGGAATTTTAACTCATTCCCAATGAATATTTCGCAACATTTTAATTTGGTAAACTCTAGAAGGTAATTTCGAGATTACTTCCGTAGGATTTGTTATCTACATGTCAATTGACTTTTTAATTTTATACTTCATCGATTTGAGGTTAGGTTAAATCCAACTAATCTTCCCTTTTCTTTGCGAACAAGCTCATGCTGAATAAGCAATCTTTCCCTTGCTAAGTTATGCAGTTAGCAATGATAACTTCCTAAACTTTAAGCATCGCAAGAATCCTTTCATGATTTGCACTTTCCATGATTATTTGTTGTAAAAAGGAATAGGGTTTAATAGTGCAAGATGCAGTTTTATACCTTCTAGGCTTAACCGAAGTATACTACTTTAGTGGGTAAATAATCTTGCTCATAATTCGTTTCAATGCATAATGCTATTTGAAGAAAAACTATGTTTATACTTTATTTATTTTGCATGTTCCATTAAACTAAATTCCTTCGTCGTGAATAACTAGGAAAAAATATATCTTATTCCTAACAATTCATCTTGGACAATTGAATTAAAATCAATATAAAATTAAGAAGGAAAAACCTGGGATTTGGGTGAGATATCCACATGGATACCGGGAGATGACCCTCCCGCAGCTACTCCTTGGACTTTCTTAGGAGGCATTGCAGTTGTAGTCCTTCGAATGTAGAAGAAACTTTACACTCCTTTTCAGAATTCCACCGTCACTCCCTTGCACGTCAATACTCTTCTTCTCTTTTTCGACTAGGGGAGAAACCAAGTCCCAAGGGTATTTTGGAAAGGCAAGGAATCATTAAGGGATTAACCACGAGGAGGGGGTAATAAGACTTTTAAGGCCTTAATTATTTTGGGAGGTAAAGGCTTAAATGGCCCAAGGAAAAGGCCCTATAGGGGTTTATACACGGGGGTAAAAAGGTGTGTGTGTGTGGTTCCAAAAGGCATATTAAGAAGAGGCCTTGGGAGAACTTTGGACACGGGAGTGAAAAGGACTTAGGGGTTTTAAAACCCAAGGGGGGAAAAGATGAAAGGCAACACAAGGGGGGAAAAAGGGGCTTAGGAGGATTTAAAAAAAATACGGAAGGGGAGGGTGGGTTCCAAGGCCCAAGAGAAAGGGCTTATAGGGGTTAACCGGGGGGAAAAAGGGGGGTGAATAGTTTTGAAGCCCAAATAAAAGGGGCTTATAGGGGGTTACATCCAAGGAGGAAAAGGGTCTTTAAGGCCTAAGAAAAAGACTTAATGAGTAAAATATGGGGGTTCTAACACCCATCAAAAAGGGGGTTCTGACACGGGGGGATGTAGTTTCGAGGTCAAGGGAATGGGGCCTTAAGGTTTTAAGCACGGCGGGGGGGGGGGGGGGGGAAGACTTATAAAGGCCTAATGACTTTAACATGGGGGGGAGGGGGAGGGGGTAAGTTCCAAGCCAAGGGGAAAGGTGAAGGGTGAAAGGGGGCTTATCTAGCCCCCTTAGAAGCTTCTTTTTAGAAGCTTCTAAGCTTCACACGTGGCCAAGAGAGGGAGATTGACGCCTTGATGGTGATGGCCAGCAGAGCTGTGGGTGGCATGGAATGACTGCAGGATGATGCCGTCCTGTCTCAGCGACAAATCAACAGCCCTTGTCAGGGCAGAGTGGTGACGAGGCGGCTTGTCCCTCCCTCCTTCCACTAGTTGCAGGGCGGCAGCGAGTCCTTTCCAATTTTTGCCCTTCAGTCCCTTCCTTCAGTCCCTCACGCCTGGTTTAAATAGGAGGGGAGGGGGAATCCTCCCTCTCTTACATGGCAACACGCATGGCCCCAGCACCTACATGGGCGCCACCATGCTACATTCCGTGTCCTCCTTCCCCTCCAGCGTGACGTCTACTGGGGGAGAAGGAGGGGAAAAAATTTTGCTTTTATTTTATTTGATATATTACACTTATGAACCAATGCTTTTTTTTTTCAATAATGAAAAATTATCTACAAAGACAAACAAATCCTTGAGCATGGTATATGGCCGAGATATAACATCAATAAATCTCTCAACTACTATGTCCCATGCATTCTTTACATCAATGAGTAAAGCATTTCTTATATCTTGAAGTTTAGATTTCAACACCATGGATGCATCAATATCAACCTCAATTTTTTACAAAATTTGCTTCTCAATCTCTTGCAGAGGCTAAAACCTCTCAAGCAAGAGCTTATGGTCAACTTGCAACTTGACATACATGGAGGAGCTATCCATTTGAGTCTCGTTTTCCCAAATTGTATTACAAGTCATTAAATTGTTTGTTGTAATGTAGATAAGATGGAAAATGAAGAAGGTCTTGTTGTTCAAGATCGCGAGGTATATCTTAATCAGCGTGTCCCATGTCCTTGTTCTCAATGCAAGTTGGCAATTAGACGAAAACGCCGAGTGTCTATAGAACACGTACGATTTGGCGAGTTTCAATCTGAGATCATTGATTAGGCGATTGCGGATTTTCAACAAATGGTAATTTGAAGTTAATATCAATCATGCATTGTACTCGCAAGCTAATTGAAAACCATATACAATAAGATTGGGTCTTGCTGGCAAATTTTCTATCCAGGGAGGTGATGTCTCGTCCCAAGGGGGAGTGCACCCTTTGCGGCCAATTAGAAGAGTTCATGGGCGTGTGATGGATGGAGTGCAGGAGCCAATCCACCACTCGCAAGGCCTATCTATACCGTCAATGCCAGAGGAGACATACAACCTTCCAGACCTACCTACAATCTTGGAGCCTGAGGTGGAGGAAATGATCGATGCATTGATTCCCATGGATGTCGAGACTTTGATCCGCTTAGAGAGGAAGCATCCATACCATTATATGATGGGTGCTGAGTATCTTGGTTGAAGACACTGCTTGCACTCTTAAGTGTGCAAGCAAAATACGAGTGGAGCGATACGAGTGTGATCGAGTTATTCAAGTACCTTGCATATAGGCTTCATTGTTTTTTTTTGACACTATTATTACAAACATTTGTGCTTTTTTAAGGTGTTTTATGACTTTTTTCAGGTTATTAAAATATCATATATTACCATCTGCAAATACCATGCCTAAGTCTCGTGATGATGCACGACATGTTTTGCGAAAGCTTGGCATGGACTACAATAACATCCATGCATGTATCAATGATTGCATACTGTTTCGAGGAGAATACGAGACTATGGAGACATGTCCAAAGTGTGGTGCTCATAGGTATCGACAGGACTTGCAAGGACAAACCATCCCTCAAAAAGTTCTCTGACACTTTCCGCTCATTCCCCGTATAAACCACATGTTTCGTACGTCAGGCATGGCGAGCTTGACAACATGGCATGTGCAGAATAGGTCCACGGATGGAGTTCAACAAATATCAGCGGATTCGCGTGCATGGAGCCACATTGACTCTACCTTCCCAGGCTTTGCGTGAGAGCCAAGGAATCTTCAACTCGGTCTTGCAATGGATGGCATGAACCCATTCGGTCTGCCCTCAACTTCTTACAGTGTGTGGCCTATAGTCCTTGTCAACTACAACATCCCTCCATGGCTTTCTACGAAGAAAGGACATCTCATCCTTAGCTTGCTTGTCCTAGGGCACTACAAAGTAAAAAAATATGGACATGTATCTTCGTCAATTAGTCGAAAAGCTTAAGATTTTGTGGGAGGAGGGGGTCACTATGCAAGATATGAGCAGGCACAATGGTCGGCGGTCAGCCAATATTCGAGCCATTCTCATATGGACGATGCATGACTTTCTGGGATTGGGAGAGTGCTCAGGTGAGCAAGCCTCCATTCTCGCTGGTAATATCTATATTTTATCTCATTCAATCAAGTATTCACTAGGTCATGGTGTTGGAACATGTTTGGTTACCTCAAGTTATCATGCATGTCCATTGTGCGGGCCACAGTTAGACTCTTGAATGTCATGAACCATGAATAAGATGGTATATCAAGGACACGCCGCTTTCTTGCCAGAGGATCATGAACTCAGGGAAGGTTTCCTTGGACGAACTCCAACACGTATGAACGCCGCAAGCTGGTACGAGCTGAAAATGGTCCACGCGGAATCACATCCAAATGGAATGCGACGGTTCTCAGTTTTCTACGAGGTACCATATTGGACTCACTTAGAGCTCAACCACTTGTTGGATCCCATGCATATTTTCAAGAATGTGTGTAGCTTGCTATGGGACCACATCACAGGAAAGAGAGACACTATAGGGGCACGAATGGATTTGAAGGAGGTAGGTAAGATGGAGACGCTTTGGCCACAGTGGAGTGCTGATGGTCGCGTGCAGCTTCCTCGCACTCCTTGGGTTTTGTCCACTAAAGAAGAGCGCATTGTGAAGCAAGTAATCAAGTCTATCTGCACTCCGACAAGTATGCTGCATTCTCTCAGGTCCACATTTTCTAAAGATGACCAATTGTCAAGGCTAAAATCCCATGATTGGCATAAGATATATCAGGTTTGTGCTACGAATGGATTGTAATTAGCATGGGCATTTTGCAATTCGGAAAGTGGCCATTATTCATAATGCTTTATCATTTGTGGCCTATTGATTGTGATCGCAGGATGCCTTACTCCAAAAATTTGTGAGGCCATTTACAAGTTGTCGAATTTGGTCCAATGGATCTCACAGAAAGAGATTAAGGCGTCCTCTATTGAATCCGCAAGGCGGGGAGTAGTGGAGACGGTCTGCCTCTTTGAGAAATACCTGCCCACTAGCATGCTCACGATACAAATCCACCTTCTTGTGCATCTTGTGGACAAAGTGGAGATTGTTGGACCTGTCCATACGGAATGGATGTTCTTCCTGGAGCCCTTCATGAAAACCCTGAAAGGCTTTGTGCGACAATGAGCTCGGCCAGAAGGTAGCATGGCCGAAGGTTGGTTGGTGTCAGAGGCATTAGTGCATATTTCACAATGGCTACCAATGGTGAAACCAGACAATGAAATGCTATGGACGCTGAAGGACGATGATAGACTAACTAGAGATGTGGTGGTTGGAAATGGGGTAGAAAAAATAATGAATGCCTCAATGGAAGAGAAAGTGAATCGCTTTTGTATGTTGCACCGTGTCTCCATGGAGACACGGCTTGCCAAGTACTAGATTGCAAGGCAAGATTGAGAGGAAGCGGGAGCTGAATTCTGACGTAGTACGCATTATCGACCGATTCGATATCCCGAAGGCATGGAAGAGATGCCACGGTTTATGTCAACGCGATGGTTGCATGGAGCCTTGACTGCAGCATCTCGCGAAGGGACAGAGGTCTCAATGGAGGAGTGGGAATTCTCGAGGGGATGTAGTCCAAAGGTGATGAGGGGTTTAGAATCTATCTTATCTAAATTTTATATGCGACATCTAATTTGAGTGTTTCAATGTACATTACAAAATATATAGTGCAACGTGGTCGCACGGACGACATTTTCGCGTGGAGCATATTGACAAAATGCGCTCCACAATGGACTGTTGTGTCATGGCAAGGTTCGAGCAAGAGAGCCGGCAACAAGCAACGGATCCAAACACGGTTGTGGATGAGATGGAGTATTTTGGGAACTTGCAAAGTATTATTACGGTGGATTACCGTAGCTTCTCCATGATACTATTCGATGTGCAGTGGTTCAAAGTGGTACTTGAAGGAGCTAGAGCAACAGTTGGACGAGGTCCATCTGGATTTCTTGAAATAGATTCCGAAAAAAAATGGACGGATTTGCATGACACCTTTGTGTTGTCGGCCCATTGTGAACAGGTGCATGGAGTCATTTGCTTGCTAATTGTATTACGACATGGTTTATGTCACAATGGTTTGAACTCTCTTGTACGTGTTTGTGAATAGGTAATCTTCTATCCAAACCCCCAACAACCTCGATGGTTGTATGTTATACCTTCAACTCCTCGAAGTGCGAGAGTATATGATCAAAGCGATGTTCCGAGCATAGATGAAGGTAATATGCAAATAGAGGGGTCGATATTGCAAGGGGTGGAGGCCGTCGAAAGCTTGGAGCCAGCATCGGCTAACAATGTTGGAAATACAGGAGTCCAAGAATTTTTTGAGAATGAGGCGGACTCATTCTTTTGTGGTGACATGTCTATCGACCTTTCAGTGTATGTGGAGTTATGTCAGGAGATGAACATGGGACCAGAACATGGGACCATAGGATACTTCATACTTGGAGTATCCACTTACTCAATTCATTGACCAATCTCTTATAAAGGTACATAAGATATGCATTTTAAGAGAGATTTTTAAAAAATGATTTATATTACTGTGCTTTGTATGATTTAAATTGAATATTCTAACATCATTTTTATCTGTGCAGGTGACATTTTCAGGATAAGTCGAGGGATGAGCGATGAGGAGTTACAGGACATCTTCGCACACATGTCTCCAGACCAGCTCGCGAGATTCAGAGAGATGTCAGACTAGGAGCTATCTCATTCTTTGTTAGGGTGCTCTTATAGATCTGCTTCAGCGCGATCCGATGCTTTAGCTTTGAGCAGATGATCTCGACGCTCACGACTTGGGCCAAAGGGAGGGAGTGCATCGTGATCAGGGGGATGCTGCTGTGGAGACACGGATGTGGTATCTCTGTCTCATCATTCAGCTGGAGCTGCATCACCTCCAGGATTTGTCACACCTATGGGAACGTCTACTCGAGTTACTCCGGCTTTTGCACAGCCGTCAACAGGTGGCACCCCTTTGGGTGCCACTCCGAGAGAGATTACCCCCGTTGGTATACCGGATGTAGAGGGGTCTCCTGTATATGCCCAGGAGCGTAGACGCAGACGGGAGAGGATCCATCATAGGCAGACTCCTAGGGGTTATGGATATCTAGTCGATAGTAGGCCAGGAGCTATCATCATGAATGATGAGGGGAGGAGGGTGATGGCTCGCATGAGAGAGTTGTGCCGACAAGTTTTTCGGCACAACATCTTGGATCATTGGAAGAACATACTGGAGGGGAGCAAGGACTACATAGTAGCATCCTTTCACGAGGAGTTTCCGATGCCAGTCGCAGTAGATATATTCTCTATGGGCTGGATGATGGATTGCATGCGTGCATACATGTCACACAGACGATCCGATGCAGGCAAGGCAATCAAGAGTGGGGCTGCAAAGCCCGAGTGGTTAGATGCAGATGACTGGCGCCGACTGAGGGAGGAGGCTACAGATTCTCCGGGATGTTGGAGTCAGCAGCACGACGTGGCGAGGGCATGACTCGAGGCCGGAGTGGTCCATCATCTTGGGAGTGGCGACCACAGGACATATTTGGAGGACTTTGTAAGTTTTTCTTTTGTTTTTCTTGTTTGTTTTTTTGAAATATTCTTTGTACTAACAATCATGTTTCTAAGAGTTAGCATTTTGTTTTCTTTACAGCACTCCATTACAAATTACGATCCGATAGGCCTTGAGACTCGATATGCAGAGAGGCATGGTCTCAATGCATTGATCGACCGATTTTATAGACGTGGCGGCCCTGTAAGTCACTCATCTTTCTTGTCCATAGTTACCATGAGATATTTGAATGCATTATTATATGGTGGATTGATGTGTTGTTTCTTTTTCTGTAGAGTCCGTTCGATGCTCGTTTGTGGCGGGATGAGCTTTCGGGGGACGAGGATTTGTAGCTCGCCCTTGGATCCTTGGAGCTCACACACCTTTATTTTTTAGTCGCATGATCTATGTAGACATTTTCTATGTATTAGTGATATCCTGTCATGATTGTACCAATCACTTTTTATGCGATCATGTATTTATTTCATGTATCAGTTTTATGATTTCAGTATGCATTCTTTTTTTTTGCAAGCACTTTGTATACAGTAGTGCAAAAACTATTTTGTATGGCTCTCATACAGCACACAGTGCTAGCTGCCCTACCACAAAATTTTTTTAATTCCTGTTACCGTCGCTATTAGCGTCACAAATTTTACTGCTCGCATCACTATTGCCATCTCTATGCGCGTTGTAAAATGTCGCTATTAGCATCGCTATTGGTGTCGCTATCAGCGTCGCATTTATAACGCTGATAGCGACGTCAATAGCAACGCTGATAGCGATGTTTCTATGGCATCGTTAATAACGACGCTTTTTGCAATGATGGGGGCAAATTTTGTTGTTTGTATTTTCGTCGCTTTAAATGTCGGTATAAGGCCTATATGGTGTAGTGTGATCTTTAACCCTATGCATTGCTACAACGCATCGGCATTAGCATCTCCAAAAAACTATCGCTATCTGTGTCTCTATTTTTGTCAGTTTTGCGATAAAAGAGAAATGCAAATACTGATGCAAATAGGTACAGTTTGCGACATGTATTTTGTGATGCTAATAGCAACATGTATAGTAAATTTGCGACACTAATAGCGACAATTCCAGACAAAAAAAAAATTGTGGTAGGGTAGCTATGTGTTGTATTTATATTCTACAAATTGATTACATGTTACGTGTGCAATGGTTGTCAAGATGAGCGCAAAATGTACTTGAACCCACAAGACTGATACAAAGAATAAGTACAAGATCATTGATGAAAACTCATGGAATTCTGGTAAGATACAAAGGATGATAACAACATAGCATATAGAAGATGACTACATAAATCATAGGATCAAAAAAGAAGAGGATGTGCATTATATCTACTTAAGGTTGGTTGTAATATAGGAAAGATGTTTGGCATTGATAAAGCAATACATGCCATTCCATATCCAACACCTTTCATGATGGAGAAAGATCATAAGATCAATCTAAGGTGTTCACAAATTGATCCCTTTTCATCCAAAATCTAAAGAGTGCATGGCCTTGTAAATCTAGAGACTGTAGACATACCTAGGTGCATATCTATATTTGTAACATGTCTATCCACCGAAACCCAATAGCAAAAATTTGTCAAGAGGTAATCAATGTAACTTTTGCTCAAAAATCCCTTGTAATAATCAAACTCCATTACCTAAAACTACTTAAGTCTACCTCGTAAGGAAAGTTTCACCTCAACCCTAGAAGTATTAACCTAAATTGAGCCTAAATAGTCTCCTACATGGTTATTCAACATTAGCTTAAGATAACTACTTTGCTATCATCTCTCAAACTTAAGTAGAACATTGCATTGGTTTAAAGAGAGTGAGAAATGAGGGGGAGTGATATGCATCAAGCACGTTATTAATAAGTTATAGTCTCAACTTAGGCGCCCTAAATAACATTGATTTAGATCTAGGATGACACACTAGGATAGTTGACATTCAATCATTCCTAACTTGACCTTATCTAGCATTTTAGATTTTTAATGGAATCCTCTTGGCCAACCATGATCACTTTGTTGTATAAAAAGTCCAAGGGAAATTTAAATGATAGCTTTTCTCAAGGAGTAGCTTTAGTTTTCTAACCAAGCTAACACAATTTATCCACCTCTCTTTGCATCCTTGTTTCATGTTCTCTCCTTTCTTTCTCTCTTTCTCTTTCTTTGTTACCCCTCTCTTTGTTTCTCTCCGCCCCCTCGTATTTTCTCACTCATTCTCTTCTCTCCCTCCCTTTCCCTCTCTCTCTTTCTCTCTTTCTTTATTATCTTTCATGTTTATTCTCTCTCTCTCTCTCTCTCTCTTGTTCTCTCTTCCTTTCTCTTTCTTCTTCTCCCTCTCTCATTTCCTCTCTTTCTCCCTCAATGCACCTCATTCTCAAGAAAAACAAATAAAAGACAAGAAGAAAGAACAAGAACAAACCAAGAGGAGACAATGTACTTACCATGAAGGCCTAAGGATGGATTCTTCATCTCCTCTTTGTGATGGCTCCTCTTTCTCCTTCGTGCACTTCTCCCTCTTCTTTGCGAACGCTGACAGTGGTGAGAAACTCTCCTTCTCTCTCATTCGGTCTTTCTCTCCCTCTCCCTACCAAAGCCATGATCTCTTTCGCTCTCTCTCAAACTCTTTGCGGAGGCAAAATGTCGTGCTCTATTTTTCACTTGCTTTTTTTTATCAAGGTGGTGTCGCTATTTGCAACGCCAATAGTGATGCCACTAATTTGTGTCAAAAATGCCCGTCATTATACCCCCATTTCCTTGTAGTGAGTGCCATTTTACATACTCCTTGTAGGCTCCATACACTTCATATATACACATACACCTCAAACCTCTTGGTTATCTTTGTACATACATATTCAATTTCACTTCATATGCACTGATTCACTTTACATGCACACAATAATCTTTTTTTAATCATGTTTGTACATTTGTATATAGGAGCTTGGGTTTTTCCCTTGTGCTCCCGAATAATTTTTTCATTCACAACTAGAGACCTTTGTTTGAGTGGGGCTGTTGCATCTATATGTAGCTCACCCTATCTAGACTAGGTCTCACATATATATATGTAGATTGTGATCCATATGATAAAGTCTTTGGGAGTGTACATAGTGTGTCTATTGTCTCCCTCTCAAGTCTATACTTATCTTCTCTTTACATCTCAACAAAAATCACCATTTATAGCCTAATATGGCTATAAGCTAAAATTTAAGTCTTGAAAAATCACCATTTATAGTCTAGTATGCCTATAAGCTAAGTCTTAAAATGTATTTTATCACCAAAAGTCAATTATATTACAATGTAAAGAACAATAGTAAATAAAAAAATTCTCAACTTTTACATATATTTTTCTCATGCAGTATTCATTTCATATGCTATTTAACATCAAATAAACATGTTATGTAATATTATTGCTTAATATGTATATATATATATATTATAAAGGCCAGGTGAAGACTCGGGGAAGTGACAATATTACCTTGGGACGGGTTAATCTAATACACTCGCCACTGAGCCCAATCAAGACATAGCTTAGCAAAACCCGTATTTCTCATGGGAACCTCCTCTTGGGAGGAGGATGAGGGATAAAAATAGATTTAATGCAAAAAAAAATTATTATTACCTTCCCCCAATTGAAGCGTGGCTGAGGAAAGGGGATGGTACTAAAATGGGAGAGTGAATGAGGTGGAGGGGAGAGTCTCCATGCAGCCAAACACGTGGGGGGAAGGGAAGGCCTTATCCCTTCCTATAAATACCCCTCTCTAAAAGGTGAGAAGGGAGAGGGTCATAGATAATCTGGAGGGTCAATCACTGGTGAAGGCAGTCCACGTAGGGGTAACCACACCGTGTGTGAGGGAGGGCCTGAAGACGCTGCACCGTGTGTGGAGGAAGCCGCCAGCTGCCGCCAGACCAACCGCCAGCTGCCGCCAGACCAACCGCCAGCGTCGTTATCCTTATCCCCCCTGACTCCTTGACAATCGTCGTCATCCCCCCCATTTCGAGTTTTTTTTCTTTTTTTTCTCCTCCTTTGACCACGTGGATTTAGGGGGAAATCAAAAGCTTCCTAAGTTATGGAAGTTTCCTAAAGAAGCAAGGCCTAAGACCTCGTACACACGGGATCATTCCGGGAGGGGGTTTAAGAGCCCTCCCTTAAAACCTATGTTCCCACAGGCCTAAATCCCACAAGTTCATTCGCAAGAGGTTTTCTCAAATAGGCATCAAAGCCCACAAGCCATTAGTAAGCTCTTTTTCCATAAGAACCATTCGTAAGGCCTTTCCTCAAAAAAATCCCCATGCCTAAAACCATAAGTCCCGTCTTGTGTTTGACCCCGTGTTTTACCCTCATATTTTCTTTTTTTTTGTACACTCCTAAGGCCATTCTAAACCCCGTACACGCCTTTTCCCCCATACTATAAACCATTGTGTTATCTTTTAAATTTCCCTTTGGGTTTGAAAAACCCCTAAATCCTTTCACTCCATTGCCAAAGATATCCCAAGGGCTTTCATAGATGTTTGTGAAGCCACACTCACACATAATCTTTTCCACCGTGGTTATATCCTATAGACCCTTTTTCTCTTAAGCTTTATAAACCTTTCCCTCTCCGAAGAAGCTAAGATTTTTGAGATCTTATTATCCCTTCTTGTGGTCAACTTTTTGAATGACTTCTTGCTTCGAAAGAGAGACGGTGGAAATCCGGAAGAAAGAGTAAAAGCTGTCTTCACATTCGAACTGCGATGCCGCCTAAGAAAGTCCAAGGAGTAGCTGCGGGAGGGTCATCTCCTGGTATCCATGTGGATATCTCACCCAAAAACCAGGTTTTTCTTCTTGTTGGTTTTAAATCGGTTTTAAACCAATCATGCAAAGATAAATTGTTAGGGATAGGATATATTTTTCCGACTTACTTCCAATGAAGGAGTTTAACTTAAATCGAACAAATGATAATGTATAGAACATAGCTTCCTTCGAATAGCATCGTGCATTAAAACGAATTATGAGCAAGATTATCTGCCTACGGTAGTAGTATATTTCGGCTAAATCTTGAAGGTATAAAAACCGCAGCTTGCACCATTAGTCTTATTCCTTTTTGCAATGAATCATTGTAGAAGATTAAATTCATGAAAGGTTTCTTTCGTTGCTCAAATTACTAGGAAGTTATCATTGCTAATTGCGTATCTTAGCAAGGAAAAGATTGTTATTTGGCATGAGTTTTGTTTGCAAGGAAAAATGAAGATTAAATTGAATTTTACCGACTGAAAAATCAATTGTCACAAGGATTAAAAAAACCCGTGACATGGTGATCAATATTACCTTCCAAAAGATAACCAAACCAATCTAAACTTAGAAATACCATGCTGCAAAAATATGCCTTGGAAATGATTTAAAGACCAAAGAAACGTTTATACCTTAAGCACTTGAATACCTTCCTTGATTGTAGGGTCAATAAATTCGAAAATGTAAAAGAACTAGGGTTTGGCCCTGAGGTTCTTAAAAAGAGACCCTAGGTCCGACAAACGTTAGCTTAAAGAAACTAAAACGGATTATTTTATCGCTGGATTTGCGCGGCAAGTACGATGTCATGTAGTCTTGTGATTGATTCACAAGAAGAAAGGGTAAAAAAAACCTCAACAAGGATGGTAGATCCTTACGCAAGTTATCTTGCAAAAGGATGTATTCTTGGATTTCCTTCTAAATAAGGAAAGTTACAAATCGGAAACTAAAGTATCCAATGAACTTTAGGATTGACCAAGTTGGGTTAATAAGGTACGCCCTAACCCGGAATGTAAAGGATCTTGCCCAAGTTGCAAGACACCTTGGAACGAGTGTTGATACATTCAAAAGGAAAGAATAATTCCTTAACAGTTTGCCAAACAACAAGGTCGATTAATGGAAATATTTGTGCTTACTAGAGATTTTAGAGCACTGTTTGATTTATGAATTACAAATTAAATGAATACCTATACTTCAGGATGAAGGCCTGAAGGGAGTGGCAGTTTCAAATATCCCCGACTGCCTACCTGACCCTAACCAAGGGGGTTGTTGACCGCGCCGAGAACGTGGACCGAACCCGCCACGAGAGGTCTTTGCGTTGAGCTCTACTTGGAGTAGGAGGACGCTTGGGTGCCAGGGGGGGCTCTGGCCATAAATCCCTGGCCTTCCGGGTCCTGCACAAGAGGCTAACATGACTTGGGATTGGATCTCGAGGCCTGCATACTAGTTTTTGGGTGAAAGCTTGGAATAGTGATCCCTACGGATTACTGGATAGCCTTCGGGCGGATTATGGACAAGCCTACGGGCGGAACTCCTTGTATTCCAAAAATAAAATGATGAAATGTTAATTTTTTAAAAAAAAACTTGTTTGATATTGTTTTTCTATGTCATATGATAAGATTACATGAAGGAACCAGTGCTTAACGGTTTAATTAAAGAAGCTGATTGATATATGTCAAAAATTAACGTGTTAGATAATTACATAACTAAAACAAATTGAGGAAAGTGCAAAGGATGGGCCATGGGTCCGTCCTACGATTGGGTGGTCCCGGTTAGCCGGGAAATTTTCTCAAAGAACAGCGGAATGATCGTCAAAGAGAACGAATAACGAAAGCGATGACCTAGAGTTATGTCTTAACCGATTTACGCTGTTTTAGGGAAATGGAATGGGACTATGCCTTATGGCAGAGAGGTTGAGCTTTGTATCCCTATCATTTCCCATTCTCCTTGAACGAAGTGCAGCATGAATCCGCTTCAGACCTGGCGTTTCTGCGTAAAGTAGTTCGCTTGGGTCCGACGCTAGTTGCTGTTAGTTAATGACCAGTCAGGAAAACCCTAATTCTGGTCGATCCTAAGTGGGAACGGCCAGGATACTTCCGCTACGTGGCAGATGCGGGAAGACCTAGATCGCAAATCCCGTAACATTCCATGGGAGTGCCGGGTGGAGCTTTCTAGACATCCTTTCCGATGGACTGCTAAGACGTGTCCTGGATGATACTAAGAGGACACATTACAGTTGGTATCAGAGCCAACCAATAACGGAATTGCTTTTATAAAATCTCAGTTAAATGAAGTAAAGAAATTGTTGCTATCCAAACATTTCGTGACCTCCAATGCTGTCTTGCAGAGTTATGAAGTGTGGAACAAGTTTTTGGTATTTTGGGTCATGTTTATGATTGCAATGCATTCTCCGCTTTATAGACAAAGAATTGGGATGATGGACATCCTGGAGCAGATTTATAATCCATCACCTCTTTACATAGAACGAAGATGGACAGGGTCTTCAGGAATCTACTATATAGCCGCCCACCGGTTTGCGTATCTACAGACCAACCTAAAGAGGATCAAGTGGTTGGAAGACTTGAAAGTCGTGAAGCTGTTCGTTTTTGTGGAAGCTCACGTAAATTTGACTTTACATATCCAAGGTCGGAGGGTTGAGATGAACTCATATGTATATGAGGAATTAACTCGTGTAATCCCCACCGACAGGATTAAAGTGTTGGGCCGCCATGAGAAGTATGGATTCCAATGGACAGGATATCTTGAACTTCCAATGACTTATCGATTCGTGAAGATCCATGACCCAAAACCCTATTATTACTCAGTTCCTGTTGATAAATGCAATGCAATGTTGTTCTCCCCAAACGGAATGTAATGATTGGCTTATCATCACATGAAACATTGTATTCTAAAGGGCTATACCCATGTAAATACAAATAAAGACTTCTTTCTATCAATATCTGGCTGTGTATAAGAACTGATAAAAAGTTAAGTAGCTACATTGTTTAAGAGATAGCTAAACTAAAAATGAAAGATAAGCTAACGTCGATTATCATATAATAACGTTAAGAAAACCTTTATTCAGGCACAACCCCAGGTATAGGTTCCAAACTCGCCTCCTACATCAAGTACTACTATGATCCAGGAGAAGAAGTTCCTTCTCGAACAGATTAAGCCACCCGAGTTTGACGGGAGAGGCAGATTCCTCTAGGCTGATACTGAAATTTGGATTGAATCCATGGAGGATTACTTCGAAGCAACCAGTACTGCATCCACCAATCAGGCTATGCTCGCCAAGTTAAAACTCGCCGGCGAAGCCAGACTTTGGTGGAAGCAATGGTGCAAGGATTAAGGGATTGTAGAGGGATCCATTACTTGGGAGACACTGAAGAAAGCTGTGCAGGGAAGATACTTACCACCTCCATATCGCAAGCAGAAAATGAATGAGTTCTACGAACTAAAACAGCTAGGACTCATTCTTGACACATACTACTCTAAATTCGTTTCACTTTTAAAGTATGCACCACAGATGGACATGACACAACAGGTGTCCAAATTTTGTGCGGGCCTAAATCCACCAGTAAATACCCATCTTGAATCTATGCGCCCATCAGATCTTCAGGATGCACTCATTCGAGTGGCGCCTATAATTCAGGAGGTGCAAGCTAGACCAAGGGGTAATAAAACTTGGTCTTATAGTGACCCGAACAGAGGAGCATTCAGACCTCAAATGAAGAGAGTTCAAGGTCATAATCAGGGACAAAGAAAGAAAGCAAGGACGAACAACGTCAACAACTTTGTTCCTACTCAAAGTAATGGCCGAAACCTCCGTTGTTTCCACTGCAACGAACCCGGTCACTTCAAGAGGCAATGTCCCAAGCTCAGCGGAGGACATCGCCAAGCGCCTTTCCAAGGAGCAGGCCATGGTCAAGGATCCGCTACCCGAGGAAGAGGGAGAATCGCCTATATAGCTAATAGGCAAAGATGAGAAGAAGAAGAACAAGAAGATCCGACAATGGAAGTAGAGTTCAAAAGAGCGACAATCCACGCCGCTCTACACAAGAAAGGGCCAAATCGCCAGTTCTCGGGGATTCATACACCGTCGGAATATCAAGGTAAAGGTTTCAAAACCTTGATTGATTGTGGCAGTACACATTCCTTTATCTCACCAGCATGTGCAAAAAGATTAGGAATAGCCACAGTAGAAGCACCTACCCTGCTTGTGGAATTGGCAAATGGTCGTGAGGTAACTTGTACGAGGCAAACTGCTAAGGTGGAATTCTTTCTGGGAGGAAAGAAGACTTCAGTCAGATTCAGAGTCATGAATTTAGGTATCCATGAGTGTCTACTCGGGATGGATTGGCTTAAGCCCAACGATGCCCACATTCACTATGGGAAGGGTCAAGTTTCCTTTCGAAATTCTAAAATGGAATTTGTCTCAACTCAAGATGAGGCAGGAGTGCCAAGAATCCAGTTGTCCAAAATATCTCGGATCATAGAAGGAGTCAGAAAAGGATTACCCGTTTACTTGATCAAACTCAACAAGTTAGATCAAAAGCAAGATTCTCATGAATAAACTTCTTGGCTAAAGGAATATGCTGATGTATTCCCTGAAGAATTGACCGAACTTCCGCCTCAAAGAGAAGTGGATCATGAGATTAGGTTAGTGCCTGGAGCTGCACCAATCTCAAAGAGAGCTTATAGAATGTCCATATCAGAAGCAATTGAGCTGAAGGAACAACTCAAGAAACTCTTAGATCGGGGCTACATGCGGCCTAGCAATTCACCGTGGGGAGCTGCAGTACTATTCCAGAAAAAGAAAGATAGGACACTTCGACTATGTATTGATTACCGAGGGTTGATCCAATCAACAGTCAAGAACAAGTATCCCATTCCTAGAATAGATGAGCTTCTTGATCGTCTTCAAGGTGCAAAGATCTTCTCCAGGATTGATCTCAGGTCAGGTTACTATCAGATAAGGATCAAGGAAAAAGATATCCCAAAGACGGCCTTCAATACAAGATATGGGCACTTTGAGTTCCTGGTTATGTCATTCGGGCTTACGAATGCACCTGCCACCTTCAATAGATTAATGCAGGATATCTTTAGACCATATCTTGATGAATTCGTGCTTGTTTTCTTCGATGACACTTTAGTCTATTCTAAACAGGAATAAGATCATGAACCTCAACTGCGGATTGTCCTTGAGACAATGAGGTCACATAAGCTGTATGCAAAAATGAAGAAGTGTGCATTCTTCAAGCGTCAGATTGAATATCTGGGATTCATAGTATCATCAGAAGGGATATCAGTAGACCCAGCCAAGGTCAGAGATGTGCTTGAATGGCCAATACCAATATCCATCAAAGAGATACGTAGCTTTCTTGGATTGACAGGATGGTATAGGGTCTTCATCATAAACTATGCTTTGATTGCAGCACCTCTTACGGATTTACTAAAGAAGCAGACTTCCATTACATGGTCAACTTCCAAACAAAATAGCTTCGACAGATTGAAGCAAAGTTTGGTATCAGCACCTATCCTAAAACTTCCTGACCTCAATAAGGAGTTTGAGGTAGTAACTGATGCTAGCATTCTTGCCTTGGGGTGTGTACTTATGCAGGAAGGTCATCCAGTAGCATACTCTTCAAGGAAATTGAAGAGTCATGAAAAGAATTATGCTATGCATGATCTGGAATTACTAGTTGTCATCCATGCTCTAAAATTTTGGAGACACTACCTGCTGGGTAACAAGTTTACTCTAGTAACCGACCATAAGAGCCTCAAATGGATCTTTACCCAGAACGAGCTCAACATGAGGCAACATCAGTGGATTGAAGCGTTGGAGGAATATGACTTTGAAATCAAGTACCGACCAGGGAAAGAGAATGTAGTTGCCGATGCACTTAGTCGTAAGGCATTCCTAAATTCCCTAATCTTGCAGAATCCATCAGCGGGCAGATCTCTGGCTACAAAAGTATCTATGCCAAACAATCCAATACTTGAATTAGCTAGAGAGGAAGCATGCCATGATTTGGCCTACCAAACAATGCTAAAGGAAATATCTACCAAGGAGCAGAATCAAAAGTTGCTAGCTAAGTATCAGGAATTTTCCATTGATAATGGACTTGTCTACTACAGATCAAGGCTGTGTATACCAACAAGCCAGTCACTTAAGCAGAAGATAATGTGGGAAGCTCATGATTCCCCTTTCACAGGACATCCTGGCTATGCTAAGACTCTTAATGCAGTTAGGAAGAGCTACCATTGGGAGAGGCTTAAAGGTGACGTTCTCAAATATGTCATTGAGTGTTTGTCTTGCCAACATATCAAAGCCGAACATGTCTTGATGCCAGGGAAACTGAAACCGCTTGACATCCCTCAAATGAAATGGGAATTCATCAGTATGGATTTTGTTATAGGCTTACCCCAAGTCCAGGGGGGATACAACTCTATCATGGTTATGGTTAACATGCTTACCAAGGTTGCACACCTTATCCCAGTAAAGACAAACCATAAAGCCTCTGACACTGCAAGATTGTTTATCAAAGAGATATTCAAGCTACATGGTTTACCCAAAAGAATCATTAGTGATTGAGATTCTCTCTTCACATCACATTTTTGGAGAGCTATCTTTGAAGCTATTGGGACTCAACTCTGTTTTAGCACCGCCTACCATCCCCAAATGGATGGCCAAACAGAGCGAGTAAACCAAGTCATCGAGGATATGCTTAGGGCATATTGCTCTCGAGAACCCAAGAAGTGGATTCAATACTTACCTTTGGTAGAATTTGCCTACAATGCTTCTTACCAACAAAGCATTCCGATGACCCCTTTCCAAGCATTATATGGTCATGATTGTCGAAGTCCTCTAAACTTTTCTGATCCAACCCTAAGGGTTGAAGCATCAAGGTAGATATTGGAAGAGATGGATGATCAAATAAAGTCAATAAGACAAGACATACAGGCAGCCAAGGATCGACAGAAGGCATATGCGGATCTGAAACGTCAAGAAAGAGTCTTCGAAGAAGGAGACATGGTCTTCATTCGCGTACGCCCTAAAAAGAGTTCTCTATCCCCAGGAGATTGCAAGAAGCTAAGTCCAAGGTATTGTGGGCCGTACAAAGTCCTCAAATGCCTAGGACCCAATGCTTATAGATTGCAACTCCCTGAGAACCTAAAAGTTCATAATGTATTCCATATCAGCCTATTGAAAAAATATGTACCCAACCCTAACCATGTACTTGATGACCAACAAATTGTAATGCCTAGTCAAGGAGTCCTTGAACTAAGTCCGGATAGGATCTTAGATGTTAGGGAGAGAAAGTTAAGATCCAGAACCTTGAGAGAATGCCTCGTCTAATGGAAAGATTATCCCGAAGAGGATGCCACTTGGGTAGATGAAGGCACTCTCAACCGTTAATATCCACAGTTTATCTCGAGATGAGGACATCTCGATTCCTCTAAGGGGGAGAGAATGTAATATTTTTGCTTAAAATATATATATATATATTATAAAGGCCAGGTGAAGACTCGGGGAAGTGACAATGTTACATTGGGATGGGTTAATCTAATACACTCGCCACTAAGCCCAATCGAGACATAGCTTAGCAAAACCCGTATTTCTCATGGGAACGTCCTCTTGGGAGGAGGATAAGGGATAAAAATAGATTTAATGCAAAAAAAAATTATTATTACCTTCCCCCAGCCGAAGCGTGGCTGAGTGAAGGGGATGGTACTAAAATGGGAGAGTGAATGAGGTGGAGGGGAGAGTCTCCATGCGGCCAAACACGTGGGTGGAAGGGAAGGCCTTATCCCTTCCTATAAATACCCCTCTCTAAGGGGTGAGAAGGGAGAGGGTCGTAGTGATAATCTAGAGGGTCAATCGCTGGTGGAGGCAGTCCACGTAGGGGCAACCACTAATAGGTGAGTATATGTGTGTGTGCTTATACATGTATGCATGTCTTATCTAACATCATAATCTTAAATGATAAATGAGCATTGATCACCAAATCTTTGAGAATTTTTTTTATTAGAAACTCAAGAAAACACATTGGTTCCAAACCTTATAGCATACCTATTTTCCTCCTCATCATCTTGTCCAATGGCCCAAGCAATCCCTTCCACAACTATAATTTTAGCTTTCACATTATCTTTGTGTCCATTTTATCCCACTGAAAAATTAATCCTTTCTTAACACTAATAAAGGAAATTCAACAATATTTGCAAAGTGGTGAATCCATATGAGAAACACAAACCTCCCAAGAAATTTCACACTTCTAAAGTTGATATGCAAGTCTCATCCATTTTCTCAATAGCATTCCCCTTAGGTAGAGATGGTCATCTTCCATATGGGCCACACATATTACCCACAATCTAGATATCATTTATCCCAATAATCGTCTTGTATATTGAAAGAGTGGGATTCTCGTCTTCTAATGTAGTCAATATTCTTTCATAGTTAGCTATGTGTTTTGTAACAAATCTCCTACATCCCTTTTCATCCAATTCATTTTTTTTTTCTCTTCAATATACTCTTTTATTAGTATGACATCCAAAAAAAACATTGTAAGTTGTGATATATAATCCCAAAAAATCTTATTCATGGCATTCACTATACGAAAAACTAAATTTTTTGCCTCTTCTTGTTATGTTGTTGAGCTTTACATGAACTGACATCCACTCTCAGGTAAGTTACTCATGAATATATGTGTGCATCACATGGATTACAAATAAGGTATTTTTAAAATACCAATTTTATACATTTTTTATATATAGAAGGGTATAATATAAAGGGATTATTTATTGATTGAATAGAAAATGGTCATGTTTTATTCAAGAAAAATTCACAGATAAGGATATTTATCAATAGGCCTTCAACACACATGATTTAGAGGATATACATATAGTAACTTCCGTGAGTATCCACTACACAGCTTGGTGATGTGGCAAGATATTACTCACTTGTATGTATGTGATTGACATGAGGATACACTAGTAATTCTACAACCGGGAGTACACCCACATAGTCCATCCTTGGCTATAGCACATTGATTGTGCCATCTCTTATTTCCTTAGAAGGTTTACATTGAGTAACCGCATTCACATGCATTGTCATACTTTCATATCAATCTCTTATCATGTTATAGACTTAGTTTTTTTTTTGTGGAAGAAAAAGAAAGAAGAAGAACATTTCAGCCCTATCTCTTTGTGCACCGAAGTCTCCATTGCATGTATATGTGCGCTCTTTGGTCTCTTTACCTCTCTTCCCTCTTGTCTATTTTCATGGTATCAAATTCATCCCATGGTTATGCAGAGCTTGATTGAAGGCTAAGAGAAAAGTGTTGGAGCATAAAAGTAACAAAAAAAGAAATGGATAAGAACCTCTTTCATCTCACTCAATTTGCCTTGGGTTATAGCCACATGAGGCTCCTAAGAATACAATATTAGAGAATTTGGAAATTTTTGAAGTCCCAATTTCAAATAAGTGATAAATATTTGACCACCACTACAAGGATATAAGGGAATAGCGATGGATAGTTTCGAAAAAAATTAGCGGAGTGGCTATTAGCATTGCAAATTTTTGTCACAAATGCAACACAATTAGTGAGGTACTCAGACGAAAAAAAACGGGCCAAACCTGCAGGCTGAGACCGCGGCACGATATTAGTTTGCGTCAAGCGAAAGAAAGAGTAAACTACATCATGCATTCGGGAGGGAGAGGGAGAGAAAGAGAGAGAAGGAAAGCTTCTCACCACCACCATCATTGTTCATGAAGAAGACGAGGAAGTGCACGAAGGGCGAAGAGAAACTGCCATCAAGAAGATGAGCCGTCGTTGCGAAGAGGAGATGAAGAATCCATCCTCGGGCCTTTGCGGTGAGTGCATTGCTCCCTCTTGGTTTGTTCTTGTTCTTTCTCGTTTTCTTTTGTTTGTTTTTATTAAGAATAAGATGCATTGAGGGAGAAATAGAGGAAATGAGAGATGGAGAAGAAGAAAGAAAAATGAAGAAAGAATGAGAGAGAGAGAGGGAATAAACATGAAACATAATAAAGAAAGAAAGAAATAGAGAGAGAGAGAGAGAGGGAGGGAGAGAGGAGAATGAATGAGAAAACACGAGGGGGTAGAGAAAAACAAAGAGAAATGTGGGCAACTTACTATGGGACCACATCACAAGAAAGAGAGAGACTGTATGGGTACGAATGGATTTGAAGGAGGTAGGCAAGATTGAGGCACTTTGTGGCCACAGTCGAGTGCTAATGGTCACTTGCAACTACCTCGCGCTCCTTGGTTTTTGTCCACTAAACAAGAGCAATTTGTGAAGGAAATTATTAGGTCTACCGACAGGTATGATGTGTTCTCGCAAATCCACATTTTCTAAAGACAACCAATTAATAGGGCTAAAATCCCATGATTGGCATAAGATATGACAGGTTTGTACTACAAATGGATTGTAAGTGGCATGCATATTAGTCTAGTCATTGTTCATAATGCTTATTCATTTGTGGCACTTTGTAATACGGATCGTGATCGCGGGATGCCTTACTCTAGAAATACGTGGGGCGATTCACAGGTTATCAAATTTAGTGCAATGGATCTCATAGAAGGAGATCAAGACATCCTCTATTGAGTCCGCAAGGCAGGGAGTAGTGGAGACGATATTTCTCTTTGAGAAGTACCTACCCACCAGCTAGCTCACGATACAAACCCACCTCCAAATGTATCTTACAAATGAAGTGGAGATTGCGGGACTTGTCCATACGTGATGGATATTCTTCTTGGAGCACTTCATGAAAACCCTGAAAACATTTGTGCAATAAGGAGCCTGGCGAGAAGGTAGCATGGTTGAAGGTTGGTTGATGTCTAAGGAAATAATGTATACTTCACATTGGCTACCAACAGTGTATTCATACAATAGTATGCTATGGTCGCTAAAGGATGATGATAGACTAATCGAAGATGTAGTGGTTGGAAATGGGGTAGAAAAAAGGATGGATAGTACGATGGAGGAGAAAGTGAATCGTTTTTGTATGTTGCACCATTCCTCCATGGAGATGTGGCTTGCTAGGTACGAGCAAGCCAGGAAAGATCGGGGAAGAAGCACGATCTAAATTTTTATGTACTACAGGCCATCAACCAATTCGATATCTTGAGGGCATGGAGGAGATGCCGCTGTTTATGTCAATGCGATGGTTACATGGAGCTTTGATCGCAGCCTCTCGCGAAGGGGCAAAGGTCTCAACTGAGGAGTGGGAATTCTCGAGGGGATGTAGTCCAAAGGTGACCACATGTTTTATAAGCTGTCATATTTAGATTTTATATGTGACAACTAACTAGCCATTTCAATGTATAATACAAAATATATAGTGCAGTAACGTGGTCGCGTGGACGATATTTTTGGGTGGTTTGTATCGACAAAATGTGCTCCATAACAGATTGTGGTATCATGGAAAAGTTTGAGCAAGAGAGCCGATGGCAAGCCATGGATCCAAACATTAGTATAGAAGAGATGGAGTATTTTGGAAACTTGCAAAGTATTATCATAGTGGATTACTGTAACTTCTCCATGATCCTATTCAATGTGCAGTGGTTCAAAGTGGTATTAGAAGGAACTAGGGCAACTAATTGATGAGGTCTATCTGGATTTCTCAAAATAGATTCCAAAAAAAGATGGGTGGATTTGCATGATAGGTTTGTGTTGCCGGCCCATTGTGAATAGATCCATGAACTCATGTTTTTTTAAATTTTATTATGACATGGCAAATGTTAAATATCTCTTGTATGTGATTTTGAATAGGTAATTTTCTATCAAAACCCCCGACAACCTCGATAGTGGTATGTTGTACCTTCAGCTCCCCAAAGTGCAAGAGTATATGATGAAAGCAATGTTCCCAGTGTAGACAAGGACAATATGCAAATAGAGGGGTTGATATTGTAAGGGGTGGAGGCCTTCTAAAGCTTGGAGCATGTAGAGGAGGTAGAATCAGGTGTGTCTCCAAATCATATGGCTTGATTCAAAGATATGGTAGGAGTTGTCTCTCGAACACCATTAGGCCGTTCCATTAGATCTACTTTGACACACTCTAATGCTTCAGTTTTTAGTAAATGACATTGATGTTCCAGATGGAGGGAGTGGTTTTGGGGGATGCTATAGAGACGTAGATGCGATGAGCCCGCGGTTAGTGTCTTGAGATATAGGTGCTACTTCTCGCTCTCATGTAGGTTGGAGAGAGAGTGGCTCAGGTGGTTGTTGTGAAGGTACCGACGCAATGTCTCCGTCTCCTCGTTCTATTGGAGTTGTGTCACCTGTGGGATTTGTCGCACATGTGGGGATGTCTACTCTAGTCACTCTAGCTTTCACTTAGCCATCTGCATGTGGCACCCCTGTGGGTGCTACTCCGAGATATACCACCCCCGTGGGTACTCTAGATGTACAAGGGTCTCCTAGATATACCCAGGATCGCGATCGTAGGTGGGAGAGGACACATCTTAGACATATCCCAAAGGCATATGGATACCTTGTAGATGATAGGACAGGAGCCATCATCATGAATGATGAGGGTGATGTCTCGTATGAGAGTTGTGCCAATAAGCTTTTTGACATAACGTCTCCGATCACTAGAAGAACATAATGGAGGGGAGTAAGGACTACATAGTAGCATCCTTGCATGAGGAGATTCGGGTATCCACCATAGCAGATAGGTTTTTCATAGGCTGGCTAATGGAGTATATACATCACAGATGATCAGATGCATGCAAGGCACTTAAGAGTGGGGCCTCAAAGCTCAAGTGGCTAGACGTAGATGATTGGTGCCGACTCAGGGAGGAGGCTATAGATTCTCCAAGGCATTGGAGACAACAACGTGAGGTAGCGAGGAAACGACTGGAGACAAGAGTGTTTCATCATCTTGGGAGTGGCAGCCACAGGACTTATTTAGAGGACATTGTAAGTTTTTCTTTTTTTCTTCTCGCTTATTTTTTTGCAATATCACTTGTACTGACAATCGTGTTTCTAACAGTTATATTTTATTTTCTTTGCAACACTCTATTACAAAGCGCGATTCCACTGGCCTAGAGACTTGATATGCAGACAAACATAGTCTCACTGCATTGATTGATAGATTGTATGCACGCGGCAGCCTAGTAAGTCACTCATCTTTCTTGTCTGTAGTTACTAATTTTAATTAAAATGCATTAATGTATGGTGGCCTCATATGTAGTTGTTTCCTTTTTTGTAGAGTCTGTTCGATACTCCTTTGTGGGGGGATGAGCTTTCAGATGGCAAGGATCTATAGCTTGCGCTTGGATCCGTAAAGTGCACATCCTTTTCTTTTTTGGTCATGTAATTTATTTAGGCATTTTCTATGCACTATGTTATTATCATACTTTGTATCTTGCCATGATTTCATGAGCACTTTCATTAAGCAATCTTGTATTTATTTTATGTATTAGTCTTGTGCATTCAAGTACACTTTGTCTTTCTTTTGATGACCATTGTACACTTTAGTGTAACTCTTTTGTATGGCCCAAATATAAAGTTGCCCTGTCACAAAAAATACATATATATGTAACCATCGCTATTAGCATCACAAATTTACATGCATGCATTACTATTGGTGTAGATTTTGCATCACAAAGTGTCGCTATTTGCATTGCTATTTACGTCGATGCAGGTAGCAATGCAAATAGTGATGGTTGTATGGCATCACTAATATCGGCCTATTTCGCAGTGATGGGTGTAATTTTTTAGTGAACATTTTGGTTGCTTTGAACTTCCGTGTGAGGCATGTATCTTGTAGTGCACATTTTTGAAATCTTGATCCATATTTGAAAGTGAAATTTGGAAAGGTAGCCTATATAGCATTTAGAGTCTCGGGAAAGTTGCTCTATGTATATCCCCTACATCAAATGCATTCAAGGTCTATTTATAAATATCATTATCTGTAATTTTTTTCTGAATAAAACATAACTCTTTTTTATTCAATTTATAAATAACCCCTTTATATTACATCCTTCTATATATAAAAAATATATAAAAATAGTATTTAAAAAATACCTTATTTTGAACCCACGTGATGCACACATATATTCATGAGTAACTTACCCGAGTTTAGAGTACACTCCACCTTTAGGTATAACACAATAAGTTTTAACTTTGTGGTCAAATAAAAAAGGTAATGGGGGCTCCTAAAGTTCATGGAAATTTCTCAATTCCCTAATATAGTGTTTAAGGCTGGTAAGACTATAATCTGCAACTGCAATGAAACTTTGCGAATAGAAAAACGGTGTATATATCGTAGGTAAGCCCTAACCCACAGTCATTTTTTGGCATCTGAGATCATTTCAATCTCCATTCTAGACACATAAGTGGTCTTGATAGCATTTTTTGGGTAGATTACAGTTTTAGATATGTTGACCATTTACAGGTGTACAGGTCACATACTTTGAATTTGTAAGGTTTCACATATTTAGTGGGTTGTAAACATACAAGCCATTTGTATAAATTATAGCTTACAATTTTTGTTGTGAAGTTAATGAAAAAGGCCACATATTTGGTTGTGGTGCACCTAATATTAGCTTGCTTATAAGTGAGAGTTTTTTGCAAGCTATATGTTTCATCAGATTGTTTGACACCCTCAAGTAGATTGTTAGTGAGAAGCTTGAAAAGAACAATTATCCTACAATAAATATTAGGATTATTAAATTTTTGAAGGAAAAAAGTGTTTTTAACTACATAGATTGTTAGTGAGAATCTTGATAAGAACAATTATCCTACATTAAATTTTAGGATTATAATTTTCTTGAAGGAAAAAAAGTGTCTTGAACTACATTGAAGAAGACATGGCAATAGCACTCGAAGTTTCTACATTAAATGCTACTAAAAAACATGTAAAGGACGCTAGGAAAGATTGGGAGTAGACAAAGATTAAAGTCATGTATTGGTTGTCCATTAGTATAACAAATAGCATGATGGGCTATTTGTAGAAATATGAGATCCTTGCTACTAAATGGAAGGATTTGGTAAGGTTGTTTGAAGTAAACACAAAGGCTAGAAAGGTGCCAAGGAGACCTATCTATTAATGATTATGCCTTGAAGATCAAGAGTATTGTGGAAGCTCTTGGATCTATTAATGTGGTAGTTGATGATGATATTGTTGTGCATGCATGCATAGATAGACTTGGACATGCATACAAAAGCTTCAAGTCGTCTATGAATACAAGGGATTATATCCTTGATTTTCCAAAATTGATTTTTATGATGATACTTGAGGAGAAGAAAATTGGCTTGGATATCTCTTCCTCTCAAAGTAAAAAAAAAAATTTGAACATATCTTTTACTCTACTAATAGAGGTAGAGGTCATAAGAGAGGCCAAGGTGGTGATCATGGTTAAAGTTTTGAGATGCACAACAAAATAACAAGGATAATCTCAAGGAAGGGAGAGTCAAAAAGGCCAAGTTGTAGATTCCAATAGCTAACAAAATTCAAAGGTAAAGGTGATGAGAGAGACCAAGGTTGCGATCATGGTCAAATTTATGAGATGCATAGCATAGCATGGTGAGGATAATCTCAAGGAAGGGGGAGTCAAAGAGGCCAAGTTGTAGGTTATAATAGCTAACAAAATCCTAGTGATAGTAGGGAGTGCGAGCATTGTGGTAAAAAAAACCACATTTCTAAAAAATGTTTTGAAAACAAGGCTGAAATTAGAAATGGAAAAAGTAGTAAGACAATTATGCATCTAGCCATAGAAACAATGATGATAGAAGTGAATAGTTATTTATTATGCCACACTTTATAGATATTATGACTATAGATGGTTCAACAAACAATGATGTATGATATATAGAGTTGGGTGTGTCAAGCCACATGACTTCTCATGGAGAGTTATTTAGAGAGATGTGAGCCTAGAGCCTCTAGGCTATTTAGACATAGATAATGATACAGCTCACCCCATTACTCATTTTGAAATTGTTCCTTTGAGTATGTTGGATGGTAGAACTTTGTACTTGGCTGATGTGTTGCATGTACCAAATATTACAAAAAAATTGGTTTTTTTTTTCAGATGGTAGAACAAGGATTGTAGGTTTGTCACATCTTATGTTTGTTATGTAGAAGATCCTAAAAACAATTGCAAGTTGATTATGAAAGAAAATGTGTTGGTAGATTGTTTACTCTTTATGTAAGCCTACCTGAAATGGATGTTGTCATGTTTGCAGAAGGTTCATGTGTTATGACTAATATTACAATTTAGGATAAGAGAATTGGTCATGTGAATGTGTAGTGACTAAAAGACATACTATCAAAACAAGTTGTGTATGATTTTCCCAACTTTAGAGTTGATGGGATGCATAAAGTATGAAAAGCATGTCAATTTAGAAAGCAATCAAGGCATTCATTTCCACAGGAAAAACATGTATTCAAGAAGCTACTTGAATTGATACATTCTAATGTGTGTGCGATCCTACAAAGACTATAACTTTAGGTAGTTGCAAGTATTATGTTTCCTTCATTGATGATTAAATTTGTAGAATATGGATTTACTTTATGCATGAGAAAAGTGAGGTGTTCACTCAAGTTAAAAGCTTCAAGGCATTGGTTGAGAAGGAGACAAGATTGTATATTAAATGCCTATGGTTAGATGATGGAGGGGGAGAATATTTCTCCAATGATTTTTCTAATTTTTACAAAAAATATATATATAGAGGAAATATACATATAGATATACTTCGTAGTAAAATGGAGTTGCTATGTGAAAAAATGAGTATACTATAGAGGTGGTTACTGCAATGATTTCAAAAAGAAACTTACCTCATTGGAATTGGGATGAAGTAGTTGTTAGTACTCTATATATCATGAATAAGACATCCACCGCTACTGTACATGATATGACATGTGATGAAGAGCAGTTTATAGGTAGGAAGCCAAATCTATCCCATTTGAAAGTATTTGGATTTATTGTGTATGTGTGTATTCTTGATGAGTTGTGTAGTAAATTAGATTCCAAAGTAGAAAAATGTGTATTTGTGGGATATTCACTTGAGTAGAAGGGATATAGATGTTATAACTCTATTAATGTGAGCTCAAAGTTAGTAGGGATGTTTTTTTATTAAATGAGCAGCTAGTGTAGTAATGTATATAATGTGATTGGGGTTGATGAGCATGAGAGTGTGGCTATATCGAAAATATGTTAGTAGTTAGAGACATTGAGTGGAACACAAAAGTCTCCTAGTCATGGTTTTGTTGATGGACCTTAGAGTGGTAGATTGTCACATGTTACTCCACCAATTATATCACACATGTCAAGAAAATATAAAACGAAAGTTGGGGACTCATCTATTATGATAGATGTATCATTAGGTTTCTCTCATGTTGATATTTATTCAAATGGCTCTAAGCAAAGCTTGGATGAGGAGTTTGAGATTTCATCTATTAAGACATGTGGTTGTGAAAGGTACAAGAGAATGCAAAAGTACCTTGTAGTGATCTTGGTCCACATGGGTTAAGTAGAGTAAGAAAGCCAACATAATGATTGACTAGTGATAAATATGTAGCTCATCATTATGCATGCATAGCTAAGGTTTTGTATAATGTGAAATCCACTTGTTTTGAGGATGCAATGGGTAATAAGTATTGGGATCAAGCTATGGATGAAGAAATGACTATAATTAAGGAGAATGACACATGGGAGTTGGTGCTTTTACCTGAAGGCAAGAAGGCTATTAGCTACAAATGGGTTTACAAGGTTAAGCATAAATCAGATGGATCTATTGAGCACTATAATGCATGATTGGTTGTTTCCAAAGGGTATGCATAGACTCGTGGTATCTATTATGAGGAGACTTTCTCTCTAGTAGCTAAAATGGTGACTATAAGGTTTGTCATAGTAGTGGCTACATCAAAAGTTTGGATTATGCATGAAATGGATGTTAAGAATGTCGTCTTATAGGGGAGTTGTAAGAGAAAGTTTATGTGGACCACCTACTTGGTTATATAGATGAGAGTCATCCACATTATGTATGAAAGCTTCATAAAGCCTTGTATGAAGAAAGCACCCAAGGCATGGCATGATAGGATTGTAGAATACATTATCAGCATTGGGTTTTATAAAGCATAGGCTAATTACTCACTCTTTGTATGTGAGAGTGATGTAGGTATTGTGATCATTACTATATATGTGGATAATTCGATCATTGTGGGTGATAATGAGACAAATATTAACAATATCAAGGGGCTCCTCAAGATTGAATTTGATAGAGATATTCAAGACTCTAGAGAGTATATGGTTGCCACAAAGATAGTATGTGTTGGATATGTTGAAGAAGTTTCATGTATGGCTTATTGCAAGCCTATCACTACAACATATAGACCCAATAGCGACGTTTAAAGCGATGCAATTATTCATGGAAAAAATTACCCCCCTCATTACTATTTGCGTCACTATTAGTGACGCGATCGATTCATTGCTATTAGCATCGTTGTAAGCGTCGCTAATTGGGTTAGCGATGCAAATAGCGATGCTTATAGCGATAGTTGTCAGAGTAAATTTTTGACGCAAATAGTGACGATTACAGAGGGGAAAAAATTTAGGTGGCAGGGCATGCATCCCTGCCACCCTTCTAGCTATATACACTAAATATTCTTGCATAATTCATTTGCCAATGTCACCTACACCTAATGTCTAAAAACTGTGTATTAGATTTTCAAAAAAAAAAAAAGAATCCTTTGATTGCAAAAGCTAGATATAATCAATTTGAAAAGGTATTTCGCAAGGAGCTTTTTCATCACTTGCTTAAGCCCGAGAAGAAAAGGAGCTTGTGATTGTAGATCCCTGAAATGAACGAATTTCTCTTTACCAAGTGATTTGGTAAAGATATTGATTATCTGGTCTTCTGTCTTCACATGAAATAGATCAATTTGTCCTGCAAGTACCATTTCTCTGATGAAATTGTAATGAATCTCTATGTGTTTGGATCTAGCATGATAGACCGGGTTGCTAGCTAGCATCCATATACACCTCAGGTTGTGTACATAACCCTCACACTACTCCATATATACCTCTTCAAGCAAGTCACCATTTAGGAATGCATTTTGACATCCATTTTTCATTTTTTTCAGCCCTTAGAAGCGACTAATGCAATGACTATTCTCACCATTTCCATCTTGGCAACCAAGCTAAAAGTCTCCTCATAATCTAGGCCATATTGCTATGCATATCCCTTTGCAACGAGCCGGGCTTTATACCTTTCCAAAGAACAATCTAATTCGCATTTCTCTTTATAAATCCATTTTCTTAAAGACATCGAGTACCTCATCCTTGTACTTCCGAATGTACAGCCATGTGTATCATTTGAAATCATTTATCCAACCGATAGTAGATTCTTGCAAATTTTGTTCTGCCATATATCCAATGGACAATCGATTCTTGCAAATTTAAGGTACATGTTCATCATGTAGGCTATTCTTTCTGTTGTCATAGCTGCAACAGTCTACCTTCCTACTGGTGGGCCGTCCTGCACTCGTGCCCAAAATATTTCCATCCCTTTCAGCTCCAAGTCTTGCATGACTTCCCAAACAATGTCCTTATGAAAAGATCTTTTCGGGATGAGAAGCTCATATCCGCACTGCATTCTCCTTATCTCTTGAAGGGAGATAGTGCTCGATTTCCATCTCCTCTTCTTCTTTGGTGGTCGTTGTGCTCTATGGGGAGCACCTATTGCTGCACTAGAGGAGGCTCCACCTTCTGCTCCAAGTGGCGGGCTTTGGGATGAGGCATTTCCATGGCCAAGAAACGAGAACATGCTTGCTTGGTGCATGCCATGCAAGCTCAAGGAGAGCAAGATGGAGAGGAGACAGAGGTTGGGGGTTCCCTCCTTCTCCTTTGTAGTTATCCCCTCTCTTTTAGTGGATGCGGTGGCAATGGTAGTGGCAGTAGCATCCTCTCTCTCTCTCTCTCTCTCAATCTCCCTTGTGTTGATCTGTCTCCCTTCTTCTCTCTATACATCTCTTCATCAACAAAAAGAAAGAGAGAAGTAAAGAAAAGAGAAAAAAAGAGAGAGAAGAGATAATGCATTTACCTCAAAGCTTGAAGAAGAATCCTTTTGCGCTTCTCTCCTTCTTATTCTTCTCCTTCACGGGTTCCCTCTTTTTTCTTTGCAGTTGTCCCCTCTCTTTTTGTGGTGGATTGGCAGTGGCAGCGACCTCTCTCTCTCTCTCTCTCTCTCTCTCTCTCTCTCTCTCTCTCAATCTCCCTTGTGCACGTTAATCTCTCTCACTTCTTCTCTCTATACACTCTTCATCAACAAAAAGAAAGAGAGAAGTAAAGAAAAGAAAAAAATAAAGAGAGATGAGATAATACACTTACCTCAAAGCTTGAAAAATAATCCTTTCATGCTTCTCTCCTTCTTCTTCTTCTCCTTCACGGGTTCCCTCCTTCTTTGCAGTTGTCCCCTCTCTTTTTGTGGTGGATTGGTTGTGGCAGCAACCTCTCTCTCTCTCTCTCTCTCTCTCTCTTAATCTCCCTTGCGTACGTTGATCTCTCTCACTTCTTCTCTCTATACACTCTTCATCAACAAAAGGGAAGAGAGAAGTAAAGAAAAGAGAAAAACAAAGAGAGAAGAGATAATACACTTACCTCAAAGCTTGAAGAAGAATCCTTTCGTGCTTCTCTCCTTCTTCTTCTTCTTCTTCATGGGTTTCCTCCTTCTTCTTTGCAGTTGTCCCCTCTCTTTTTGTGGTGGATTGGTGGTGGCAGCAACCTCTCTCTCTCTCAATCTCTCTTCTTGTGCACATTGATCTCTCTCACTTCTTCTCTCTATACACTCTTCATCAACAAAAATAAAGAGAAGTAAAGAAAAGAGAAAAACAAAGAGAGAAGAAATAACACACTTACCTCAAAGCTTGAAGAATAATCATTTCACGCTTCTCTCCTTCTTCTTCTACTCCTTCATGGGTTCCCTCCTTCTTCTTTGTAGTTGTCCCCTCTCTTTTTGTGGTGGATTGGTGGTGGCAGGGACCTCTCTCTCTCTCTCTCTCTCTCTCTCTCTCTCTCTCTCTCAATCTCACTTGCGCACATTGATCTCTCTCACTTCTTCTCTCTATACACTCTTCATCAACAAAAAGAAAGAGAGAAGTAAAGAAAAGAGAAAAACAAAGAGAGAAGAGATAATGCACTTACCTCAAAGCTTGAAGAAGAATCCCTTCGTACTTCTCTCATTTTTTTTCTTCTTTGGGAGTTCCTTCCTTCTCCTTTACACTTGTCTCCTCCCTCTTCATGGATGGCGGTAGTGGGAGCGGCCTCTCTCTCTCTCTCTCTCTCTCTCTCTCTCTCTCTCTTGCTTGTTTACAAACCTGTAAAATACCATGCTCGAGTTTTGACATTTTTTTATGAAGCCCATCTCTCTCTTGTTTTTTATTTCTCTCCATCTCTCTCTTCCTTCCCCTCCCTTCTTCCCTCTATTTCTCTCCCTCCTTCCCTCTCCACTCTCACTCAACTCATTTCATTGCAAAGAAAATCAAAGATAGAAAATAAAAATCTTAAGAAACAAAAATATTGAAAGAAATGTCACCCCACCTCTCTCTATCTCTCTCTCCCCCCTCTCCCTTTACTTTTCTTTCTTAATCTTCTCACTACAAGATATAGACCTTATACCGATGTTTAAAGTGACGAAAATACAAACAAGAAACTTTGCCCCCGTCGTCACAAAAAGCGTCGTTATTAACAACGCCATAGAAATGTCGCTATCGGTGTCGCTATTGGCGTCACTATTGGCGCCACTATTGGCGTCGCTATTAGCGACGCCAATAGCGACGCAACCAGTAAGTTTGCGATGTGCATAGCGACGGCAATAGTGACACGAGCAGTAAATTTGCAATGCTAATAGTGACGGTAACAAGGATAAAAAAAATTTTGTGGTATTGTATGAGAGCCATACAAAATAGTTTCTGCACTACTATATACAAAGCACTTCCAAACAAAAAGAATGTATACTGGAATCATAAAACTGATACATGAAATAAATACATGATCGCATTAAAAGCGATTGGTACAATCATGAAAGGATATCACTAATACATAGAAAATGTCTACATAGATCAGACAACTAAAAAATAAAGGTGTGTGAGCTCCAAGGATCCAAGGGCGAGCTACAAATCCTCGTCCCCCGAAAGCTCGTCCCGCCGCAAAGGAGCATCGAACGGATTCTGTAGAAAAAGAAACAACATATCAATCCACTATACAATAATGCATTCAAATATCTCATGGTAACTACGAACAAGAAAGATGAGTGACTTACAGGACCGCCACATCTATACAATCAGTCGATCAATGCATTGAGACCCTGCCTCTCTGCATATCGATTCTCAAGGCCTTGCGGATCGCAATTTGTAATGGAGTGTTGCAAAGAAAACAAAATGCTAACTGTTAGAAACATGATTGTCAGTACAAAGAATATTTCAAAAAAACAAACAAGAAAAACAAAAGAAAAACTTACAAAGTCTTCCAAATATGTCTTGTGGCTACCACTCCCAAGATGATGGACCACTCCAGCCTCAAGTCCTGCCCTTGCTGCCTCACGCTGCTGACTCCAACGTCCTAGAGAATCTGTAGCCTCCTCCCTCAGTCGGCGCCGGTCGTCTGCATCTAACCACTGGGGCTTTGCAGCCCCACTCTTGATTGCCTTGCGTACGTTGGATTGTCTATGTGACATGTATGCACGCATGCAATCCATCATCCAACCTGTAGAGAATCTATCTACTGCGGCTGGCACCAGAAACTCCTTGTGCAAGGATGCTATTATGTAGTCCTTGCTCCCCTCCGGTATGTTCTTCCAATGATCCAGGACGTTGTGCCGAAAAACATGTTGGCACAACTTTCTCATGCGAGCCATCACCCTCCTCCCCTCATCATTCATGATGATGGCTCCTGACCTACTATCGACCAGATATCCATAACCCCTAGGAGTCTGCCTAAGATGGGTCCTCTCCCATCTGCATCCACTCTCCTGGGCATATCCAGGAGACCCCTCTACATCCGGTGTATCGACGGGGTAACCTCTCTCCGAGTGGCACCCAAAGGGATGGCACCCAAAGGGGTGCCACCTACTGATGGCTGCGCAAAAGCCAGAGTAACTGGAGTAGACGTCCCCACAGGTGTGACAAATCCTGGAGGTGACGCAGCTCCAGCTGAACGACGAGACAGAGATACCACATCCGTGTCTCCACAGCAGCATCCCCCTGATCCCGATGCAGCACTACAACAGAAACGAGGCATAGACACGCACGTTAGACGCGCAAAGTCGAGCGCCTCTATCAGAGTGTCTATAAATGCATGTAAAGGTGCGTGTAAATAGACGCGAATTTTGCGTCTATATATCCGCGCAAATAGACGCAAATATAGACGCGCTATCAGACGCACAATTATTTAACCACCTAAAATTAGCAATTCACATAATTGAAGAACCAAAGTTAATAATTATTTAACCACCTAAAATTGATTCTTGAGCATGCACATGTGCGCATGATAAAAACCATAGAATTAAGAATACACATTGAATCATTGAATTAAAAAAATAGAGTTAATAATTACTTTTTCATTGCTCTCTAATGAATGGCAGTTCCTCCAGTTGACAAGCCTGATATAAGTAATTAGCAGAAAGCGACAAAAACCTTACAAATAGTAGTAAGCATTGCAATATGTATCTCGTAATTTCTCTATGTAATTGAAGATGATAAAAGATACTTGCTTTTTATTATGGAAAATTCAATGCTTGCTTTAAAATTGACTATTGATTCTTGAATATGCGCATGTGCGCATGATAAAAAGCATAGAATTAGGAATACACATATAATGAATCAATAAGCAAATTAAGTATGTTACAGTGAATGATCCATCTCATCTTCAATGAGATCAGCCCTTGCTAAACTATCTACTTCTAGGTCTATGTTACCAAGAGGTAATGAAACAAATAAGTCTATCCCACTATCAGATGTGTTGCTATATTGCTCAATAACTTCATCAATATCATCGACAATCACATTATTGTCTTCTTCTGTGTTTCCTTGAACATCATCGCAAGGTTCATCTTGTACTATATCACGCATATCATCCATTATGGTGTCATCATGCACATCATCATTATTTGTTGGATTATCATATGCTATCTCCATGTCGGTAATATTACCATATATTGGTTTTGAACGATTAGATATAGGGATGACATACCACCATCGGTTATTGTTTACCATTGGATGATACACAACCTGTATTTGAAAAACAAAAGCAAAAAACTTAAGTACTTATTATATTGTATATATGTATCACATGTATACATATAAAAAAATTAGCCTTTGCATATATACCTGCTCGCATTGTTGAGGTAGTACTAATGTGTCATTCTTGTTTTGGTGAAATTTTGTAGAGTCAATGATTACAAAACCACTTGGATGACGTCTGATTGTGCAATGCTCACCATTTGTTACCACTTCTTTAAACCACTTCACATCCAGTACATATATAAAGAATCCGTCTGAAGTCAAGCTTCAGAATATCTTGGATCAAGCCACAATAACCTTCCATGGTACCATTGGCAGCCTCGAAGTGAGCAAGGACACCACAATCTTGGGTATTTCTCTTTTCATCTATACGTTGAGTTTGAAGATGTTTATCCTCACACCAAAGTGCATTGAATAATGTGCACTAGTAGTAAAAGATAAAGGATCACACATGTCAATTATTTATATAAAATAAAACTTATAGAAACAAATTAATTGATAGTATGTCTCACCTTTGATAAGCAACCTCGTGCGTATTCCCACTCTTCTTGAGATATATTAATTTCCTCCTCTTTTTCCATTCTCTCCATTTCCTCATGTAATCAATCTATGTCAATATGACAAGGGAGCACATTCAGATGATCTGGAAATGAGACATTATGTCCATATCTAGTGCAAAATTCTTGTCTTTTGCTTTTTCCTCTTGCCCTTGCTTCATTATAAAGTGTCACCCATTTTCTCATAACATCACTATTGAGCACACAAAAACTATTTAACTTACGAAGTTCTTCTTTTGTTAGCACTTTACTCATTCCTTTTCCTTGAGGTACTATAGAGGTCATCCTCAAGTCTTCATCATCTTTCCATAGTCGTGGTTGAGAGGGATCCACTTCAGCAAGATATTCAAAAATATAAACAAGGGATGATTGCACTAACCAACCTCAGCCATGCTTCTTAGGGCGTGCTTTTTGCCTCACAAAGTCTTTCAAGGTTTTCATGAAGTGCTCAAGAAAAAACATCCACCTTACATGAACTGCCCCACAAAGTGTGATCTCATCAATCAAATGTACGAGTAAATGTAATTGAGTAGTTAAAATGGATCAAGGAAAAATTTCCTCCACCAAACAAACCACCTCAATAGATAATACTCGAGCATCTTGCAATGTGTTTGGATCAATTTCCTTCGAGCTCACGTATCTATCAAGATGTATTTGAGAATTTTTTATTTTTGTGTAGAAATTCAAAGATATATAATGAAAAAATACAATGTATACACACCTCACAAGCTCTTCCATCTTGTAAATGATATCACGTACATCTTTCGAGGCACAATGGGATATGTTGGAATACGTACAACCTTCATACAACGGAGTAGATGATGCTACATATAGTGGATCATCTGGCTTCGTAGAGTGACCTTCTCCCTGAACCAGTTGTGAAAATAGATGGTGTACCTTGTTGTCCAAAATCTCATCCTCTACGACTTGATGGGGCATTTCATGAGGACTACTATCATGGTCGTTAGTCTCTACTCTTCTTGAAGACTCTGGCTCCTCGCGTTGAGGTTTTGCAGCCTCTCGACGCCCGGGAAGGAGCATCTGAGGATGTGGCACCGCATCCTGCTCAACCACAAAAGGGAGTTTCATGTATGTTGATATATAATTCCCGTAACATAGACTAGCAATCTTAGTGGTAAAAAAAAACAATGAATACTGGTGATTTTTCTTGGTCCCATTCTCCATACAAGCTGAGGTGTGACATTGCAATTCAACGTGCTCGAAAAATCCACCCTCGACAACGATCACACATGCATCTAATTTTTCATCGTAGCTATGCATCTCGATTATGAAAACGCAATGTTTCATCCTCACTTGAGGATGTGCTCATTGACTCACCAGCTTGCATCGCACTAGGTGATGACGACGTCGACATGATTAAACCTAATTCATGACAACATCAAAATATTTGTCCATCATATGTTTACATAAGATCTTAATTTTAAATACACAAAAATCATCATCTTAAAACTTATCTTAACTTATCAAAACTTAAGAAGAATTCACTATCAAAACTTATCTTTTTTTTAAAAAATCATGATAAATCCCAAATGCGCGTGTACATCCACGTCTACCTACGCGTCTATACTCGTGTCTACATTCACGTCTACACTCGCATGTATCTGAACAACAGACGCACATATACACGTAAAAATAGACGCACACGTCAAAATTCAAACCATATTTAAATCATTTCTTTTCAAACTGCGCCTTTCCTTTCCTGCGTTTCTTGCGGTTTTGAAGCTTGAGTTGCTGGTGTGTGTGCTCTGCAATGCACATGCGATGATACACGCACTGCAGAGAAGTTTGACCTATAGTGTACACGCGATTTTAGACGCACATTGACCTGGGATACGCGTCTGGCAGCGCGTCTGTGCTGCAGGTTAGATGCGTAAATAGACGCACATTGACCTGCGATGTGCGTCTGGTAGTGCGTCTGTGCTATAGGTTAGATGCGCAAATAGACACACATTGACCTGGGATACACGTCTGACAGCGCGTTTGTGCTGCATGTTAGATGCACAAATAGACACACTGGACAGAAGATGAACAGCAATGTTATGTCAAAGGCTTAAAAACTGCAATGTTATGTCAAAGGCTTAAAAACTGCAATGTTATACTTTTATACACATTAAAAACTGCAAGGTCCTATTGTGTGACATCACCTAGAGCATAATCTTGTTGCGTGGTATTGATTAACTCCTAAATAGAAGTCTAGTTAGATCTAAAAGTGACAAATTAGGAAATGGTATACTTTTATACACATTTATACAAACATTACATTCTTTACATAAAGTGAGATTGAAACTCGTGTGTTCTACATGTGGATCTCATGAATTAGAGCCCTCACCTAGGCATATAGGCCTCAATGTGCCCTCTACTCTATGGATAGTCACCTCCACCCCTCATCCATGAGTTGCTTGTACCGCACAATATCCTTCTATGTTTTTTGTATGTAAATAAATTTGTCTTTTTCGTGTGTTTTTTTTGCAGATGTCATATCCTGGTTCATCTAGCAATGGCCCAGATGTGGATCGTATGAATGATACATTGGCCTCCTTTGGCAAGGGGGTCAATGCATTTTTTGGAGGTTTTCCTAGTAGGAAAGACTTCATGGGAGAGATGACCAGACACCTTGGCCGCTCTCCCACAGTGGACGAGGTGTTTAGTGTCATGTCTGGGACGCCTCTAGCGTCTTTGCCTGGCACTACTTCCCAGACTCCACATGCAGGTACTCCACATACACGTACCCCATATGCAGGTACTCCACATACAGGTACTCCATATGCATGTATTCCATATGCAGGTACTCCATTTGTAGGTACTCCACATGCTCCACGTGCATCGGCTGAAGCACAAGCATCTGCAAAAGCACGTGCATCTGTAGAAGCACGTGCATCCAGCGAGGCAAAGGGCAGTCGACAGAGAGGAAGGAGGGAGAGTCAAGGGGGAGGACGAAGATTGTGTGGGGGTTGCCTAAGAGGTGGTGAGGGATCACCCTCGCCAGTAGATCATGTAGAGGAGGTTGTACGCCATTACTATGGAGTTGCAGATGCCGGTGGCATCTTTCATGATGATGAAGGAAGGGATGTAATGGCGTACATGAGGAGCGTCGTGCATGCGACGTATAAAGATTGTTTCATTGCCTTCAAAAATAAAAAAAGCGGCTTGTGGCAGGAGGTGTTGAGGGCAGTCCTTAGGAGATACCCAAATCCTGAGGGTCAACGATTCTCGGATGATTGGGGACGTACAAAAGTGAGGGATATGCTTCACAACAAAATATCCCACCTCATGACACGAGCCAGGGACTCGAGGGATGAAGAAAATCCAAGTGCAGCTAAAAAGACTAGAGGGGGTAAGTTTGTTACTTCACCTACTGTAGGACCCTCTTTGAGACCAGGGCCAGAACGACAGATGGAAGATGCTCAAAAGAGAGAAAAGAGGCAAGAGCCTAGAGAGAGAAAGCAACCAGGGTTTAGATTGATGTCTGATATTGAGACATCTACAGACATGAAGAAAATATTTAATGATAAGATACTTGGCAGTGAGGTGACTTTCACTATTTCTGAGGTTTTGGGCATCTCGAAAAGAGAGTTTCAAGATTAGTTCCAAGAGGTCCTGAAGAGGAAAAGACATGCATTGCCTACTACTGATACACAAGGAGTTTTGATTGGGGAGTTGGATGAGGATGAGGATGAGGTTATGGTTGAGAATGCTTCTATTTTTCCATAGATAGAGAAGAGAGTTCAGCCTATGCACTGTGCTGAAACTGATGAACCTGTCTTGATACCGCGTAGTCACTTTTCGCGGAGTCATTGGGCTAGGGCAACTACAGAAATGATGGTAAAAATTGGAGAGAAACAGGTGCCTTATGTTGCTTTGGTGGATCATGGTTCAGAGATTAATCTCGTAGTTCGTGGAGTTTATGAAAGTAACAGATGGCCTATGGATGTAGAGCATGGGTGGCGTATGAGAGCCGCCAACAACACTACATGTGATTTGTATGCTGCTTGTCCCAGTGTCAGGGTTTCTATTGGAGATGTAGAGGAGGATTTCCATTTCTTTGTGCAGGATTCATGCTCTTATCCCATAATTCTTGGACAGCCATTCATCACAGAGATGCGTATGGAAACAAAGGTAATGGATGATGGATCTGCTTATGCACGGATTCACAACAAAGATGGTATGAGAGCAGTTCAGTTTATGACTGTGTGTGTGAACCATGTTAGAAACAGGGATACTCTTAGTAATGCACCTTTTCCCACTGTGAGGGATTCGGGTTTTCATTAGGTACCACAGTTTCACGAGACGACGGTGGTACAGAGCAGAGGAGATTGGAGTTCTCGCCTCCTGGCAGCAGTGTTTTCTCCTCCACTTTTGTTGGGATTTCAGCAAACAGTTCGATGAGTTATCAGAAGACTTCTAAGTTGCCTAGAACTGCCAGGCAGTACATATGTAGGAAGGAGAAAAATTTGAAAAATGCAGGAATTTTAGAGGATGATAAGCACATAGATGGGATGTATGACAGTATGGTTTGTACAGATACGATGACACAGATGGAAGATATGCTGAAAGCTCATATGCAGAGTTATCACAGTAATGTATTAGTGCAATCCCTAGACATGTTTCAGGAAATTGGAGCTTTTGTGTCACAAATTGAGTCAGAGGCTGAGGTGATTCAGCAAAAAGTATTGAGTGCTGAAGAAATTCAGCAAACGGAGTTTCTGGCTGATTATGATCAGCTTACAGAGACACAGAGGGCTGAAAACTTTCAGCCAACAGAGTTTACTGCTGAAATATTTTAGCATCCAGAGTTTAGGGCTGTTCCTATGCAGTCCATAGAGCAGAGGGCTGAGGATATTCAGCCATTGGAGTGCACAATTGCTGATTTACAGCAAGATTTGAGTAATGCAGAGGATCATAATGAAGCCAGGGTTGACACGAAATACAAGACTGTGGATAAGAAGGTGAAGTCGGTAGCTGTACCGCCTCCACCTGATAGTGATCAGCAAATAGAAAGGGCTGCTAAATAGCCAATTTTTAGGAATTCGGAGCATATAGGCCATAAATTTTCAGCAGAGACTCTTGCTGAATTGAAAATTGGAAATGGTAATTTCTTGCTATCCACAGAAAAGCAATGCTTTCAGGAGATGCGTGAGTAACATGGAAGGGGGTTTTCTTTTTTCCCGGATGAGATTGGATGTGTGAATCCAGATATTGTTGCTCCTATGGTGATCTTTACTATTCCTCATATTCCTTGGAACCTCCGACCTATTCTAGTGCCTAAGGCACACCTGCCAAAGCTGATTGATTTATTGAATGAGAAAATCAGGATCGAAATTCTTGAGCCTTCATCTGCACCATACTCAAACAGGTGGTTTACGATTCCAAAGAAGAATGGTACTCTCTGATTTATATAGGACATGCAGCTAGTAAACAGAGTTACTATCAGGAATGTTGATATAGGTCTAGTTGTGGATGAGTTTGCAGAAGCATTTGCTGGACGTGCCATCTATTCTTTAGGTGATTTGTATTCGGAATATGATCAGTTTCAGCTGGCTTTGGAAAGCAGGGACATAACCACTATGAGAACTCCTATTGGGCTTGTCAGGATGTGTACCTTGCCTCAAGGTGCCACTAATTCTGTTGCGCATATGATGAATGCCATGCATAAGGTCCTTTGTGATTACATACCTCAGCTTACCATGCCTTTCTTGGATGATGTACCCATTAAGGGGTGTGCAGAAGAAGAGAAGAATGAGAGTCTAAATGAGCAGGGATGCAAATACTTTGTGGCTGATCATATTTCAGCTTGTGAGAAGATTTTGGCCAGGTTAGAAGAAGTGAACTTGACACCATCAGGGCAAAAATCTGTTTTTGGAGTAAATGAGGTTGTCATTGTTGGACATATGTGTGGGTATTATGGCAGGAAACCCTCACCTGATAAGGTGGATGCTATAGGAAAGATTATGGAGTATTGTTCTACCACTTCAGAGGTACGGAGGTTCATTGGAGCTTGTGTGTTTTATATGATTTGGACACCCCATTTTGCACACATAGCAGATTGTTTATATCAGCTGCTTCGATGGGGCAGAAATTCTATTGGGATGAGAGCCACACTAGAGCCATGCAAAAATTGAAGAAGTTATTGCAGATTGCTCCTACTCTCAGGAAAGCGGATTATAATTGCGGAAGGCCTATTGTATTGACAGTTGACACTAGTCCAATTGGCAAAGGTTGGGTTGTGGGTCAAGATGATGCAAATGGAAACAGGTATGCTATTCGGTTTGGGACGAAAGTCCTAAACGAGAGACAGAGGAGATATCCGCAAATCAAGAGGGAGTTACTGGGGATTGTTACGGCTCTCAAATGTTACAAGGAGTACTTTATTGGAGCTTCAGTTGTGGTAGAGACAGATTGCTTGCCATTGATTGGTATGATTACGAGTTTCTCTACTCCGGATATAGCTATGCTGAGATGGATTGCATACATCAAGTCATTAAATCCAGAATTTAAACACATAGCAGGAAAGGATAATCCAGTGGCAGATATGTTGTCTAGAGCCAGATATGATGATGAGGAAATACTACTTGTAGAAGAGGATGATGCAGAAATTTCAGCCACTATGGTTGATCATGTTTGCCATGTCTATGATATTGTGGCTTTCATAGAAGAACTCTATGTTGGAGATTGGTTGCAGATTGGGAAGTACCTTAGTACACTAAGCAAAAGAGATGAATAGATAGATGAAGAGTTCAAGAAGATCAGAAGAAAAGCCTATGGTTATTTTCTCAAGGATGGATTTCTTTGGAAGCATCCGAAGAAAAGAGGCGGATTACCTTTGCGGGTTGTCTGCGATAGAGAGACACAGTTACAGGTGATGAGGGAGTTTCATGAGAGTCCTTGGGCTGGTCATAGAGGAGTGTGGGCTACTTATGAGAAAATCAAGGAGAAATATTGGTGGAAAGGCATGTATAGAGATGTTTCTCACTTTGTAGAGACTTGCAAAGATTGCTAGATGTATTCGGTAGTGCGTCATCAAGATGAGCTTCATCCGACCTATCCACTATGCATTCATTATAAGTGGGTAGTTGACTTGGTTACTATGCCTATGGGTCTATGGAAGATGAGGTATATTGTTTTGGCTAGAGAGGATCTTACCAATCATGTTGAGGGCAGATCTTTGAGAACGAAGACCACTAGTGCAGTGTGTAAGTTCTTATTGGAAGAAATTTTCTGCAGGTATGGCTGTGTGGGTAAGATCACTGCGGATCGCGGTGAATTGGATGCAAATGAAGCTAGGGAGTTTTTCTCTCAACTAGGAATCAAGTTGGCTCTAACCACAGCATACAATCCAGAGGGAAATGGGAAGAGTGAAAGAAGGAATCCGCCGATAGTGAAAGCATTAGCCAAAGCATGCAGAGGACGGATTGGAGAATGGCCGAAACTTCTACCATTTTCTTTGTGGGCTGATCGAACGACTCATAGTGTTACCACAGGATATATGCCCGCAGAGTTGATGTATGGTCAGAAATCGGTTATGCCAACTGAGACTTGTGCTTTGAATTGGTCAGTTTTACCTTGGCAGGAGGATTTGATGAGAGAGGAGCTTTTAGCTCGACAATTGGAGAGAAGACGAGAGGATATTCAGCTAGCTATTGACAGGTTGAAGGTTGCTAGACTAAGAAATAAGGACAGGTTTGATAGCAGGCATCGCTTGCGACCTAGAGCAATAGAAGAGGGAGACTGGGTATTAGTATTTGATAGTAGCCTTGAAAATGAGCATACTGTACTTCGGAAGATGGTGAAAAGATGGTTTGGGCCGTACATAGTCAGACATGTCTTTGATAATGCAACATATGAGTTGACAGAATTGGATGGACAATGCTTAGAGTGCCTATTGCTGGAAAAAGAATCAAGATTTTCAAGAAAAGAGATGATGAAGATTATGCATTGGAAGAATTTGCAAGAGAAGAGCAACGAGAAGAAACTTCAATGGAAGAGATAGATGATATGACAAATAATCTTGTTGATATACCGGAAATGTACAATGAAGAGATTGATCTGTTTGTGGATCTTGATGATAACGATCATGGGTAGTTGGCCCATCCGGAGGATGCGTAGGATTAGAGGGGGTGGATGTCGTATTGCTGCGCATTCGAGGTGTGAAATCCACCCAAAAGTTGTGTGTGGGAGTTGATATTTTGTACATACTTAGTTGTTATGTTTGCATCTTTATTTTGCATGGTAATATAGTAAAGAGGGGTCTTTTACTATCTTTTCTTTCAGCTGGGGTTGCACCTAATAGGTCATCCTTCAATAATGGTGGGCATGAAGGGGGATGCTTTCAGCCTATGTTGAGCAGGGTCAAGGTGAGAAGGCATTATAATTATACAAACAAATGCAAGATGAGGGCATCTCACCAGATGCTATAACTTTGGCCTGGATTTTTGAGAGCATGTGGAAACATTGGAAATACAACTAAGGGGATCAGGATACCGCAGATCTTTGGAAATTCTTGTCGTATTTGAATGACACATTACCATAAATAACATCAGTTGAAGATCCTCATTGTGGTCAAATTCCTAACTGGTCCCTCTAACATCTCTACAACTGGTTTGAAGTGGAATATAGATAAGTGTTTTTCACATTTTGGTGGCGTTATCATTACATCAAACATTCCTGAGAGCAACAAAGTGACTGTACAAGCAGATACTGATTTGGTCTGGACAATAGAGCTACAGCAACTCTATGATCAACTTCGAAACACTATTGCTTTTTCTGGTTAAAAAAAAAGGGCCGCTTTTCTAGGGCCTATAGCGGAAGGAACAGAGGATTGGGGGAGAAAAAGCATCATGGGAAGAGGATCGAGGCTCTAATTACACGAATTCAGCAGACAAAGAGGATTGATTATTCTCAGTAATGGGGGAATCGAATTTGGGGGGCGTGAGAAAGAAAAAGCAGAAAAAGACTATTTTTGAAAGGGGAGTTTTTGGAGGCAAAAGGACGAAGAAGAAACGATAGCTATAGGGGAAGACGAGCCAGAAGGAGAAGACAAGCCAGAAGGGGAAGACAGGGACGACATAAATGAGACAACAGTGGAATATGAGGATGAAGCTGAAGACTGATTGAATGCAGAAGACGATGATGGAGTGGAACAGTTTTTTCTTTAATGACTGCAATAGAGTGTGGAAATGCAAGTGATGAATCACATGCAGAGGACAAATTCTAAAGGCGAAATCGACAGAGGAGGAAGGGGAACAGCCATGGCAGTGGTGGGAGAGAAATGCATGCGCTCTACCATGAGCGCTCTTGACGAAGCCAACCAAGCCATTCACACGTTCACAGGACCTTGGTTCGAGTGCAATCATAATCAAGATGGTTGCTGAGGATCTAGAAGCTGAAAATCAGACAGAACTCGTTAAGGAGCGAGCGTCATCCTGAGAAGCATTGAGGAGATCTTTCTGGATTACAAGGGCAGGCGGGCATGCTTGATCAAGGTTCTCACTTCAGATGTGGAGGAGTTCTACGACGAATGCGATCCAGAGAAGGAGAACTTGTGTCTGTATGGGTATCTGGATGAATCTTGGCAAGTCACCTTACCTGCAGAAGAGGTTCCACCTAAGCTCCCAGAGCTTGCTCTAGGCATCAATTTCTCAAGAGATGGGTTGGAGCGCAAGGACTGGCTCTCGTTGGTAGCAGTACACAGTGATGTTTGGCTTCTCTCTGTTCCATCCTTCTATGCAGCATGATTTGACAAAAATGATAGGAAACGCTTGTTTAATATGGTTAATGAGCTTCCAACAGTGCTAGAAGTAGTGAGTGGCAAGAAACCAACTAAGGAGAAATCATCTGTCAGCAATTCAACATTAAGAAATTTGTATGCCATCACTTTGATTGCAATTCACTTTCTGAGTGTCTCTCTTTGAGCCTGCCGATGCCGTTGGTTTCTTGAAATCTCTCTAACGTCACCTTCTGTGGAGCTGTTATGAACTTGCTGCTTCTTTGACGGCCGTGTGGTGGATTTTCCCTTGACGACACCTTCTTTAATGCAACGGAGTTTGCAGAACTAGATGATCTTCTGTGGCGCAGGACTGGATGATCTTCCATGGCAGAAGGTGGAAAATTTTGTTTGTATATGTAGTTCATATACTCACTGTGCAATGTCACCTTTGTCAACATCTTGAAAGCTTGTGTAGCAGTAGACAACATTAAGTTGATTCATGATGAGGAACAAGGAACATAATGATTGTAGGGAATGCTCAACATGGTATTGGTGACTATGCCCTGGATCTCTTTGAAAAAAAAAAAACAGTGGCAACCCTTGCTGGAAATCTTATATGTATCTTATGGTGTTAGAGAGCTTGCTAGAGACAAATCTATCCTTCTGCAGAGTCATAGATTCCAGCAGTGAAGTATTGCTATAGAGTTTGTTAAATTGGCGCAGGGTTTAATAATTTCTGATCAGAAACTGGCCTTTGATTTTACTAGAACTGGTGATGCTTGGATTCAATAACTCTTCAGGTTGTGAACAACAAGTTTATTGAGCAGATGCATGTTAAAACAACAATCTTTGCATTCAATATGAAGAGTATGGAGTTTATTGTTGCATAGCCTCATCTCACTTGTTTAATCTTCTATCTTGAAATTTCTCAAGAACCTCTCTTGTTGCGACTTTATTTTAGAAAAACCCTTCGACAACATGCCCGTAAGTTTTTCTCTATGTTCAAAAATCGCGTCTAAATGTGCGTGTATGAGGCATTTTTGTTGTAGTGCAGTCCCTTCCTTTGGCCCAAGTCATGAGCATCGAGATCGTCTGCTCGAAGCCGAAGCATCCTATCGTGCTGAAGCAGATCTAGCAAAGCGCCGTGACGAAGAAGGAGACAGCTCCTGGTCTGCCATCTCTCTGAATCTCGCGAGCTGGTCTGGAGACATGCGTGCAAAGATGTCCTGCAACTCCTCATCGCTCATCCCTCGACTCATCTTGAAAATGTCACCTGCACAGATAAAAAATGGTGTTAGAATAATCAATTTAAATTATGCAAAGCACAATAATATAAATCATTTTTAAAAAATCCCTCTTAAAATGCATATCTTATGTACCTTTATAAGAGATTGGTCAACGAATTGAGTAAGTGGATGCTCCAAGTATGAAGTATCCTATGGTCCCATGTTAATCTCCTGACACAAGGTCAATAGACATGTCACCATAAAAGAATGAGTCCGCCTTGTTCTCAAAAAATTATTGGACTCTTGTATTTCCATCATTTTAGCCAATGCTGGATCCAAGCTTTCGACGGCCTCCATCCCTTGTAATATCGACCCCTCTATTTGCATATTATCTTTATCTATGGTCGGAAGATCACTTTGATCATATACTCTCGTACTGCGGGGAGTTGAAGGTATAACATACCACCATCGAGGTTGTCGGGGGTTTGGATAGAAGATTACCTGTTCACAAACATGTACAAAGCAAGTTCAAACCATTGTGACATAAACCATGTCGTATTACAATTAGCAAGCAAATGACTCCATGCACCTGTTCACAATGGGCCGGCAACACAAAGGTGTCGCGCAATTCCGTCCATTTTTTTTCGGAATCTATTTCGAGAAATCCCGATGAACCTTGCCGAACTGTTGCTCTAGCTCCTCCAAGTACCACTTTGAACCACTGCACATCGAATAGTATCATGGAGAAGCTACGGTAATCCACCGTAATAATACTTTGCAAGTTCCCAAAATACTCCATCTCATCCACAACCGTGTTCGGATCCATTGCTCATTGTCAGCTCTCTTGCTCGAACCTTGCCATGACACCACAGTCCATTGTGGAGCTCATTTTCTCAATACGCTCCACGCGAAAATGCCGTCCGCGCGATCACGCTGCACTATATATTTTGTACTGTACATTGAAACACTCAAATTAGATGTCGCATATAAAATTTAGATTGTTTGTCTCCTTTGGCATTGACCGTATAGATTGGCCTTGCGAGTGGTGGATTGGCTCCTGCACTCCATCCATCGCACGCCCATGAACTCTTCTAATTGGCCGCAAAGGGTGCACTCCCCCTTGGGATGAGACATCACCTCCCTGGATAGAAAATTTGCCAACAAGACCCAATCTTATTGTGTATGGTTTTCAATTAGCTTGCGAGTACAATGCATGATTAATATTAACTTCAAATTACCGTGTGTTGAAAATTCGCAATCGCCTGATCAATGATCTCAGATTGAAACTTGCCAAATCGTCGTACGTGTTCTATAGACAATCGGCTTTTTTGTCTAATTGCCAACTTACATTGAGAGCAAGGACATGGGACACGCTGATTAAGATACACCTCGCGATCTTGAACAATAAGACCTTCTTCGTTTTCCATCTTATCTACATTACAACAAACGAGGCTCAAATGGATAGCTTTATGGAGATGTATGTCAAGTTGCAAGTTGACCATAAGCTCTTGCTTGAGAGGTTTTAGCCTCTGCAAGAGCTTGAGAAGCAAATTTTGTAAAACATTGAGGTTGATATGGATGCATCCATGGTGTTGAAATCTAAACTTCAAGATATAAGAAATGCTTTACTGATTGATGTAAAGAATGCATTTGACATAGTAGGTGAGAGATTTATTGATGTTATATCTCGGCCATATACCATGCTCAAGGATTTGTTTGTCCCAGTAGATAATTATTCATTATTGTAAAAAAAAAAACATTGGTTCATAAGGTTCATGAGTCGAAGACTAAATGTTTGGACTTGACTAAAATATTGGATAATGCCTTAGATGCTAAAAGGAAAAGTGATGAATATGTTACTTCATCATTGCAACAAAAAGATTGGTGACAAGGATGCTATGATTAATGAAGTTCTTCACGAGGTGAATATAGAGTTGAAGGGGATGGAACACGATTCTTCTTTGGGATTTAATGGTGATAAGTCAATTATTGAGGTGTCCTCTTGTACAACCATTATACCTTACATACCTAGCTACGGTCTCTAGGTTATGTACTTTGAGTATCTTAGAGGGGCTCTACTAGGATTACTTATACAACTGCACTAGAGGGCTTTGAGTATAAGTAATCCATTTATGAGCATCATTGAGGATCTCTTAGTCTAATAATAAATCAGTCTCAACAAAAAGCATCTTAGAAATGTGGTTTTTTTGTCCTAGGTCCATGTATTAAAATCAATGCCATCTATGAAATTTATCAACTATAGTAATAAAAACTAACGTGTCCCCTTAGTATCATCCAGGACACGTCTTAGCAGTCCATCAGAAAGGATGTCTAGAAAGCTCCGCCCGGCACTCCCATGGAATGTTATGGGACTTGCGATCTAGGTCTTTCCGCGTCTGCCACGTAGCGGAGGTATCCTGGCCGTTTCCACTTAGGATCGACCGGAATTAGGGTTTTCCTGACTGGTCATTAACTAACAGCAACTAGCGTCGAACCCGAGCGAACTACTTTACGCAGAAACGCCAGGTCCGAAGCAGATTCACGTTGCACTTGGTTCAAGGAGAATGGGAAACGAGAGGGATGCAAAGCTCAACCTCTCTACCATAAGGCATAGTCCCATTCTGTTCCCCTAAAACAGCGTAAATCGGATGAGACATAACTCTAGGTCATTGCTTCCATTATTCGTTTTGATGATCATCCCGCTGTTCTTCGAGATTTTTGAGAAAAGTTCCTGGCTAACCGGGACCACCCAACCGTAGGACGAACCCATGGCCCATCCTCCCCAATTTCCTCAGTTTGTTTTTAGTTATGTAATTATCTAACACATTGATTTGACATATAACAATCAGCTTCTTTAATTAATCCATTAAGCATTGGTTCCTTCATGTAATCTTATCACGTGACATAGAAAACAATATCAAGCAAGTTCTTTGTTAACATTTTATCATTTTATCTTTGAAATACAATGAGTTTCGCATGTAGGCTGTCCATAATCCCTCGAAGGCTATCCAGTAATCCGCAGGGATCACTTTTCCAAGCTTCTGCCCTAAACTAGTATGCGGGCCTCGAGATCCAATCCCGAGTCACGTTAGCTTCTTGTGCAGGACCGGGAAGGCGAGGGATTTACGACCAGAGCCCCCCTGGCACCCAAGCGTCCTCCTGCTCCAAGTAGAGCTCAACAGAGAGACCTCTCGCGTTGGGTTTGGTCCACGTTCCCGGCGCGGTCAACAACCCTCTTGGTTAGGGTTAGGCAGGCAGTCGGGGGTAACTGAAACTGCCTCTTCCTTCAGGCCTTTAACCTGAAGTATAAGTACTCATTTAATTTTTAATTCATAATTCAAACAGAGCCCTAAAATCTCTAGCAAGCACAAACATTTCCATTAATCAACCGTGTTGTTTGGCAAACTGCTAAGGAAGTGTTCTTTCCATTTGAGTGTATCAGCACTCGTTCCCAAGGTGTCTTGTAAATTGGCAAGATCCTTTACGTTCCGGTATAGGGTGTACCTTATTAACCCAACTTGATCAATCCTAAAGTTCCTTAGATACGCTAGTTTCCGGTTTACAACTTTCCTTATTTAGAAGGATATCCAAAAATACGTCATTTTGCAAGATAACTTGCGTAGGGATCTGCCATCCTTGTTGAGGATATTTACCCTTTCTCCTTGTGAATCAATCACAAGACTAAATGATTTCGTACTTGCTGCGCAAGTCCTGCGATGGAATAATCCGTTTTAGATCCTTTAAGTTGACGTATGTCAGACCTAGGGTTTCTTTTTAAGAATCTCAGGGACAACCCTAGTTCTTTATACCCTACAATAAGGAAAGTAGTCAAATGCTTAGGGTATGAATATTTCTTTGGTCTTTAAATCATTTCCAAGGCATATTTTTCTCTTCAGCATGGTATTTCTATGTTTAGATTGGTTTGGTTATGTTTTGGAAGGTAATATTAATCGCTTTGTCACGGTTTTGCTATCCTTGTGATAGTTTACTTTTCAGTCAATACAATTCAATTTAATCTTCCTTTTTCCTTGCAGAGGAACTCATGCCAAATAACAATAATTTCCCTTGCTAAGATGTGCAATTAGCAATGATAACTTCCTAGTAATTTGAGCAATGAAAGAAACCTTTCATGAATTTAATCATTTATAATGATTCGTTGCGAAAAGGAATAAGACTAATGGTGCAAGATACAATTTCTATACCTTTAGGATTTAACTGAAATATACTACTATAGTAAATAGATAATCTTGCTTGTAATTTATAATGCATGATGCTATTCGAAGAAAACTAAGTTCTATACATTATCATTCATTCAAATAAGCTAAACTCCTTCATTACAAATAACTCGGACAAATATATCCTATCCCTAACAATTTCTCTTTGCATGATTGACTTAAAACCGAATTAAAGCCAAGAAGAAAAACCTGGTTTTGGGGTGAGATATCCACATGGATACCGAGAGATGAACCTCCCGCAGCTACTCCTTGGATTTTTTTAGGCGGCATCGTAGTTCGAATGTGAAGATAGCTTTTACTATTTCTTCTGGAATTCCACCGTCTCTCTTTCGAGGCAAGATGTCATTGGTTGGTCACGAGAAGGAATGATAGGACCTTTAGATTCTTAGACTCTTTGGAGAAGAAAAGATTTACAAAGCCTAAGAAGGTCCTATAGGGTCTATACTTAGAAAATTTTTTTATGGGTGAGTGTGGTTTTGCAACCACAAGAACCCTTGGAGAACTTTGACTTGGGGTAAAAGGTATAGAAGGCACTTATTCTCCTTCCTTGCACTTCCTCTATTCCTTCTCTTCTCTACCTCTTTTACTCCTTTCTTACTCCTCTTTATCTTTTCCTCACCCTCTACTTCTTTCACACTACTCCTTTCTCCTTCACTCCTCCCTACTTCCCTTCCTTATATTTTACTTTCTTTCCTTATCCTCTACTTCCCTTCCTTATCTTTTATCTTTTTCCCACTCTTCCTCCCTCACTCCACTCCTTCTTTTCTTTATCTTTTCCCTACTCTTCCTCTTTTACTCCACTCCTTCTTTTCACTCCCTCTACTTTCCCTCTTTTATTCTTCCTCACGGGCTACTTTTTCTCACGGGACAACATCCGGGCCCATGATGATAGTTTGGATTTGGGGTCCAGGGGGGAAAAGAAAGAAGCTTAGGGGGTTGTGAAAAAAGAAAGGGTTATAAGGGGGGGGGGGTGAAAGGGGTTAATAGGGTTATAAGGGGGGGGTGAAAGGGGGCTTGATTAGCCCCCCCTTAGGAAGCTTCTACAAAGAAGCTTCCTTATCACGTGGCAGGAGGGGGGGGAAAGATAATCTGGTGGGGGAAAAAAAAATGAATGTCTGACAGTGGCGCTGTGGAGGGAAGCTGGGGGTGATGGCGGCAGTAGCGGATAGAGGCGGCAACATCAGCCGGCAAAACTTGGGCAGGGTAGCGTATATGATCTCCTCTTCCTCCTCCCTTTTCCATCCAAGCGGACCCCCCTGTTTAAATAGGGGAGGGGAGGGAATCCTCTCCCCCTTACATGTCAGCGTGCATGGAGAGGGCCCTGAGCAAGCTCCAGCAAGGAGCTTGCTGGCCCCCCCCCTCTATCACTTAACGGCCTGTGGCGTCACAGATCAGATCGCGCGCCGCCATGAAAGGTGAAAAAAAAAATTATTTCATATATTACATTCTCTCCCCCTTAGAAGAATCGAGATGTCCTCATCTCGAGATAAACTGGGGATATTGATGGTTGAGAGTGCCTTCATCTACCCAGGTGGCATCCTCTTCGGAATAATCTTTCCACTGGATAAGGCATTCTTTCAAGGTTCTAGATCTTAACTGTCTCTCCCTAACACCTAAGATCCTATCCAGCCTTAGTTCAAGGACTCCTTGACTAGGCATTACGATTTGTAGGTCATCAAGTACATGGTTAGGGTTGGGTACATATTTTTTCAATAGGCTGATATGGAATATGTTGTGAACCTTTAGGTTCTCAGGGAGTTGCAATCTATAAGCATTGGGTCCTAGGCATTTGAGGATTTTGTACGGTCCACAATACCTTGGACTTAGCTTCTTGCAATCTCCTAAGGATAGAGAACTCTTTTTAGGGAGTACGCGAATGAAGACCATGTCTCCTTATTTGAAGACTCTTTCTTTACGCTTCAAATCTGCGTATGCCTTTTGTCTATCCTTGGCCGCTTGTATGTCTTGTCTTATTGACTTTATTTGATCATCCATCTCTTCCAACATCTACCTTGACGCTTCAACCTTTAGGATTGGATCAGAAAAGTTTAGAGGACTTCGACAATCATGACCATATAATGCCTGATAAGGAGTCATCTGAATGCTCTGCTGGTAAGAAGCATTGTAGGCAAATTCAACTAATGGCAAGTATTGAATCCACCTCTTCAGCTCTCGACAGCAGTATGCCCTAAGCATATCCTCGATAATTTGATTTACTCGCTCTGTTTGGCCATCCGTTTGGGGATGGTAGGTGGTGCTAAAACAGAGTTGAGTTCCAACAGCTTCAAAGATAGCTCTCTAGAAGTGTGATGTGAAGCGAGAATCTATATTTTCATCATTATTAGCCGATGTTGGCTCCAAGCTTTCGATGGCCTCCACCCCTTGCAATATCGACCCCTCTATTTATATATTATTTTCATCTTTGCTTGGAACATCGCTTTGATCATATACTCTCGCACTTCGGGGAGTTGAAGGTATAATATATCACCATCGAGGTTGTCAGGGGTTTGGATAGAAGATTACCTATTCACAAACATGTATAAGAGAGTTCAAACCATTGTGACATAATCCATGTCGTGATACAATTAGCAAAAGTAAATGAGTCCATACACATGTTCACAATGGACCGGCAACACAAAGGTGTCGCACAAATCCGTCTATTTTTTTTCGGAATCTATTTCGAGAAATCCAGATGAACCTCGTCGAACTCTTGCTCCAGCTCCTCCAAGTACCACTTTGAACCACTGCACATCGAATAGTATCATGGAGAAGCTATGGTAATCCATCGTAACAATACTTTGCAAGTTTTCAAAATACTCCATCTCATCCACAACTGTGTTTGGATCCGTTGCTTGTCGCCGACTCTCTTGCTCAAACTTTGCCATGATACCACAGTCCATTGTGGAGTGTATTTTGTAAATACGCTCCACGCGAAAATGCCGTCCGCGTGACCACACTACACTATATATTTTAAACTGTACATTGAAACACTCAAATTAGATGTTGCATATAAAATTTAGATACGACAGATTCTAAACCCCTCATCACCTTTGGACTACATCCCCTCGAGAATTCCCACTCCTCCATTGAGACCTCTGTCTCTTCGCAAGACACTGTGGTCAAAGCTCCATGAAACCATCACGTTGACATGAACCGCGGCATCTCCTCCATGCCTTCGGGATATTGAATTGGTCGATGATGCGTACTACGTCGGAATTGAGCTCGCGCTTCCTCTCGATCTTGCCTAGCGATCTGGTACTTGGCGAGCCACGTCTCCATACAAGCATGGTGCAACATACAAAAGCGATTCACCTTCTCCTCCATTGAGGCATCCATTATTTTTTCTACTTCATTTTCAACCACCACATCTCGAGTCAGTCTATCATCATCCTTCAGCGACCATAGCATTTCATTGTATGGTTCCACCATTAGTAGCCATTGTGAAATATGCACTAGCGCCTCAAACACCAACCAACCTTCAGCCATGCTACCTTCTGGCCGAGCTCATTGTTGCATAAAGCCTTTCAGGGTTTTTATGAAGCGCTCCAAGAAGAACATCCATCACGTATGGACAGGTCCAGCAATCTCCACTTCATCTACAAGATGCATAAGAAGGTGGATTTGTATTGTGAGCATGCTAGTGGGTAGGTATTTCTCAAAGAGGCAGACCGTCTCCACTACTCCCCGCCTCACGGATTCAAAAGAGGACGTCTTAATCTTCTTCTGTGAGATCCATTGCATCAAAGTTGAAAACTTGTAAATGGCCCCTCGTATTTCTAGAGTAAGACATCCTCAATCGCGATTGGTAGTACAAAGTGCCACAAATGAGAAAGCATTATGAAGAATGGCTACATTCCAACTAGCATAATGCGCACGCCAATTACAATCCATTTGTAGTACAAATCTGACATATCTTATACCAGTCATGGGATTTTAGCCCTGATAATTTTTCGTCTTTAGAAAATGCGGACCTGAAAGAATGCATCATACCCGTCGGAGTGCGGATAGACTTGATTACTTGCTTCACAATGTGCTCTTCTTTAGTGGATAAAACCCAAGGAGCGCGAGGAAGCTGCACGCGACCATCAGCACTCAACTGCGGCCAAAACGCCTCCATATTACCTACCTTCTTCAAATCCATTCATACCCCTATAGTGTCTCTCTTTCCTGTGATGTGGTTCCATGACAAGCTACCTATATTCTTGAAAATATGCATGGGATCCAATAAGTGGTTGACTTATAAGTGGGTCCAATATGGCAACTCGTAGAAAACCGAGAACCGCTGCATTCCATTTGGATGTGATTCTGCATGGACCATTTTCAGCTCGTACTAGCTTGCGGCGTTCATACGTGTTGGAGGTCATTCAAGGAAACCTTCCCTGAGTTCATAATCCTCTGGCAAGAAAGCAATCTGTCCTTGATATACCATCTTCTTCATGGTTTGTGACCTTCGGGAGTCTAATTGTGGCCTGCACAATGGACATGCATGATAACCTTAGGTAACCAGACTTATTTCAACACTACGACCTAGTGAATACTTGCTTGAACGAGATAAAGTATAGATATTACCAGCAAGAACGGAGGCCTACTCACCTAAGCACTCTCGGAATCCTGAAAGTCATGCATCGTCCACATGAGAATGGCTCAAATATTGGCTGACTATCGATCATCGCACCTGCTCATATCTTGCACGGTGACCCCCTTCTCCTACAAAATCTCAGGCTCATCGACTAATGGACGAAGATACATGTCCATATTTTTGACTTTGTAGTGCGGGGACGAGTAAGCGAAGGATGAGATGTTCTTTCTTCGTACAAAGCCATGGAGGGATATTGTAGTTGACAAGGACTATAGGCCACACATTGTAAGAAGTTGAGCGCAAGACCGAATGGGTTCACGCCATCCATTGTACAAGACCGAGCCAAATATTCCTTGGCTCTCGGGCAAAGCCTGGGAAGGTAGAGTCAATGTGGCTCCATGTGTGTGAATCTGCTGATATTCGTCAATGTGGATCCATGCACATGCAACATTGTCAAGCTCGCCATGCCGGACGTAGAAAACATGTGGTTTATGTGAGGGATAAGCGGAAAGTATCTGAGAACTTTTTGAGGGATGGTTTTTCCTTGCAAATCCTATCGATACCTGTGAGCACCAGACTTTGGACATGTCTCCATAGTCTCGTATTCTCCTCGAAACAGTATGCAATCATTGATACATACATGGATGTTATTGTAGTCCATGCCAAGCTTTCATAAAATATGTCGTGCATCATCACGAGACTCAGGCATGGTATTTGCAGATGGTAATATATGATATTTCAATAACCTGAAAAAAATCATAAAACACCTTGAAAAAGCACAAATGTTTGTAATAATAGTGCCGAAAAAAAATTTCAATGAAGCGTATGTACAAGGTACCTGAACAACTCGGTCACACTCGTATCACTCCACCCGTATTTTGCTTGCACACTTAAGAGTGCAAGCAATGTCTTCAGCCAAGATACTCGACACCCATCTTATAATGGTATGGATGCTTCCTCTCTAAGCGGATTAGAAGTCTCAACATCCATGGGAATCAATGCATCGATCATTACCTTCATCTTAGGCTCAAAGATTGTAGGTAGGTCTGAAAGGTTGCCTTTCTCCTCTGGCATTGACGGTATAGATTGACCTTGCGAGTGGTGGATTGGCTTCTGCACTCCATCCATCCCACGCCCACGTACTCTTCTAATTGGCCGCAAAGGGTGCACTCCTCGTTGGGACGAGACATCACCTCCCTGGATAGAAAATTTGCCAACGAGACCCAATCTTACTGTATATGGTATTCAATTAGCTTGCGAGTACAATGCATGATTGATGTTAACTTCAAAATACCGTTTGTTGAAAATTCGCAATCGCCTGATCAATGATCTCAGATTGAAACTCGCCAAATCGTCGTACGCGTTCTATAGACAATCGGCATTTTCATCTAATTGCCAGCTTGCATTGAGAGCAAGGACATGGGACACGCTGATCAAGATACACCTCGCAATCTTGAACAACACGACCTTCTTCGTTTTCCATTTTGTCTACATTACAACAAACAATTTGTTTTTGTTATCATTCTTTTCTTTTCTTAGATTGTTATCCTCTCCTTCCATCTCTCTCTTTTTCTATGACCTAGTATATAGTATCATAGAACACTAGTATTTAGTACCTAGTACTCAGTACCTAGCACATAATATCATAGCATCGTAGTATCTAGCACCTAGTACTCTAGTATCATAGTGCCAAGTACCCAGTACTATGATACTATGTAGCAGGTGCCAGGGTATCCTCTCTCTCTCTTTCTCTATTAGGTTTAATGATTTTTTCTCTTTTTTTTTCTCTCTCTCTCATTTCCTTTTCTCTCTCCTCTCCCTCTCTCATTTCCCTTTCTCTCTTTCTGTCCCTCTCTCATTTCCTGTCTCTCCCTCACCATGACCCTCTCTTTCTCTCTTTCTCTATTAGATTTAATGATTTTTTTCTCTTTTTCTCTCTCCTCTCCCTCTCTCATTTTCCTTCCTCTCCCTCCCTCACTCTAACCCTCTCTTTCTCTCTTTCCCTATTAGGTTTAATGATTTTTTCTCTTTTTCTCTCTCCTCTCTCTCTCATTCCTTTTTCTCTCTCCTCTCCCTCTCTCATTTCCCTTTCTCTCTTTCTCTCGCTCTCTCATTTCCTCTCCCTCCCTCACCCTGACCCTCTCTTTCTCTCTTTTCCCATTTGGTTTAATGATCTTTCTCTCTCCTCTCTCTCATTCCTTTTTCTCTCTCCTCTCCCTTTTTCATTTCCTCTCCTTCCCACGCCCTCACCCTCTCTTTCTCTCTTTCCCTATTAGGTTTAATTATTTTTCTCTCTTTTTCTCTCTCCTCTCTCTCTCTCATTTTTTCTCTCTCCTCTTCCTCTCTCATTTCATTTTCTCTTTTCCTCTCCCTCTCTCATTTCCTTTCCCTCCCTCACCCTCACCCTCTCTTTCTCTCTTTCCCATTTAGGTTTAATAATTTTTTTCTCTTCTTCTCTCTCCTCGCTCTCTCTCATTTTTTCTCTCTCCTCTCCCTGTCTCATTTACGTTTCTCTTTTTCTCTTCCTCTCTCATTTCCTGTCCCTCCCTCACCCTGACCCTCTCTTTTTCTCTTTCTCTATTAGATTTAATAAATTTTTTCTCTTTTTCTCTCTCCTCTCCCTCTCTCATTTTTTTCACTCTCCTCTCCCGGTCTCATTTCCCTTTCTTTCTTTCTCTCCCTCTCTCATTTCCTCTCCCTCCCTCACCCTGACTCTCTCTTTCTCTATTTTTCCATTAGGTTTAATGATCTTTTTCTCTTCTCTCTCTCTCATTTATTTTTCTCTCTCCTCTCCCTCTCTCATTTCCTTTTCTCTCTTCCTCTCCCTCTCTCATTTCCTCTCCCTCCCTCGCCCTCACCCTCACCCACACCCTCTCTTTCTCTCTTTGCCTATTATGTTTAACGTCTTATCTCTTTTTCTATCTCCTCTCATTCTCTCTCCTATCCCTCTCTCATTTCCTTTTGCTCTCTTCCTCTCCTTCTCTCATTTCTTCTCCCTCCCTCTCCCTCACTCATTTCCCTATTATGTTTTTGTCTCCCCCCCCGTCCCTCTCCATCTCCCTCTCCCTCTCTCATTCCCTCTCCCTCTCCCTCTCCTATTTCCTCCCGAGGATCTCCATCTCTTTAATTTCCCTCTTTTTCTCCCTCTCCCTTTCCCTCTCCCTCTCCCTCATTTCTTCTCCCTCTCTCATTATATACAAATTATACAAAAAATAAATAAAAAAGAGAGAGAATACACTCTCCCTTCCTCTCGTTCTCTCATTTCATTCCCCTTCCTCTTCCATTTCCTCCCTCTCCCTCTCCCTCTCTTTCTCTCTCTCTCCCTCCCTCCCCCTCCCTCTTCCATTTCCTCCCTCTCCCTCTCCCTCTCTTTCTCTCTCATTTCTTCTCCCTCTCTCAATATATATACACAAATCATAAAAGAAAAAGTAAAAGAACGAGAGAATGCACTCTCCCTCTCTCATTTCCTCCCCATCCCTCTCCCTCTCTTTCTCTTTCTCTTTCTCTTTCTCTTTCTCTCCCCTTCTCTTTCTCTTTCTCTCCCTCCCTCTCCCTCTTCCTCTCTTTCTCTCTCATTTCCTCTCCTAAACAAGCAAAAGAAGGAGAGAATGGACTCACCAATGAGATATAGCAAGGGTTTGGCGACTCCTCTTTGCGATGAAGGCTCCTCTCCTTCACGAATGGCGGCAGTGGCAAGACTTCTTCCTCTCCCTCCCTCACCCTATGCAAGACGTCCGCTCTCTCTCTCGATCTCCCTCTCGAAATGCCTCATGAAAATGCACAAAATGAAATGCGCTCGGGTTTCGGCCCTGTTTTTTTTCCCTGTGGGGCGTCACTATTTGCGTTGCATTTGCAATGCAAATAGCGACGCCGCTATTCCTACGTCGCTACTTGCCATCGCTATACCTCTCTTTCCTTGTAGTGGGAGTCATCCTATGTAGTAGTCTGGACTGCCTACTAAACTTTGGAACTCCTACTAGGCAAGGACTCATATAGCCTAGTCTATTAAAAGTTTCATATTTTTCATTTTACTATATTTTTCTTTAGTATTTTATACTCGAGCATGTAAAAAAGGGGAGTTGAGTGCATTATGATCCAAGGAGAGAACACATCATCGGCCTCAGATCTTATCTCGATACCCAAGAACCTACCAAGCTCTCTCAACAAGGTGACATTAAATTATTTTCTTTTGCTCACTTTTATTTTTTTTTCAGCTAAATGCCACCCTTGGAAGACAAGGCATCCTGACTTGACCCCAAAAACCTACTAAGACTTCACAAGGCAATCATCATTTGCTCTTAGAATTTTTATTTCTTTATTTCTTTTTTAGGGGTTAGAATCACTTTTTACACACCTTCATATATTATATGGTTTTTTGGATATATTCATTGTTTTTTCTTTTTTATTTAACAAGCTTCCCTAGTGCCTCACTACTAACAGAAACTCCTAGAAACAGCTACCTAGTAGAGTAGCAAAACAAGGTTGCTAGGAATACTCTAAGAAAAAGCTCTTAGAGTGCTCGACGATGTCTTAACATGAGGGAGACAATTGCTCAAACATCCCTAGACAGACCCAACCTTATCTTGGGACTTCATGCCTTGAATGCGGATCCCCCATAAAAAGAAAAAAATCCCCCATATACATATACACATATAGCATAAAGGAAAATAACTCATAAAGGAAGGACATTACCTGGACTTTGCCACAAGAAGCTTTTGCATAGCAAGAGGCTCCATCCAGGTATTATGTCAAATCTATTTAGTATAGTACTAAACTAAAAAACCATTAACCGCACCCGCACCAAACAAACAAATGGCCATCTTAGCCTAATGAAATCAAATCATTTCACCACAAAATAATTGGCCCTCTTGGCCTAACAAAATCAATAACAAAATGTAACATTAAATCCAACAGGAATGGCCAACTTAGCCTTATAGAATATTAGCTTTAAAGCACACCATTCAGTAATCCAGTGCTTAAAATAAACCCTTGGTCCCCGCATAAACTAGATTGAAGCACAAATTTAGACTAAGGGAGTGGGTTTTTGAGGCCGTGCACTAAATGCATCAAATTATTAGCTAATCCCCTTGCATTGATAGCAAGGGATGTCGCATCAATATGCCATTAAATGTTGCATGTTTCCATAACAAAATAGAAATATGGTCAATTGCTACTTCGCTTAGAACCCATAATAACTATTGGTGGCCAAAATAGGACATGTAAGCAAGAAATCCCCACAGTATCTCTAGACTAACATCATGAGGAAATTGTAAAAACCCCTCAAGATCACAATTAAAAAAGACATCTTCAACAAAGGAATAATTAGCTAGGGAATATGTAAAGTGATTCCACTATCAGTAACTCAGCCTGTCTCAAAGATCTCAAGGGTAACGAATGTCACACGATAGTACATCCTTAGAATGGGATATCTCACACTACAGGTCCCATTAAATTGGTGATCACTAATTCCAAGTGGCCTTTCACTAATAACTAGTAAATACCACCATGTATGTCTAGATTTAACCCCATAAGCATGGCCTTATATTTTGCCATATTATTCATAAAAGAGGTGCCTAAATACACTCCCATTTTAAAACTGCTCACAACAAAGTGGATCTTTTATGATAACACCTACACTCTCATGCTTAACAGATCCTCAAGAAAGTCCATCAAAATACAATGTATAAACCCTAGCTTCATTGATATAACCTGCTGTGGCAGTCAACCTACTCGTCCTTATGATAGTACTTCAAAGTCTAATCGAGAGAGGGAGTGTAAGATAACTAAAATCTCTAAATTCCTCACTAAACTCAATAGGGATTCTAATAAGAACCATTTGACAATGATGGCAATAGACTTTAATATCCCATGATGTAAAGGATCCATCTTGCTACTCAGTAATGTGATAATCCTTACTCCATTAGATCACTTTGCCTTGATAGTAATGCTGCTCTAAATATGGATGCTCAAGATAAGGAATGATTTTTTCTATCCAATAGTCTTGGTACCCTCTATAAATTTAAGCTGAATCCTGAAGAACTTGAATAGGCATCAAGTCCAATATCAGTCTCTATATATAATAGGGATTCAGTTTATTGAAATCTACTTTAGTTTTGAACTCTACTCCTTGCAAATTTGCTAAAAGAGCTAGAGAGCCATTCTTTCCTATAAGATCAATAAAGACTTATACTTCTTAGCTCAAAGGTCATGAAGTATTTGCATCTCCTTCTTTTCTACTTATGTTATTGATGTAACAAGGCTTGCAATATAATCTCAACCAAATGTGCAAGGGAAATGAACCTTTCTTGCAATGCTTCCTCTTCACCCAAAGAAGGGTTTAGAGTAAATCTTGTTGTAGGAAACTCAATATCCAAAGGTAAAGAACACTCTTTTCATATACTAATTTAAAGGGGTATGGCTTGTAGTACTTCTCAATGTTGTATTATAAGCCCCAACTGCCACATACAACTTCTTAGTCCAATCATGCTTACCTTTAGATACAGTCTTGGATAAAATCCCTAGAAGCTACTTATCAGTACTCTCTACTTGCTCATTAGCTTGGGGGTCGCAAGGCATCATCTTATTATGTTTAATCTTCAAAGCCTCAATAACATTTTTTAAAAAATGTGTCCCACGATCAGACATAAGCTCCTTAGGTGGACCAAAATGGCAAACAATTTGTTTCAAAATAAAACTATCTATTTCCTCTCTTCTAGACTAAGCATAAATTCTAATTTAATTGGTCATGGCTCATCCAAAGTCTCGAGATCTAGCCTAGCCAAATCCACATCTTTGATTCTATCTTGAGCTTCTATGGGCTTATTCTTCCAAAGTCACGTGGTAGACATCTTCTGTAGTGGACCCCTCTCTTAATTCATTGCTTGATGAAGTCTCATTGTCAGCATAATCCTCTAATGTATCTAATTTTGTTGAAGATAAAGGTACTCTCTTGCTTTGAAGAGATTCAAGATATGCATCCACTATTACATATCTCACATCTCTACCAAAAATCAGATGACCAATGGATATATCCACTTGACAATTGGATTGCAAGATCCAAGGCCTTTCTAATAATACTTGATAACTTGGCCACCCTCCAAACCTAATAACCCTAAAGTCCAAAATGCATTCCACATTAGCAATAGTCATGTAGATTTTGGTAATATAACCTTTCGATTGTCTTAAACTATCATTAGCCATCCGCGTAGAATTGTGGAGGCATGCTTTTGGATTTCTAGTCCTTGCCTTTCTATCAGTTATAAACACATAATGTTGACAAAGGATCCTATATCCACAATGGCATGATCCACTAATATGCCATCAACATATGCTGATGCTGCCACCATTGGACAATACTTTTTAGCATGTTCAAACTAGTCAACCCCCACAAAAGCTATTTCCAAGGATTTGATCATACATCCAGTGCAAAGAATCTTCTTAAACTCTTTATAAACTCTTGGAGATAATCAAGTGCAGGAGATTCACACCAGGCGCTTTACCTTTGCAAAGAGAATTGGCCAAGTTAAATTCATGATAATTAACAATGGTTATCTTTTTTTGCCATATCATCTTTCTCTTGGTCACAAAGACCAGGATTAAGTGCCTCTTTCATGGCTTTTATCTTATTCTTTGGCGGCTCCTTATTGAATTTAGCTTTGCCATGAGAGAAATTTAAGCGACTAACTTCCACATCAAGGTTAAGGAGTTGTGTCTCCTTATGATTATGTTTAGGATTTGCCTCAATAGGTTTTACATTATCTCCATTACCTTGTTTAACCTTTTGTTCTCTTGTAATGGCCCGTAGATTGGAAGCCTCAGTGACGTTGACATGCACAACTTTGATAAGGCTAACACCATTGCCGCTCTTCTATGATAGCTTTTCCACTTTGCAATATTTGATTTGAACACCATATTAGAGAATTTGGAAAATTTTCCAAGTCCCAAGTTCAAATAAGTGATACATATTTGACCATGAGTAGGATAAGAAGATTTGACCATTTTATCAAATAATAAAGGTATTGAGGGTTCCCAAAGTCCATGAAAATTCCCAAAATCCCTAAAAAAGTATTTTTAGCTCCTCATCATGTTGAATGTTACTCCATTGTGCTTAATGATTAATCAGACTAGGCTGCTCACTCCCTTGTTAAAGAGAGTTGATCTTACTCTAGCAAGTACTAGCTAGATGGTTGGACTTTCCACATATTGTGCATTTGATATTGAGACAATTTCTCAAATAGTATTGACTACCACACTACATACATCCAAATCTCGATGGACCACCCTCTTTACGATGTCGACTTCCTATCAAGTTTTATTGCTTCTTTAGGAAATTAACATCCATGGCTATTTGTTTAATGCTTCATCATGTCCTTGACTTTTCCAAGAATATTTGATACACTAGACTCATAACTCTGATCATCCACTTACCATTGGGATATTGGAGTAATCACCTGATTAGGGATCGACTACCGCTGATTAATTGGCATGACATTAGGTTTCATCAATTGGCTTACATTATTTAGTGGAACCATTTCACTAGCCATTGGCATAGCAACATTAAGAGGAGCGAGCAGCATGGACACATTCCACATTATGCTTCCTCTTCCATTCAAATCAATCATAGGTGTGCTAGTTGCACCTCGACTTCCAGTGATCAATGCCAAATTATTCCCAAGACAACCTAGACTCAAATTTAGGTTTTCCTTAGAGGCTTAGGCCACTTGTAAGCATGACTCTACCTCCTGTACTCATGTAATAGCAGTGTCTATATAAGCAAGAGCAACATTACTCAATTATACTTGGATATTGAAGTCTAATCCATATAAAAAGTACTACAATTGGAAAATAGTGGAATAGGAATAGAGGTTTGCAATTTATCAAACATGAATTTTAGTTTCTTAGCATACACTTGAGCACTCTCATGGGACTCTTGACATGTCACATTCAAAATCCATAGTCAATACTGACCACCTCTCTTAAGGGCAAACTCTCTTCAGAATGCAACAAAGAATAAGTTAATCGTGGTTATGGTTTTGACTTTCAAGCCATGATAATACATTTTGTAGATCTTCCTTTTAGAGTCATATTGAAAAACATCATGAGAATCTCTTCGTTCTGAACTCGACAGTTGAACATGAATTATTTGCATGCACTTATATGAAGATTCACATCTTCTTGTGCTAACCTATTAAAAATGTGTAAAGAAAAACCTAGAACTGGCAAACCTGATGTTCATGCAGGTAGTATTGCAATGGGCTGCACCATCATGACAACCATGTTTGCTCTAGGGGTTTGTATTAGTGGGGTTGCACTCCCACTTGAAGTAGACTGAGTTTTCAAGAAAAGAGGAATGCTAGAGGTTCCTCCTTCCCCTTAGATGGATTGACTAGGATACCAATGGGGCCAACAAGACCTCCCTTTCTCAAAGATATCCAACTACTATACCTAGGAGTATATCTCCTAATGATTCTAGCTCACCATCTAACCCTCTAGCTCTTTCTTGTCATTGAATATTGGCTTGTGATGGTGTCTATTAGGAAAAAACATATCTATTCCAATACTCTTTGATATAACTTGATTCATTCATCCCTATTAACAAAGATTTAAAAACCACCATTTATTAGCAGCTCCCAAGGAAAATGTACCACTTATCAAGATCTAAAGTAGGCCCAGCTGGCTCTAGGGCTCTAGCTGTGGACCTCCTATGCTCACGAAACCACCCTCATGGTCTGGTGTGGATAGGAGCATCTAGAGGATGCTACTCTAAATAAGTCATGTGTTTGTGTCGATTTGCAATTTAACGGTTTTGCCCCTTCTCAACAGAGGGAGTATCCCAATATAGAGGTGATCAGTACCTTGATTCGCATACACAAAGAGCTTTCCCTAGTAGAGTGCTATGCTCTTATGACTTTCCTCTTACACCCTAGGGATTGGCCCCAGGATGCACCGTCTCCAACATAAAACATAAGTGTAATAGAGTCATCTCATAATATAAATGGAACAATCTTGGAGTATATATATTCCTCACTTGATTCATTTTCCAAGATATTGCACTACCTTACTGCAAAGGGGAATCTTACACTCTCAACATTGGTCATCATCACCACCTAGACATACAATTGCAATTCATCTAGGAATTTATCTTCTAATACCATATTTAGATTGCACATACAAAGTGTATAGCATCATATGCTCAAAAACTTAACTAAAAACTAGCCAACATGATGTGTACAAATAATCTTTTCATGATTTCCTTCTACTAGCGTTATGTTGTGTTGCTAAGAAACAACATCATTGGAGCTAACCCATGCTATTACATCCCTTAAAAGTTATATAAACCACAACCTATATTCTAAGATATGTAAAGAAAGTAGCAACTTAATCAAATGTATTTCCATTTCATCTCCACAGTCCCTAACGTTTATATGTTTGCTTACATCAATGTAAAAAGATTTCGTAATAATTTTCCATAAACAAAAGCCTTAAATACACACTTTAATATATAAATAAAGGTAAACTAAGGTAAACCCTCATGCTTCACCTTCATTACGCAATCAAAAACATCCTTCTAATATTTTATAAATTTTTATGTATAAATATTATTCATTTCAGAATTTTTTCCTTTACATGGCTATTTTCCATGAACTTTTCCATCTATTTCAACATAAATCATTAACTTTTTTGAGTTTTTTTATTTCCATGACTTATATAAAGTGTGATCCATCAACATACTCATTTTCATGCAATATGAAGTTCATTTGATCCCCAAAATCCAAAACAATTCCACTTTACATTAAATCTCATGTTTGGGGTTTTGTGATTTTATTATTTTCAATATAGATTTAAAAACGATTGAATTTCTAAATGTAACGTGTCCACTAGTATCATCCAGGACACGTCTTAGTAGTCCATCGGAAAGGATGTCTAGAAAGCTCCGCCCGGCACTCCCATGGAATGTTACGGGATTTGCGATCTAGGGCTTTCCGCGTCTGCCACGTAGCGGAAGTATTTTGGCCGTTCCCACTTAGGATCGACCTGAATTAGGGTTTTCCTGATTGGTCATTTCCTAACAACAACTAGCGTCGGACCCAAGCGAACTACTTTACGCAGAAACACCAGGTCCAAAGCGGATTCACGCTGCACTTGGTTCAAGGGGAATGGGAAATGAGAGGGATGCTAAGCTCAACCTCTCTGCCATAAGGCATAGTCCCATTCCATTCCCCTAAAACAGCGTAAACGGGTAAGACATAACTCTAGGTCAACGCTTTTGTTATTCGTGTCTTTTGACGACCATCCTGTTGTTTCTCGTGATTTGAGAAAAGTTCCCGGCCAATCGGGACCACCCATCCGTAGGACGGACCCATGGCCCATCCCCCACACTTTCCTCGGGTTATTTTTATTATGTAATTAACTAACACATTAGTTGGACATGTAACAATCATCTTCTTTAATTAACCCGTCAAGCACTGGTTCCTTCACGTAATCTTGTCACTTGACATAGAAAAACAATCTCAAACAAGTTCTTTATTAACAGATCATCATATTTATAATTGAAATACAAAAATTCTGCCCGTAGGCTTATCCACAATCCGCCCGAAGGCTATCTAGCAATTCATTGGTCCAACAAGTCAAACAGTGCTCTAAAATCTCTAGCAAGCACAAACATTTCCATTGATCGATTTCGTTGTTGGCAAACTGCTAAGGAAATAATCCTTCCTTTCAAATGCATCCAGCACTCGATCCTGGGTGTCTTGCAACTTGGCATGATCCCTTATATTCTGGGTTAAGACGTACCCTATTAGCCCAACTTGGTCAAACCACAAAGTTCATTGGGTACTTCAGTTTCTCGTTTAATCTCCAATTAATCTTCCTTACCCAAGGAGGATATCAAAGTACACATCCTCTTGCAAGATAACTTTGCATAAGAAACCGCCATCCTCGTTGCGAGAATTTGGCCTTCCTTCTTGTGATCCAATCACAAGACCATATGACTTCGTACTTGTTGTACAAGCACCGCATCGTACTATGCGATAATGGAATCACGAGTCAATCTGTTTTGGGTTCTTTAGGCTGACGTTGTTAGACCTAGGGTTTCCAGATAGCTTCATTCTTGTAAGAATCTCAGGGGCAAACCCTAGTTCCTTTTTCGATTACAATTTAATAACCCTACATTCAGGGAATGTAGACAAGTATTTAAGGTATAGACGTTTCTTGGAATTTTAACTCATTCCCAATGAATATTTCGCAGCATTTTAATTTGGTTAACTCTAGAAGGTAATTTCGAGATTACTTCCATAGGATTTTTTAATCTACGTGTCAATTGACTTTTCAATTTTATACTTCATTGATTTGAGGTTAGGTTAAATCCAACTAATCTTCCCTTTTCTTTGCGAGCAAACTCATGCTAAATAAGCAATCTTTCCCTTGCTAAGTTATGGAGTTAGCAATGATAACTTCCTAGAGTTTAAGCATCACAAGAATCCTTTCATGATTTGCACTTTCCATGATGATTTGTTGTAAAAAGGAATATGGTTTAATAGTGCAAGATGCAGTTTTATACCTTCTAGGCTTAACCAAAGTATACTACTTTAGTGGGTAAATAATCTTGCTCATAATTCGTTTCAATGCATAATGCTATTTGAAGAAAAACTATGTTTATACTTTATTTATTTTGCATGTTCCATTAAACTAAATTCCTTCGTCGTGAATAACTAGGACAAAATATATCTTATCCCTAACAATTCATCTTGCACAATTGAATTAAAACCGATATAAAATTAAGAAGGAAAAACCTGGGTTTGGGGTGAGATATCCACATGGATACCGGGAGATGACCCTCCCGCAGATACTCCTTGGACTTTCTTAGGAGGCATCGCAGTTGTAGTCCTTCGAACGTAGAAGCAGCTTTACACTCCTTTTTCAGAATTCCACCGTCGCTCCCTTGCACGTCAATACTCTTCTTCTCTTTTTCGAGTAGAACACCATATTGGGGAATATGGGAATTTCCCACAAGTTTGGGACACGTGGTCAAATCTTTGGATTTGTCATAACTTAAACACTATAACTCCAAATCGAGCACTCTATAACTCAATAGATTCCATTTTTCAAGCACTTTCCAATGATAGGTCATATCATATGGTTTTGAGAAACTTATGGGCACGTTATCCGGGTGCCACCTTTTTACTATTCAAAAAATGGGAATTGGGAGATTCCCAAACTTACTAATAGCGTGCTGTAGGGGAGAAGCCAAGTCCCAAGGGTATTTTGGAAAGGCAAGGAATCGTTAAGGGATTAACCACGAGGAGGGGGTATTAAGATTTTTAAGGCCTTAATTCTTTTGGGAGGGAAAGGCTTACAAGGCCCAAGGAAAAGGCCCTATAGGGGTTTATAGATGGGGGTAAAAAGGTGTGTGCGTGTGGTTCCAAAAGGCATAAGAAGAGGACTTGGGAGAACTTTGGACACGGGAGTGAAAAGGACTTAAGGGTTTTAAAACACGGGGGGGGGGGGGGGGGGGGAAAGATGAAAGGCAACACAAGGGGGAAAAAGGGGCTTAGGAGGATTTTAAAAAAAATACGGAAGGGGAGGGTGGATTCCAAGGCCCAAGAGAAAGGGCTTATAGGGGTTAACCGGGGGGGGGGGAAAGGAGGGTGAATAGTTTTGAAGCCCAAATAAAAGGGGCTTATAGGGGGGTTACATCGGAGGAGGAAAAGGGTCTTTAAGGCCTAAGGAAAAGGCTTAATGAGTAAAATATGGGGATTGTAACACCCATCAGAAAGGGGGTTCAGACACGGGGGGATGTAGTTTCGAGGTCAAGGGAATGGAGGCTTAAGGTTTTAAGCACGGCGGGGGGAAAAAAAGACTTATAAAGGCCTAATGATTTTAACACGGGGGGGGTAAGTTCCAAGCCAAGGGGAAAGGTGAAGGGTGAAAGGGGGCTCCCTTAGAAGTTTTTTTTAGAAGCTTCTAAGCTTCACATGTGGCCAAGAGAGGGAGATTGACACTGTGACGATGATGGCCAGCAGCTCTGGGCGGCACGGACTGACGGCAGGATGATACCGTCTTGGCTCAGCGGCAGTTCAACAGCCCTAGTCACTTACTCAAAAAACTCCCATATGTACATCTCCCATTTTGAGAAATCGACCCATTGACGCTATTTTCCATCCATCTGTTGTTTCATCCAAATCACTCATTCTATGTGCCATTACACTTTCGAACATTCATTCATCCTCGATTCGTGAAATTAGCCCTCCCTCTGTCTCTCTCATACGCAACCATATGAACAAGAAACAAAGAGGAGAGAGAAAGAAGAGAGAGAGACTAAAAATATATATCTTCATTCACTCTGTTGTGTGATTTTTGGAGTGATGGTTGGCAAAGAATTAATGGAACTCATAGCCTAGAGAGGATTGAGAAGATTATGATAGTTGTAAAAATGTAAAATTTTAATGGGAGGAAGGGGCATCAAGAAAAATGAGCCCCCCTCCCCCATCTTGTGAGTTTTTTGGGCCTCTTGGCTTTACTAACCATGATTATAATTCAAATTTGGCATTTTCACACTTATCAGAAGTGATAATGGCCTAGATAGAGGGGCAAACAACCTCTGAATCACACCCTAGATGGACAGACAACTTTTTGGAATCATTTCACCTTGATCTCTATTACATGCTTTCTGGCTTTCTGTTCTAATAGCTACTTCATAATGTCAAAACTTGTAGCCATTAAATGGGGGGTCAAATGAACTGTGATTTGACAAACAAATACTTGCATTGGATTCCTAGGATTGAAATGCATCTAGATAAACTCTAGCTCCTTCATCCTTCATGACGCTTTCATTTTTCACAAAAAATTCCTTTTCTATAGTCTTAGGTTACTTTTGCACTTGATTCTGACTTTAAAATCAACTCTCAATTGAGATGGGTGTTTCAAAAATGGAATAGGGATTCACTCTTAAAGTTTCCATGTTTGTTGGATTTGTTGCTTGTTTCCAAGACTAGGAGTCTTTAATACATCAATTGAGATAAAAAGAAAACCTTGAACCTTGAGTGATGGAATAAAAGGAAGAGAAATTGGCCAAAATATTGTTTACTAATGTGGAGAATGAAATTTATTACATCAAGCCAAGGTAAAATCAGTTTTTGAATCACATGAGGCATCCAAAAACATGTAAGAAGTTCAAAAACCATGGTCAGAATACCCTATGTTTGAGAATTTCATTCAAAAAAAAGTATTAAGATTTCTCATGTGTATGTTATGTTCTATTCTCAAACTCTAATCACTTGTTGGCAACACATAAACCTATGAGCTCTCCAAGAGTTCTATACATACTTATCTATTGGCTTGGTTGTTGAAAGAAGCTCAAAAGTATGAAAATTTGGTTTAAGGTCATTAAAATTTAGATATTTATGACCTAAAGAAAATTCATGGGAGAGAAGAGTTTAAAAACCAATAAAATACTATTGAGAAGGATATTAAAGGCATTAAGGACTTCCTTTATTGTGATTAGGAGTTCTGAATGCTACCTCTTAGGCCCTTCAATTTTTCTTGATGGTCAAGTTTGTTTTGAACACTAGATCACTCTACCATACCAACACTCACCAGGACTCCTTAGTAACTCTTGATCGTGCATGTTTCCTTGTGGATTACTCAAGTAGTCGAGGACATGTCATCCTTTTTGGTGCCCCCACTTAGGAATGTTAAGATTGACTTTAGTGCCCTTGACTCCTACACCACACTTGATTCATAAGATGGAAAACTTTTATTCTAAATTTCATGGAAGAAAGGACGCTTAAAGGTTCCTAGAGAAACTAGAACTAGGTTGCATCATACAAAGGCTTGTAGAACTAGCTATCAAGTCCCAAAATTTTAAAATTCAACTTTTGAATGAGGACATAAATTGATTAGAAACTTATGAGAAGCAGCTAAATAAAAGAATCCCTCTAGTTTAGTTGGAGTATGAAGTAAAAAATCAAGCTTTTCTAGATGAGTTTCAAGAGTTTGACACCCCACAAGATTTGTGGGAAAAGATAGAGCTATGCTATAGGAAACAAGACCATTCCATCGAGTCATTTGCCATAGATTTTGAGAGAATATGGGACCATTGGAGTAGTGCCTTGGGAGATGGGGAGAGAGCACCAACCATATTTCTTAGATTGTCCAAGAACCTACTGTAGGAGCAGTAAATGTTTTGGAAGAATGGCATTGATGCTCTTGTTCTAGATGATGCCATTGAGGTTTAAAGAGCTATTGTAGAGACTATTGCTAGCAACAATGGTAACTATTCTTACTGGTGCTCTTACCCTTACCATTCTTCGTGCCACTACAAACTATAGGGTCTTGCTATAGAGAGAATTATTGCATTGTTGTAGGGAGTTTCTTGCACCTCAAAGATGATCAAATAGAGTACTTTGAGATTAATTTCTCAGAGGGATAGCCACATTCTGTAGAATCTCAACCCATGGAAATTGAACTTTCACACCAACATGAGAAGAAAATGTTGATTGATTAGATGTTGGAGCTATCATGATATCTCTCTTAAGTGACATGTACTTGCCATCCCATTCTACTAATATACCACTCCTACACCTACTAGTCAAGGATTGCAAAGGAGAATTGCCAAAGAGGAATGCTAGAGGATTTCTACGAAGACTTCCAACATGTTTTAACTATGGTGAGGCAGGACACATAAGCCCAAACTATCCACAACCTAGGAGATTAGGAGGTGAAATGTATCAACTTCCCAAGAACTTACACAGTAGAGAAAATGATTAGGAGGTGAATTGTATTAACATCCCAAGCACTTACACAATAGACAAAATAACTATGAGGTGAAATGTGTCAACATCCCAAGAACTTACATAGTAGACAAGATGATTATGGGATTGATATACACAAATCGTCAACTTTTAGAGGTCTTACTATGGAGGAGAAAGAAAATATGGCATTCAATTGCATTTTGGAAGCCAACAAAGAGGTTGATGTAGCACCTACTATGAAGAGGAGAAGAGAGGTAGAGAGGGATGACCATTAAGACTGGTGAGAGGTGAAGAGCAAGGGAAAAAGAGGATGTTGAAACCCACAAGGGGAAGGCAAAAGAGGTTGCAAAGTAGATATAGACCAGGAATAGAGCTCCTAGGAGACATTATCATATAGCTGACTTGCCTTTAGGTTGAGGAAAGGAGGATTATGAAATTCGAAAGGAGTTGGTTGGAAGGAAAGATAACATCTCTTTTGCTCAACTTATGTAGCTTTCCCCTAAGATGAGAAGATAATGGAAGAGGTTAGTGAATCCCAAGGCCAAAGACAAGAAAAGAGGGACAATCAATATCTTAAGTTTTGAGGAGTTTCTTTACATTTTTCCAATAGTGAATGCCTGATATAGAAGCATATATTGGAGGGGTAGAGGTGTGTCTCATTACACAAGTCCATGTTGAAAATTTTGGGATTAAGATAATTGAATGATTGAAATTCATATTGAGGTTGTCAAATCATACTTGAATTAGGTATCTAGGAGTGTCATAAAAGACCTTGAGGTCATGGTGTATGATGTACCCATCAATATAAATAATCATGTGATTCAAACTAGAATAGGGGCATTTCCTCTTATTTTAGGAAGACCATGGCTGAGAAAATTAGGAACTATCAAGATGATTGGGGCAATGGCACAATTACCATTTATGACTCGTGATGATTGCCAAGAAAGTTTGACATGTCTACAAGGAAGCCGATTGAAGAGGAAAATAATGAGCTTAAGGTGAGGGTGAGGGTGAGGATGAGTGCACTGAAACCTTTGAAGGAGAGGAAGATGGAGACAAGGAATCTGAAACAAAAAAGACATATTATAGTCAAGATATCTCCTACCTTGCAATGTGAATAGAAGGACATAAGGAGAGAATCCAAGAGATATTTGGAAATTTAAATGATGAGGGCAATATTGAGGAGCTATTTTGTGGAAGTTCTTGTGAAACAAGAACTAAAGACAATGAGTTACTTGTAAAACCTAGTAGATTGATTGAAGAGGTTCATTTTCTTGTTTTTGAAGAGAAATCCTTAGAGGATAAGGATGAATTTTATAGAGAGAGAGAAAACCCTTAAAACGAAAGGATTTGGCAATGAGAAAGAGCCGGTTCAAAGTGATTTTGGACCTCGTGAGAAGATAAGCCAGTGTATTGTGGATGCTTCTTTGGAAAACATCAAAAGTAAGTTTGAAACTCTAGAACGATATCTTTTGGAAATGAAGTAGAGGAAATAAATAAAGGGATGGTGGGCTTAGGGCCAATGCCCCTAGACAAAGAGTTTTGTGAGGACCATAAACATTATTAGAGGGTGATTGAGAGTTTTCCCAATCAAAATCTCAAGGACTTTTGGTGAATTAATGCTAGAGATAAAGGAGTTCCCTTCAAAAATTTTGCCATTTGAAGTAGGCTTTGATGAGAATGTGTTTCAATGAGGCTCTCTTAGTGTCGAGGAAAGTATTGAGTGTGCAAATACAAAAGGTTTTGAATCTTGTGATTATGTTGATTATGATGAGGAGTTACTTTATTGTTTTGTAAGTAATGTTGATAGAAAGGTTGATGTGAGTGAAGAGGTGAGTCAAGAGTTGACTCTAGTTGGTGTTGATGGTTGTGAGGAGACCATATTTGAATTAGAAGAGAGTAGACGTTGCATAGCACCTTGCAAGCTTTGTGTGGATGAAAGAGACATTTTTTGAAGCAACAATACAGGCAAATCCTCTATGTATGATTATTTAGGTTCATTGAGAACACCTAAGGGTGAGATTGAGAGAGATGTTTATGACCTCGATGATGACCTTATGTGTTTCCTAAAGGAAATGGCTAAAGAGCTGCCTAAAGTAGGTACTAGACTCAAGAGGACTAAGGAAGAGTGTTTGGACATCTTGTCCAAAGTATCTTTAGAGATTGTACAACAAGAAGTGAGTTTAGATTTTGCTTCAAGAGGTAAAATGTTGGAATTCACTAATGAAAAGGACTTAGAGGTTGAGGTTGTCAATAATGGATTTGAGCAAGAATCCATTGTGAGAAAATTTGAGAGAAAGGATGATGTTCAAGATAATGACTTATTTACTACCTGAGATAAGGTTGCAAATGATATGGCCAAATAGACAAGTGAAGTAGAGAGAAAGTAAAATACCTTTCTAGATGTTGTTGAATACCCCATTGATGAAGTTCGTAGCAACTTAAGAGGTTGTGAGGTAAAAGAAGAAGTTAAAAATGGTAGATTATTGTGAAGTGGAAGTGGATACAATGTGGCTAAGTTTGAGGACGAGCTTATATTTTCTAAACCCTAAAAATCGTACACTTCATAGGGAAAAAAGAGACACATGCAAATTTTTTTGGGCACATCATAGGGGCCCCTTATACCTCTTTATCTCATTTATTTCCATGCCATTGGTAAGATGCACTTAAATGCACAATCTTGATGTATAGCATGACATGAGGCCCATTGGAGCTATATTCCATCACCCCAGATGCATGTGTATGTCAAATTGCACCTTCATTATGCACTCACCTTCTTTATATAACACTTTAGGGACTTTTGACACATGTTAGAAACCTCTTAGTCTAAGAGAAAAAGGTGGTAGGGTGAGCTAAGGGTTGTGCAAGAGTCCTTGACAATGGGAATTAGTGCTAGGTTTGAACTCTATTTCCATTATTATCTTATGGAGAGATGTTAGTAGGGAGTGGGATGAGAGTAGTTCATCTTGATTGGAGAGGTACGGAAAAGGGGAGTATATTTAGGTTTCTAAATGTTTATTTTTTATATAGTAGCAGTAGCAGTAGCAGTGGCAATAGAGAGAGAGAGAGAGAGAGAGAGAGAGAGGTTTTGTTAAAGATACACCTTTGGTGTGTTCGAGAAGGCAAGTAGTAGTAGTAGTAGTAGTAGTAGAGAGAGAGAGAGAGAGAGGTTTTGCTAAAGGTGCATCTTGGGTGTGTTCCATGATTCAGGAAGGCAAGTAGTAGTAGTAGTAGTAGTAGTAGTAGTAGTAGTAGTAGTAGTAGTAGTAGTAGTAGTAGTAGTAGTAGTAGTAGTAGTAGTAGTAGTAGTAGTAGTAGTAGTAGTAGTAGTAGTAGTAGTAGTAGTAGTAGTAGTAGTAGTAGTAGTAGTAGTAGTAGTAGTAGTAGTAGTAGTAGTAGTAGTAGTAGTAGTAGTAGTAGTAGTAGTAGTAGTAGTAGTAGTAGTAGTAGTAGTAGTAGTAGTAGTAGTAGTAGTAGTAGTAGTAGTAGTAGTAGTAGTAGTAGTAGTAGTAGTAGTAGAGAGAGAGAGAGAGAGAGAGAGAGAGGTTTGTAGTAGTAGTAGTAGTAGTAGTAGTAGTAGTAGTAGTAGTAGTAGTAGTAGTAGAGAGAGAGAGAGAGAGAGAGAGAGGTTTAGTAGTAGTAGTAGTAGTGGTAGTGGTAGTGGTAGTGGTAGTGGTAGTGGTAGTGGTAGTGGTAGTGGTAGTGGTAGTGGTAGTGGTAGTGGTAGTGGTAGTGGTAGTGGTAGTGGTAGTAGTAGTAGTAGTAGTAGTAGTAGTAGAGAGAGAGAGAGAGAGAGAAAGAGAGAGAGGTTTTGTTAAAGGTACACCTTGGGTGTGTTTGACACTTCGAGAAGGTGAGTAGTAGTAGTAGTGGTGGTGGTGGTGGTGGTAGTAGTAGAGAGAGAAAGAGAGAGAGAGAGGTGGTGGTAGTGATATGTATATATATATATATATATATATATAGTGAAGGATGTACCTTAGGTGTATTCGATGCTTTGGAAAGGCGTGCAAGGCTTGTGCATCCAAGCCCGGTAAAGTGAAAGAGAGATTGGACTTGGAGGTGAACTTATGGTTTTATTGACATGCTTTGTGCTACCTCCTCCTATGGCACTCTACATATCGAGTCGCACACAAAGGAAAAAATGTGGTGAGGCCCAGTGCAATGCCACGGGACACAGAACACTCTGACATAAGGTAGCTACTCTCTCGTCCCCACGTGTAGCATATTAGACTTTACATATTGTAGGCCTAGGTGGAGACTTTACATACATTAATTTTTTTGAGTTATACGAGAAAGAAATCCCTATAAACAGCTGATCCTGAGCTTCAAGAGAAGCTTGATGATTTGTTGGAGGATTAAACTACAGATAAAGGTTTGCAAAAAGAGTGGAGACATGTCAAGGAAGCTGTTACTGCACTTGTGAATAAGTATAGAAGAAGAGAAAAACTGCATGTCTCTAGCTTGCCCACTGTTATGGGCAAGACAGTTGATGTATCCAGTAAGCCATCTACTTCTGTGGCTAACCCTATGGCTGTACCTGGTCTATTGTTCCCTCTGTTAGGGAATATGTCTTAGATGAATTGGTCAAAGGCATGCGGGATCTTCAATTAAAGGTTGCAAAATTGAATGAAAAAGGACAAAAGGAAAGGGAACGGGCAACAGCCCCTAAGCCAAGAAAAAGATGTATGTGGTGTGACAGTTTGTAGCATGAGAGAAGGGATTGTGCTGCCTATTAGGAGGGCTTGGCACGACAGCTCATCTTTTGGAAATATGGAAAGATCCATGCACAAGAAACAGGATTGCCTCTTGCTTTGAATATCAGAAAGGGAGGTATGCAAAAGTTTTTGGAAGACTTGGCAGTTCGAAATGCTTATGCGCAAGTACATGTTTCTACTTTTGGTCTAAAGTTGAATAGAATGCATGGCCAAGTGATCGTTCATCCAAAGGCTAAAATATGGACACATGCTTTACATGCAGCTAAAAAGAGAAAGGTCACTGATAGTGAATGTCTCATGTAGGGCAAGACATTCATAGGATAACTGGTTGGGAATCACCGATAGATGCGTATTCAATGTATGCATATTTAGCAAAGTTACAAAACACGTATCTACTTGTGGAAGAAAAATGAAAAAGAGATGAAGATATTGCAGGGACATCTAAAAGAATGACAAGAAGAAGTGTGGATCAGCCTAAAGCTACAAATCATCCAACTCCCGAGCATATTATGGAAGAGGTCAGTCAGGAGAAAAAAGAAGATAACAAACAAGAGAGCAAAAAGAAGGGAAAGAAGCCAGGATATAAGTTGCAGTTTGACATTGAGACACCCACATATCTTAAGAAGGTTCTTGAAGAATGGATTGTAAACAGTCGGGTGGATTTCATCTTGGGAGAGGTGCTTGGCATTGCCAAGTGAGAATTTCATGATGAGATCATTAACATAATTAAGAGAAAGCGTCAGTTTCTTGGTGATACCACTAGTGCATTGTTGCAATTTGAAGAGGAAATCGGTTTGTTGGGTATTCAAGCTGAATATGAGCATGAAGTAAGTATAGGATTGTCTATGTAGGATGCTACTAATTAGTGGAAACCATGTGGAAAAGAGAAGAAAGTGGTTGAAAATGCATTGTCTTGTAGCAATATGCATGTTGGAGTAAGGCAGATGCAACAATATGGGGAAGAGACTCTAGGATTTATTCCTTGAAGTCACTACATAAGAAATCATTGGGCTAGGGCTACCACTAAAACGATAGTGAAAATAAGGGAACGTGAAACTCCTTGTGTTGCTTTACTTGACCATGGGTGTGAGATAAATGTCATTGAGCGTCGATTGTATGAAAATGGTGCATGGTTTGTAGACAATGATCATGATTGGCGTATGAGGGTTGCAAATGATTCTTCGAGAGAGCTTTATGCTATAAGTCTTAATGTGAAAGTGACGATTTGTGATGTACAAGAAGAGAAACACTTCTTTGTGCAGGATAATTCTTCATATGCAGTGATTTTGGGACATCCCTATATTATAGGATTGCGTATGGAAACAGAGGTGCTTGATGATGATTCTGCTTATGCAAGATTCAAAAGTAAGGATGGGAGGAAAGTCGTCCAATTTCTTATTGTTTGTGTTAATCATCCTAGAAATCGGGATACGTTTTGAGAGTCTCCTTTGGCTCCAAATGCAAGGGAATTCAAAGATCTAGATTTTCATTAAGCAAAGTTGTAATGTGGGGCTATAGTAGTGATTAGAGGGTGTACTTGCCTCTTGATGAAATGAAGCATGTATTTCCTATTGGTTATTCTTAGTTTACAGCAAACAGTTCATGTTGGTTTAAGCCTATGGAAGCTATGTGCAAGGCTGAACACATATCTATGAAACGGGCTACTAAGGAATTGAGAGCATTGGGGTTGTTAGCTGAATATTAATGGCACTATGGCTGAAATTTCAGCAACTATACATGCAAAAAATTAGGCTGAAAATAGAGTATTGTCAGTATGTTCTTTGGATATGTATGATGTTATAGCATTGTTTGCTTAGCAAGAAGGATTACAATGGGTTGAAGCACTTGTGGAGACAAAGTATAAGATAGTTGACAAAAAGGTGAAACCAATGGCTTTGCAACTTCCATTATAGAGTGAGGGTATGTATGAAAAAGTGTCAAGGCATCCAAGCTTATGGGATCTTAAAGATATAGTTTATCAGTTTACATCTGAAACATTATAGGAATTGAAAGTTCGTGTAGAAGGGTTTCTTTTGCCTATTGAGAGAGATTGTTTTTAGCAAATGTTGGCTAGGCATGGAAAGGCATTTGCATTTTAGCCAAGTGAAATAGGTTGTGTGGATCCAAATATTGTCTCTCCTATGGTCATATTTACTGTGCCACATGTACCATGGAACTTGAGGCCTATTCCAGTACCTAAAGCTTACTTGACAAAGCCAATGGATTTGCTAAATGAAAAGATTTACATGAAGATATTGGAGCCTTCTTCAGCCTTGTACTCAAATTGTTGGTTTATTGTGCGGCTTTGAGATTTATTCAAGCCATGCAACCGGTCAATAAAGTGACCATAAGAAATGTGGGTGCAGATCCTGTGGTTGATGAATTTGCAGAGGATTTTGCAGGCAGAGAAATCTATTCTTTGGGTGATCTTTACTCGGGTTATGATCAGTTTCAGCTTGCAATTGAAAGCAGGGATATCACAACCATGAAGACTCCCTTGGGGTTAGTATGGATGTGTACTCTCCCACAGGGTGCAAAAAACTCAGTGGCACACATGACAAATGCTATAAATAGGGTACTCATGGATTTTATACCACAATTGACAATGCCCTTCTTGGATGATGTTCTAATCAAAGGGTGTGCAGTGGATGAAAAGAATGAAGAGATGGATACTCATGGGTGCAGATAGTTTGTTGCAGACCATATTGTGGATTGTGAGAGGATTTTGACACATCTAAAGGAGGTGGATTTAACTCTTTCTGGAAAAAAGTATGTCTTTGGAGTTGAAGAGGTTTTGATTGTTGGGCATATGTGTGGGCCCTATGGGTGAAGACCATCACCATAAAAAATAGATGGGATTGATAGAATGCAAGATGTATGCATGAATGTATCAAAGGTGCGTAGATTCTTGGGAGCATGTGTGTTCTATTTGATATGGATTCCTCACTTTGCACATGTAGCCGATGCTCTTTATCAACTTCTAAGGAAAGTTTAGAGATCTTATTGGGAAAGGAAGCATCAGAAAGCAATGAAGAAATTAAAGCAACTCTTAAAATTTTCTCCTACATTGAGAAAGGCTGACTATTCACATGGAAAGACTATCATTATTACTGTTGATACAAGCCCAATCGGGATCGGATGGGCAACTGGGAAAGATGATGAGGAAGGGCAAAGATATGCAATACGCTTTGGTACTAAAGTATTGACTGAACGACAGAGAAGATATCCATAGGTAAAAAGAGAAATATGGATAATTGTGACAGCCCTTAAACTTGATAAGGAGTATTTTATGGGTGCTCATGTAGTCATTGAGACTGATTGTTTGCCGGTATTGGGTATGATTACTAGTTGTGCTACCCCAAACATTGCTATGCTCCTATGGATTGCATACATAAAATCTTTGAACCTAAATTTCAACATATTGCAGGAAGAGATGACCCAGTGGTAGACATGTTATCTCGAGCACAATATGAGAATGAAGATGGAATGATGGATGAGGAGGAAGAAGATGACTTTCTCATGGTTGAAAATGATGTTGCAAGAGTGAATTTAGAAATGCAAGGTGTTGCTACAGCATTAACAAAAGCTTGGACAACAAAGAAAATACATGTTTTGTATCTTGCGTAGAAGTGTTTCCGGAAGACAAATATGCAGGAGAGTGGCTGAGAATTGGTCAATACCTCACTACATTAACAAAGATAGATAAATGGTCAGATGAGGAGTTTAAGAAAATCAAGAGGAAAGCATGTGGGTTTTTCTCAAAAGATGGATACTTATGGAAACGTGCTAAAAAGAAATAGGGTATGCCATTGCGAGTTTTGGGTGATAGATCTTTACAAGTAAATGTTATGCAAGAATTTCATGAAAGCTTGTGGGCTGGTCATAGAGGTGTTTGTAGTACTTTTGCAAAGATCAAAGAAAGATATTGGTGGTGTTGGTAACTGCGAGGAAGACGAGAGACGAAAGGAAGAGATGAGAGAAGAGAGATATGAGACACCGGAAGTGGAACCCCAGAAGTGTGTCAACTGAGCACACATGATATATAGAGGGGACCTGGGGCGCTATATATAGACAGACTATATATATAGGCACTATATATAGATAGACTATATATAGCTAACACCCCCACTCAAATAAAGGTCCCTTACTATGGATGAAAAAATACTTGGGGGCTCAAGGGAAAAACCCACAGCTCTATATAGGCCTACCGTTATATTAATATTCAAAATTATAGAGTTGAACTTACAACAGCCTATTCATAGGCATCAAATGAGCTACATCACTCGTGAATTACAACATCAATGGAGAAGGAGCAACATCACTTAGGAGCTACATCACTCCTGAACTACAACAACCTATTCAGAGGCATCAAAAGAGCTTTATTACTCCTAAATATACAACATGTAAAATAAGGATAAGCTACATCACTGCAAAAGATAAAATCTCCAAGAGATTCCTTCAACTAAACTTGGGATGTAAGCAGTATATCTGTCACATCAAAACTTAAAGAAAAACGTTACAGTGACATTAGAAAAACACAAGGTCTATAGAGATGGTTCACAATACCGCTCTATGGACCACATAACACATGTGGGGCCCCATGAATAGAATATAAATAAAACAATTTGTCATCAGCTGGAATATAGATGCTCATCAGCTGGAATAACGAGCGAGGACGATCATCATGAAGCATGGCAATATCAACATCCAAAAGTAATGTTGATGTTGAAATGTGGAGAGAGAGAGAGAGCGAGAGAAAGCTTATATGTTAAGTGGCTTTCGTAAGCTACCTTTCATTAGTTTGAGTCTCTTTGATAGCAACCTCAATCCAGGACGATCATCATGAAGCATGGCAATATCAACATCCAAAAGTAATGTTGATGTTGAAATGTAGAGAGAGAGAGAGAGAGAGAAAGCTTATCTGCTGAGGCCTAAGGAGGTCCACCCTCCTTTCAAATCACTCCCACTTCACTTGTTGGGGTCCAATCACAGTAGGAAAATGATTGCATCCACTGCTAATCTCAGTAGCCTGGCAGAAAATGGGTGGCCCAAGCCCCCCTCTCCAATTGAATTGCCCCCAATTTGCTTGTTGCAGTCTGAGCACAGTAGAAAAAGAATTGCAGCCAGTAGCTTGTCACTAGTAGGGAAGAACAAGGGACCCCCTCCGATAGAATCAATCCCCCTCTACTTGTCACGGTCGGAGCGATATAGGAAAAAGATTGCAGCTGCTGCCTCAGTGGTAGCATCACCTAGTTTCAACCTTGATGGTGGTTGAAGGATCCCCCTCCGGATCCATAATCCAGGTTGTAACTAAACTTGGGTGCAGTGAACTGTAGTTCAACCATGCCTGATAACTGAAATCCATAAAGGCAGCAACCATGCCTGATAAAAACTGACATCCAGAAAGGCAGCTAAACAATTGCTTTACAGTGGAAGCCAAAGTTAAATCTATAGCTCATCATCAGATACCATTGTTGTTTTCTAACATAATGAGGAAGAAGTGCTGCTCCTTGCAAGGAGGAGCTAAACTTGCGGGGAAGGCAATCCTTCTGATACAATTGTTGTTTATGTTTACTTTTAAACAAAACTTCATGATATTCAAGATGTTTTTCATTGGAGATCCAACCCCCAATTCCATCCTGCACACTGGCAAGCGCATGAACAAAGGCATCTGTTGCTGTTGGCATTCCAGCTCCTTCTCTCGCCTCTTGAGGTCCAGACTGAGCACGAGCACCATCAAGCGCCATATGGTAACTGACATATTCCCTTGATCCGTCCTCAGGAAGCTGCCTCTCTCATGAGCCATCGGGAAAGTTCATCTGCAAATTTGATCATGGCATCTTCCACCGCAGCTTGGCGAGACTCCACAGATCCAGGAAAGGGCAGTGAGTAGTGGGAAGGAGGGGGAAGGAAGCCGCGGGATCAAGACACCATCAGAGGTGTGCTGGTCTTCTAATGGCTGCCAGGGGTAACCTCTGCACCGAAAGGGACTCTGTCCTCAACGCCCTCCTTCGATGAGGGAAGCTGTTGAAGTCCTGAGATGCTGGCTGTGACGAACAATATATGGGATGCCAGAGAGCGATGCGCGGAAGCATCCCTTTGCGAATCTCATGGCGGATGGAAAGTTTGGTGCCATGGCAGCAGGTGCACCTGGTGCACTGGTGCTGGTGACGAGCGATGATGGGCTGTTGGAGGGAGGGGTGGCGTATGCGGAGGCGCTATAGAGCGCATGGAAAACAAACATGAAGGTCTTCGATGCCAACATGTATCCAGCGTAAACACTAATGCTAGAAAGCTCTTTGTGATGTTGTAGAACCTCGCTCTGATACCATGTTGGTAACTGCGAGGAAGACGAGAGACGAAAGGAAGAGAGGAGAGAAGAGAGATATGAGACACCAGAAGTGGAACCCCAGAAGTGTGTCAACTGAGTACACATGATACGAATATATAGAGGGGACCTAGGGCACTATATATAGACAAACTATATATAGCTAACAGGTGGCAAGGTATATATAAGGATGTTACACTTTGTGGAAACATGTACAACATATCAAATGTATTCATCTATGAGACATCGAGATGGATTGCACCCCACATATCCATTGTCTCTTCATTTTAAGTGGGTGGTGGATTTTGTCACAATGCCCACAGGTCTTTGGCAAATGAGGTATCTTGTGCTTTCCCGTGAAAACTTGACTAATCAAGTGGAAGGGAAAGCTTTACATACTAAGACAACAAATACTGTGTATACTTTTCTCTTATAAGAGTTCTTTTGTCGGTATGGCTGTGTGGGAAAAATTAATGCAGATAGGGGTGAGATGGATGTAGATGAGGCTCATGATTTCTTTGCATGATTGGCGATAAGCTTGCTTTAACTACAGCCTATAACCCTAAAGGAAATGGAAAAAGTGAAAGAGGTCATCCACCTATTGTGAAGGCATTGGCAAAAGCATGTGGAGAGAAGGTAAAAGAGTGGCCACGATTTCTCCCTTATGCTTTCTTGGTTGATAGAATAACTCATAGTGCCATTACAGGATATATGCCTGCAAAATTGATGTATGGTCAAAAACCTATCATACGGATAGAAGAGATTACAGTCACATGCACTGTGCTACCTTGGGAGAAGGAGTTGAATCGAGAGGAGTTATTGGCCTTGCACATTAGACAGTTGGAAAGGAAGTTAAAAGACATAGAGGCAGCAGTTACAAAATTAAGGGTAGAAAGCATACATAACAAGAAACAATTTAAAAAAAGACATAGACTAAGACCAAGAACCATACAAGATGGGGATGTGCAGGTTCAGAGGGGGTGGATGTTGTGATGCTATGCGGACACAGTGTGAAAAAGCATGGAATGCATCATCATCCGACTTCTTTATTGATCTAGAGAATCAATGTGGTTTGAGTCATTAGTACTAGTGTGAGTTGCATGGATTATCCAAAAATACTAGATTTTTAGATAATTTTAGCCTATTTTTTATATTATTTATTATAAAAATCTTAAAAAGTTAGAAAAGCTTCTAGATTAGGATGGCATGCAAAAAGCAAGTAAGTTTTTCAGCCAATTATGGGATTTTCATTAAAAAAAGACAGCTTGACGAAATCGCGCTTATCGTGATCGATGTTAATAGACCAACAATTGCACTTTGAAATGAAAGAAAAAGAATGAGTGATTTGGGACATCTGTGATTAGGTGTCTTGAGGTTTTACCCCCCTTTTGGAGCCAACGGAACCATCAGATTTGGGATCCGAGCACCACAGAAGGAGTTGTATTTTTTATGCACATTTTGTTCTAGAAAGAAGCTCTAGGAGATCTAATGTCTAGAGATTACTTTTGAGTAGTGCAAAGATTCCAGGTTCTTTCAATACATATTGATTCAGTTCATTGTGCTTTGTCTTTGTCGTATTTACCTCGTCTATTCTCTTTCTTCTCTTCCATCTCCTATCTCTACTTCCTTCTACCTCAGATCCCTGGTGGATTAGACCTTTTGACAAAAACCCCTCCGACAACGGTTTGCCAATATTCGAGCCATTCTCATATGGATCATGCATGAATTTCTAGGATTTGGGGAGTGATCAGGTAAGTAGGCTTCTATTCTCGTTGGTAATATCTATCATAGCTCGTTCAAGTCTGTATTCACTGGATAGAAGTGTTGGGATAGATATGGTTACCTCCGATTATCATGCATATCCATTGTGTGGTTGGACTCCTGAAGGTCACGAAACATGAAGAAGATGGTATATAAAGGACACACTGCTTTCTTGCCGGAGGGTTATAAATTAAGGGAGGGTTTTCTTCGATGACCTCCAACACGAATGAATGCCCAAAGCTGGTACGAGCTGAAAATTGTCCACATGTAGTCGCATCCAAATGGAATGCGATGGTTTACAGTTTTCTACGAGTTACCATATTGGACCCACTTACAGATCAACCGCTTATTTGATTCTAGGCATATTTTCAAGAATGTGGGCAGCTTATTATGGGACCACATCATAGGAAAGAGAGACATTGCAAGGGCACGAATGGATTTTAAGGAGGTAGGCAAGATGGAGGTGCTTTGGCCGCAATGAAGTGCTGATGGTCGCTTGCAGCTATCTCGTGCTCCTTAGATTTTTTCCACTAAGAAGAGAACTTTATGAATCAAAGTATCAAGTCGATCTACACTCCAAAAAGTATGATAAATTCTCTCAAGTCCGTGTTTTCTAAAGACGACCAATTATCAGAGCTAAAATCCAATGGTTAGCGTAAGATAAGTCAACTTTGTACTACGAATGGATTGTAATTGGCATGCATATTTGGCTATTTTCAGTGTAGTCATTGTTCATAATGCTTCTTCATTTGTGGCACTTTGTACTACCAATCGCAATCACAAGATGCCTTACTCCAGAAATACATGGGGCGATCTATAGGTTGTCAAATTTAGTGCAATGGATCTCACAGAAGGAGATCAAGACATCCTCTATTGAATTCGCAAGGCGGGGAGCAGGTCTGTCTCTTTGAGAAGTACCTCCCCACCAACATGCTCATGATACAAACCCACCTTCTGGAGCATTTTATAGATGAAGCAGGTCTGTCCATATGTGATGGATGTTCTTCTTGGAGTGCTTCATGAAAACCTTGAAAGGCTTTTGTGACAACGAGCTTGACTAGAATGTAGCATGGCTGAAGGTTGGTCGATGTCCAGAGGCATTAGTGCATATTTCACAATTGCTACCAACGGTGGATTCAGACAAGAGTATGCTATAGTCACTAAAGGATGATGATAGAGTGATTGGAGATGTGATGGTTGAAAATGGGGTAGAAAAAAGGATGGATGCTGCAATGGAGGAGAAAGTGAATCGTTTTTGTATGTTGCACCATGCCTCCATGGAGATGTGGCTCTCTAGGTACGAGCAAGCCAAGAAAGATCCGGAAGAAGCACGATCTGAATTTTGATGTAGTACACGCTATCGATAACTGATTCGATATCCCAAGGGCATGGAGGAGATCCCATGGTTTATGTCAACACGATGGTTGCATGGAGCTTTGAATGTAGTGTCTCGCAAAGGAACGGAGGTCTCAATTGAGGAGTGGAAATTCTCGAGGGGATGTAGTCCAAAGGTGACGACATGTTTAGGGTTTGTCATATCTAGATTTTATATGTGACAACTAACTAACTGTTTCAATGTGCAACGTGGTCGCCTGGATGGCATTTCCTCGTGGAGCATATCAATAAAATGCGCTCCACAACAGATTGTCGTATCATGGCAAAGTTTGAGCAAGAGATCCGAGGACGAGCAATGGATCCAAACAACGTTATAGATAAGATGGAGTATTTAGGAAAGTTGCAGAGTATTATTACGGTGGATTACCATAGCTTCTCCATGATCCTATTCGATGTGTAGTAGTTCAAAGTGGTACTTGAAGGAGCTGGGGCAACAATTTGACGAGATCCATCAAGATTTCTCAAAATAGATTCCTAAAAAAATATAGACAAATTTGCACAACTTGTTTGTAATGCCAACCCATTGTGAACAGGTACATGAACTCATATTTTTTTAAATTTTATAATGACATGGTACATGTTAAAAAAGTTAAATCTCCCTTGTATGTGATTTTGAATAGGTAATTTTCTATCCAAACCCCCGACAACCTCGATGGTGGTATGTTGTATCTTCAGCTCTCTCGGAAGTGGGAGCGTAATTGCAAGTAGGAGAGGATACAGCTTAGGCATACCTCAGAGGGATATGTATACCTTGTAGATAATAGGATAGGAACCGTCATCATGAATGATGAGGGGAGGAGGGTGATGGCTCGTATAAGAGAGTTATGCCAATAAGTTTTTCGGCACAACATCTTGGATCATTGGAAGAACATACCAGAGGGGAGCGAGGACTACACAGTAGCATCCTTGCATGAGGAGTTTCTAGAACCCGCTAGAGCAGATAGGATTTTCAAAGGCTAAATGATGGTGCATGTGTGCGTACATGTCACACAGACGATCGAACACATGCAAGGCACTTAAGAGTGGGGTCTCAAAGCATGAGTGGCTAGACACAGATGACTGGCGCCAACTCAGAGAGGAGGCTACAAATCCTCTAGGACGTTGGAGATAGCAATGCGAGGCAGTGAGGGCATGATTGGAGGTAGGAGTGGTCCATCATCTTGGGAGTAGCGACCACATGACTTATGTGGAGGACTTTGCAAGTTTTTCTTTTTTTCTGCTTGCTTAATATTTTGCAATATCCATTACACTAACAATCGTGTTTCAAACAATTTCATTTTGTTTTCTTTGTAGCACACTCCATTACAAATGGCGATCCCACCAACATAGAGACTCAATAGGCAGAGATACATTGATCGACCGATTGTATGGATGCAGTGGCCTAGTAAGTCACTTATCTTTCTTATCTGTAGTTACTAATTTTAATTAAAATGCATTATTGTATGGTGGATTGATGTGTAGTTGTTTCTTCTTTTGTAGAGTCCATTCGATGCTCCTTTGCAGCGGTGTCATAGCACGCAGAGTTGAAGGTCACCACAGGGGTTTGGCAAGAGAAGAGTCTATGGGGGTTCAAGAGCTTAGACTCTGGAGATGGTAGAGATAAGAGAAGGGTTCAAGGTTTCAAGCCAAGTTCTTAAAGATAAGAGACAACAAGGTAAAGGTAGATTCAAGGAGAGGATAGACGGAAGAGAAGGGATTCGAAGAAATTTAAGATGTAGAAGAATACTCCCAAAAAGAAATTTGAAAATGTAGAAGAATACTAATACAGATGAAGCTTGTCAGTTTCTTTTAGCATTATGAGAAGATATAACTCCAATAGAAAAAAACGTGTATAAAAAAATACATTTCTCTATGTTGCTCAGATTGCCAATCTGATGCTTCTATTGGCTCCGAAAGGGGGGTAAAATACCAGCACACCTGCCTAGAATTGTGCCAAATCACTCCTTCTTCATCTCCCACTTTGGAGTGCTATTCACTGTCTAAAAACAACGATCGCGCGTCGCACAATTTTATCAATCTCTATTTTTACATAAAATCCTCTCAAATTAGCTCAAAGCTATATGCTTTCTTTTACATGTCATCCTAATCTAGAAGTTGTCTATAGTTTTATGGATTTTTACAAGAGATCATTTCTAAAATATTAAAAATTGGTTAAAACTTGTCCAAAAATCTAATATTTTTGAACCATGGACACTAACACTAACGTCTAAAATGGCATTGGCTCTCTAAATCACTAAGAAAGCCACACTCTAGATTTTATTTTATTTTTTACACAGTGTGCGCGTAGCGGTACGACATCCACCCCCTCCTAACTTGCACATACTCTTGCATGTGCCAAAGTCTTACGGATCTATAGTGTTAGAAGAATTATCTTCTGTCATGTCAATGTCTCCATCTTCTACCTCTTCTTATTCCTGTATGTCTTCATGCTCTTGAATTATATCCAAGTCTTCTAACTCACATGTTGAACTTTCTCTTCATTTGAAGAGCTTGATTCTTTTTCCAGCTATGGGTATCTTCAAGCTTGTTCCATCCAATTCAGCCAATGAATATGTGGCATTGTCATGAATGACCTTTACCACATACGGGCCAAACCAACGCTTTACCATCTTTCTAAAAGCATTGTATTGATTGTCTAGGCTACTGTCATGGATAAGCACCTAGTCATTTTCTTGAATTTCTCTTGGCCGAAGTCGATGTTGCTTATCAAATCTTCTTTTGTGCTTTAGTCTTACTATCTTTAGCTTCTTAATAGGTTCTTGAATATCTTTAGGCCTTCTTTCTAGTTGCCATATGTGCAAAGTCAGCAACTCTTCTCTACTAATGCCTTTCATCCGAAGGTAGAAAACTCCATGTGAGAATAGATTCTTCAATTGGCATAATTGATTGTTGTCCATGCATAAGTTCAATTGGCATATAGCCAATCAGTGTACTATGAGTAGTTCAGTCAGTAGCCCATATGCAAAAGGTAGCATTTTAGGCTATTCTTTGATCTTTCCTCTACAAGACTTTGCTAGAGCTTTGAAAATAGGCTGGTGCCCTCTCTCACTTTTCCTATTGCCTTCAAGGTTGTAGGCTGATGTCAAAGCCAACTTAATATCCAATTGAGCAAAGAAGTTGCGTGCCTCACCAACATCCAACTCTTTTCTATTACAGTTACTTTACCCACACAACCATATCTACAAAACACATCTTCAAGAGAAAAATGACAAACAGCTTGAGTGGTCTTGGTTGTTTAAGCTTTGCCTTCAACTTGATTGGTTAGATCCACTCTTGCAAGCACTAAATATTGCATATTCCATGTTCTTGTAGGCATGGTTACAAGATCAATAATCCCATCTATAATGTATAGGCGAGGGATAAGTCGATTGTAACCCATCTCGATGCGTGACCATAGAATACATGTGACACACATAACAAGTTTCAATAAAATGTGCTATGTCCTGATACACATTTTTCCACCAATATTTTTCTTTGACTTTGCTAAAGGTTTCCCATATGCCTCTATGGCTAGCCCACAGGATTTCATGAAATTCCTTCATTACCTATTGTTGCAATCTTTTATTACCTAAAACTTGGACATGCGCTCCTTTCTTATTCTTTACATGCTTCCATAGATACCGTTCTTTAAGAAAAAAGCCATAAGCTTTCCACTTAATATGCTTGAACTCTTCATCAGTCCAAGAGTCCTTGTTCTTCATTGTGCTCAAATATTGGCCGATGTCTTCTTCAAGGAAATGAACTAGAACTTGAGCAATGCAATGAGCATGTTGGCTTCTAGTTGACCACCATTCTTTCCTAGATAAATCTTTGATCTTTGTTGTTGTATGCTAATTTACAGCAGTACCTTTTCCTATTCTTATTGTACTTAATGCTATATCATTAAAAATATCAGCTTGACCTGCAAGATTCAGCTTTGGGTTTGTATATGCAGCAACCGAAAAGGTACTTCTAGCAACCATGGAATTAAATTCAGCAAGTATAGATTCTTCAGCTTCATCTTCTTTCATAAGCTCTTCTTCATTGTCATATCTTGCACATCATAGTATGTCAGCAACTGGATTCGCCTTTCCTACAATATGCTTTAATTCGTAGTTGAGAGATTTAATATATGAAATCTATCTTAGCATAGCAATGTCCGGGGTAGAGCAGTTGGCAATCATGCCCAAGAGTGGAAGACAATCAGTTTCTACCACTATGGAAGTACCTATAACATATTCACAATCACAATTTAATGTTGTTACAACTCCCCACAATTTCCTTTTTACTTGTGCATACCTTCTTTGATGTTCATTGAGAACCTTTGCTCTAAAATGAATTGCATGCCTCTTACCTTGAAGGTCTTCTTGGCCAACAGCCCATCCTATCCCAATGGGACTTGCATCCATAGTAAGGATGATGGGTTAACCATTTGAATAATCAGCCCTTTTGAGAGTGGGAGGTGATATTATTAGCTTCTTTAGTTTGCGTAGAATGAGAGTATGCTCTTTCCACCAAGAGAATATTTGGCCTTTTCTTAATAATTGATAGAGATTTTTGGCTACAGGAGAAAGATGTGGTATCCATATGAGATAGAATACACATGCACCAAGAAATCTTCTCATCTTTGAAATATTTTTGCATTTTTCTTGCATTCTGCTGATGGCATCTATCTTGATTGGTGAAGGTTTAAATCCATAGGGGCCACACAGATGTCCAACCACTAGGACTTTTTCTACTCCAAAATTTGACTTAGCTCCAGAAAGGGTAAGATATACCTCTTCTAGCCTCGTCAAAATCATGTCACAATCATGAATATGGTTAACTACAAATTTCCTACAGCCATCTTCGTCAAGCTCGTCATTCTCTTCATTGACTTCACATCCCTTGATAGGTACATCATCAAGAAATGAAAGAGTAAGTTGTGGAATAAGGTCCCTTAAGACTTTATGCATGGCATTCATCATATGGGCAACAAAGTTTATTGCACCTTGTGGTAGAGTGCACATGTGTGGACCAATCCAAGTGGTGTCTTCATTGTGGTAATGTCTCCTCTTTATAATGAAAGCTGAAATTACTTATATCCTGAATATAGGTCGCCCATAGAAAAAATTGCTCTATCTACAAAAGCTTCAGCAAGCTCGTCAGCAATTGGACCCGAACCAACATTTCAGTTTGTGACACGATTAACAGGCTGTAGATCTTGGATGAATCGTATAGATCCATTTTTCCATCGATTTAAGGTGTTGAAGAACGTTCTAAAATCTTCATTCTGATCTTCTCATTTAGAAGTTTCAATAATTTGGGCAACTGCTCTCTTGGAACGGGAATAGACTTGAGGTTCCAAGGCACATGTGGGATCGTAAAAATGACAATAGAAGCCACAATATTTGGATGCACACAGCCTACTTCACTTGGTTGAAATGCAAAATCTTTTTCATGTTTTATTAGCATTTGCATAAAAGTGTGTTTTTCAACCAGCGAAAGGAAATAATTTTCACATATTTTGAGCTCTTTTATACTTTCAAATGTGAACTTGTGACCAATGTTGGAAGGATCACAAAAACTTGGCTTATTTGCTGCCCTATTAGCCAGCATTTCACTTTCAAGACGCATTGGGACTGCCACAGGCTTGACTTTCTTATCCATTGTCTTGTATTTTGTCTCCACTTACACTTCAGCCTTGTTGAGAAATCCAATGTCTTCGTGCTCAATAAATTCTTGAATTGTTTGATAAAAATCCAATGTACATACTTCTATGGACTGATTTTCAGTATAAGTAGTTGCATATATTTGAATCAATGTGTCAGTAGTAATGAAACAAAAAATACTTTCAAATATATGTGTCAATAGTAATGTCATAAGTTTTCAACTCTCTTTTTACATGACATAAATATTTTATTTCAGCTTTAGTTATAGCTCACTACAAGATATAGGCCTTATATCGACATTAAAAGCGACGAAAATGTAAATAATAAAATTTGCCCCCATTGTCGCAAAAAGTGTCATTATTAGCGATGCCATAGAACAGTTGGTATCAATGTCACTATTTGCATCGGTATCATTGTTGCATTTGTGACGCTGATACCAACACAAATAATGACGCTGATAACAACACTTTGCGATGCTAATAACAACGCCAATAATGACGTGTACAAGTAAATTTGCAACGCTAATAGCGACGGTAACAGGAAAAAAATTTGTGACAGGGCAGTACATATAACAGTATGTGGGCCATACAAAATAGTTTCTACACTGTGTACAATGCTCATGTAAACAAAAACAAAGTGTACTTAAATCATAACACTAATACATGAAATAAATACATGATCGCATAATGAAAGACACTGGTACAATCATGACGAGATATCACTACTACATGAGCATATGTCTACACAGATTAGGCGACCAAAAAAGAAGGGTGTATGAGCTCCAAGGATCCAAGGGCGAGCTATATATCCTTGCCATCTGAAAGCTCATCCCACCACAAAGGAGCATCGAATGGACTCTGCAAAAAACAACTACACATCAGTCCATACAATAATGCATTCTAATTAAACATAGTAACTACGAACAAGAAAGATGAGTGACTTATAGGGCCGCCGCGTCTATACAATCGGTCGATCAATACAATAAGACCGTGCCTCTCTGCATATTGAGTCTCAAGGACGGTCGAATCGCGATTTGTAATGGAGTGCTGCAAAGAAAACAAAATACTAGCTGTTAGAAACATGATTGTCAGTACAAAGGATATTGCAAAAAAATAAGCAAGCAAAACAAAAGAAAAACTTAGAAAGTCCTCCAAATATGTCCTGTGGCCGCCACTCCCAAGATGATGGACCACTCCAGCCTCTAGTCGTGCCCTCGCTGCCTCACGCTGCTAACTCTAACGTCCTGGAGAATCTATAGCCTCCTCCCTCAGTCGGCGCGAGTCACCCGCATCTAGCCACTCGGGCTTTGCAATCCTACTCTTGAGTGCCTTGCATGCATCATATCGTCTGTGTGACATATATGCACGCATGTAGTCCATCATCCAGCCCGTAGAAAATCTATCTGCTGTGGAACCAGAAACTCCTTATGCAAGGATGCTATTATGTAGTCCTTGCTCCCCTTCTGTATATTTTTCCAATGATCTAAGATGTTGTGGCGAAAAACTTGTTGGCACAACTCTCTCATGCAACTCATCACCCTTCTTTCCTTATCATTCATGATGATGGCTCCTAACCTATCATCGACAAGATAGTCATATCCCTCTGGGATATGCCTAAGATGGGTTCTCTCCCACTTGCATCCATGCTCTTGGGCATATCCAGGAGACCCTTGTACATCCCGTGTACTGACCGGGGTAGTATGTATCGGTGTAGCACCCATAGGGGTGCCACCTGCAATGGTTGAGCAAAAGATGGAGTAACTAGATTAAACAAACAAATGAGTTCATGAACCTATTCACAATGGTCCAGCAACACAAAGGTGTCGTGCAAATCTGTCCATCTTTTTTCAAACTCTATTGCGAGAAATCCAAATGGACCTCGTCAAACTGTTGCTCCAGCTCCTTCAAGTACTGTCTATTTCTCAAAGAAACAGGCCGTCTCCACCACTGCTCCTCGCCTCGCGGATTCAATAGAGGACGTCTTAATATCCTTCTATGAGATCCATTGCACTAAGGTCGACAACCTGTAAATGGCCCCATGTATTTATGGAGTAATGCATCCTACGATCGTGATTGGTAGTACAAACTACCACAAATGAGAAAGCATTATGAACAATGGCTACACTCCAAATAGCAAAATGTGCACGCCAATTACAATACATTCATAGTACAAATCTGACATATCTTATGCCAGTGATGGAATTTTAGTACTAATAATTGGTCGTCTTTAGGTCGAAGTGCGGATAGACTTGACTACTTGCTTCACAATGCGCTCTTCTTTAGTGGACAAAACCCAAGGAGCGCAAGGTAGCTACACGTAACCATCAGCACTCAAATGCGGCCAAAGCGCCTCCATCTTGCCTACCTCCTTCAAATCCATTCGTGCCCCTATAGTGTCTCTCTTTCCTGTGATGTACTCCCATAGCAAGCTATCCACATTTTTGAAAATATGCATGGGATCCAACAAGTGGTTAATTTATAAGTGGGTCCAATATGGCAACTCATACAAAAGTGAGAACCGTTGCATTCCGTTTGGATGTGACTCCGAGTGGACCATTTTCAGCTCGTACGAGCTTGCGGCATTCATACGTGTTGGAGGTCGTCCAAGAAAACCTTCCCTGAGTTCATGACCCTCTGGCAAGAAAGCGGTGTGTCTTTGATATGCCATCTTCTTCATGGTTCATAACCTTCGGGAGTCTAACTATGGCCCGTACACAATGGACATGCATGATAACTTGAGGTAACGAGACCTGTTTCAACACCTCTATCTAGCGAATACAAAGATGAACGAGATAAAATATAGATATTACCAACGAGAACGAAACTTATTTACCTGAGCACTCTCCGAATCCTAGAAAGTAATGCATTGTCCACATGAGAATGACTCGAATATTGACCGACTGTCGGCCATCATGCTTACTCATATCTTGCACGGTGACCTCCTCCTCCCACAAAATCTTAAGCTCATCCACTAATGGACGAAGATACACGTCCATATTTTTGACTTTGTAGCTGTCGGGGACGAGTAAGCTAAGGATGAGATGTCCTTTCTTCGTAGAAAGCCATGGAGGGATATTGTAGTTGACAAGGACTATAGGTCACACACTGTAAGAAGTTGAGCGCAGACCGAATGGGTTCACACAATCCATTGCAAAACCGAGCCAAAGATTCATTGGCTCTCGAGCAAAGCCTGGAAAGGTATAGTCAATGTGGCTCCATGCGCATGAATCTGCTAATATTCGTTGAACTCCATCTGTGGACCTTTTCTGTGCATGCCACGTTGTCAAGCTTACCATGCCAAACGTACGAAACATGTGGTTTATACAAAGGATAAGCAGAAAGTGTCTAAGAACTTTTTGAGGGATGGTTTGCCCCTGGAAGTCCTGTCAATACCTATGAGTACCACACTTTGGGTATGTCTCCATAGTCTCGTATTCTTCTCGAAACAGTATGCAATCGTTGATACATGCATGGATGCTGTTGTAGTCCATGCCAAGCTTTCGTAAAACATGTCGTGCATCATCACGAGACTCAGGCATGGTATTTGTAGGTGGTAATATATGATATTTCAGTAATCTGAAAAAAATAATAAAACATCTTGAAAAAGCACAAATGTTTTAAATGATAGTATCGAAAAGAAATCAACAAAGTGTACGTAGAAGGTACTTGAACAACTCGATCATACTCGCATCGCTCCACCCGTACTTTGCTTGCATACTTAAGAGTGCAAGCAGTGTCTTCAGGTGAGATACTCAGCACCAATCATATAATGGTATGGATACTTTCTCTCTAAGTGGATCAGAAGTCTCGACATCCATGGGAATCAATGCATCGATCATTGTCTCCATCTCATGCTCCAAGATTGTAGATAGGTCTGGAAGGCTGTCTGTCTCCTCGGGTAATGACGGTATGGATTGGGTAGTACCTTCCAAGTGGTGGATTGGCTCAAGCACTCCATCCATTGTACGCCCACAAACTCTTCTAATTGGCCACAAAGGGTGCACTCCTCCTTGGGACGAGACATCATCTTCCTGGATAGAAAATTTGTCAGCCACACCCAATCTTCTTGTATATGGTATTCAATTAGCCTGCGAGTACAATGCATGATTTATATTAACTTTTCTTACCATTTGCAAGATCGACTGATCAATGATCTCAAATTGAAACTCGCTGAAGTGCCATACGTGTTCTATAGACAATCAATGTTTTTGTCTAATTGCTAGCTTGCATTGAGAGCAAGGACATGGGACGCACTAATTAAGATACGCCTCGCGATCTTGAACAACAAGACCTTCATCGTTTTCCATTTTATCTACGTTAAAACAAACAATTTGTTTTTGTTATCATTCTTTTTTTCTTTCTTAAATTGTTTGAGAAGGGATTTCTTCTCTTGTAACTCAGCAAAAATTAACGTATATAAAGTCTCCACCCACCCACCCACAGATTAACATATATATGTCGGAGTGTTTTCCATCTTCTGGTGTTGCACCAAACCTCGCCACCACTCTCTCTTTGTTTTTTATCCATTCATTATCTTCTCTCCTTCCATCTCTCTCTCTTTTTCTCTTTCTTTATTATGCTATATGTTTATTCCCTCTCTCTCGTTCCTTCTTCTTTTTTCTTTTCCTCCCTCTCTCTCATTTTCTTTAACAATCACGGCTACGACTATGACGAAGACTACGACTACGACCACAACTACGACCACGACCATGACCACGACCATGACTATGATGAATACGACCACGACTACGACTACGACTACATTATGACCATGACTACCACTACCACTACCACGACTACGATCATTATAATAAACAAGAAAAGAAGAAAAAAATAAAACAAAAACAACTACTACTACTACTACAACAATAATAAACAAGAAAAGAAGAAAAAACTACTACTACTACTACTGCTACTACTACTACAAAAAATAAGAAAACTAAACAACAATAAACAAGAAAAAAAAAATACTACTACTACTACTACTACAACAAACAACAATAATTAATTTCCTTTTCTCTCTTTCTCTCCTCTCTTATTTCCTCTTCCTCCCTCACCCTCACCCTCTCTTTCTCTCTTTCCCTATCAGGTTTAATGTTTTTTCTCTCTTTTTCTCTCTCCTCTCCCTCTCTCATTTTTTTCTCTCTCATCTCCCTCTCTCATTTCCTCTTCCTCCCTCACCCTCTCCCTCACTTTTTCTCTTTCCCTATTATATTTAATATTTTTTCTCTCTCTTCTCCCTGTCTCATTTCCTTTTCTTTCTTCCTCTCCATCTCTCATTTCCTCTCCCTGTCTCACCCTCTCCCTCTCTTTCTCTCTTTTCCTATTAGGTTTAATGTTTTTTCTCTATTTATCTCTCTCCTCTCCCTCTCTCATTTTTTTCTCTCTCCTCCCCTCTCTCATTTCCTTTTCTCTCTTTCTCTGGGTTAATAAAAAATTTTGCCATAAATCTATCAATTATCCTTTTCACCTCCTCCCAAGAGGAGGTTCACATAGGTTTAATGTTTTTTCTCTCTTTTTCTCTCTCCTATCCCTCTCTCATTTTTTTCTCTCTCCTCCCCCTCTCTCATTTCCTTTTCTCTCTTTCTCTCCCTCTCTGTGTCCTCTCTTTCCCTCACCCTCTCCCTCTTTTTCTCTCTTTCCCTATTAGGTTTAATGTTTTTTCTCTCTCCTCTCCCTCTCTCTTTTTTCTCTCTCCTCTCCCTCTTTCATTTCCTTTCCTCTCTTTCTCTCCCTCTCTTGTATATGCTCCCTCCCTCACCCTCTCCCTCTCTTTCTCTCTTTCCCTCTCAAGTTTAATGTTTTTTCTCTCTTTTTCTCTCTCCTCTCCCTCTCTCATTTTTTTCTCTCTTTCTCTCATTTTTTATCCCTCTCTCTTTTTTTTCTCTCTCTCTCTTTCTCTCCCTCTCTCATTTCCTCTCCCTCCCTCATCCTTTCCCTCTCTTCCTCTCTTTTCCTATTATGTTTAATGTTTTTTCTCTCTCCTCTCCCTCTCTCATTTCCTTTTCTCTCTTCTTCTCCCTCCCTCACCCTCATCCTCTCTTTCTCTCTTTCCCTATTAGGTATAATGTTCTTTTTCTCTTTTCATCTCGCCTCTCCCTCTCTCATTTCCTCTCCCTCCCTCACCCTCACCCCCACCCTCCCTTTCTCTCTTTCCCTATTATGTTTAACATCTTTTCTCTCTTTTTCTCTCTCCTCTCCTCTCATTTTTTTGTCTCTCCTCTCCCTCTCTCATTTACTTTTCTCTCTTCCTCTCCCTCCCTCACCCTCTCTTTCTCTCTTTCCCTATTATGTTTAATGTTTTTTCTCTCTTTTCCTCTCCCTCCCCCTCTCTTTCTCTCTCCCTCCCTCTCCCTCTCCCTCTCTCATTTCCTTTCCTCTCCCTCTCCCTCTCTCATTTTCTCTCCCTCCCTCTCCCTCTCCCTCTCTTTCTCTCTCATTTCCTCTCCCTCTCTCAATACACACGAATTATACAAAAAACAAGTAAAAGAGAGAGAAAACTCCCTCTCCCTCTCTCATTTTCTCTCCCTCCCCCTCTTCCCCTCCCTCTCTTTCTCTCTCCCTCCCTCTCCCTCTCCCTCTCTCCCTCTCCCTCTCCCTCTCCCTCTCTCACTTCCTCTCCCTCCCTCACCCTCCCCTCTCTTTCTCTCTCATTTCCTCTCCCTCTCTTAATACACAGGAATTATACCAAAAACAAGTAAAAGAGAGAGAGAAAACACAAAAGCAAAGAAATAATGGACAATGCACTCAGCCTAAAGGCTCGAAGAAGGATTTGGTGGCTCCTCTTTGCGACGGCAACTCCTCTTTGCCCTCCATACACCTTCTCCTCTTCTTCGCGAATGGCGTCGGCAGTGGCGGTGGCAATGAGAAGCCTTCTTTCTCCCTCTCTCTCTTTCTCTCCCTCTCAGCAAGATGTTCGCTCTCCCTTTCGCTCTTTCTCTCATGAATACACGCAAAATGATGCACTCGAGTTTTGGCCCACATTTTTTTCATCTAGGTACCGTCGCTATTTGTGTCGCTATTAGTGTCGCATTTTCACTGCTAATATTGACACAAATAGCGACGCCGCTATTTCTCATTGCAAATGGCCGTCGCTATACCCTCGTATTCTTGTAGTGGCTGAAAGAGACTTATAACAACCCATACTATTGGCTGTACATACATACGAATTTGCTAGAGAGACAGTTTCTATAGCATAAGGAGGTTTAATATTTTTACATGACGCACTGTCATAGCCTCCTTTTATAAAAAGATAACCCGAAAACCCTTGAATTCTCGGACATTAGGAGGCACATGATAATCACGTTGTCGATCTCTATTTCGATGATGACACCATCATCAAGAGGTTTTGTTTCCAAATGGACTTCAGAAATGTAAGGTTGCTCGAGAATGACAGGGTAACTATAAGAGTCTTCAACAAAAAAGTGAGAATTGTCTTTTATGTCTCCAATAGTTACCTGCACATTAGGGCATGCAGCATATAACTCTCTAGAAGAGTTGTTTGCAGCTCTCATTCGCCAACCTAGATCAACATCTATAGGCCATCCGCCGCTTTCATAGAGATGCCTTGCCATGACATCACTACAACAAAAAGGCCTCATAGACGCACTTTTAGACGCGATTTTTGAATATAGAGAAAATCTTACGGGCGCGTCTATCCGCCCTCTATTTGCACGTCTACAGTGTCGCGTCTATAATCGCATGTATGAATGAATTTACACGCAAAAATAGATGCGCAATAGATGCACATATACACACGTGAATACAAGTGCATAAAAAACCAAAATTGTTATTTATTTAATTTATTATGTGCGTCTACTACTGCGTCTATCTGGAAATTAGACGGGCATATAGACATGCATGTAGACGTGCTTTTACAAGCACCTATAGACGCGAACAGAAAACAAAAAATCTCATTTTTTTAAAAGATATTTAATTTCTTTTTTAAATTTGAATTATCTAGCTCGTGTATAAGCACATGCACTCTGCATTGTAGACGCGCTTACAAACCGCGTTTTCTGCAATTTAGACGCACAGATACACACGCAAAACAGAACTGAAAAAAAAAACCAGAGAGCATGTGGTTGCCTCCCATACATCAGATTGTGCATTTGGAAAAAAGACAATGGATCTTAAAGCACAAGAATTTAAAATAAAATTCCATGTATTCATTATAGATCAAAAGCATTTACATAGGGAGTTTAAGTGCTTGCGACCTAAAGCGTGGCCGCAAGCAATAGGCTCAAAGATGGATAATACATATACAAGAAAACAAGGCCATAGAGGAGGTATGGTGCTCTTCTATGAATCTAAAGAAGAAACATCTTCGCTAGCACCACCATGGCTACTAGCGTCGCTATCCCCCTCCTCGCTATGCTCCACATCCAGGTTCGACTACACACACAAAAGATCAAGGTTGCTTACATAGACATGGTGGAGAAAAAGTTATAATTAGCTATACTTTTAATAGGAAAGTAAGAAAAACATACCTCCTCTAGCTGTCGAATCCTCATAGTCCGGTTGTATTGGTTCTCAATTATGAGACCCTCCTCATAGAAGTGAAGCCATGTGGCTGTGTGGTTATGGCCTCGATGGTAACCTACCTCTCTAGGAGTAGGTATCCTATGAATGATAGTAGTCTACAAAACAATCATGATATATACAAACAATTATGAGACACAATGTATTAGAACAAATTAAATAAAGAATTGAAAGAAATATAAATTTTAAAAAACTATAAATCAAAATATACTTACAAACTCTACCTCCCACGACTCTTTGCCGCCCGATCCGTAATGCGACGATCCCATGGTTTCCATTTGGATCCGTCGCGCCTCTGCGTGCTGGCGGCTCTTCACTTTCTCTGCTGCTTTCTTCTTGGCTTTCTTCCACTCTATGCAGTGGCACATAGGTGGCTGGCTATAGGCTCCACGCCCCTCCTCGTGCCTCCACAGTGAGTTCCTGGTGCGTGTCATGAGGTGGGATTTTTGTTGTGAAGCAAATCCCTCACTTTTGTGCGTCCCCAATCATCGAAGAATCGCTAACCTTCAGGATTTGGATGCCTCCTATGGACTGCCCTCAACACCTCCTCCACAAGTGGCTTTTCTGATTTTTTAAGTAGACGAATTAACAATCTTTATACGTCGCATGTATGACGCTCCTCATGTATGCCATTACATCCCTTCCTTCATCATCATGGAAGATGCCACCAATATCTGTAACTCTATAGTACTAGCGTATAGGCTCCTCTATGTGATCTACTGGTGAGAGTGATCGCTCGCCACCTCCTAGGCAACCCCCACACAAGCCTCTTCCTCCCCCTCGACTCTCCCTCCTCCCTCTCTATCGACTATCCTCTATCTCACTGGATGCACGTGCTTCTGCAAATGCACGTGCGTTGGCTGACGCTTGTGCTTTAGCCGATGCATATACAGGTGCTGCACTTGGAGTACCAGTGGAGTACCTGCATGTGGAGTACTTGCAATTGGAGTTTGGGAAGTAGTGCTAGGCAAAGACGTCAGAGGCGTTCCTGACATGACATTGAATACCTCGTCTTTTGTGGGAGAGCGGCCAAGGTGTCTGGTCATCTCTCCCATGAAGTCTTCCCTACTAGGAAAACCTCCAAAAAATGCATTGACCCCCCTACCGAACAAGGCCAATGTATCATTCATACAATCCAAATCCGGGTCATTGCTAGATGAACCAGGATGTGACATTTGCAAAAGAAACACAGGCAAAAGACAAATTTGTTTGCATACAAAAAATCATATATCACCTTCATCCACACCTAAACATTTTCAAAGAGCTTTCTTTAGACATTGAGCTTAAAACTTAAGTGCTAATGCTTCTCATAAACAAGAAAACTGATAACACAAACATGGGATTAGTCACATTCATCATTGCAAAAATATATTATTTTTTATCAGAGCTGGGAGAGCTGGCGCGTGTATAACCGCATCTAAATTGCAGGATAGATGCGCTCTCAGATGCGTCCCTAAAGTCATCATTCTGTCCAGAGCGCGTCTATATCCACATCTGAGATGCAGTATAGATGCGCTGTCAGACACGTATTCCAAGTCAATGCTTTGGCGTGCGCATGCATCATCACGTGTAGATTGCAGAGCACACGCACCAGGAGACGCGACTCTGAAGTCAAAGCCTCTGTGCAGAGCGCGTGTATCCTCTCGTCTTCGACGCAGAATACACACACTCTGAGACGTGGCTTCAGACATAATGAGAAAAAACATTTATTCGCGTCTATACTGAAATGTAAACGCGTTGGCAGACGCACTCAGTCGGCTGATTTCAGTCCAATGACCACCATTCATAATTTACAAAATGCAATACATAATGAAATCAGAAATCCTAATACACAGACAGAGCAGAGAGAGAAAGAGAGAGAGAGAGAGAGAGAGAGAGAGAGAGAGAGAGAGAGTCACCTTGGGTGCTTGGTGTGGCGGGTGGTGGCGCTTCTTCCTTCTCCTTCTTCCTCTCCTTGGTAAGTTACTCTCCATTGATGCTTGCTTGCTGCTTCTTCTTCCTCTTGTTCTCCTCTCTGATCGTGTTCTCTCTTTCTTCCTCTCCTTGGCTTTCCTTTTTCCCTTCTTGTGTGTTTGAAATGAAAGAAGAGGTGAGTCACGAGGAGGTGAGGCATGAAGAGACTGCATATCAACTAAACTCAAGCTTTAGAACCACAAAAAACGTAGGAAATGAAAGGCATAGTTTGAAAAGAAATGATGTAAGTATGGTTTGAATTTTGATGTGTGCGTCTATTCTGGCGTGTATATGCGCGTCTAAGGTTTATGTAAATGCGTGTATAGACGTGAACATAGACGCGCAAATAGATGCTAATTTTGATGTATACGTAAACACAGATATAGACGCGCATTTAGGCTTTATCATAATTTTTTGTTTTTAAGATAAGTTTTGATAGTGAATTCTTATCATATGTTTTAACGTATTTATGATGAGTTTTGTGTATTTAAAATTGAGATCTTAGAATAATTATTACGTTAGCTTGAAGTCTTTATGTAAACATATGAATGACAAATATTTTGATGTTGTCATGAATTCGATTTAATCATGTCGTTGTCATCACCTAGTGCGGTGCTTGCTGATGAGTCAACGAGCATATCCTCAAGTGAGGATGAAACATCATGATATCATGCATGTCCTATTTGCGGTCCCTCTCTAGTTTCCTCTAGGCCGGCATGTTTAAAGAAGGTTATCTACAACAATCATCATCGATTTCTTCCTATTGACCATCCCAAATATGTTCTCCCTACTAATGGAATGACTCCACAATCTCTAACCATTCGAGATTGGAAGGAGAGATGGATTAATGTTGACAGCCACCCTCCACTCGGCATTAGTCGGTAAGAATTGCGCGGTAAGAAGTGCATTTCTCTCAATTGACTTTAAAGTATTTAGCATAATGAATTGTTTACATAATATATTGTTTGTTTATTAGGTTCTCTATATTTTTTCGTCTTCCATATTGGACTGAACTCAAGATCAATCACCTGTTGGACCCCATGCACATATTAAAAAATGTTGTATCTACATTATGGGATCACTTAATAGGGGCTCGTGATTCAGTCAATGCAAGGGAGGATTTACGTAACATTGGTCGCATGAGACGAGCCAACCCACGCATTGGACCTAGAGGAAAGATTGAGCTACCCCATGCACCTTGGATGCTGTCAAAGAATGAGCACCCCTCTCAACCTTGGTTAGTGCAATCATCGGCCCTTGTTTATATCTCTGAATATCTTGCTGAAGTGGACCCCTCTCAACCATGACTATGGAAAGATGATGAAGACTTGAGGATGACCTCTATAATACCTCAAGGAAAAGGAATGAGTAAAGTGCTAACAAAAGAATAAATTTGTAAGTTAAATAGTTTTTGTGTGCTCAATAGTGATGTAATGAGCAAATGGGTGACACTATAGAATAAAGAAAGGGCAATAAGAAAAAGCGAAAGACAAGCATTTCTCACCAAATATGGACGTAATGTCTCATTTCCAGATCATCTAAATGCGCTCCCACGTCATATTGATATAGATTGGTTACATGAGGAAATGAAGAGAATGAAAAAAGAGGAGGAAATTAATATATCTCAAGAAGAGTGGGAATACACACGAGGTTGCTTATCAAAGGTGAGACATACTATCAATTAATTTGTTTTTATAAGTTATATTTTATATCAATAATTGACATGTTTGATCTTTTATCTTTTACTAATAGTGCACATTATTCAATGCTATTTGGTGTGAGGGTAAACATCTTCGAACTCAACGTATAGATGAAAAGAGAAATACCCAAGATTGTGGTGTCCTTGCTCACTTCGAGGATGCCAATGGTACCATGGAAGGTTATTGTGGCTTGATCCAAGATATTCTGAAGCTTGACTTCAGACGATTTTTTATATATGTACTGGATGTAAAGTGGTTTAAAGAAGTGGTAACAAATGGTGAGCATTGCACAATCAGACGTCATCCAAGTGGTTTTGTAATCATTGACTCTACAAAATTTCACCAAAACAAAAATGACACATTAGTACTATCTCAACAATGCGAGCAGTTATATATGCAAAAGCTACTTTTTTAATATGTATACATGTGATACATATACACAACATAATAAGTATTTAAGTTTCTTGCCTTTGTTTTTCAAATACAGGTTGTGTATCATCCAATGGTAAACAATAACCGATGGTGGTATGTCATCTCTATATCTAATCGTTCAAAACCAATATATGGTAATATTACTGACATGGAGATAGCTGATGACAATCCAACAATTAATGATGATTTACATGATGACACCATAATGGATGATATGCGTGATATAGTATAAGATGAACCTCGCGACGATGTTCAAGGAAACGCAGAAGAAGACAATAATGCGATTGTCGATGATATTGATGAAGTTATTGAACAATATAGCAACACATCTGATAGTGGGATAGACTTATTTGTTTTGTTACCTCTTGGTAACATAGACCTAGAAGTAGATAGTTTAGCAAGGGCTGATCTCATTGAAGATAAGATGGATCATTCACTATAACATACTTAATTTGCTAAATGATTCAATGTGTATTCTTAATTCTATGGTTTTTATCATGCGCACACGTGCATACTCAAGAATCAATAGTCAAGTTTAAAGCTAAATTGAATTTTTCATAATAAAAAGGAAGTATTTTTTATCATCTTCAAGTAGAGAAATTACGAGATACATATTGCAATGCTTACTACTAATTGTATAATAAGGTTTCTATCGCTTGCCGCTAATTACTTATATCAGGCTTATCAACTGGAGGAATTGCCATTCATTAGAGAGCAATATATGCAAAAATAATTATTAACTCTAGTTTTTTATTCAATGATTCAATGTGTATTCTTAATTCTATGGTTTTTATCATGCGCACATGTGTATACTCAAGAATCAATTTCAGGTGGTTAAATAATTATTAACTTTGGTTTTTTTATTATATTAAGTCCAATTTTAGGTGGTTAAATATTGCGCGTCTGGTGGCACGTCTATATTGGCGTCTATTTACGTGGATATATAGACGCAAAATTTGCATCTATTTACACGCTCTTTTACACACATATATAGATGCAATGATAGATGTGTCCCCGACTTTGTGTGTCTAACATGCGCGTCTATGCCTCGTTTCTGTTGTAGTACATTTATCTCAGAACCATGGTCTAAGAGTGCAATACATGGTGTTTCTTTTTCTCCAATTTTGACAATTGTCTCTGTTGTGTTGCTCTTGCCTAATGTATACGAGAGTAGTGATTGCTTGGAATGAACGGAGCCTCTTTCTCCTCATGTATATCCTGTAGATGACTTTGTTTTTGAGAGATGGGTTACCCAACTGGTTTGGACCAGCCAACCATTACATTTTAAGCTTTCACTTCTTTAATTTTTGCATTCATGCTTTCTTTATCTTCAGCTTCAATAACTGCAATTAATTCTTTAGTTGCTTCAAGATGAATTCCTTGTGAAGTCAGCTTCTCTTGATCCTGCATAAAAACTCAAAGAACTTGCAAAAAAACATGCACTGTTTCTTCAGCTTCATCACCAATATATTGTCTTTTCCTTTTAATTACATTAATAATTACATCATGAAATTCATATTTGGCAATTCCAAGAATTTCGCCTAAGGTGAAATTAATTTTGCTTCCTAGAATTTGTTCTTCTAGGACTCGTTTGAGATCAGTTGTAGATTCTATGTTAGTAGCGTGGCTGCTTGCCTTTCTTTTTTCCTTCGGTCTTCTTTGTTTGTGGCGCATCTTCCATCTCTTGATCTGGTGTTATATTTTTAGCAAGCTTTGGTTATTCAAGTTTTTTTCTAGTTACTCGTTTCGGAGGGCGAGCAGAGGAAGACCCTAGTTCATCTTCTCTTCTTGTCTTTTCTTCAATCAAGATTTCTTTATGATTGACGTCAGCCAAATGTACAAAGGTGGAAAAAGAATTCACCAATTCTTTCCAACCTGTTATTCCTCTTATGCACTGACTGGCATTAGCCAAATCTTCTTTGGCTGCTTTACCACATTCCATTTGATCTAGTGTCTACATCCATACTTTAGACTGCACATTAGCTTTACATGCTTTCAATTTTGATTTAGTTGGCTCAATTTGGTAATCTGTGGCCACAATGATGTATTTGGCGTGTGAATATTGTGCAGTGGGGCTGATGGGTCCTATGAAGTCAATTCTCCATTTTTTGAAGGGTTGTCGTGCAATGATTGGGTTCAACTCCATTTGATCCTTGCGAATTGGGACCTTTGTCTACTGACACTCGTCACAATGCTTAACAAATCGTACTACATTATGAAACAGCATTGGCCACCATAGTTGAGATTGCAGCACCTTCTTGTAGGCCATCATGTCTCTGCTAAAGTGTCCACCAGCAATTTCCCTATGTGCCTCTGAGAGCAGGTCATGCATCTCATGCTCGCACACGCAGCGAAATCCTATAATCTTTGATTAATTCCACCATTGCCAAAATTTGGCTCCAGTGGAAGACCAGTTTCAACTGCATGAATTTTTTCGTCTTTTAAAAGAGGAGCTTCTATGCTTTAGCCTTACGAAAGGCAAAACACTCCCTCTTGTCATGTTATTGGCTATCACACCTAATATAGCACTTGTTAAAGCCTTCTCTCATGGGTCTTTGAGTTGATGAACGTCCTCATTCTTAAACTTTGACATCTAGATTCTCCACCTTGGAACTAATTTTTGTAAGATTCAAATGAAGGTCACGCATACTTTTAATGAGTTCATCCATTACATAATTTTTAGAAGGAATGCAAAAAGAAAGAGTTGGTTGATTAGTCAAAGGCATAGGGGATTTTGAAGGTGGAACATGCTCCATCAATGAAGTTGTTGAAGTTGAAGTAGAACCCAATCTTAGTTGCATCCTTGGAGCAATCATGTTAACTACATCAATAACATCTATCCATGTAGTCTTGACTCTTGATTTGGAGGTAGCATCTTCTAGGTGATCAGCAAGCTTCTCTTATAGAATGGGATCTACAACCTTTAGGAATAATTCAATCTTCTCACCTTCCATACTTTGTTGGCCTTCAGCATCAAGTTGTCCAAATTTACTTTCAAACTCATGGTTTAAAGCTGTTGCAATCAAACCTTTGTTGGATTTCTCAATTCAATCAGTGAAACTTTTCTTCATCATTAGGCTAGAGTCTTCTAAGAAGAATTCTTTGCATAGGAATTTTTTGAATGCAGCCGAATCCCATCTTGCTGAAAAATACCATGGATTCTCCCTTGAAGACCATGCTTGACTAGTCTAGCAAAATAGTGACTCCATGCATGTTGCGGTACACCAAAGAAGAGCATTTTCTCAACATACAAGCGAATAAAAATAGAGACATTTTGACTATTAAATTGTTTTAATTCCCACCTAGCTTCCTCTAGGGCCTTGATAGATGTGGAATCAATTTTCTCTTCGTTTTGACTTTGTTGTTGTTGTAACATTTGGATTTGTTGTTATTGCTGACTCTGCTGTAGTATGCACACCAATTGTTGTAGAGTATCTCTTGAAGAATCCCCAATCTTGGAGTTCTCTTACACCGACCTTCACGTTGGGTTCACCAATGCCATAGCACGTAGGGTTGAAGGTCACCGCAAGGGTTTGGCAAGAGAAGAATGTATGCGGGTTCAAGAGCTTAGACTCCAGAGATGGTAGAGATAAAAGAAGGGTTGAAAGTTTCAAGCCAAGTTCTTGAATATAAGAGACAGTAGGGTGAATGTAGATTTAGGGAGAGGAGTAGATGGAAGAGAAGGGGTTCGAAGAAATTGAAGACATGAAAGAATACTCCTAAAAAGAATTAAAAAATGTAGAAGAATACTAACACAGATGAAGCCCGTCAGTTTCTTTCAGCATTATGAGAAGATATAACTCTAATACACAAAAACATGTATAAAATATCACATTTCTCTATGCTCCTCAAATTGCCAATCTGATGCTTCCATTGGCTCCAAAAGGGAAGGTAAAATACTAGCACACCTCGCTAGAATTCTATCAAATCACTCGTTCTTTATCTCCCACTTTGGAGTGTTGTTCATGCCTAAAAAAAACAATCGGACGTTGCACGATTTCGGCAATCTCTCTTTTTACATAAAATCCTCTCAAATTAGTTGAAAGCTACATGCTTTCTTTTACATCTCATCTCAATCTAGAATTTCTCTATAGTTTTATGGATTTTTAAAAGAGATAATATCTAAAATATTAAAAATTGGCTTAAACTTGTCCAAAAATCTATTCTTGAACCATGGACACTAACACGAATGTCTAAAATGGCATTGGCTCTCTAAATCAATAAGAAAGCCACACTCTAGATTATTATTATTTACACGGTGTGCCCTTGGATGGCGAGGACCTATAGCTTGCCCTTGGATCCGTGGAGCATACATCCTTTTCTTTTTTTGTCATGTGATTTATGGAGCATACATCCTTTTCTTTTTTGGTCATGTGATTTATGTAGGCATTCTCTATGCACTATGTTATTATCATCATTTGTATCTTGCCATGATTATACCGTCACTTTCATTACACGATCTTGTATTTATTTTATGTATCAGTCTTATGGATTCAATTACACTTCGCCTTCATTTTGATGAGCATTGTACACTTTACTATAACTCTTTTGTACGGCCCAAATAAAGCACATAGTGCTATTTGTGGCAGAGTAGCAAGCGGCCTTGTCACAAAAAAAAAAATCCCATGTAACTATCGCTATTAGAGTTGCAAATTTACTGCATGTGTCGCTATTGGCGTCGTAGTTATTATCTCAAGTCATTGTTATATGTGTCGCTATTTGTGTCGGTAGCACTGCATATAGCGACGATGATAGCGATTATTCTACGGCATCACTAATACCAACATTTTTTGCGACGACAAGGGAAAACTTTTTTCTGAACATTTTCGTCGCTTTGAACGTTGGTATGAGGCCTGTATCTTGTAGTGATATATGCATTTTCTATATTTGTGTTTTTAGGTCTACTAAGTTTTGGAGTAATCAAGTGTATGTTTTTCAATATTCTCAATCATTGTCACAACATCTACATAAGTCAAAGTATCATCCATACCATCCATGTGCTTATCATCATGCAATACACATGTCTCCTTGAATGCTTTCTTTCTCTTATCTTCGTACTATGTCTTCGTAGTTCTAGACTTTTTCAAAACCCTTAAATAAGAAATAGAACTATGAGGACAAATTCCAACAAACTTAGAAGAAAAAACTCCATAATGAGGCAAGAATTGATCCCATCCTATAGCACTGTTATCTCATAGAATGGTTGTACCTAACAAGAATCCATATCTACCGCACGTAGAGGAGTATCTCGTAAAGAATCCTTGTTCCTAGGATGGTTTACATATACTTTCATGAATTGAACTACTCTCATCCCATCTCCACTACAAACTCTCGTAGAAGCAAAGCCATCATCCATTACCTTTCTCTCCATGCATCTCTCTCTTATGAATGACTATCCACAAGAATTGATCCAACCTTGTAGCACCATTATCTCATAGGATAATTGTACCTAACAAAAATCCATATCTGCCACACGTAGAAAAGTATCTCATAAAGAATCCTTGTTCCTAGGATGGTTTACATATACTTTTATGAACTGAACTACTCTTATCCCATCTCCACTACAAGCTCTCATATAAGCAAAGCCATCATCCATTACCTTTTTCTCCGTGCATCTCTCTCTAATAAATGACTGACCAAAAATGATATCATTTGATCAAGTGTCCTACACAAACAAATGAAAATTTACATGTACATCATCTATAGATATCTTGATATGCAGGCATGCAACATACAAATTCCCTAATGAATTATCGGTAGCTCTCATCCACCAACCATAATCCATATCAACTAGCCACTTCTCACTCTCATAGTCTCTACACATTAATCCGGGTTTTTTACAAACTGGATTGCTACCACAAAATTTGGCCAAAACTCCTATCAAGAGCCATACGATATCACTTTGGATTTACTGTTCAAGCACTAGGTATGCTACATTGCTTCTTGATCATGATAACTCTAGCAAATGGGGGAAACAAGTTCTTAGGAGGGATGTCAACGTAAAGGGTAAAAGGGATGGTTATCTTAGTGAAGATAGAAATAGATTACACCTAGGAGTTAAGTGAGTGCATAGATTTTTCAAAGGACTAGCCTCAAACTACACGTGGGTTCCGCCTCCATCACAAATATTTGGAATCTATCACTATCATTAGCGGACACCTTACCCTAGTATACAAGTCAATATCCACATCATGGTGTCATTTGGATCTTACACAAAAGCTTACAAGCATGGACCCCTTCTGTCACATTCTTATATGTATTTATATATATGTGGGGGACTAAAGTCAAAGTAGATTTTGGAATCCATTTTTTATAATCTCAATAACTCTCAAGAAAAAGCAAATTTCAAGAAAATTCCCATGATTCCCGATCGGTTTCGACCTATAAAGTTGCAGAATTTTATTTTTTCAGATTCTTCACCGATTTGAAGTTTCAAAGGCGCAGACTGCTAGCTACATGCAATTTTCTTCTCTCTTTCACCACATCAACTTTTCATTCTATCTTTCTTGTAAAGATATTATAATATGTGCTTTGAATACCCACATCTTGTAATCTAGCTCACTTTCTCTATTTTTTCTACCACCACCCTTGGCTTCTTGCATGATGACCAAGGTGGGGACCTGTCTCATCCACTATTCTCCATATTTTCAAAGATACCACACATAATCTAGGATTATGTTAATCATGAATATAAGCTTAATCTAATCCCTCATGGAGGCTATATAAGGAGCCCATGGAGATGTAAAGGAAAAAATGAGAATGACAAGCACATGAGAGCACTCTAAAATACCCTCATGCTAGTCCATCTCTTTGAGGTAAGCTATGAGTGAGTTCTTTTATTGTGTAGCACAATGGCAAGCTTCCTCTACCTCTTCTCCTCTTGTCTCCCTCTCCTCTCCTCTCTCTCTCTCATATATTCTAATATGGTGTCTAGTACATATATTCTCTCTCATGAAGTTGTCTCTTGGTTCTTTTGATTCTCTTTGAGAAAAGGGATGTCCTAGCACATCCTCCCTTTGGCTAGGTGGTGCCCTCTTTAATTCTCTTAGTGAGGATTGGAGGTTGGATGGGCAAGAGGCAACCCATTTATCATTTCAGCCCTCAACATAATCACATTAATTTATGACCCATGGTCAAACAAAGCAATAAAAGGAGTAACCTTATTACCTATTTTGATCAATATCTCTGTAGTTGCATGAGCCTAATGATGCCTAGAAAAGTGAGTGTGAGATACCGTGATAGGTGTGTCATCATTCACATAATGGAGTGGGGCTGAGCATTCTCAACATCATTTGAATATATAGTAGTATCCCTCTCATGAGCCTCCTCCTCACACTCATCAAGAAACTCCTAAATCTGGATATCATGTTCTTCTATAATCTTCAATATCTTCCTCTTTCTCTTTATAATATGGATGATCTCCTCATGGAATTCCCTCTTATGCATTTTACCTATGTGAGTTGTATCCAATGCAAAAGTTTATAGTTTCGACTTACTCTCTCATCCCCTCTCAATCTACATACCATAGGTAGAAGCATCACCTCTCTAGTCATATAAAAGCTCCGCGTAACCATATCCTCAAGAATCCACTTAATCCCTCATTTGCCAAAATTTGGCTTCATAGGCATACCAATCTATCAATCATATTTTATTTTCATGGTCCCAAAATACCAAAATCTTTCTCCTTGCATCCTTGAAAACATCATAATCCTTGCATTGGTGCTCAATATTGCCACACCAAATGTATCTCCCAACATTATTTTTTCTTAGAGATGACTATATTAAATACTTTTTCAAATATAGTAGTTAGTCTTGCAAGTCTAGACAAAATCAAGCCTTAGATCTTTGAAACATTTAATTACCTCATCCATATTATTTGTCCAAAGTTGCAAAGCCATAAGAGTTGGTGGCATAGGTATAGAGACTGGTGTAGGTATATGTGCATAAGTAGGAAAGAAAGGTATAGGCATAATAGGTGTAGGCAAAGAGACATGAGCCAAAGGTGGGATAGTAGAATGTATAGTAATAGGAGGAATTGTAGGAGATACAATACCATTATGTATCCTACACTTTTGCGTTTGTCGCTTCGCCAATGTGGTGAGAGCAACCTTTGCATCCTATCAACCGGTCTTCAAATTCATAGGTTGCCACTTGTGCTCTAAAAGCTCTCCTAGCTATCCTTGAAGCATTGAATCCATAGCTTGTAGAACTAATTCCACCTACTTGGGCTATAAGGACACTAGATATGACAGAAACACTAATGCTTTGACTTGCCTTGTTGCGCCATGGAGACATCAATGATGTTCCTTACATCAAGTTCAGATTGAGGTGGCCACTTGCAAACCTTCATGGAGATAAGAGTCCTCAAGCTTCTTGCTGACTACATGAAGAAATATACCCAAGATGAAGATAATGCTTTCGGCTCACATGTTAAGGGTAACTTCCTTTGACATGTATTGCAACACTTAATCTTCATTGGATCATAGATGATTGGAAGTTTATTTCTACCATTCTCAAAAGACATTGAGAGCATGGAGTGAAAAACTATCTCTACTTTCTTATACCTTGCCATATGCATATGTATATGAGTTTTCTTCTTCTTCCCATGAGTACAATTTACAATTTTCAATTTCATGTAATGGCCATGAGTAAAAAGAGATAAGCCTATGGGACTTGTGCTAGGAACTCATGACTAAACAACTTGAATTAGAAGATTCTATATATCTATCCTTGTACTATCATCAAGAGCTACAACTTTCGCATGATATCCTCCTTCTCTTCATTTCTCTTTCTTCTTTTATCTTGATCCATTATCCTATGTAGATTTGTGGCGAGATGCTATTGCCCTTCGACATCATATTGGTGCCCACATGAAAGCACAACTTGATTGTCACTAAGATGGAAAAACCACCACTTTTAGGAGGTGCATCAAATTCTAGTGATGAGGTGAAGTAGCTAATTTGCACCTTTAATGTATACATAAAGCAACAACAATAATACCACCAGCATAGCAAATGCTACAATAGATGCAACTTCAAGGCAACATACACAATATAATTGCAGTTATGAAGGCCATGGCTAGAGTAGAAAGCCAGAAGAAGCTCTTTGATGGTGCTTACAATATTTCAAGCTCTTTGAAGCTTTATGAGGCAAAGATGGAGTTCTTTGGTGTGCCCATGCAATGTGCATATGATGAGTGGTGGGTTACTTTATCCCTAAAATTGCGCATCAATAAGCTCTATACAATGATTCCTAGTTGGCTTGCCTTCAAGAAAGCCTTGAAGGAAGAGTATTTCCAAGAGGATATTGGGATAGTTACGAGATGTAGCTTATGTGAGTAGATACACAAGCCAAACAAGAGCTTGATGAAGACAAATCTTCTATGGGAGTTTGAGTCTAGGATTAATGAGATGGATATTGCACGTGCCAATCATGATGATTGCCATTTTAGTATATGCCACTGCGTCCTTTGGACAATTATCCTGCATCCTTTACGCAGTTTCCGTACCTTTAGCACTGCAACAACTGTTGGCCGAGCTCCCACATTTAATAGTGTTCCAATCAATGATGATGCTCCCGCTATCGATGGAACACGATCTCACAGATCAGCATCGGCTCTTCCTCCAAATGTTGCTCATCGGCCATTTTCTCTTTCTTTCGCGTCACGGTAGAGGATAGTAGGAGCAGCAGCAAACGGTAGCGATGGCAGAGGTTACAGAAGGGGGAGGTGGCGGCAGCAAGCTTCGAGTCATCTGCCAGGACTTTTTTAATCGGAAAACTCTGTATGATTGCCCTGCATCCACCTTCTACAGAGCTGCACAAGTACCATTTGTGGCTTCTTCTACATCGATGTCCTCCCAGCTAGTTGGCGCTGCCTACATGACCTTTGCATGCCTTTCATCCTCTTTCCTAGGTCTACAGTCGAAGATACGACCTGAGTTGGCTTCTCAGAAACGGGATCAACCTCCCGGCGTCAGACATACATGCAATCATGATTGGGTTCCGATCGACCATGTTTCCTCCAACAACCAAAAGCGGAGAGCAACCTCCTCAGTTTATCTCCCTCATGACACACATAGCCCATGCAAAACATGACTGTTTTGACCACCCTCCGATCTTCTCCTCTCCCAAATGCTCGGGTGCTCCTCCATCTTTGCGTGGCGGGGCCACCTTTTTTATCTCTCGTGCAAGCTTCTCAGAAAAAAAGAAGATTTTTCTAAAAGCTCTCCACTTCACTCAACGCGGCAATGAGTAAAAGCCAACCTTATAAAAAAGCCAAGGCAAATTGGCTTACATTATGCCATGCTTTAATGTCCTACTCCACTCCCTCCAATTCAGTTTTAGAAGGGTACATTAACCTTAGGAAGCTAAGTCCCTCTTATCGCTCAACACCACTATTTACACCACCCTATGATGATTATCCCAAGAATGTAAGCAAGCCTTCAAGCATCAAGGATATTGGCCTGTGAGTTCAGCTTTTCTGTTCACAATAGTGAATCACTTCTCCTCTTATTCAACTATGAAGAAAGAAAAACAAAGTCATAAGAAACGGTCAAACCACATAAGAGTGATGCCATTTTGTTCCAACTTTGTAATCAACAAACATGTGTTTCCCTAGGTTTTTTGGATGTGAGTGTGCAGCCTCATGACAACAAATGAAGACACGTGCCGTTGCATACAACCATAGTTGAAAAAACTTCTATTGGCCAAGTCAAACTTATTGCTACTAAACATAAATCAATGGAGTAAACATCTATTCGCTAGAGCTAACTAAATGCAACCAAATTAAGCTAGACTTGGAGAAGATTTTGAAGTTAATATTGTTTAGTACATGCCAAAAATGATCCAAGGTTTCTTATATATTGATTGGCATCTTTACGGGTATCAAAACTCTCATCGTAGCCATTCATTAGCTTTAATGGTATACTATGTGATTTTTTTTCATATTTTTCTTACATGCTTTTGTATGTGAATTTTATGTTTGTTCATTGTATTTTTCAATTGCTTTTGTCTCTACTTACGTTACTTTTTTAACTTTAGTAAGCCTTTAAACCTAACTTGTGCTCTTATCTTGGTAGGCGCCTTTGTGATCACATCAATTTATGTCTATGTTTGGTAGCTATTTCATTATTTTCCATTTTCTAGAAGTATTTTATATGATTCTTGTACCAATATTGGAGAAATGTATGCCTTGCCCATTGACAATACAAAGTCACTCCTAGTTGAGGCATATATTGCCATCATGCCATGTGTTTTTGCAAGTCCTGTTTTTAGAAGAGGGCAATCTCATACATTGAGCCGGTCCCTTGTTGAAAGGAACCACAAGGAAGTTGATATCAATCAATCTAGAGGAAGAAACTGAGGAATGCAACAACTATTTGCCCTTGGATCTTAGTACCTATTCTTAAAGCTAGTGAGAAAATGCCAAAACATGCAAGAAATTCTGCCACCTTAGAGCAATTTAGTACCACCTTCACAATAAATATGTATACATACTTTCACCTTTTCCTATGGGAATATTATTCAGTGGACTCACTAATACACTACAACATATACATGCTATAATGATGTTTTCTTTATATATATAAAATATCCCCGTCGTCGCTATTAGCATCGGTATTAGCGTCGCTACAAAACTGTCGCTATTTGCCTCACTATTTTCATCGCTAATTTAGTGACGCTAATACCGACGAAATTAGGGCTGAAAATAGCGACGGTTATAGAGGAATTTTCGACGCTAATACCGACGATTGCAAAATTATTTTCCGATGCTGATACCGACGATTGCAGAGAATATTTTTTTTTGTGGCAAAGCTGTAGATGCAGCCCTGCCACAGTTAGAGCCACACAGGGCTAAGAGACAATTCCTGCTGTCAAAGAAGTTAGACAATCAATCCCAAATAATGACAAGACTTTGCAAATAAGTACTTTCATGACATTAATTAAAACAAATGTGCACTGCATTGATAAAGAAAATAACATAACTTAAATTGAGAAGTGCTATTGCGACAAAGCAAATATGGTGTCATGCTACAACATAGAAGTCCGAATCATATACACTTTGCTATTACATATGGAGGATAGAGGCCATAAGGCCTTACATAATACAACATGGGGAGTAATCCTATGTAGCCTAATCTGCTCTCTACGACTCATCTGCATCAGAAAACTCCTCTCGCTGTAGTGGCATATCAAAGGGAGTCTGCAACAGCAAATACATATATAATTGTGAGTACCAAATACAAACTGACATATAATGACAGCTTTCTCAAATTAGGAATGATATAATTTATTACTACTTACCAGTCCTCCGCGAGCATAGAGCTTCTCGATCAGAGCACTCAAGCCATGCTTCTCCCCATATGTCACCTCTAGTGTAGTTGGGTCGCGCTTCGTAAAACCTTGATGTGGCACACACACATTGAAAAACAACGTACTTGAGATTCATGTTCGAAATACATACATCAACATGGATGTCATTTAATTAGAGTACTCTACCCTATTAATATTTATGAAATCTTCCAGGAATGTTGCGTGGCCGCCGCTACCAAGGTGATGCACTGATCCTGCATCCAAGCGCGCCTTTGCTGCGTCCTTCTGCTGCTTCCACTTGTTTGGAGTGGATGTCGCCTCATCTTGGAGATTACTCCAGTCCTCTGTATCAGCCACTCTAGCTTCGATTTTCCTTGCTTGACTGCTTCGCATGCATCAAGACCGCCTATGGGACTGATAGTCATGCATACGCGTCATCATCCACCCTCTCGAAAATCTATCATTGCTAGAGGGCTGATGGAACTCTCGATACAATGTATTGATTATGTACTCCTTGCTTGCATCTGGGATCTCCTTCCACTTGTCTGTAATGTTGTGCCGAAATACTTGTTGGCACAACTCATGCATCCTAGAGATGATAGCTTTTCCATCATCATTCATGTATAAATGGCTAGAGGCCTTATCTATGAGATACGAGTAACCTGCAAGATTTTGCAAACGGGTACTTTCATGACATTAATACAAATGTGTCAAACACAACTTGAATTGATAAGTGCTACTGGGAAAAAGGATGCAAAAATACATACCTAGAGGAGTGGATTTGTGTACTTCTTGTCGGCCCTGGGAGTGATTGGTGGGGTGCGTGAAGGAGTGGGAGCAGTAGACGTCTGCCCACCACCACCAGTGAGAGACAGTGTCGACTCGCTGGTGGCAGTGCGAGTGGGAGAGACTACATTTGTAACCCCACAACAGGAGCTACCTCCTCCTTGATTACGTGACTGTGAAGCAAAGCGAGACCTGCAACTATGTCTATTGGAGACCGAAGCATCAGACCGTCTAGAGTCTGCCGATCGTGCTGTGGTGGAATGGAAAAGCTGTGCATCGGCTCTATCTCTGACCCGTGCTAGCTGCTCCGATGAGAAACGCACTAGCATCGCATCAATGTCGTCATCTGTAAAATCCCGACTCATCTCGCCATCCGTACCCAAATCCTAAACCTGCACATACAAGGAAAAATAAGTCAATTAGATAATGAATTGCAAGACATAATAAAACTAAGACTTAATTTACAAGACTTCATTTTAAAATTTAAAAAAAATCAGATAATACAAAACACCATACTCCAAAAACATACAAACTGACCTAATCGATTTGCAAAAAGTGACATTGCTGTAGTGGGAGGAACGTTTTGATGGAGTCACTTTTTTTTAGGGTTCCACAATCTCATCTTGACATAGCTCAGTATACACCGGGAGATCTATACAAAATTCTCCACAAAATGAGGACTCTGCTTCATTTTCAAAAAACCCATCCTCTATCTCCATAGGTGAGATGTCTTGGTCCTCGAAGCGGTTCATCCTAGTTTCTTGTATGCCTTCTATCCTTGTCGCTATTAAAGGTGTCTCTTCTATGATCGGTACGGGGGTTCTGGCAAACATGGGGATACTCCTAGATGTCATGGGAATGACATACCACCATTGAGGTTGTTGTGGATTAGTTCATCCTCCACCTTTGTGTGTATTCCCCCATTGTGTAAGTGAGAAAGCTACAAGTAAGACTCCTTCCTTCTCTCCCACAATCTTGACACTACATAGCACATTTTAATGGCTTTCAATAAAGAATCATACACATCATAATATACCTGAATAGCTCCGTCACACTCGCATCGCTCCATCCATACTTTGTTTGTATGCTCAACAATGCAAGAAGTGTCTTCAAACGGGATACCCGACTCCCATCATACAATGGAATGACAGTCTCCGCAATTACAGAATCATGGGATTCCGAGTCCGTCGGAAGCAATGATTCAATCATGTCCTCTAACTCAGGCTCCAAAAAAGCAGGAGGATCGTCCATGTCACCACCATTCTCACCCATAGAAGGGGGTTGAGAGTTATCACCTTCTATGAGACAGTTAGTTATCTCGGACGGCATTTGTATAGAGCATGGACGAACCTGTCTTACTGGACACAAGAGATCTGCGGACTGCAATGTATCAACATGGCCATGACCCTCTAAAGGACGTTAAGGAGTTAACTTCTAAGATAACCCCAAACTGTTATACTTAAATCAATTACATGTCATATAGTAATGAGAGAGAACTTACCGCAATCTCGTAATTCAAGACTGCTTGGTCGATTATCTCAACTCAAAACTCTCCATACCGTTGCACATGCTCTATGGACAAACGATGTTTTCGACGAATGGCCAATTTTTCATTGCGTGCATGGACAGGGGACACGTTAATTGAGCCAAGCCTCATGATCACCACCATGTTGGTCGTGAGTACTAGACATCTTGACTGCGATGTAATGGAATGATAATTTAATAACGATTCTATATTGTATATTGGGATCTCTCCACTATATATATTTCATGTCTTTTTTTTAAAATATTCGTATCTATCTCTTTGAGTTCGGCTCTAAACTTATCTATCTTTGAGGTCGGCTCTAAACTCTGCTCACACACATACATTTTCGTACCTACATTGCAAAGAATAAAAACCAACACAAGAAAAAAATTGAAAACACTCGCTTCCATTTCTCTCTCTTTCAACACTTCCTAACCTACATTGCAAAGCAACACAAAGTAACACAAAGATCAAAGAGAAACCAACACTTTCTAACCTACATTGCAAAACAAAACAAAGATTGTAAAGAAACCAAAACAGGGCATACCGTAGTGCTCTCTTCTTCTTCCACGACCTCTTCTTGCGGGTGAGGCTCCTCTCCTCGCTTACGGCTTGCGGCTTGCTTCCTTGCTTACCTCCCTTGCTCACCTCCCTCTCTTGCTCACCTCCCTTTCTCTTTCTCTCTGCCTTTGGTCACTCATTTGAAAGAAAAGTTCGGGTTTCTATGAAATGTTACTGCAGTAAGACATCGCTATTAGCGTCGATATTAGCGTCACTATTTGCGTCGCTAAATAGGGACGCAAATAGCGACGTTTTTAGCGACACTAATACCGATGCCGAAAAAAATGTCGCTACTTAGCGTTGCTATATGTGTACCCTTGTAGTGATATAATATTAGGGATCCACCATGGCCCCAATCCCCCTAGCGAATATCCAAAAAAGTAGGTCAAAGTTCATTAGAGATCCCTAGGAGGGAAAGTTTATTCCCATTATCTCCCAAATGATCACATTTCATTTTTTGTCTTCGATAATCCTTGTTTGATCATTAATTTCCTAATGCACTACTATTGGATGATATGCAACACTCCTTTGAAGATCTTTCACTAATGAATAGTGAGCTTTAGCCCCAATGGATCGAATGAATTATGACTCGTCATAATATTATCAAAATCAACATGATATCTAACTAAAAATAGTGAATAATAGAGTAGAAAAGAAGAGAAGAGGGAGTCTATAGTATATGATAGAGTTACAAGGAGGATCAACAAGTAGTACATTGAAAACATGCACCTTGGTATGGAGCTTAATCCATCGAACTAGTCTCAAGCGATATTTATACACGGAAAATGTAGTAAAACAAAGAAAAAAAAATGGAAAACAAGCTTGGAAGCAAAAGAGTAAGGAGTTAGGCTACAAGATATAGCTAATAGAGAGAATGCAACAAATCTCATGAAAGTGCTTAAAAGAGAATATTCTTAACAACATGGTGGAATTCACAATTGGGAAGGTTCTTGGTATTGCTAAGTGTGAATTTCATGATGAAATCATTGACATAATAAAGAGAAAGAGAAAGTTTCTTGTGATTTGATTAATGCTTTGATACAAGTAAAAGAGAAGTCAGGTGGTTTTAAGACATAGGGGTTGATTATGAGAAAAATGCATGTGCTATTTTGGAGAGGGTTGATATTGTAAATTAGGGGGTTGAGAATAAAATTGATGATGTGGATAATAAGGATTCACGATTTATCCCTACAAGTCATTATATGTTGAATCATTAGGCACAAGATATAATAGCAACTATGGTTAAGGTTGGGGAGCATGAGTTTCCATGCATTACTTTGCTTGATCATGATTTGAAAATTAATGTAATGGTTCATAGTGTCTATGAGAATGGTGTATGGTGAGTTGATATAAATTATTTTTAAAGAATGCAGATTGCAAGTAAATCTTCGAGATATCTATATGGTACATGTCCCAATGTTAAAATAGCTATTGGAGATGCACAAGAAGAGATACATTTCTTTGTGCAAGATTGCTTAGCTTATGCTAAAGTCAAGAGGAGAAGACATGGTAAAAAGGCTATCCAATTTCTCACTGTATATGTGAATCACACAAGAAATAGAGACACTTTAACACTAGCATTGTAATTTTCCATGAAAGTGACTACAATTCACTTTAGTGGCTCAAGTTTTATTTCACTATATTTGAAATCACATGTGCATATGACACTAAAATTGGATGAGATGTTACCACATTGTAAGATAGTAGAGTAAAAGATTTGGAATAGTTTCAAATGAAGTTATTTGGAACTCTTAAAAATGTTCACAGTTCCTATCTAATTTCAAGACTCCTAATGGGACTACATACTATTCATATCAAAGTATTTTTCATGAAAGTGTTAGTGTGATTAAAATATTTTTGAGATGGTTGTGATTAGAAATACTAACTCTTAAAGATGGACATTACAATATACACTTTCTAGCTTGTTTTGACCCTTTGTTTTTTTTTTCAGCTACTATCTTCTGATGGTCACATTTCCCTACAACCATTTCTTCTTATTATTTCTCTTTAATGAGAAATAGATTTTTTCATAGAGAGTCCAAATTTCATAAAAGTGGCCTTTTTTATACGAGTCTAGGGTAACAATATTATTCTTACATCAAAATGCAAAGTAATTGAAAGAACCAAATTTTCACTAGGTACTCTTATAATATTGAATTAAAACTAGTCACAATAATTTGATAAGAATCAATACATTTTTTGGTCGAGAATCACAAAGTAAAGCATGAAAGAGCAATTTATATTCTAATATGATGGTGACAAAGAGGCAATGACCAATAGGGCAGTTAGAATATGCACTCCAATTAGGAGCTCATTCCACCAAACCACCCCCAAGCTTATGTCACATACATAAAAGTGATCCCAATCTCACTTTCATTCATAATCACAATTAAAATTTTGAACTTTTTGAAGAAGAAAATTTGCTTCGATTAGCTATCTACGGAAAAATGGATTTATGAGTCCAAAAGATACTTTTTCACAAGAAATATATCATTTGAGACAAGCACGCACCAAAATTGACGTAATCTTTTAAAAGCAGCACTTTTATGCAAATGTGCTAAAAGAAAAAAAGAAAGCACAAACAACATGACCTTTTTCTTTAACAAAATTATAGTGTTGAAATTTTTTATTATTTATTTTTGGAGGCTCATATTTACAAAAAAGGTAAGGAATTTGACTAGGGCTATGAGATAAATAAATATTCTCATTGATGCCCTCTTTGAACTCTATGAGAGAAGCTTTGGCCAATTTCTTCTCCATTTAATCAATCAACTTCAAAGATAGGGTATATCCCTATATGTTAGAAAAATTTTGACTAAAAACTTGCCATTACCAAAATTTGTCAACACACTCAAAATGACCTAGAAAACACTTTTAAAGTATTATTTACATACATGTCACAAAAAATCTCACTATGTCTATTCGATCATGTCACATTCTCCCCTTCTCCTAAAAAATCTATCCTTAAAGTTAGAAAGAAGGATATTCTTATTGCAAAACATCTAAATAAACCCAAGATGCGTTCTCTATAGGATATGTATCTCATTTTATCATTATTTCTACAACATCTCTTTCTCTAAGATGTCTAACTTTGTGATCTAATACTAACGTTGGTTCTACCCTCGGTGTCCCATATTCTTATAGCCTAGACTTCTCTTGCAAAACATGATTAGAATTAGCAACATAATTTCTCGATAAACTTACATGAAAAACATTATGGACCTTGAAATGAGATGGGAATTCAATTTCATATGTATGTGAGCCCATCTTTCTTAGAGTTTTTAATGGTCCTGCAAAATGTGGAGATAACCTTCTATTCTTCCTAAGAAGTAAGTTAGTTTAATGGGGCCCAACTCTCAAGAAAACCATACCACTTTCATCAACTCTAATGCTCTCTTTTTCTTATCATAATATTTATTTTGCCTTTGTTATGCTTCTTTGTTATGTTACTTCATTTTTCTTAATTCATCATCCATTCTTTCAAGCATGTGTTTTGAAACTTCTACTATATTTGAAGCATTTGAAAAAATGAGCAGGAGATACATAGTTATAACCATACATTGCTTCAAACATAGTTATTTTAATTGATGTTTGCCATAAACTATTGTATGAAAATTCAATTAATACCAAAATATTCAATCTAATTGTTTTTTTTCTAATTCACATACATCCTAAGCATGTCATCTAGAACTTGGTTCACTCTCTTTGTCTCTCCATCAGTCTGTGGATGAAATGCAATACTCATCCTTAGTTTCATTTCAATGGCCTTAAATGTGGCTTTCCAAAAGTTAGATATAAATTTTGAATCTCTATTACAAATAATACTTTGGGACATACCATGCAAATAATTTGGCTACATCTAAAGCCGTGTCAAATGTTTTCATTGGAAAGAAATGAGCCATTTTTAGGAATCTTTCTACTACTACAAAGATAGTGCCATATCATCCCCTAGTAATAGGGTGTATGTAGCCACTTCTTTTTATTTTGCATACATAGTAGGATTTCCAACATTTGAAGTGAATATGTTGCCAACTCTAGTCCCTTTTGTGAGAAACTTGCACTTATCATTGAAATCTTTGACAAAACGACCTTTTGCATTAAATTAAACCTCCAAGCCTTGCTCTACCATCTAATCAACATACATTAAATTCATTGTGATGGATGATGGCGCATGTAATACATTGCTCTTCTCTCATATAAATCAAGTTGATAGAATCCATTCTACAAAGTACCAATGACAATGAGGGCATCTTGATCACTATAGTCATAGACATTACATTAATCCAATGCCTTGAATTGCATACGAAGCCTTGTTTGCACACACAATAGATCCCCACTTTATATATATTGTATTATGCGAGAAAGAAGAATAAGACACCACTAAGAAACTTTTTGTCCTGCATCTCTCTTCTTGTGTTCTTGAGTTAGCTTCCTCTTATGTATATGGTGTATTTTTGGCACAGCAACTTAAGCAAATCTCCCCATGATTCCATTCCTAACATCGTATTAGGGTGGTGCCACTAAGAGAGGCAAGTTGTTTGAAAGGCTAAAGTGAAGGAGAAGAAATAAGGATTCAAGCAAGTAAGAAATAAGTAAGAAGCTCACACATTTGTCCACTCTTTCTCTTGGATAGATCATGCGGAGACATCAAAAGCAGGAGAAAGAAAAAATCTCATATTGCTAGGAGATTTGATGTGCAAACAAAGAGCACTATATATATTACTTTTTGGGCTATTTGAGGCCATTTTGGCCCCATTTGGGACCCGTAAGTTTGCAAACAAGAGTTTCACGATATACTATAATTTTAGCTATATCAATTGAAAGTGGGTGTACAAGTTACAAGTTTCAAATTTGTAGTCACCTAAGGTGTTTGTCAGTGAAAAAATATGTCTTACTTGCTAACAGGTTATAGATTACACATACTATCGAGCAATCATTAAAAAAGGTTACTTGGAGTATTTCTATACACTTATTGTAAAAGGTTGCAAAAGAGTTTCTTGCTATTTTGTATCAATTTTATGATAATGGAAAATAATAATGAAAACCCCATCATTAAGAATCTAGAGAAGAAAAACAACCCATTATAGAAGTTCTGTGTGAAGAACTTTCCAATTGAAAAGGGCCTCTTTGAGTTTGTTTTACATAAAGAAAAGGAGGTAGAGTTGAGTGACCCTGCGATCACTACAAGATACAGGCCTTATATTGACATTCAAAATGACAAAAATGTTCATAAAGAAAATTTCCCCCTGTCATTGCAAAAAACAATGTTATTGGCGACGTCATAGAACAGTCAATATTAGCATCGTTATCAGTATCGCAAATAGGGACCCTGATAATGGCACTTTGCGATGCATTTGCAACGTTGGTAGTGATGCGTGCAATAAATTTGTGACACTTTGTAGCAATGGTAATAGGGGAAAAAAAATTTGTGGTAGGGCTAGCACTATATGCTTTATTTGGGCCATACAAAATAGTTTCAGTAATGTGTACAATGCTCGCGTAAATAAAGGCAAGGTGTACTTGAATCATAACATTGATACATGAAATAAATACATGATTGCGTAATGAAAGCAACTGGTACAATCATGGCAAGATACTACTACTACATAGAAAATGTCTACACAGATCAAGTGACCAAAAAAGAAAAGTATGTGAGCTCCAAAGATCCAAGGGCAAGCTATAGATCCTCACCATCTGAAACCTTGTCCCGCCGCAAAGGAGTATCGAACAAACTTTGCAAAAAAAGAAACAACTACACATCAGTCCACCATACAATAATGCATTTTAATTAAACTTAGTAACTACGGATAAGAAAGATAAGTGACTTACAGGGCTGCTGCATCCATACAATCGGTCAATCAATGTAGTGAGACTATGTCTCTCTGCATATCGAGAGTCTCTAGGCCAGTAGGATCGCGGTTTATAATGAAGTGCGGCAAAGAAAACAAAATACAACAGTTAGAAATACGATTGTCAGTACAAAGGATATTGCAAAAAAAAAAGCAAGCATAACAAAAGAAAAACTTACAAAGTCCTTCAGATATGTCTTGTGGCCGCCACTCCCAAGATTATGGACCACTCTGGTCTCCAGTCGTGCCCTCGCCGCCTCATGAGCTGTTGTCTCCAATGTCCTAGAGAATCTGTAGCCTCCTCCCTGAGTCAGCGCCAGTCATCCACGTCTAGCCACTCGGACTTTGAAGCCCCATTATTGAGTGCCTTGGGTACATTCGATCGTCTGTGTGACATGTGCATATGCATGCACTCCATCATCGAGCCCGTGGAAAACCTATCTACTCCGACTGGTACCGAAAACTCCTCACGCAAGGATGCTACTATGTAGTCCTTTCTCCCGTCCAGTATGTTCTTCCAATGATCCTAGACGTGTCGAAAAACTTGTCACCACAACTCTCTCATATGAGCCATCACCCTTCTCCCCTCATCATTCATGATGATGGCTCATGTCCTATCATCTACAAGATATGCAAACCCCTCTAGGATATGCGTAAGATCCCCGAGATTCCACTAGGGTTTACTGTATGGTACCATTTGAGTGTAAGGGAGGGGGTTATTTAAGGGAAGGGAGGTACATATTATAAGGTAAGATCCCATAAATAGGGGGTAGATAAGGGGTATTTTCATATATTTATTGCATGCAGGTGACATCTCCTTATTACTACTAGTGAATCCCTCGTGCCTAAGATGTGTCCTCTCCTACCTACAACCATGCTCCTGGGCATATCCAGGAGACCCCAATATATCTGGTATACCTATAGGGATAGTATCTCTCGGAGTAGCACCCATAGGGGTGCCACCTATGGATGACTAAGCAAAAGCTGGAGTGATTGGAGTAAATGTCTTCACAGGTGTGACAAATCCTAGAGGTGACGCAACTTCAGCAGAACAACGAGACGGAGACATTGCGTTGGTACCTTCACAACAACCACCTGAGCCATGCTCTCTCGAACCGCCATGAGAGCGAGGAGTAGCAGTTGTATCCCAAGACCATCGGCTCACTACGTCCAGGTCTCTACAACATCCCCTTGAACAACTCTCTCCGTCTGGCCCAAGTCTAGAGAGTCGACCTCGTTTGCTGGAAAGTGAAGCATCATAGTGCATTGAAGCAGATCTAATAGAACGGCCTGACGGTGTTCGAGACAGCTCCTGGCCCACCATATCTGTGAATCTTGCCATTTGATATGGAGACATACATGTGAAGATCTCCTATAGCTCCTCATTGCTTATCCCTCGACTCATTGTGATGATCTAAATATCCACAAAGGTCACCTACACAAAAAAAATTTGATGTTAGCATAATCAATATAAATCATACAAAGCATGGTAATATAAATCTTTAAAAAATAATCTTACTTAAAATGCATATCTTATGTATCCTTATAAGAGATTCGCCAACGAATTGAGTAGGTGGATACTCCAAGTATGAAGTGCCCTATGGTCCCATGTCAATCTCCTAACACAACTCTGCATACACTCAAAGGTTGATAGACATGTCACCACAAAAGGATGAGCCCACCTCATTGTCAAAGAATTCTTGGACCCCTCTATTTCCATCATTGTTACCCAATGTTGGCTCCTCTACATGCTCTAAGATTTTGGTGGCCTCCACCCCTTGCAATATCGACCCCTCTATTTGCACAGTGTCCTCATCTATGCTCAAAACATCGCTTTGATCATATACTCTCGCACTTCGGGGAGCTAAATGTATAACATTCCACCATCGAGGTTGTCGGGGGTTTGGATAGAAAATTACATAATCACAATCCCGTACAAGAGAGATTTAACTATTGTGGCATGTACCGTCATAATACAATTTAAAAACACATGAGTTCATGCACCTATTCATAATGGACTGACAACACAAACATGTCGCAAAATCTATCCTTTTTATTTCGGAATCTATTTTGAGAAATCCAGATGGACCTTGTTGAACTATTGCTCTAGCTCCTTCAAGTACCACTTTGAACCACTACACATCGAATAGGATCATGGAGAAGCTACAGTAATCCATCGTGATAATACTTTGGAAGTTCCCAAAATATTCAATCTCATCTATAACCGTATTTGGATCCGTTGCTCATCATCAGCTCTCTTGCTCGAACCTTGCCATGATACCACAATTTGTTGTGGAGCACATTTTTTCAATACTCTCCACGTGGAAATGTCGTCAGCATGACCATGCCACACTATATATTTGTACTATACATTGAAACACTCAATTAGTTGTCGCATATAAAATATAGATACAACAAACCCTAAACACATCATCACCTTCGGACTACATCCCCTTAAGAATTTCCACTCCTCGGTTGAGACCTTTGCCCCATTGGGAGACGTTGCGGTCAAAGCTCCATGTAACCATCGTGTTGACATAAACTATGGCATCTTCTCCAGGCCCTCGGGATATCAAATCAGTCGATGGCATGTACTACATCAAAATTTAGATCATGCTTCCTCCCGATCTTTCCTAGCTTTTGGTACTGAGCGAGCCACGTCTCCATAGAGGCATAGTGCAACATACAAAATCAATTCACTCTTTCCTTCTTTCCTTCTTTCCTTTTCTCTCCTCCTCTCCCTCTCTCATTTCCTCTATTTCTCTCTCAATACACATGATTTTTAACAAAAACAAGCAAAAGGAAATGAGAAAAAACAAAAAAAAAGCAAGAGGGAACAATGCACTCACCGTAAAGGCCCGAGGATGGATTCTGCGGCTCCTCTTCGCCCTCTGTACACTTCCTCCTCTTCTTCACAAATGACGGCAGGAGCGGTGAGAAGCTTTCCTTCTCCCTCTTTCTCTCTTTCTCTCCCTCTCCCTCTCAAATGCAAGATGGAGTTCGCTCTCACTTTCTCTCTCCCTTTCGCTCTCTCTTTCGTTCGTTCGCGCAAAATGATGCACTCGGGTTTCGATCCACATTTTGTCCCAAATAGCGACGCCGCTAATTTTTGTCGGAAACCACTGTCGCTATGCGTATGTATCCTTGTAGTGGATGACTACAAAATAATTAAATGTATAAAAAGAATAGAATGCAAGAGACAAAAAGGTGATGTATTAGCTATTTGGAGTCATTAACAACACTACGTTGCAACATATCAGAAATGTAGAAACGTCTCATGTAGCTTGAATAATTTCTAAGTATATATTTTTAGTCAATACAAAGGTATGGAAAATTCAACTCATGCAAGAGTTGAATACCTTGAAAAAAGAGAACATGTTTGTAAATGAGTATGTTTTGAAAGTAAGAAGCATTGTAGATGCCTTAGCACCTATTGATGTAATGCATGATGATGATGATGATTTGGTTTCATCTACTTTGGGTGGCCTTAATAATGAGAAGGCCAAAAATCCTTTATTAATTCTCTATATGTATAGAATCCATTTCCAATTTTTGATGAGTTGGTCTCTGGTAAGTGCAACAAGCTTAATATAAAAATTTATAAGTTAGTGGACATGTGAGGATCATAATGAAAATGGACATGCTAAGCGTGGATGTGTAGACCTAACCAAGCATTCCAAATTCACCTTGCCATCTCAACAATAAGGACTCGAATGTTGATCCCTAGTCTCAATGCTAAGGATCCTTTCTCTTATATCTAATACTTCCTTTGGCTTCTACTTTGGCTACAGTTACAAGTGACTCTTGTGTTTTTCCTACTAAATTTACATTTGCTAGCCAGTGGTCCATCCAAACTTGGTTCAGATAGGTTCGAAACACATGTTCTATTGGCAACTCTAACCATCCTAGTGCCTTATGGATCCAAACTCGGTCCATCACTCCTCCCCCCTATTCTCCACAAGGATAAGGTCAAAGAAAAAGTGCCATTGTAGGAGAAACCTCTTCTACTCAGTAATGATGATGATTGGTTATTCACCTTTCTTAATTGCCCTTTTGGATGCTCTATTAGTGGCTATAGGTAGTACTCTAGACAATCAATAGCTACAAATATTCATTCATATAATTGATAGCTACGAATGGTACTTAAGATAATCGGTTTAGCTAGAATGTTTTATGGAGAATTGCATCATCCTTTTGGCATAGAATGCTCACCATAGGAGCATGTCAAATTTCTAGAGACTAATGTAGTATAATTCCATGTTGATCTATGGGAGCATGTCAAAGTTCTAGAGACTAATGTAGTGTAATTCCATGTTCTCATACTAATGCAAAGGTAACATATCTTCTTAGACATATTTTGAAGCAAACTTAGGTGACGTTGATGACTTGGATGTGGCAAGCTACCTTAGATCTTTATCTAATAGGATCTTCTAACCCAATCACAAAGCTTTCCTTTAGACCCTCTTAGATTATAAAAATGTTCACCCTTCCATTTTTGTCAAAGTGCTCAAGTATTTTCTACTTTACAACCATTCACCCTCATACAACTCCTATAAAAAGTCTCAAAATAAAGGGGCATAATATACATGGTTAAGTGTTGTCCCTACACTTTTAGCTTCTTCATCATGTACAAACAATCTTGTTCATCCTCATATCTCACTTTTAAAAGTATATTAGGTAGCATTGGATTGTCTTTTCATATTATTTGTCAAAATTCAGTATTCAAGGACTTAACATAGGCATTTACCAAAGCATAGCAATGCCAAGTGCGAAACAATTAGTGCTTATACCAAGAAGTGTAATAATTAGGGACATGTAAAATACTCTTTTATCATACTTTGAGACTATAACCACTCTCCACAACTCATTTTTGATTGGCAGATACCGTCTTTGCCATTCAATTAGCACCTTACTTCTAAATACTAAAATTTACTTGGGCAAAATTTGGAAATTTACACTACAAACTTGGTCCAAAACATAAAAATTTAGCTATAATTTTTATTAAAAACTTGTTGAAGCTATATGCATCTCACCCTATCTACACTAGGTCTCACTTATATATATGTAGATTGTGATCAGTATGGTATAGACTTCTCTCCCTCTTTCATCTCTACATATCTTCTCTCTCTACACCTCAACATGGTATCAGAGCTATCATGATCGACTACAACTCATTCCTTGAAGAAGACAATCAAGAAGTATATCTATGTAGTATCTTTTCAATTCTTGACTCATGTTCTTTTCATGCTTAAATTTGATGTATTGCATATGCTATGAGCATCTTATATTATGAATTGTAAGCATAGAAGAAGTTCACTCAATCATCATTTAGATTACAAATATGTTGAATTATAGATATGCCTTTCTTGGACACCCTAAAAGTTTCTATTTGGAAAACTCTTCAGAAAACGTATTTCTTAAGTGTTATGACTCGCAAGCTTTCTTCCTAGCAAATCTGTGCTTAATTTGGAGTTCTGTGTTAAAAATTATGTCAGTTCAAGTAATCTAGACTTGAAATAGGAAAACAAGAAGGATAATAGCTTTTTTGTGAAAACTTCCATGACAAGGGTTTCATCACCATGATTAGTCACTCTTGGGTTTCTATGTTTTTACCCAAAATAAGAACTAAACATATTTCCTTACAGCATAGCTTCTATATACGATTTGTTGTGTTGCACTTTCGTCTCATTGTTTTGTACATGGTGTTTCGATTCTGTGATCTCATATTATACGTATTCTCTCAACCAACTATGTCAAATTCCTTCTAGACAATGTTCCATTCCTTACTTCCAAGGATAAGGATTCCTTGGGTGGAAAGTAAAGGTGATGCTAATTCTTGAAGGCGATGACTTGCATGATATTGTTCTTGGTAATTATGAATGTCCCCTCAACCAATTCATCAGGTTTATGATAACACCCTTGTAACTGAAGAACCTATCTTTGAAGAAAGGCAAACTATTTATAATGAGTGGGTCAGACGTGACAAATTAGCTTATTGGTATATTATTTCTACTATTCAAGTATCTCTTATGCTTGACGTATGTAAAGTGTCGACCTCACAAGCTATATGGGAGTATTTGATAGAAAATTTTGAGAAGAAATGTATTACATAAATACTTTATCTTCATAGTCGACTCACTCAGTTACAATACAATATCAGAAATTCTATGACAACACATATCAAATCATTCAAGAACATTATCAATCAACTTGTTGCTCTACTAGTAATGCTATTCCACAAAAGCAATTGGTAACAGAGCTTCTTGATTCTATAAAAAGGATCATGCTTATGATAGTATTGTTAACATATTATCTAACAAAGATGGAATCAATTTTGAAGAAGCTTTTATATTTTTGATTGAATATACACAATGACATGAATAACAACACACAAATCAAGAAACGATTATGATCTCACAAGAGGACACACAGTCAAAAAAATTGACCAAGATTTACTTTCTCGAAGGCATCCCTTTCCAGGCTCTACACGTAGGAGTCGTTGTGGTAGTAACTTCTTTCATCTCAAGTTTCCTCATAGACATTGTTGTTATTGCAATAGAAATGGTCACACTACAAATGATTGCTAGGAAAAAATATATGATAAAGAACATGGTATTACAAATAAATAACCACATTTATCCAAAGATTATTCTCATTCTGACTACTACAGAAAGAGTGATCATCCAACCCATCTATGTTTCAAGAGGCATTTTTATTCAAATTGTAATAGAGCATATGCTGCTGCACATGAAAACCCTACTGAAGAAGCAAATTGTATGAGTTATTCTATCTCTCTGGAAAGGATACTTTATGTCCTTGATGGATCTCTTTTTATTATTGATTCTAGTGCTACAGAAAACATGACATACACTACAAGGGAATGGGGCAATAGCGATGGCAATTTGCGATGCAAGAAAGTGGTGTCTCTAAAAGTGTCGTTATTTGCGTCGCTAATTCTATTAGAGACGCTAATAGTGATGCTGATAGAGATGCTAATAGCGATGCCGGTCAGAAAAAAAAGTTCCAAAAACCCGAGTATTACATTTGCCGAGAAAACATTTTTGAGAAAGAATGAAAGAGAGAGCGAGAGAGCTTAAAGCTTTGAGAGGGAGAGAGAGAGAGAGAGAGGAAGAGGGAGAGAGAGAGAGAGGGGGGGGAGCTCATCACCATTGTCATCGCCATAGCCGCTATACATGAAGAAGAAAGAGACGTGTGGAAGGGAGAAGGGAGGGAAGGTGTGAAGAGAAGATATAAAGGGTTTCATCTTCAGGTCTCTAAGGTAGGCACATTGCCTCTTCTTGATTTATTTTTGTGTTATCTTCTTTTCTTTTTTGTTTTTCTTTGCAAAGAGATGCATAGAAAGAGAGGGAGGGAGAAAAAGAAAGGGAGAGGAAGAGAGAAAGAGGGAGAGAAATGGGAGAAAGGAAATAGAGAGAAAGAGGAAGAGAGAAATGAGAGATGAAGGGAGGGAGAGAGGAGGATGAGTGAGAGAAACAACGAGAGAGAGATAGGGGGAGAAACAAAGAGAGAGGAAACAAAGAAAGGGAAATAGAGAGAGAAAGAGAGGGGAAGATAAATAGAGTCAGGGAGAGGGAAGGAAGAGAGGAGGAGGAGGAGGTAGAAAAGAATGGTGAGGTAAAGAGAGAAAGGAGAGTGAAAAGAAGAGAGAGAGAGAGGGAGAAAGAGAGATAGAGAGAAAAAAATAGCAAGCGAGAGGGAGGGAGAGAGAAATAGGAAAACAATGAGAGAATGAGAGAGAAGGTTAAGAAAGAAAAGTAAAGGAAGAGGAGGGAGAGAGAGATAAAGAGAGGTGGGGTGATATTTCTTTCGATATCTTTGTTTTTTAAGCTTTCTATTTTCTATCTTTGATTGTCTTTGCAATGCGATGAGTTGAGTGAGAGTGGGGAGGGAAGGAGGTAGAGAAACAGAGAGAAGAAGGGAGGGGAAGGAAGAGAGAGATAGAGAGAAATAAAAAATGGGAGAGAGAGAGGGGCTTCATAAAAAAGTGTCAAAACCTGAGCATGGTATTTTACAAGTTTGTAAACAAGTGAGAGAGAGAGAGAGAGAGAGAGGCTGCCATCCATGAAGAGGGAAGAGACAAGTGTAAAGGAGAAGGAAGGAACTCGCGAAGGAGAAGAAAAACGAGAGAAGTACCAAGGGATTCTTCTTCAAGCTTTGAGGTAAAGTGCATTATCTCTTCTCTCTTTTTTTTTCTCTTTTCTTTATTTCTCTCTTTCTTTTTGTTGATGAAGAGTGTATAGAGAGAAAAAGTGAGAGAGATCAACATGTATAAGGGAGATTGAGAGAGAGAGAGAGAGATAGGTTGCTACCATGACCAATCCACCACAAAAAGAGAGGGAAAAATTGCAAAGAAAAAGGAAGGAACCCGTGAAGGAGAAGAAGAAGAAGGAGAGAAGTGTGAAAGGATTCTTCTTCAAGCTTTGAGGTAAGTGCATTCTCTCTTCTCTCTTTGTTTTTCTGTTTTTTTTACTTCTCTCTTTATTTTTGTTGATGAAGAGATGTATAGAGAGAATAAGGGAGATAGATCAACGCAAGGGAGATTGAGAGAGAGAGATAGAGAGAGAGAGAGAGAGAGAAAGAGAGAGAGGCTGTCGTTGCCACTCCCATTTCCATCACATCCACTAAAAGAGAGTGGAAAACTACATAGGAGAAGGAGGGAACCCGTGAAGGAGAAGGATGAGAGAGGCATGAAAGGATTCTTCAAACACTTATTTTTGGACCAGGCGTCTGCACATCTTTTTTTTCCAAAAAAAAAAGGCTCTTGGCCACCTAACGAGTGCGCATGTGAAGTTTCGTCGCATTTCGATAAAAGGTTCAGGATTTAGGATCACATGATGGACAGTGTGTATGAAGCTGCATTAACCCGGTTTTGGGGTTTAAATGGGTTAAAAGTTCATTCTTCTTCTCATTTTCACATCTTGCTTTCTTTGCTTTCTTCATTCTCACAACCCCAACATTTGTCTCTTCTCCATCTTGCCCTCCTCGAGCTTGCATGGTAGGCACCAAGCAAGCACGTCGCCATTTCTCGGCCATGGGAAGGCCTCACGCCAAGGCCCACCACTTGGAGCACAAGGTGGAGCCTCCTCTAGTGCAACAATAGGTGCTTCCGATAGAGCACAATGACCACCACAAAAGAAGAGGATATGGGAACTGGGCATTGTTCCCCTTCAAGAGATAAGAAGAATCCAATGCAGAGATGAGCTTATCATCCCGAAAGATCTTTTTATAAGGTTGTTCGGGAAGTCATGCAAGAGTTGGAGCTGAAAGGGATGAAAAGATTTTGGGTGCCAGTGCAGGATGGCCCACCATCAAGAAGGTAGACTACTGTAGTTTCTCATCGACTTGTTCGATGATACACAGCTAGCGGCCGTCCATGCAAGGCGCATCATAATCATAGACTTGTTCCGTTGCTCATGCTCTTTGCATGATGGCAGAAAGAAGAGCCCACATGATGTACTACATGTACCTTCTATAAGCAAGAATCTATTGTTGGTTGGACAGATGGCAGAACATAATTTGCAAGAATCTACTATCGGTTGGATAGATGCTTTCAGTCGATACACATGGTTGTACATTTTGAAGTATAAGGATGAGGTGCTCGATGTCTTTAAGCAAATGGTTTTAAAAAGAGAAATGCAAGTTAGATGGTTTGTTGGAAAGGTATAAAGCCTAGATCGTTGCAAAGGGATATTCATAGCAATATGGCCTAGATTATGAGGAGACTTTCAGCTCGATTGCCAAGATGGCAATGGTAAGAATAGTCATTGCATTAGTGGCTTCTAAGGGCTAGAAATTATGGTAGATGGATGTCACAAATGCATTCTTAAATGGTGAGTTACTTGAAGAGGTATATATGGAGCAGTGTGAGGGTTATATACACAACCTAAGGTGTATATGGAGCAATCTGCTATGTTGTTGAAATATAGCATGATGGAATATAAAGCCACAGAAACACCATTGGATCAGAATGTCAAACTTGCAGTTGATGTTGGGACTAAGATCGAGAATGTCACTATGTATATACAGATGGTGGGTAGCATGATTTACCTTACTATTACCCATCCTGACTTGAGTTACGCAGTGGGACTGATTAGCCAATTTATGCAAAAAACCTCGTAAGCGACATTTAGATGCAATCAAGAGGATTATGGGATACGTGAAAGGTATTGCTGATTATGGGATGTTTTATGAGCATGGAAAATCGTTTTACTTGACACGTTATACGGATGCTGATTGGGCTAGTTATGTCTATGATAGGAGGTCAACTTGTAGTTATGCTTTCAATTTGGGCAACAGTATGATCAGCTAGAGTAGTAAGAAGCAAGCCACCATTGCTTTATCTAGTATATAGAGGAAAAATATAGGGGTGCAACCTTAACGGCATGCAAAGTAGTTTGGCTTGTGAAATTACTACATGATTTGGGTATCCAGTTGGACAGCAAGGTCACATTGCATCGTGAGAATATTAGTAATGTGATGTTGGGTAGCAACCCCCCCGTCTATCATGCTAGATCCACACACATAGACGTTCATTACAATTTCATCAAGGAAATGGTACTTGCAAGACAGATTGAACTACTTCATGTGAAGACAAAAGACCACGTAGCAGATATCTTTACCAAATCACTTGGTAAAGAGAAATTCGTTCGTTTCAGGGATCTTCTTGGAGTACAACAACTAGTTTGAGCTCAAGAAATGGATTTTGAGAAGGGGGAGAATGAGCTTGATTCTTTTGATCTTAAAACACCTCCATCCATTGAGATTGAGGATGAAGACAATAAAGAAGAGATAGAAGATGACTTAGATGTAGGTAAAAGAAAGAAAGAGATCTTAAAGACATAATCACTCCCTATATAAGTGTTTCTGGCTCCAACACCATGGTATAACTCTTACAAATGTCCAAATGCTCCCCCAAAAAGACTTGAATAAGTTTGGAATAAGCTGGAGTGAGCAAAAGATCAATGGGACTTATTCATACATCAAGGTCTTGACTATAATGAAATCTTGAAGTGAAGCTCTTCTTCTTAGGCCTAACAAGTGATAAAAAAGCTCCTTGAGTAATACTTTTTTTAATTGATTATATCTAGCTTTTGCAATCACAAACTCTTTTTCTTCTCGCACCTAAGCAAGTGATGAAAAAAGTCATTGTGAAATACCTTTTTGAATTGATTATATCTAGCTTTTACAATGAAAGGATTCAGTTTTTTTTTTAAATATGATACACAATTTTTAGAAATTAGGTGTAGGTGACATTAGAAAATGAATTATGCAAGAATATTTAGTGCATGTAGCTAGAAGGGTGGTAGGGCTACATGCCATGCCACCTAATTTTTTTCCCCTCTGTAACCGTCGCTATTTGCATCAGAAATTTACTTTGCAAGCGTCGCTATTAGCATCTCTCACTACAAGGATTTGAGCTAGTAGCGACGATTAGCAACGGAGGGTAGCGTAATGCAAATAGCGACGCAAATAGCGAGGCTCCACAGGGAAAAAAGTGGGCCAAAATCGAGCGCGGTTTCATTTTGCATTTGCACGTTTTGTATTTTGAGAGCGAGAGCGAGGGAGAGAGCGACCGTCGTGAGAGAAGGATAGGAATAAGACTTGCCGCTGCCGCTGCCACCACCGCCGCCGTTGTTCGCGAAGGAGAGGAGGAGCCTTCATCGCAAAGAGGAGCCGCCCCACACTCACCATATCTCATCCGTGAGTCTCCCTCTCTCTTTCTTTTGCTTGTTTAAGGTTTAAATCACTTTCTCTTTTGCTTGTTTAGGAGAGGAAATGAGAGAGAAAGAGAGGGAGAGGGAGAGAGAGGGAGAGAAAGAGAAAGAGAGGGAGAGGGAGAGGGAGAGGGAGAGGGAGGGAGAGTGCATTCTCTCTCTCCCTCTCCCTTTTGCTTGTTTAAGGTTTAAATCACTTTTTTTTGGCTTGTTTAGAAGCGGAAATGTGAGAGAAAGAGAAGGAGAGGGAGATAAAGAGAAAGAGAGGGAGAGGGAGAGGGAGAGGGAGGGGGAGGAAATGAGAGAGGGAGAGAAAGAGAAAGAGAGGGAGAGGGAGAGGGAGAGGGAGAGGGAGGGAGAGTGCATTCTCTCTCTCCCTCTCCCTTTTGCTTGTTTAATGTTTAAATCACTTTCTTTTTTGCTTGTTTAGGAGACGAAATGAGAGAGAAAGAGAGAAAGAGAGGGAGAGGGAGAGAGAGGGAGAGAAAGAGAGGGAGAGGGAGAGGGAGAGGGAGGGGGAGGGGGAGGAAATGAGAGAGGGAGAGGGAGAGAAAGGGAGGGAGAGGGAGAGGGAGGGAGAGTGCATTCTCTCTCTCCCTCTCACTTTTGCTTATTAAAGGTTTAAATCACTTTCTTTTTTGCTTGTTTAGGAGAGGAAATGAGAGAGAAGGAGAGAAAGAGAGGGAGAGGAGAGGGAGAGAGAGAGAAAGAGAGGGAGAGGGAGAGGGAGAGGGAGGGAGAGTGCATTCTCTCTCTCCCTGTCCCTTTTGCTTTTGGAGAGTGTTAAGATATATTGTGATCTGAGGGAGAGAAAATGCGAGAGAAAGAGAGGGAGAGGGAGGGAGAGGGAGGGAGAGGGAGAGAAAGAGAAAGATAACACATATTGGAACGATAGCATATCCATGATTATAGTAATGGTATCCACTTTGCTTTTTTTATGGGTACCATTACATTGACTCCTTAAGAGGGCTAAAAATTAGTCATACACTTTATAAAGTCTAATTAGGAGATTTAAGATGCACGATAATAGACTTATCGATAATGGTACGCAATGTGCTTTGACATGGGCCACGTACATTGGTGACTCTTTAAGATGGCTTAAAATTGGTCATGTCTTTCATAATGTCCAAGTAGGGGATCTAATTGTGATATGCATAATTCATTGTTTTTGTATTAACTTTATAGGCATAACAAATTAGAAATCATGCCAACTAGTCAACGGAAGGACTAAAAGAAAATGATACCCTAGCTAATGGTCATTACGGTACTTCATCCAAATGAACCCAAAAGTATTGTTATAGAAGAAGAATCCCTTAAATTGAGCATAGGATATTTTCTCTCAGGTCTTATGACTATGAGTAGAATTGATTGAAACAAATTTTATTACTATAGTTGATAAATTTCATAGATGGCATTAATTTTAATACGTGATCCTAGGACAAAAAAACCACATTTCTAAGATGCTTTTTGTTGAGACTGATTTATTATTAGACTAAGAGATCCTCAATGATGCTCATAAATGGATTACTTATACTCAAAGCCCTCTAGTGCAGTTGTATAAGTAATCCTAGTATAGCCCCTCTAAGATACTCAAAGTACATAACCTAGAGACTGTAGCTAGGTATATAAGGTATAATGGTTGTACAAGAAGACACCTCAATAATTGACTTATCACCATTAAATCCCAAAGAAGAATTGTGTTCCATCCCCTTCAACTCTATATTCACCTCGTGAAGAACTTCATTAATCATAGCATCCTTGTCACCAATCTTTTTGTTGCAATGATGAAGTAACATATTCATCACTTTTCCTTTTAGCATCTAAGCCATTATCCAATCTTTTAGTCAAGTCCAAACATTTAGTCTTCGACTCATGAACCTTATGAACCAATGCTTTTTTTTAAAAACAATAACGAATAATTATCTATCAGGACAAACTAATCCTTGAGCATGATATAGGGCCGAGATATAACATCAATAAAGCTCTCAACTACTATGTACAATGCAAGAACTTATGGTCAACTTGCAACTTGACATACATCTCCATAAAGCTATCCATTTGATCCTCGTTTGCTGTAATGTAGATAAGATGGAAAACGAAGAAGGTCTTATTGTTCAAGATCGCGAGGCGTATCTTAATCAGCGTATCCCATGTCCTTGCTCTCAATGTAAGTTGGCAATTAGACGAAAACGTCGATTGTCTATAGAACACGTACGACGATTTGGCAAGTTTCAATCTGAGATCATTGATCATGCGATTGTGGATTTTCAGCAAACGGTAATTTGAAGGTAATATTAATCATGCATTGTACTCAAAAGCTAATTGAAAACCATACACAATAAGATTGGGTCTTGTTGGCAAATTTTCTATCCAGGGGGGTGATGTCTCGTCCCAAGGGGGAGTGCACCCTTTGCGGCCAATTAGAAGAGTTCGTGGATGTACAATGGATGGATTGCGGGAGCCAATCCACCACCCCCAAGGCCAATCTATACCATCAATGCCAGAGGAGACATACATCCTTCCCGACCTACCTACAATCTTGGAGCCTGAGATGGAGGCAATGATCGATGCATTGATTCCCATGGATGTCGAGACATCTGATCCGCTTAGAGAGGAAGCATCCATACCATTATATGATGGGTGCCGAGTATCTCGGTTGAAGACATTGCTTGCACTCTTAAGTGTGCAAGCAAAATATGGGTGGAGTGATACGAGTGTGACCGAGTTATTCAGGTACCTTGCACATAGGCTTCATTGATTTTTTTTTTGACACCATTATTACAAACATTTGTGCTTTTTCAAGGTGTTTTATGATTTTTTTCAGGTTATTGAAATATCATATATTACCACCTGCAAATACCATGCCTGAGTCTCGTGATGATGCACGACATGTTTTACAGAAGCTTGGCATGGACTACAATAACATCCATGCATGTATCAACGATTGCATACTGTTTCGAGATGAATACGAGACTGTGGAGACATGTCCAAAGTGTGGTACTCACAGGTATCGACAGGACTTGCAAGGGCAAACGATCCCTTAAAAAGTTCTCAGACACTTTCTGCTCATCCCCCGCATAAACCACATGTTTCGCACGTCCGGCATGGCAAGCTTGACAACGTGGCATGTGCAAAATAGGTCCACAGATGGAGTTCAATGAATATCAGCGGATTCGCGTCCATGGAGCCACATTGACTCTACCTTCCCAGGGTTTGCATGAGAGCCAAGGAATCTTTGGCTCGGTCTCACAATGGATGGTGTGAACCCATTTGATCTGCACTTAACTTCTTATAGTGTGTGGCCTATAGTGCTTGTCAACTATAACATCCCTCCATGGCTTTCTACGAAGAAAGAACATCACATCCTTAGCTTACTCGTCCCAGGCCGCTACAAAGTAAAAAATATGGAACATGTATCTTCGTCCATTAGTCGATGAGCTTAAGTTTTTGTGGAAGGAGGGGGTCACTGTGCAAGATATGAGCAGGCGCGATGGTCGGCAGTCAGCCAACCTTCGAGCCATTCTCATGTGGACGATGCATGACTTTCCGGGATTGGGAGAGTGCTCAGGTGAGCAGACCTCCGTTCTCACTAGTAATATCTATATTTTATCTCATTCAATCAAGAATTCACAAAGTCATGGCTCGCCTTACAGGTCTGGTTACCTCAGGTTATCATGCATGTCCATTGTGTGGGCCACAGTTAGACTCTTCCAGACTTTCCTACAATCTTGGAGCCTAAGATGGAGGCAATGATCAATACATTGATGCCGATGGATGTCGAGACATATCATCTGCTTAGAGAGGAAGCATCCATACCATTATATGATGGGTGTCGAGTACCTCACGTGAAGACACTGCTTGCACTCCCAAGTGTGCAAGCAAAATATGGGTGGAGCGATGTGAGTGTGACCGAGTTGTTCAGGTACCTTCTACATACGCTTCGTTGATTTCTTTTTGGATCCATCATTTAAAAAAATTTGTGCTTTTTCAAGGTGTTTTATGATTTCTTTTTAGGTTACTAAAGTATTATATATTACGACTTGCAAATACAATGATTGAGTCTCCTGATGTTGTGTGATAGGACTTGCAAGGATAAACCATCCCTCAAAAATTTCTTAGAAACTTTTGGCTTATCCCCCGTGTATACATCACATGTTTCGTATGTGTGGCATGGCGAGATTGACAATGTGGCATGCACAAAATAGATCCGCAGATGGAGTCCAACAAATATCTGTGAATTCATATGCATGGAGCCACATTGAGGGCAACAGTTCAAGGAGGTCCATCTGGATTTCTTTAAATAGATTCAAAAAAAAGATGGACGAATTTGCGCAACACGTTTGTATTGTTGGCCCTTTGTGAACACATGCATAAACTCATTTTTTAAAAACTTTATTACAACATGGTATGTGTCACAAACGTTAAATCTCTCTTATACGTGACTTTAAACATGTAATTTTCTATCCAAACTTTTGACAATATCGATGTGGATATTTGGATCCACATGATGAGTCGAGGGATGAGCAATGAGGAGCTACAAGAGATCTTTACACGTATGTCTCTAGATAAGATGGCTTGATTCATAGATATAGCAGACCACGAGCTGTATTGGACAACATCTAGCCGTTCTGTTAGATCTACTTTGGTGCACTCTAGTGCTTCGGTTTCTAGTAGATGAGGTGGATGCTGCAGACTTGGGTGGAACGGAGGTAGTGGTTCTGGGGGATGCTACGCAGATGTGGATACAATGGCAGCTCTAGATAGAGGTGCTACTCCTCGCTCTCGTGCATGTTTGAGAGAGCATAGCTCAGGTGATGGATGTACTGACGTTGTGTCTTTGTCTCTCGTTGTTCTATTGGAGTTACGTCACCTATGGGATTTTTCACACATGTGGGGACATCTACCAGTTTTATTTTTGCTAGCTTAGTTATTTACGTGACAGTTTGCTTTGTCATTTCGTAATTGGATTTCTTGTGTTTGTCTAGCTTAGGATTTGTTTCTGTCATTTTGTTTGATTTGTCGAGTCTGAAACTTGATTTCCTTGGTCAAGCTTGGTATTTTTTTGGACAAGTTGAAGGTGGAGTTTGATAGTATCTGTCAAACATTGTGGAACAAGGTATGTTTTCATGTTGAGAATCTTGCACATCACGGGGATTATAGGTTCACAAGCACTTCATGTTGCATTTGTTGATGCACTGCACTCGACGGTCGTCTGTTGAATTATTCAAATACTTCCATGCCATCTGTTGGGATGAAGCATATTTTACACCATCATTGAGTACTTGCACAACATGAGGTCCACTGTAGCTATATGCAATAAATCTTAGATGCACGTGCACATGAGAGAGCACCTGTCAGAGTACACATTGTTTCTTGCACGCACCATTTGGGATGTTCATCAGAAGTTAGGACCTCTGATTGAGAGTGTAAGGTGGTTGGGAGAGTTAGAGGGTCGTAAAGGATGCCGCCAATTGTGAGATGGGCTATCCTTATCTGGTCAATATCTTGAGGGCCATCTTTTCTAGAGTGTTGGTGAGATTATGGGTGGGAGGAGTGGAGTACGTTATATCTTTTTGAAGAGCGTTGAGAGGTGAGGATAAGGATTTAAATAATCAAGGAACTTGTGTTTGCATTATGCATGACGCACGATCACATCTAGATAGGGGCACAATTTCTTCAAGTGCATTTATTATTTTTGTGTGAAACATGGATTGATTGGTTGCATACCATGATTCAACTTTGCATATTTTTTCAAATCATGTATGAGTGAGCATGAAGTTTTATTTGAAACCATATTCTTGCTATAGGGAAAATTTCATTAAAAAACAGGTACATACGAAGAGAAGTATCAAGGGAGGGAGTTCATGAGAGTCAAAACTTTAGATCTTAGAGGAGTTTTTTCCAATTTAAGCTGAGACAGGAAGATATGAGTTGGGGGGATGATTGAGAAGACATCAACATACTATAACATGATATCAGAGTTTTTTGGGGTCCATGTTGATAGCACAAGGTTACTTTAGAAGTGGTTGGCTCCTCATTGAGGATATTGAAGAAATGGCATATGGCTTATGGATAGGATGTTAATAAAGCTCTACATGAATAATATTGAATATACCAACCTGAGTTTTCTTTGTTGGAAAAAAAAAGGATATTAACATATGGGATGTCAAAAATATTGTATAAGAGGGGCTCAGACTGTTATTTCAGAGGGAGCAAGCCGTATTATGGTTTATGGAATAGAGATTGCATAGCGGTTACCGTTAAGGATGACAGAGTTATCTACGAGCTAAAGAAGGCCAATGGAGAGACTTAATCGATGACACATGCAACATTGACTAATGTGAGGGATTAGTGCTAGAAGGTAGCTTTTGAATAGAGAGATTTCTGTGAACAATTTCTCCAAGAAGGTAATTGAGCACTTATTGAAGCCCTATGGCTGGAAGCATCCTATAAGACGACAATTTATTCTAGATTATAGTGAAATTGAAAAAATTTACGAAAAGTGCAGGAAAAGTATTTGCTCGTGAGCATAGTGTTCTCCAAATTTGAGCTCCTGTTAAAATGTTTGGTGACATTATGCAATTATTTGATGATTATGGCTCCCCATCAACTACTGGAGATATAACATGGTGGTAGCTGTAGAATTTGGAGGAGCTTTAGGAGAATTTATCAGGGAGTTGTCAATAAATTAGTTTGAAAATGAGGGCCGAAGACTAAGTTATGGTACACCAAAAAGTGCCAATATAGTAGGTGGTGGCATATTCTACAGTTTCGCTAGCAAGGTGGTCTGATTAATTGGGATGTGGACAAAGATCAGCGTACATGATGCAAAATTGACGGGAAAGATAGCAAATACTATTAAAGTAATAAAGCAGCTCAATGTTGATCATGGATTGAGAGACACTTTTAATCATTGACACTGGACAACCAACAAGATGGTAGGCATCGCAGGCAATTCACTCCACAGATGGCAGAAGGAAATAATGACAATATGGCGGTCTGATTGTGACAAATGAAGGCGGCATATCAAAGAAGTAAAAAGCTTTAAAGGCTATAAATCCTTCTAAGATTTTGATCTTCCAAACATCTTGAGAAAGCTAAAGACATAAAAAGCTTAAGGCTTTTTGAAAGCAAAAGCCTAAAACTCAACATTGAGTGTAGATGAAAAACTATATAAAGGGAGGTGAGTGGAGTCTTAGGGGCCTTACCCCTTGATTAAAATTGTATTTTTGTGAGAGAGGAGAGTGGAGGGTCAAATGCTAGAGTGAGCTCTTGTCATGCCAATTTGAAAGTTAGAGCTATTGGATGTCGGAGTGCCGAGTGTCGGCTCAATGTTGTTAAGGTATGAGAATATATTTCACTTGGTTTGTTTTTTATTTTTCGGTATTTTCGTTGTGTTGTAGTTGTGTGATGCTCTACCCGAATTTGGGTTTTAGTTGTTTGAGCTACAAGAGGCATTGTTTATTGTTTTGTTTTTCATATGTGGTTTGTGTGGTGTTTGTCAAATCATTTAAATTTTTGTGTTGTGTTGTGTATCCAGCAAAGTCTAATTTCCCCAACCGGTACTCATTAACTTGTCGTTATCAGGTTGTGTCTGAGGCTTGCTCTCGATCACTATTCATGCAATAGCGTGCCATCTGTAGGATTTGTCGCACCTGCGGGGACATCTACTCTAGTGACTCCGTCAACCATCCGCAAGTGGCACCCCTATGGGTGCTACGCCAAGAGATACTATCCTTGTAGGCACACCAAATGTATAGGAGAGGACACACCTTAGACATACCCAAGAGGGGTATGGATACCTCATAGGTGAGAGGACAGGAGTTGTGATCATGAACAATAAGGGGAGGAGGGTAATGTCTCACATGAGAGAGTTGTGCCAACAAGTTTTTCGGCACAACATCTTGGACCATTGGAAGAACATACCTGAGGAGAGCAAGGACTATATCATGGTATCCTTGCACGAGGATTTTTCGGTACCTACTGTGATAGAGAGGTTTTCCACTAGTCCGATGATGGAGTGTATGTGTGCGTACATATCGGATACACACAAGGCACTGAAGAATGGCAACTCAAAGCCTGAGTGGCTAGACGCAGATGGTTGGAGGACACTCAAGGAGGACTTTGTAAGTTTTTTTCTTTATTTTTCTCGTTTTATTATCTGTAATATCACTTGTACTAACAATCGTGTTTCTAACAGTTGTATTCTATTTTCTTTGTAGCACTCCATCAGAAACCGCTGTCGTGATGTTATGAGGACACAATGTGAAAAAGTATGGAATGCATCATCATCCAACTTCTTGTTAATCAAGAGAGTCAATGTGGTCTGAGCCATTAGTACCAGTGTGAGTTGCATGGATTATCTGAAAATACTAGATTTTTGGATAATTTAATTAGCCTATTTTTTATATTATTTATTGTAAAAATCCATAAAAGTTAGAAAAAGCTTCTAGATTAGGATGGCATGCAAAAATCTAGTTGCTTTTTTAGCTAGTTAGGAGATTTTTCATAAAATAGATAGATTGATGAAATCGCACGCGTTGCGATCACTGTAAACATGCTCAAAACTACCGATTGAGCTAAAGGAAGAAGAAGGAGTGATCTAGGAGATCCATGACTAGGTGTCCTGGGACCTAGGGTTTTACCCCCCTTTTGAAGCCAACAGAGCCACCGGATTTGGGTTCAGATAGCAAAGAAAGAGCTGACTTTTTTGATCCACATTTTTGGTCTACAAAGGAGCTCCCGGAGAACTAATGCCTGGAGATTACTTCTGAGTAGTGCGAAGATTTCAGGTTCTTTCAATACATATTGATTCAATTCATTTTTATTTGTTTTTGTCATGTTTACCACTTCGGTATTCTCTATCTTCTCTTCCATCTCCTATCTCTACTTCATTCTACTTCTGATCCCCGGTGGATTCGACATTTCGACAAAAATCCCTCTGACACCGCAATCTCACCGGCATGGAGACTCAATATGCAAGGAGACACGGTCTCACTGCACTGATCAATAGACTACACGCATGTGGCGGCCCAGTTAGCCAATCATCTTTCTTATCCGTAGTTACTTTTTTTAAAAAATTCATTATGTATGGTGGACTAATGTGTAGTTTTTTATTTTGCAAATTCCGTTTGATGCTCCTTTGCCTCGGGATGAGCTTTTAAATGGCAAGGATCTATAACTCATGCTTGGATTCGTGGATTGCACATTCTCTTCCTTTTTGGTCCTGTGATTTATGCTGACATCTTCCATGTACTATTCATTTATCATCCTTTCTATCTTGCAATAATTCCATGAGTTTTCATTAGTGATCTTCTACTTATTCTATGTATCAGTCTTATGGGTTCAAGTATATTTTGGACTCATCTTGATGGCCTTTGTGTACCCAACATGTAATTCATTTGTAGAATATAAATACAGCACATGGTGCTATATGTGGCACGGGTGCCACAAAAAAAAAACTATAACCGTCACTATTAGCATCACAAATTTAACTACACGCATCATTATTGGCATTGAAATATACGTCGCTATTTACGTTGTCAAAGAGATCGTGCAAGAGCTGCAGAACACGGGGTTCAAGGTACAGCAATGGAAGAGACTAACAAGAAGAAAATTGAATTGTTGATGCCAAAGTACACTATATTTCTTGTCAAAATGAGTTACATGAAGCTCATGTTCAGAAAAATCTGAACATATTCAATTTCCTGTTTGTGAAGAGATCTTTGCAAAGATTGCATCTAGAACCATATCCATAATCATTATAAGAGCTAGGAGTATTAATGAAGGCTGAAGTTCCGTAGTCCAGATTGACATACAAGTAAGATCCTAGAAGTAAAATCAGATTCCTGTACCCAGTGCTGTAACCAGGATAATGGCAAAAACTGAGAGGATGATGATTAAAGCCAGCTTAATCTGACCAAAAGCATGAGAGTAGTTTCCACTAGTAGGTGGTGAATTTGCTCATCTTCATTGAAACAAGCTAATGATTCCTTAAGTGTTTCACCTTCCTGAAGATAAAAAATGAGAACATTCTTCTCCCCAACACTGGTAGCCTTTTTATCAAGACCGTAGGCAATGGCAGCAGCAGTAGGCTCGTTAAATGATCCGCATGACATTCAGACCAGAGATGACTCCAGCGTCCTTTGTAGCTTGCCTCTGTGAGTCATTGAAGTAGGCAGGCACTGTAACGACAACATTTTTGACGGTGCTTCCCAGGTAAGCCTCTGCAATTTCTTTCATCTTTGTCAGCACCATAGATGAGATCTCTTCTGCGGCGAATTCCTTGACCTCTCCCTTGTACTGCACAGAGATCATAGGCTTATCGCCAGGGCCAGCAAAGACCTTGAAAGCCCACAATTTGATGTCGCTCTAGACGGAAGCGTCAGTGTACCGTCTACCAATTAGATGCTTGGCATCGAAGACAGTGTTGGTGGAGTTCATGGCGACCTGTTCCCGAACCACTTCGCATTCTTCGCGAGCCACTCAGGAGGGAAGGGTTTCCGCTCCACAAAATCCATTCTGACATAGTGACCCTGGAACTTTGACGCATCGAGGCGGCGTACACAGTGACAGCCTGCCACTTCGTCTCAAACTCCACAAAGGCACCAACCCCCTGCTCGTTTCATGCGGGGTCATCGGTATACTCGAAGATCACAACGGTGACAGGATCCTCGATGCTCGTGAACCATCCAATGAGGTCGCTCTTGAGCTTCAATCTGTCATCGGTGGGTGGGAGGTTGAAGAGCTTGAGTCTGCTGCCGTGAGGAATGCCTTTGACATGCGAAATCTTGAAGAAATTGGGATCGATGGCAACGATGGCACATCTCCGCACAGAGCCTCGGTGGGGAGCCCCGCAGTGCAGGCTAATAAACTCTTGTCTTGTCCGAAGCGTTGATACACGCCAGGGAAGAAGAATCAGTAGCGGCAGCCATAGCTTCTCCTCTCCTTGATTCCCCTTTCTGTCTTCGCCACGATGATCCGCAGGTCTTCAGTCGAGCCCCCATTCATGATTGGTAGATTTCCCAAATTCATCAATCGCTAAGTGACCGGACTCTGGCTGAAATTTGCAGCAACGATTCAGCAAGTCCTACTGTGTCCCCATCTCCTTCATTCGAACGCGTGAAGACCAGTTTTTTCCCCCCCTTTCGCCATTCGAATTCTCTTTTCCCAATTAGTCTCCTTTTCCCCTTCCTTTTCTCCTCTATCTTTAGTTTTTCTTTTTCTTGTTCTCATGTCAAAATTAGGCAAGCGACCTTCCTCATTCCAGCACTTTTATAAAAGTCTGACATGAGCATAATTTTTGTCAAAGCCTTGCTGTGCTAGTAATATGTCACCATGCCTTTTTCATTAATTCAACATTGACATCCAAGCAACCAAGATTATTTGCAAGAGGCATATCTTGCAGCAACTCTGATTCCTCCTTTAAATATCCTTCTTGTAGCATATCTCCAAAACACTTGCACCAAGGCTGTCATTGCACATAGAGCTAGACCAAATAGCAGCAGAACAAAGATCCTTCGGCATCAGTTTTTCATATTTTTCTAATACACGCACATCATGCATCCAAACAAAATCATGCGCATGCACTAAGGGAATATATACATTGGATACGGATTATTAAAATGCATCACACATCAATGAATCACACGCGGAAATTAACACAAATGCACAACAAAAGAAATGGAGGTGTATACGACTCGGATGCGCAGCAACACGACATCCACCCCCTCTAAACCTGCGCATCCTCCGGATGTGCCAACTATCCAGGATCATTCAAGTCCACAAACAGGTCAAGTCCATCTTCTGATTCTAGTAGACCTGTTTCTCCATCGGCTTCATCATCTATGTCTTCTGTCTCTTCTGCTTGTCTTTCACCTATCTGCTCTTCTTCTGTCAATGCTTCAAGTGCATATTCTTCATCTTCTCTTCTCTTGAAAATCTTGACTCGTTTTCCAGCAATAGGCACTCTCAATACTGTTCCATCTAATTCAGCCAGCTCATAAGTACCATTGTCAAAAACCTGCTTCACTTCATATGGTCCAAACCATCTTTGAACCATTTTTCTCATACTACTATGCTGATTTTCTAGACTACTGTCGTAGACTAGAACCCAATCTCCTTCTTTTATGGCTTTAGGCCTCAAGCGATGCCTTAAATCAAACCTGTCCTTATTTCTGAGACGGGCTGCCTTCAAACGGTCAACGGCTAGCTGCACATCTTCTGTCCTTCTCTCTAGTTGACGAATTCGAAGGGCTAAGAGCTCTTCCATTGATAAATTCTCATGCCACGGAAGAACACTCCAAGTGAGAGCACAAATTTCAGTAGGCATGACAGGTTTTTGCCCATACATCAACTCCGCAGGCATGTATCCAGTAGTCACACTATGTGTAGAGCGATCAGCCCACAATGCAAAAGGAAGTAATCTCGGCCAATCTCCAATCCGTCCTCTACAAGCTTTTGCCAATGCTTTAACTATTGGCGGATGTCCTCTTTCACTTTTTCCATTTCCCTCTGGATTATAGGCAGTAGTAAGAGCCAATTTAATCCCAAGCCGTGAGAAGAATTCTCTAGCTTCATCAGCATCTAGCTCTCCACGATCAGCTGTAATCTTGCCTATACATCCATACCTGCAAAATATTTCTTCCAACAAGAATTTACATACTGTAGTGGTGGTCTTTGTCCGCAACGGTCTACCTTCAACATAGTTTGTAAGATCCTCCCTAGCCAAGACAAGATATCTCATCTGTCAAAGTCCCACTGGCAAAGTAACCAAGTCTACCACCCACTTGTAATGCATACATAGTGGATAAGTCGGATGCATCTCATCACGATGTCGCACTAAAGAATAAAGCTGGCAGTCCCTGCAAGTCTCCACAAAGTGAGAAACATCTTTATACATCCCTTTCCACCAGTATCTTTCTTTGATTTTCTCATAGGTAGCCCACACACCTCTATGTCCAGCCCATGAGCTCTCATGAAACTCTCGCATAATCTGTATTTGCATCGCTACATCACAAACTACTCTCAAGGGTAAGCCTCCTCTCTTCTTTGGATGCTTCCAAAGAAAACCATCTTTCAAGAAATACCCATAAGCCTTCCTTCTGATTTTCTTGAATTCATCATCTGTCCAATCAGCTCTTCGAGTCAATGAACTTAGATACTGTCCAATTTGCAGCCATTCATCAACATAAAGCTCTTCAATAAAAGCTTCAACAGTAGATACATGACAATCATGAGTAAGGACAGAAGCAGCAAACTCTATCTCATCATCTTCTGCAAGCATTGACTCCTCATCCTCATATCTCGCCCTAGAAAGCATGTCAGCAACTGGATTATCTTTCCCTGCTATGTGTCGAAATTCTGGATTCAATGATTTGATATAGGCAATCCACCAAAGCATCGCTATATCTGGAGTTGAGCAACTAGTAATCATGCCAAGCAAAGGCAAACAATCTGTTTTCACAACAACTGAAGCTCCAATAAAATACCCTTTATCACACTTCAGTGCAGTGACTACTCCCCACAACTCTCTTTTAATCTGCGGATATCTCCGTTGTCGCTCATTAAGAACTTTAGCTCCAAAGCGGATTGCATACCTATTTCCATCAACATCATCCTGTCCCACAGCCCAATCTATGCCAATAGGGCTAGTATCAACTGTCAACATGATCGGCCGTCCACACTGATAATCCGCCTTGCGTAGAGTAGGAGCTGATTGCAACAGCTTCTTGAGCTTACGCATGGCTTTTGAATGCTTCTCATTCCAATGAAATTTCTGCCCCTTTCGAAGCAGCTGATAGAGAACATCTGCAATATGAGCAAAATGAGGAATCCAAATCATGTAAAATACACAAGCTCCCACAAATCTCCGCACCTCTGAAGTAGTCGAGCAATACTCTGCAATCCTGTTTATGGCATCCACCTTTGCAGGAGAAGGCTTTCTGCCATAGTATCCAACCATATGCCCAACTATGATGACTTCATTAACAGCAAAGACAGATTTCAGCCCTGAAAGTGTCAAATTTACCTCCTCTAATCATGTCAATATTTGTTCACAAGCATTCAAGTGATCAGCCACAAACTGTCTACATCCACGCAAATCAAGACTTTCATTCTTTTCTTCTTCTGCACAACCCTTAATAGGCACATCATCTAGAAAAGGCATGGTATACTGCGGAATATAGTCTCGAAGAACTCTATGCATAGCATTCATCATATGAGCAACTGAATTTGTAGCACCTTGAGGCAAGGTACACATCCTCACAAGACCAATAGGTGTCCGCATAGTAGTAATATCCCTGCTTTCCAAGGCAAGCTGAAACTGATCATAACCTGAATACAAGTCACCTAGTGAATAGATGGCTCGTCCTGCAAAAGCCTCAGCAAATTCATCCACAACTGGACCTATTCCCACATTCCTGATTGTCACTTTGTTCACGGGCTGCATATCCTGAATAAATCTCAAAGTACCATTCTTCTTTGGTACAGTAAACCACCTGTTAGAATAGGGTGCAGAAGAGGGTTCCAAAATTCCCATTTTAATCTTCTCATTCAGCAACTCTATCAGCTTTGGCAAGTGTGCTTTAGGCACAGGTATAGGACGTATATTCCATGGTACATGGGGAACAGTGAAGATGACCATAGGTGCAACCAATTCGGGACTAATGCAGCCAATTTCATGTGGAAAGAAAGCAAATGCCTTACCATGACGTCCAAGCATCTCTCTAAAACATTCTTTTTCCACTGGAAGCAAAAAATCATCATTTCCAATCTTCAATTCTGCAAGAGTTTCAGCTGTAAACTTATGTCCAATATTTGCAGGATCCCTCAACATAGGCTGCTTCATAGCTTTTTCAATCTGTTCATCACTATCAGAAGGAAGCGGACCTACAACCGGCTTAACCTTCTTATCAACTGTTTTATATTTTGTGTCAACCTTGGCATCATTCAGGCACTCTTTCCTTTGCTGCAATTTCTGCAAATTTTCAGCATCTTTCAACTCTGTTGGCTGAAAAATTTCAGCCTTTAGCTCTATGGACTGCATGGGTGCAGCCTGAAACTCTGTATGCAGAAACTTTTCTGCATTCAACTCTGTTGGCTGAATGAATTCAGCCCTCGGCTCAATGGACTGCATAGACGCATCCTGAAACTCTGTATGCAGAAATTTTTCTGCATTCAACTCTGTTGGCTGAATGGATTCAGCCCTCTGCAATTCTATTAGCTGATTAAGATCAGCCATAAATTCAGTTTGCTGAGTTTTCTCAGCCTCTAACTCTGTTTGTAGCATAAAACCAGAAATTTCCTGAAACATATCCAAGGTTTGCACAGGTATGATCTTTGAACCCTTGCATACATCAGTTTTCAGCATTGCTCTCATCTCAAACAATGTATCTGCATAAGACATCCCTTCATACAATCCATCTACATGCTCTTCTGCTTGCAAGATACCTGCATTCTTCAACTCTTTCTCCTTACGACCAATGTACTGCCTGGCAGCTCTAGGCAAATCTGAAAATTTCTGATAACTTACCGAACTATCTGAAGTAAACCCAACAAAGTTATTGGAGAAAGACTGGCTGCCAGGAGGCGAGATCTCCTCTTTTCTCCGCTCCGTACCACTGGCGTCTCGCAAGACAGCGGTACCTAATGAAAATCCAACTCCTTCGCAGGTAGTGGTGCCTCACGCAAGGAGTCCCTGTTTCTCGGATGATTTACCCCAACAGTCATAAACTGAACAGCTCGCATACCATCTTTACTGCGTATCCGCGCATAAGCTGATCCGTCATCCATCACTTTTGTTTCCATTCTTGCTTCTGTAATGAAAGGCTGTCCAAGAATAATCGGATAAGAGCATGAATCCTGAACAAAGCAATGATAATCCTCTTCAACATTACCAATAGAAATATTGATACTCGGACAAGCAGCATACATATCACCAGAAGTATTATTGGCGGCTCTCATGCGCCAGCCATGCTCTGCATCCATAGGCCACTTGCCACTCTCATAAACACCTCGAGCAATAAGATTAATCTCAGAACCATGATCAACTAAAGCAATCAAGGGAATTTGTTTCTCTCCAATCCTTACCACTGTCTCAGTGGTTGCTCTAGCCCAATGACTTCGTGAAAAATGGCTACGAGGAATGAGAATAGGGGTCTCATCATCTTCATACTGCATAGGCTGCACTATTTTCTCCAATTGCGGATTAACAGAAGCATTCTCAACCATCACTACATCATCATGCTCTTTCCCAAGAGCTCCATGCCACAATCCCTGTAAAGCAGGTCCTTCCATCGCATGCCTTTTCCTCCGCAAAAGATCCTGCATCTGATCCTGTATTTCTCTTCTAGCAATCCCAAGAGCCTCTCCAACAGTAAAAGTAACTTCACTATTCAAAATTCTTTCATGAAAAATCTTACTCATATCCATTTGCATATCAAGGTCTGACAAGAGCTTGAATCCTGGCTCTTTTCTTGGTTGCCTCTTTTCCTTCTGCTTGTCTTCCATTGGTTGATCAGAACCTGTTTGAGCTGGAGAATTTGGCATAGGTGGAGTTGTAACTGGTGGTGAAACAAAGTCACCCCCTCTAGTCTTTTTGGAGGAGCTAGGACCCTCCTCATCTCTTCTTCTCTTTTCTTCAACCATGGCATCTAAACCCTGCGTTTTAGCAATATAAGCAAAAATAGAATACCTGTCAACAGGAGAATCCCATCCTGTTTCTCCTCGGATGCTAGAGCCCACACAAGTCATAGTAGAAGTTTGAACTTTCCCTCTTCTCGCTATCTCCAAGGCAAAAGACCATAAAGCAGAGTCTCCATCAGATTTTTGCTCAAGCTGGACTCCAAAAGCTGAAGCATCTCCTCCAACACTCACATAAGCGATCGCGCAGCCATATCATCAACAAGCTTCTTCATACCTCCCTTACCAAAGTTCGTATCAAGAGGAGCGCCAGTCTCTGTTAGCCATATCTTCCCATCTTGTCCCCAGAACACTACATTCTTCTTACGTGCATCCTGAAAAGCATCACAATCTCTACAGTGTTGGTGCTCTGTACTATCACACCAAATACATCGTCGCCCTTTTCTTTGACCAGCTGGAAACGCAGTCACTGGAGCAGGTGCTACAGCAGGTACTGACATAAGTTGCTCCTTTAACTTACCAACTTCAGCTTTGACTGCTTCAATCGTCAAATCCGCCAAGCCTTTAATAACATCATCTACAGATAAGGGCACTGGAGCAGCAGGTACTGGTGGATTCACAACAGGAGGAGTAGGCTTAGGCAAAGAAGCTGCAGCAGGGGTAGAAGAAGAAGTCTCCAAGGATTTTTCAGGAACTAATCCTGTATTACGATGCAATCTGACTCTCCTGCGCTGCTTCTTGACAAGAGCATTCACAGCATCAATGACATGTCTCCACTCAGTCTTTAAACCTGAATCAGTAGCTTGATCTTCCAAAAGATCATCCAACTTTTCCTGCAAATCAGCATCTGCAGCTTGCAAAAACAACTCCACTTTCTGCATCTCCAAAGCTTGCTGTTCAGTCCCATCCAACTGATCATAACGGCTTTCAAACTCTCGCAGAAGAGCGGTAACAGAAAGTCCCTTATTAGGCATAGAAACCCATGCTAAAAAATTACTGCGATTCATAAGACCTATATCCTCCAGGAAATATTCATCTTTTAATGCCTTTTTAAATTCAGCCCAACCTGCATGTGCCTCTTGAATTTCTGCAATTCGACCTTCAAGAGCGCGCACCACGATCCGCAAGAAGTAGCGGCTCCAAACATCTTGAGAAACCCCAAAAAACTTCATCTTTTCTTCATACAAATGCAGGTAAGTTGACACTTGCTGGCCATTAAACTGCTTCATCTCCTGTTGGACAGCTTTCAAAGCATCCATAGCATCACTGTCTCGTTTTGCATGAGCTTGCTGCTGCATATACATAGTAAATGACTGAAACAGGTTCTTCATGACATTATCATCTGTCATCTCTTCTTGCGAGTCTCCCATCTTGCTGATGACGCAGCACTTTCACGTCGGGTTCACCAGAAATGTCAAAGAGATCGTGCAAGAGCTGTAGAACACGGGGTTCAAGGTACAGCAATGGAAGAGACTAACAAGAAGAAAATTGAATTGTTGATGCCAAAGTACACTATATTTCTTGTCAAAATGAGTTACATGAAGCTCATGTTCAGAAAAATCTGAACATATTCAGTTTCCTGTTTGTGAAGAGATCTTTGCAAAGATTGCATCTAGAACCATATCCGTAATCATTATAAGAGCTAGGAGTATTAATGAAGGCTGAAGTTCCGTAGTCCAGATTGACATACAAGTAAGATCCTAGAAGTAAAATCAGATTCCTGTACCCAGTGCTGTAACCAGGATAATGGCAAAAACTGAGAGGATGATGATTAAAGCCAGCTTAAGCTGACCAAAAGCATGAGAGTAGTTTCCACTAGTAGGTGGTGAATTTGCTCATCTTCATTGAAACAAGCTAATGATTCCTTAAGTGTTTCACCTTCCTGAAGATAAAAAATGAGAACATTCTTCTCCCCAACACTGGTAGCCTTTTTATCAAGACCGTAGGCAATGGCAGCAGCAGTAGGCTCGTTAAATGATCCGCATGACATTCAGACCAGAGATGACTCCAGCGTCCTTTGTAGCTTGCCTCTGTGAGTCATTGAAGTAGGCAGGCACTGTAACGACAGCATTTTTGACGGTGCTTCCCAGGTAAGCCTCTGAAATTTCTTTCATCTTTGTCAGCACCATAGATGAGATCTCTTCTGCGGCGAATTCTTGACCTCTCCCTTGTACTGCACAGAGATCATAGGCTTATCGCCAGGGCCAGCAAAGACCTTGAAAGCCCACAATTTGATGTCGCTCTAGACGGAAGCGTCAGTGTACCATCTGCCAATTAGACGCTTGGCATCGAAGACAGTGTTGGTGGAGTTCATGGCGACCTGTTCCCGAACCACTTCGCATTCTTCGCGAGCCACTCAGGAGGGAAGGGTTTCCGCTCCACAAAATCCATTCTGACATAGTGACCCTGGAACTTTGACGCATCGAGGCGGCGTACACAGTGACAGCCGGCCACTTCGTCTCGAACTCCACAAAGGCACCAACCCCCTGCTCGTTTCATGCGGGGTCATCGGTATACTCGAAGATCACAACGGTGACAGGATCCTCGATGCTCGTGAACCATCCGATGAGGTCGCTCTTGAGCTTCTCTCTGTCATCGGTGGGTGGGAGGTTGAAGAGCTTGAGTCTGCTGCCCTGAGGAATGCCTTTGACATGCGAAATCTTGAAGAAATTGGGATCGATGGCAACGATGGCACATCTCCGCACAGAGCCTCGGTGGGGAGCCCCGCAGTGCAGGCTAATAAACTCTTGTCTTGTCCGAAGCGTTGATACACGCCAGGGAAGAAGAATCAGCAGCGGCAGCCATAGCTTCTCCTCTCCTTGATTCCCCTTTCTATCTTCGCCACGATGATCCGCAGGTCTTTAGTCGAGCCCCCATTCATGATTGGTAGATTTCCCAAATTCATCAATCGCTAAGTGACCGGACTCTGGCTGAAATTTGCAGCAACAATTCAGCAAGTCCTACTGTGTCCCCATCTCCTTCATTCGAACGCTTGAAGACCAGTTTTTTCCCCCCCTTTCGCCATTCGAATTCTCTTTTCCCAATTAGTCTCCTTTTCCCCTTCCTTTTCTCCTCTATCTTTAGTTTTTCTTTTTCTTGTTCTCATGTCAAAATTAGGCAAGCGACCTTCCTCATTCCAGCACTTTTATAAAAGTCTGACATGAGCATAATTTTTGTCAAAGCCTTGCTGTGCTAGTAATATGTCACCATGCCTTTTTCATTAATTCAACATTGACATCCAAGCAACCAAGATTATTTGCAAGAGGCATATCTTGCAGCAACTCTGATTCCTCCTTTAAATATCCTTCTTGTAGCATATCTCCAAAACACTTGCACCAAGGCTGTCATTGCACATAGAGCTAGACCAAATAGCAGCAGAACAAAGATCCTTTGGCATCAGTTTTTCATATTTTTCTAATACACGCACATCATGCATCCAAACAAAATCATGCGCATGCACTAAGGGAATATATACATTGGATACGGATTATTAAAATGCATCACACATCAATGAATCACACGCGGAAATTAACACAAATGCACAACAAAAGAAATTGAGGTGTATACGACTCGGATGCGCAGCAACACGACAACCACCCCCTCTAAACCTGCGCATCCTCGGGATGTGCCAACTATCCAGGATCATTCAAGTCCACAAACAGGTCAAGTCCATCTTCTGATTCTAGTAGACCTGTTTCTCCATCGGCTTCATCATCTATGTCTTCTGTCTCTTCTGCTTGTCTTTCACCTATCTGCTCTTCTTCTGTCAATGCTTCAAGTGCATATTCTTCATCTTCTCTTCTCTTGAAAATCTTGACTCGTTTTCCAGCAATAGGCACTCTCAATATTGTTCCATCTAATTCAGCTAGCTCATAAGTACCATTGTCAAAAACCTGCTTCACTTCATATGGTCCAAACCATCTTTGAACCATTTTTCTCATACTACTATGCTGATTTTCTAGACTACTGTCGTAGACTAGAACCCAATCTCCTTCTTTTATGGCTTTAGGCCTCAAGCGATGCCTTAAATCAAACCTGTCCTTATTTCTGAGACGAGCTGCCTTCAAACGGTCAACGGCTAGCTGCACATCTTCTGTCCTTCTCTCTAGTTGACGAATCCGAAGGGCTAAGAGCTCTTCCCTTGATAAATTCTCATGCCACGGAAGAACACTCCAAGTGAGAGCACAAATTTCAGTAGGCATGACAGGTTTTTGCCCATACATCAACTCCGCAGGCATGTATCCAGTAGTCACACTATGTGTAGAGCGATCAGCCCACAATGCAAAAGGAAGTAATCTCGGCCAATCTCCAATCCGTCCTCTACAAGCTTTTGCCAATGCTTTAACTATTGGCGGATGTCCTCTTTCACTTTTGCCATTTCCCTCTGGATTATAGGCAGTAGTAAGAGCCAATTTAATCCCAAGCCGTGAGAAGAATTCTCAAGCTTCATCAGCATCTAGCTCTCCACTGTCAAGATTGTGGGAGAGAAGGAAGGAGTCTCGCTTGAAGCTTTCTTGCTTGCACAATGGGGGAAGACACACAAGGGTGGAGGCTGAAAACAGTTTTCCTCTTCTTAGTTGTGTAAGCCAAAAGAACTCAAGTACAAAGAAATAGAAGAACCCTATATATGGGTCTCAAACCAAACTCAACTAACTAAGGTGGCATACTAACTGAGCCACGAACTAGAGTAGATAAGGATAGCTATCATGTAGCTATTATTCATGGGCGGTGTACCAACCGCGTCTGCAACTGACAAGTCGGTGACATAAATATACAACGGTCACCCTGGCGTATCACGAGTGGAGCTCGATATCTCAACACTCCCCCTCGAGCTCAATCCCAATTCCTGCACACCAAGCAGGTCTCTGAACTTGCGCAGCTTCTCTGCGCCCAATGCCTTCGTGAATATGTCAGCTACCTGATCCTCTGTGCTGACATAAACTAGATCAATAAGACCTAGTAAAACCCTCTCTCGCACATAGTGATAATGCACCTCAATGTGCTTTGTTCTAGCATGATAGACTGGGTTATTTGCCAAGTGTATACTACTCATGTTGTCACAATAAATGACAACTGGCCCATCTGTAGACTGATGCATATCATAAAGTAGCTTATGCAACCAAGCTACCTCACATGCAGCCATTGCTGCACCCCTGTACTCAGCCTCTGTGCTCGACAAGGCAACTGTAGGCTGTTTCTTGCTGCTCCAAGTGACTGCAGCACTCCCAAAAGAGAATACATATCCACTGGTAGATCGTCTATCAGAAATACTACCAGCCCAATCAGCATCAGTGTATCCATGCAACTGTATCTGAACCCCAGTCTCATAAAATAGTCCATACTGCAATGTGGACTTCACATACCTAAGTATGCGTCTAGCCGCATCCAAATGTGGTTTCCTTGGAGCCTGCATAAACTAACTTACCAATCCAACAGCATAGCTCAAATCTGGCCTGGTAATAGTCATATAAATCAAACTTCCTACTATGCGTCTGTACATAGTAGGGTCTTCTAGAAGCTCACCTGCATCTGTGCTCAGCTTCACATTTTGCTCCAAAGGAACTAAAATAGGCTTACAGCCTGTCATCCCATATTTGGACAGCATGTCCAATCCATACTGCCTCTGCAAGAGCTGTATCCCACTTGGTGATCTAATCACCTCAATGCCCAAGAAATAACGCAGCTCTCCCAAATCCTTCATCTCAAACTTCTGCTTCAATAGCATTTTCACATGAAGGATATCTTCATCACTGTCACCTGTCATAATCAAATCATCAACATAAATGACAAGCAGCATAATACCTTTCTCTGTTTTTCTCACATAAAGTGAGAAATCTGCCTTGGAAATCTGAAAGCCAATAGTGACAAGATACTGTCCTATCTTGTCAGACCATGCTCTAGGTGCTTGCTTCAAGCCATACAAGGCTTTCTTCAACCTGCAAACAAACTCAGGATGAACAGCATGCACATAACCTGGTGGCTGCTCCATATAGACCTCTTCTTGCAAATCACCATGCAAGAAGGCATTCTTTACATCCATCTGATGTAAAGACCATCCCTTTGATGCAGCCATAGCAATGACTGCTCTTACGGTTGCCATCCTTGCAACCGGACTAAATGTTTCTTCATAGTCAATGCCATATGTTTGTGCATACCCCTTGACTACTAATCTTGCCTTGTATCTGTTCACAGAACCATCAGCATTGTGCTTCACCTTATAAACCCACTTACAGCCAATTGCATTCTTACCTTTAGGCAAAGGTACTAACTCCCATGTAGCATTTGCTTCCAAGGCATCCATTTCTTCATCCATGGCTTTCTTCCATTTTTCTTTTCCCATGGCTTGCTCAAAAGATGTGGGTTCTGGTTCCTGTATCACTTTGACCATATATGCATAGTGAATGGCTGTAAATCCATCATATTTCAGCCTATCCACAGGATACCTAGCTCTTGTAGACCTGCGCAAAGTAGGTTCACTCCCAGGTGCTCTCAAAACATCCCTGGTCTTCCTTACTCCAGGTGTAACAATAGAAGGAATACCCAACTCATCATCAATGCTCTGTTCTGAGCCACTGGATTCACCATCCACATAAGAGTGACCTGCATTCACATCAAACATGGGCTGATCAACCTTCTCTTTTCCTTTTCGTGATACCTGCATACCACTATCTGCATTGCTTTGAGAAGATTCTCCTGATCTCAATCTGCCTGTCCATGGCGAAGAATGTGAACCACTGCTAGAGGACGCTCCAGGTCCACTAATATTTTGTGACTGCTGCTGTGAATTCTGTGTAGCATTACCATTTTGTGCATCTTCATCATCAATCACATTTACTGGTCTATACCAGCTACTCATCTCATCAAAAACAACATCTCTGCTCACTGTAAACTTACGAGTAGAAGGGTTATAGCATCTATACCCTTTTTGCTGCAGAGAGTAACCAATAAAGATGCACTTCTCAGCTTTTGGATCCAACTTGGATCTCAGCTCATCTGGCACATGTACATAGGCAATGCAACAAAAAAATTTCAAATGAGAAATATCTGGTTTCCTACCAGTATACCTCTCCTCTGGAGTCATTCCATGTATTGCTGCAGTGGGAGTCCTGTTCATTATGTAGACTGCTGTAGCAACTGCTTCAGCCCAATAAAAATCTGGTAAGTCTTTTTCATTGAGCATGGCACGAGATACCTCTCCAATATGCTTGTTTTTCCTTTCTGCAATTCCATTTTGTTGTGGGGTATAACTGCATGAATATTGCTGCTTTATGCCATGCTCCTGCAAGAACTTTGCAAACTCATTTGAGAGGTACTCTCCCCCTCCATCTGACCTTAGGCATTTTATCTGCAAGCCTGTTTCTTTTTCAACCATAGCTTTAAGAGTTTTGAAATGCCCAAAAACTTCACTTTTCTTTTTCATAAAATACACCCAAACTTTTCTGCTATAGTCATCAATAAAACTGACAAAATAATGACAGCCTCCAAGAGATGCAGCTTTAGTTGTCCACACATCAGAGTGAATTAATTCCAATGGCTTCTCACTCTCTTGAACATGTCTAGGAAATGGTTTCCTTGCCTGTTTTCCAAACTGACAGGCTTCACATACCTTATGCATTTCTGCAACCTTGAATTTGGGCAATCCTGCAACAATATTTTGGGCCTGCATTGATTTAAATCGCTGTACATTAACATGACCAATGCGTTTATGCCAGATATCAATATCTGCAACTACACCGGTCCCATGTGCAAACATTGCTGCACTCAATTCAGACATGTCTGCATCCAATGTAAACATTCTGCCCTTCTTCTTTCCTTTTGCTATCAAGCGACCTTTATTTTTCATATCCTCAACAAAGCATCCATGAGGATTAAATCTGACCTGCAAGCCCTGTTCAACCATTTGACCAACTGAAACCAGATTCTTGGTAATATTCGGGACATGAAATACATCGGACAGGTATTTCTTTTTCCCACCCTGCATAGACAAGGGAATTTTTCCAATCTGCACAATAGGATGTGCAGTATCATCACCAGTCTCCACAAATCCTGGTTTTTCCATTTTCCTTGCATCCTCCATCCATTCTGCATGACCTGTCATGTGGTTTGATGCACCTGAGTCAACATACCATACATCATTGCTTTCTTCTGCACTTGTCATAGAATTGTTCATGTGCTGCACCATGAACAAATGCTCATTTCTGTCATCACCCTGTCTACTAGAAGATGCATAATTCCCTTGTTGCAGTTTTCCATTCATGATGTCATTCTGCTTTTTATAGCAGTCTTTAGCCATATGACCCATTTTACCACAATAGTAGCATTCAACATTACTGTTTGCATTTTGGCCTCTTTGCCATCCACCACGACCTCTTTGGCTCCCCCTGCCTCTAGAGTTACCACGTCCTCCTCCATAGGACTGGTTTTCTTGAGTTTGCTGCATATTCTGATTTCTGCCACGGCCTCCAAATCGGCCTCCTCTACCTCTGCCTCTACCTCTTCCAGCATTTGAGTAGAAGACAGCTTCTTTTGAAGTTCCTCCTGAAGAAGATGCACCACCATTTCTCTGTTCCTCAGAAATTAGAAGAGCAATCAACTCCTCAAAATCAGGAAATCTTTCACGAACTGAAATGGATGTCCGAAACTGTGCATAATCCTTTCCTAGACCATTCAAGGTCACGAAAACTAAATCATCATCTTCCACTGGCGACCCAATGGAAGCAAGTGCATCTGCAATCTTCTTCACCTTCATGTGGTAGTCGTTGATGCTCATACTTTCTCTTTGCACATTATGCAACTCTTGCTTGAGCTGCATTTTCCTGGCTTGCGTATTTGTGCTATACATTTTTGACAAAGTATCCCATGCCTCCTTTGGCGTACTTGCATCCTGAATATGCACAATCATAGAGTCTGAAATACTGATAGACAGCCAATACATAACTTTCCTGGCTCTCTCATGCCATGTTTTAAATGCCTGCATTTGTTGTTGATTGGGAACATCAGGAAGAACTGGTTCTTCTTCATTTCCTGCAACAAATTCCCAATATCCTTTTCCCATAAGGAAATTTGTCATTCTAAACTTCCATGCCTGGAAGTTGTTCTTGTCAAGCTTTTCAGTGACAATCTGTGAAAGAGAATCAGATGCCATTACAGAATACTGCAAGAAATTCTGTCACTGCAAAAAACACAGCTTCACCCTCACAAGGGCAAATCTGCAAAACTGGCGAAAGTGGTATTTGACCACACAGTCACTTCCTAGTGACGATTTTGCATAAACAGGAACCAAGGATGATTCTGAAACTCCCAATGTCTCTGCGCACAAGCATACGATGCAATTTCTACAGTAACTTTTCACCGACCTGTAGAACAGTGGTCGCACAGCATAAAACTGAGCCTTTTCTTGAGTGCGTGCAGAAAACTTCCGTCTGCAAAACAGGCCCCGAAATGGCCTCAAATCAAAAAAACAAGGTCGCCGAGGGCTAAAGCCCTCGCCCACAGCATATACTGCCCTCTTGCTTCACCGCGAAGGGCGTCTCAACCTGAGACAATGCACTCCTGCAATTTCCGGCTGTGCTACCTGCAGAGATCTGCTCCCAAAACAGGAAATGAAAGCAACACTGCTCCTCTTACCAGACCACCGCGAGCTTGGCTTGCTTTCTTGAGCTCCTTACCACGAACAAGGCTCTGATACCATGTCAAGATTGTGGGAGAGAAGGAAGGAGTCTCGCTTGAAGCTTTCTTGCTTGCACAATGGGGGAAGACACACAAGGGTGGAGGCTGAAAACAGTTTTCCTCTTCTTAGTTGTGTAAGCCAAAAGAACTCAAGTACAAAGAAATAGAAGAACCCTATATATGGGTCTCAAACCAAACTCAACTAACTAAGGTGGCATACTAACTGAGCCACGAACTAGAGTAGATAAGGATAGCTATCATGTAGCTATTATTCATGGGCGGTGTACCAACCGCGTCTGCAACTGACAAGTCGGTGACATAAATATACAACGGTCACCCTGGCGTATCACGAGTGGAGCTCGATATCTCAACATCCACGATCAGCTGTAATCTTGCATATACATCCATACCTACAAAATATTTCTTCCAACAAGAATTTACATACTATAGTTTTTCATATTTTTCTAATACACGCACATCATGCATCCAAACAAAATCATGCGCATGCACTAAGGGAATATATACATTGGATACGGATTATTAAAATGCATCACACATCAATGAATCACACGCGGAAATTAACACAAATGCACAACAAAAGAAATGGAGGTGTATACGACTCGGATGCGCAGCAACACGACAACGTCACTATGTGCATCGCAAAATTGACAAAAATTGTGACGCAAATAGCAATGCATATAACGACAATTTTGTGGAGACACTGATACTAACGCATTTAGCAAGACGATGAGGGAAATTTTTTAATTAACATCTGACTCCCATCTTTCAAAAATAATCTTTAGAAAACTTGGCTTCAAATAAAGATAATCAAAATTCTACATATAAAATTGATTCTCCCCCTCCCCCCCCATTCTTTTGAGTGTATAGATATGATTCTAAGAAATCCCAAAGATGCTAGAATGAGTAGAGTCCACTTTCCAAAGCATGAAACCAAAAGATCATGTGATTTCGAGCAAACTAGTTTTTGAGTAAGGAAGCATTGATAAGTAATGTGAAACCATCATGGGAAGCATGATTATCTATCCAACCTTTACAAGCACATAAAAAGGCCATGCTTGTCATTTCCAACACACGAATTTGACAATAATGAGAGTGGATATCATATCAATAAATTTCCTAGGCAAGACATTCACCCCCCAAAGATATCTCAAGTGTCTCCTAATACTTCCCTAAGTTTATACCACCTCCCCTTGCCAACCTAATGATAATAGGTCTCATTATGTACAATTGATAAGAGAAAATTTGGAGGTATTAATATGCAGTCTTGAAGTTAATGCAAACAAGTCACATATCTCCATGTCTTTGTGAAGATTGTTCTTATCAGCTTTCAAGATGGTAAATCATATCCATAAGAGCATTTCCAAACACTCACCCTTGTCAACAACTCCTATCTCAAAATATGCTTTAAAGACACATATAAAGGTGACCAAAAAGGGGGAACCTAGAATAGCCCTCACGTAGCATGTTATCAAAACATACTAGTGCTTCATTACCTTTCCAATGATATACATATGTTGAAATTAACACATTCCAAGAGACTACATCACAAATAGGAAGCTCATCCAAAACTCCATGAGCTTTTGCAAACACACCATACTTAGCATACATATCTCCAAGATCATTACTGATTTTAATCTATGTCTCTAACAAATCCAATCTAACAATTTGGCTATGAATCTCTCCACCCTTTTGAACTACTTCTACATCTAAAATGCTTTTAAGGCCAAGATAAAGGTGACATCAATAGAAGTTTCGAATGGAAAACTCACATGCAAATCCCTCACTACCTTCTTGATCTTGCAAGGACAAGTCTTGCCTTGATCATCCCTTCTCTATAGTGTAGCTCCTTAATTAAAAGACAAGAAAATGCAACTCTTTTGGGGAATGTCTTTGTTTATATTGCATGCTTGTGCACTCCAACAATTCCCAATGGCCAACAAGGCCGAACAAATCATCATCCACTTCACTAAAGCCCACATTGCCTCTCCAAATCATGTATGGCTTGAGCACATTGCTCTCCAACATAAAAACAAGCCCTTACATGGATTTCTGTCACTCCCACTACTCTTGTGCAACAGGTGTAGTGTTGCCCTACTAGTAGCTTTGGCAACATTAGGATATCTTTGATCTCTATTGAGAGGTAGTGCTCTTGTGCCATGAGAAAATTGACTAATCTTTCTACTAGTGCTATCTATAGGTTCATCACATAGAGCACTAATGCTTCAACAAAATTAGGATATCCTCTCTGTTGAGACATGGTGTTCTTGCACTATGAGAAAATTGACTAATATTTCTAAAGCTCCAAAATATCTACAAGATTTCAAGATGCACTTGAATGTGGCTCTTGAATACTATAGTATAGATATTATTGGAGGGAAAATTATTGTTGTTATTCTTATATAATGGTAAGATATCTAGGGTTAGCTAATAGGCAACCCATTTGTTTTGTCGCAAAATTAGTAGTAAGAGAGAAAGAAGGAGAGAAAGAAGAAAAAAACAAGAAAGATAAATCATGTCTGATAAGTGCATGATAGAGAGAGAGAGAGAGAGAGAGAGAGAGAGAGAGTGTGTGTGTGTGTGTGTGTGCACGCGCATGCACATGCACACAAGCATTTGCAACAACAGAGCTACCTATGTGCAAGACATTTCAAGTTCGAACAACATCGACTTCTCCGTCGACAATAGAGCTGCTTGGGTGGTGCACTACGCTGACATTAAGAGCTAGAATAATCTCGAGAATAATATACTAAGCTATTATAATAAAGGTCATATCTAATGTAATGTTGACTCCAATTGTAGTAGTTGCAAGCCCTTCATCATTGAATAAAGTATTTCTTTGCCTTGCTATATTATGTTTCTTATTGCTTCAGAGGCAGTCCCCTTTAGATGGCCCCTATGGTCATCCTTGGATCAAAGCCATGGATGCCACTTGTAGAAAACCTTGCATCTATTGTCTTCTAGATCAACTCTAAAAATCCTTCCCTTCCATAGCGTCATGCCTCCCCTCTTGCTAATGATTCCCTACAACAATGTCTTGCCTCCCCTACCACAACATCTTGCCTCTCCTATTTCTGATGATTCCCTTCACGGATGCCTTTAGATCTATACAGTTGACATTTGCTAGAATGCAAGCTATGGCAAGCTAATTCTTTTAGATATATACAGTTGACATTAGTCATAATACAAGCTATGGCAAGCAATAACATGTCGCAATATGGTTAATATATCACAAATTGTTTTCACCTACTACAAGGCACCGTCTAGCCTTTATCATGCTTACTCCACTTTGTAGTTGATTGGTGTGCACGAATTCAGGCACCATGAGTATGGCAACAACAGCACCTGTGTTTTGACCAGAGACAATGTACATCAAGGAATGACAACCATAGTTGCACCTTGGTTTGTGTTTTGGTCTACACTGCAAGAAGAGGTTGCGGTTGTGCATAGGGGAGCTTCATTGTGATGGTTGCACGAGGTATACAATGACGCCTATATTTGACGGGAATAGATTGATTAGTATTCATAGAAAAGTCAAAGTCATGAAATCAATTAAATGATTCAATTATTAGTGCAAGCCTACTTTCTCACATTACTTGTTCCATTCAATGGAGCACAATATTTTTTGGGTTCTTTTGGATTCACAATTTTACAAAGCGTGATTTCTCATAGTTATTTATGTAGAACAAGCCATGATTTGTGCCAAATTTCAAGTAAAAATGCCTATACATGTACCCCATAGTGTTAGCCAAGTTGTTATGGGGTCCAGTTTATATCAATTATTGGCATTGTGATTGTTGTGACAAAGTTGTGCATTTTCCACTTAACTATAATCTTGTGTAACTAGATTTCATTGCACTTGTTTTGATTGTGATTTGGATTTTCTTGTTTCAATGCACGTTGATTTAGTTACAATTCTACATTTTCATATGTTCCATGTTGCAAAGTGAACCTCGTAAGACACTCATGCATCTTTTTGGCCTAGAGAAATATGGGTGTACCACCCACTTGTTTGACTCAACATTGTGAGCCATTTGAAATCTAATTTACATTACATCCTATCATTTATGGAAATGATATAATTTATTCTTATTGATTCCATGCCATCCTCAAGAGCTATATGATCCTCATGAGGCATCACACTAAATGACTACATCACAATGCTTCTTGCATTTTTTTATTCCTATTGAATCTAGAAGTGCAATATCTTGGGAAATCCTAGTAGCCTCTTGAGTGTGAGCTAGTATGCAAACTCTAAACGTGTTCACGTAGATCCCAAACTAGTTTAAGCCTTAAATTGATATATAATTTACTTCCATGTGTACGCTAGTGTGCAATTTTACATGCACAAGATATATTAAGCAATCATCATACAATATGATGTATATCCACACTTAGAAGAGATAACTATTGTGGATAATTTACTTAAATTGATATATAATTTACTTCCATGTGTATGCTAGTGTGCAATTTTGAATGCACAAGATATATTAAACAATCATCATACAATATGATATATATCCAAACTTAGAAGAGATAACTATTGTGGCAGACTACTAAGCCTACGGACACAACCTTTCTTTCTGTGTTTGGATTAGTGTCTCTAAGTATTGAGATAACTTGTACTCATGTAGCTCTTGAAGTAGTCTAGGCCTTAGTTTCATTGTGCATATCTAAGTGACTAGAAGTCTGAATATATGGTAGTGTGCACTTTCAAGTGAGCAATATATATTACACTATCATCATATGAGGAGATGTTAAACCATACTCAAAAGGGATAACTGTTGTGGTAGACTATTAAGTCCTAGGGACATGAACTTATTTAAAGCATTTGGATTAATGTCTCTAAATATTGAGTCAACTTGGACTCATGTAGATCTGAAAGTAGTCTATGTCATAAATAGACGCCAAAATTCAGTTGTGGGTATGCTTGTATGTATATATGTTGTGGGTATACTCTAGTGATCATGAGAAGTAGAGAAAGTCATTGAGCTCACTTAGGATTACAATCATGATTTGAAGTTTGAAAAAATCGTGAAATTATAGTATCATCATACAAGGAGATGTTAAACCCCACTTAAAAGAAGGGGATAACTGTTGTGACGGACTACTAAGTCCCAATGACACGACCTTCCTTTTTGTGTTTGATTTGGCATCTCAAACCATGTAGTCTGCAATTTTGGTTTTGTGTCTCTAGTACTCATATGACTTATATTTATGTAGCAACAATAATGATTGAATATTGTGTTGATATGTTTGATGTAAGTGTTCATTAAGATGCTTCCCTTATGTTTCAATGCTTCTTCCTTTGACGTAAAGTTTGAATGTATTGACTAATTAGCTTTGACAAATTTCTATATTTTAGGTAGTTATAATGAATCATATCATGAGATGTCACTGCAATTACAAGTGCAAACATTGATCTCTTGGCTATCAAGATGTTACAAGACTAACTTATTATGCACATAGTCATCAAGATATGAATGGCAATATGCATCCATCAATTGTGGCTTATGAAACTAGTCAAAAATCTTTGAGAAATAATACTACTATGAGTGAAGACAACCCTATTAAAAGTCATGTATCATCTCAATCATTTCCTAGACATAGACATGTATGGTGTAGATGCAAAATACATTGTGGTGGTGGAAGTTTTGTTTCTCCTTCAACTTATGCACAACACCAAAATTTTGAGGAGAGATTTGAGAGTCTTACAACCCATCTAGGTCTACATGACTCTCATGATTTATTATTTGAGGACATTCTAGAAGGGTGTGACATTGAGTTGGATAACAAAGCCCATAACGAGTCCTCACATAAGATTGATAGCTTGGATGAAGGTGAAGAAGATGAGGTTGAGATAAATTATATGAAGCCATCTTTCTTTGATAAAATTATTCAAAGACGAATTCAAATGCAAGCACTTTGGGATGAACATCAAGCTTCGGTTGAGCTTCAAGACAAGATGTTTCAGATTTTGTTTGGTGATATTGTTGAGAGGAAGCCTTCTCAAACTTGTATAGACAATATGTTTGCTCCCAGCTTAGGCAAACTACTAGTGTAGCTACCAAATACATGGGATGGAGACTTAGGTGGTAAAAGTTTTCCTACTTGTTGGGAGCAACTCAATGTCATGTTAACAAGACTTCATATGATTAACTCACAATGATACAAAACATCATGCCAAGGATGTGAGAGCTAGTTATCATTCATTATGATAACAAAAGTAGCATACACCAAGCTAGGAACCTAGTATTTCATGCTAGGACAAAACACATTGAGGTGCATACATCACACATGATCAAATATATAACATTTTTGCAAAGGCATTGGGTGTAGAGAAGCTTCAAAAGTTTAAAAGTTTACTTGGAGTTGCAAAGATACAGTTGAGTTTGAGAGGGAGTGTTGAGATGGCAAGCTCAACACATGTAGACATTGATGATGGAGTGCCTGGCTAGATGGGTCGGCATGTCCACACTTAACACCTCGGTGGTCATTATGATCCTGAGATAGCCATTGGCTTATCACTTATTATATTTAGTTTTTTACACCTACCTACAGTTTGCATAGTTATAGTGCTCATTATTTAATTAGTATAATCAGTTATGCATTGTTTGACTTAGTAGGCCCCTTTCCTTCATGTTGTATTTTATATGTACTTTGTGTACCTTGTATTGTGTATGGAAGAAGAAGAAAAAACCAAGAAGAAAACATTTTGTCTTGCATCTCTCTTCTTGTGTTCTTGAGTGAGCTTCCTCTTGTGTCTATGGTGTGTGTTTTGCCTAGCGGTGACTCTCAAGCAAGATCCCCCAATGCACGATTCTTGACAATTGAGCATTCAACTCTCTACAACTACTCCAAATCAATCTACTCCATCAGCTAAGATTGATCCAATGAATGATTTACAATAGGGTTGAGATGAAGCCAAAGTGTCCATGAAGAAGTATTGAATGTCAGTCCACTATGGGAGCTTGAAGAAAGATTGTAGGAAAGAAGAGAGAGAAAGCTTTTCCAAAAAGTAAATTGAGTTTAAACTATGAGTAACTCATGAGACCTCTTCTTTTACCAAAATAACTTCCGAAATGGCATATTGTTGAGGACCTACTAACTTGTCAATCCATGTCTCCATGTCTTGAAATATCCTTCAACTAAGCTATTTTCTTCATTTGAAGGACCATTGGTCTCTTCACCACTCTCCTTCAAGATTTGTATCACCTAGAACTTTGTAATCTTGGATTGACTGTCTAAATGGAAAAAGGTTAATTAGACTATGACTAAATAGGACTAAATACCAAATATTTGATACCACTCATCATGATGAAGACTAAGGAGGAGAGAGAAGAGTGCAAAAGAGAGAGGAAAGAGGAGAGAGAAAGATTGACAAGGAGAGAGAAAGACTAGAATGAGAGAAAAGGGGTGGGAGAAGCCATGAAAGTTTGAAGAACTTGGAGATGAAGATACTATTCTCAATATTAGGAAATGGTAAGAAATTTACAAGTCTCTTATATCTTTATATCTATGTGTGTGTGACATGGAATTATTTCCCAAATATATCAAACACAAATCTCTTTCTAGTTTCTTACAAATAAATAAATTATAATCAATCGTTATCCTTATATAATAAGTATAATATTAAATCATGTGTTAAAATTGATGGTAAATAAACACTAATAAAATAATTATAAATAGTTTAGGGCCTCAAACAATAATCATACTATGAATTGACATTGCTCAAGCTAGGATATTGGTCCATAAAAATAAGTTCACATATGTTTAATTGGTATGATTAAAAGGGATTAGGTCTATAAACAACCACATTGATGTAATTTTTGAACTAAGAAAACACACTTTACAGCCCCATCTATATATGTTGATAGGTGAATTGGGTGGCCGATCTCTATATCGACTTTGACGGCAACACAGTAAGATATAAAAGCCAAGAATCTCTCTTAACAAAAGTTTTCAAATCAATACTATAGAAAGCAAAACAAGGTTTCCTATGTCACTTTTTTTCCATTGAGAGCTCAATCTAACCTTATAATAGTTTAAATTTTCATATTTTTATATTTTCTTATTTTTAGGAGTAATAATTTACTAGAAGTTTCTTACTTTTAGGAGTTGCGATTTGTTAGGAAGTTGTAAGCATCATTACCATGGAATTTATAGGGTCATGAATAGTAAACCACCTCTTATATTTCCATACCTATATTTCAGTGGTGTTAAAAAACATGTATTTTAGCATACTCTTCTTTGATAAAACACTACAAGGCTTCAAGGCCTGTTGCAGGGCTACTACTATAGAATTGCAAGCATTGCTATGGAAAATACCAAATTGTGGGTAGAAAACTACCTCTTTAATTCCAAATTTTTATCCCATTGTAAAAATGCATATATTTCAGCATATTCTTCCTTGATAATGCAGTACAAAGCTTTAGAATTTGTAGAACTTCAAGAGCTATAGAATTTCAAACTATTGAATATTAAATATCACCACATGTGAGTCTTTTCATTCCTAGACAAACCTATAACTTTATTACTTCTATCATAGTAAATTTCTCAAATTCTCCATAGACTTGAGTGGCATATTCAAAATTTGACAATAGTATATAGCCATTGCACCATCCTAATCCCTCAAACATTGAAATTCTAGTTTCTCTTTTATCATTGATGAAAAACCTCTGACATGTAATATAGACAATTAAGAACACAGAGTGAAATAGTCTTACTGATTTCTCCCTCGTCGACAAGAATATCTGAAATAAAAGATTGCACTTATCATGTTTCTTATAGTAAGAGAAAAGGAAAGCATAGCTAAAAGTAAACCCTTCATGTCATAGAGAACAAAGGAATTGTAGTAGCAGATCTCATTCCATGATTCCATCTTTAACACATCACCATTGAGCTTTGAATCTATCGAAGCCTCAATCACCTTTGCAAGTCTCTCCTCATGATGTGTTTTTTCTCTCCTTCTAACATCTTCCATGTTTTTTCTCTTTACTAAGGTTCGTCCCCCTTTCCAAGTGGCAAATAGACCACTAAACACTTAAAAATTCCAACTGGGGTCACAAATATTCTAGTGGAATCGCAAATCCTACTAGTGAAATGCATGAATCTAGAGCATTGATATGATAGATGGAACACAAAGATGATGATCATGATGACAGATTAGAGAGAGTCCAATTGTTACTCAAGTGAATTAGGTTCCAAGATGGAAGCTTGGACTCATAAACACAATCTTGAGTATGACACTAACTATGACTGAAAGGACAAAGTACAATAGTATTCCATCTTTCAATGATAAGAAGGTACATCACTTTATAGGCTCATGATGATTCCCTTTTTCTCCACTGTGCTTATGGGATTCAGGCATCCTCTCTAGTAAACTATTTTAGTCTTGCCCTATAACTGCTCCATACAAAGAGGTTGTCACATGGGTGTGATTGTATAAATCTCAACATTGTTGTAGCAGGAATGCACTTCAAAATTAAGTTGAAAAAACATGCGGCAAATATGTGAGTTTTTAGTACTTAAGACTCCCATTCATTAACATGATTCCCACTATGGATAAGCATTGAAAAGTCAAATGAATGGCATTTACATTACTTGTCCAGTTTGTCTACAAACACTGATATATCTAAGATTAAGCATTTTCACTCACTGCTATGATTGGCCTATCCCATGGTTTGGAATAAAATTTTGAGCAAACCTTAATTTGAAAATCCAAATCACTTTTGACAAAAACATGCTTTGACTTCCAAAATCTTGACAATCAAGACACCTAGGCATAAAATTGCTTATAACTTTTAACATGTAACTTGGATTACTAAGATTTCTGAAGAAAAGCTATAGCTTTATTTCTATGAGAAAAAAGGCATCCAAGCAACATTCCAAAGATTTTGACTCTAAAAAACCTCTAAATAGTCTACATTTTTGCATGCAATCTACTACAAATATTAAACTTTCGGAGCACATATCTCCCGCATTTGAAAATCCCCAATTAACACCAAATTTTGGAATACCAAAACTACTAACCATAACAATCACTACAAGATATAGGCCTTATACCGATGTTTAAAGTGACGAAAATGCAAATAACAAAATTTTCCCCCGTCGTTGCAAAAAGCATCGTTATTGGCGACGCCATAGAACAGTCGGTACTACCATCGCTATTGGCGTCGGTATCAGTATCGGACGCTGATAGCGATGGTTAGCGACACACATAACGACGCGAGAAATAAAATTTGCGACGCTAATAGCGACGGTAACATGGAAAAAAAATTGTGGCAGGATATAGCACTGTGTGCTTTATAAGAGCCATACAAAATAGTTTCTGCACTACTGTGTACAATGCGCTTGTAAACAAAAACAATGTATACTGAAATCATAAAACTAATACATGAAATAAATACATGATCGCATAAAAAGTGATTGGTACAATCACGACAGGATATCACTAATACATAGAAAATGTCTACATAGATCAGGCGACTCAAAAATAAAGGTGTGTGAGCTCTAGGGATCCAAGGGCGAGCTAGAAATCCTCGTCCCCCAAAAGCTCGTCATGCCGCAAAGGAGCATCGAACAGACTCTGCAGAAAAAGAAACAACACATCAGCCCACCATACAATAATGCATTCAAATATCTCATGGTAACTACGGACAAGAAAGATGAGTGACTTACAGGGCCACCGCGTCTATACAATCGGTCGATCAATGCAATGAGACCGTGCCTCTCTGCATATCGAGTCTCAAGGCCAGTCAAATCACGATTTGTATAATGGAGTGCTGCAAAGAAAACAAAATGCTAACTGTTAGAAACATGATTGTCAGTACAAATAATATTTCAAAAAAATAAACAAGCAAAACAAAAGAAAAACTTACAAAGTCCTCCAAATATGTCCTGTGGCCGCCACTCCCAAGATGATGGACAAGAATGATGAGTGACCTACAAGGCCACCGCGTCTATACAATCGGTCGATCAATGCAGTGAGACCATGCCTCTCTGCATATCGAGTCTCAAGGCCAATCAAATCACGATTTGTAATGGAGTGCTGCAAAGAAAACAAAATGCTAACTGTTAGAAACATGATTGTTAGTACAAATAATATTTCAAAAAAATAAACAAGCAAAACAAAAGAAAAACTTACAAAGTCCTCCAAATATGTCATGTGGCTGCCACTCCCAAGATGATGGACCACTCTGGCCTCGAGTCGTGCCCTCGCCGCCTCGCATTGCTCACTCCAACATCCTGGAGAATCTATAGTCTCCTCCCTCAGTTGGCGCCAGTTGTCTGCATCTAACTACTCGGGATTTGTAGCCCCACTTTTGATTGCCTTGCGTGCGTTGGATCGTCTATGTGACATATATGCACGCATGCAATCCATCATCCAGCCCGTAGAGAATCTATCTACTGCGGTTGGCACCGGAAACTCCTCGTGCAAGGATACTACTATGTAGTCCTTGCTCCCCTCTGGTATGTTATTCCAATGATCCAAGACGTTGTGCCGAAAAACTTGTTGGCACAACTCTCTCATACGAGCCATCACCCTCCTCTCCTCATCATTCATGATGATGGCTCCTGACCTACTATCCACTAGATATCCATAACCCCCTCCAGTCTGCCTAAGATGGGTCCTCTCCCATCTGCGTCCACGCTCCTAGGCATATCCAGGAGACCCCTGTGCATCCGGTGTACTGACGGGGGTAATATCTCTCGGAGTGGCACCCATAGGGGTGCCACCTGCTGACGGCTGTGAAAAAGCTGGAGTAACTGGAGTAGACGTCCCCACAGGTGTGACAAATCCGTGAGGTGATGCAACTCCAACTGAACGATGGGACAGAGATACCGCGTCCGTGTCTCCACAGCATCCACTTGAGCCTGAGGCATGCTCCCTGGAAGGGCCACGAGAGCGAGGAGTTGCACCTGTATCCCGTATTGACCACGGGCTCATTGCCTCTATATCTCTGCAGCATCCCCCTGATCCCGATGCACTCCCTCCCTCTGGCCCAACTCGTGAGCGTCGAGCTTCTGGTCTGCCATCTCTCTGAATCTCGCGATCTAGTCTGGAGACATGCATGCGAAGATGTTTTGTAACTCCTCATTGCTTATCCCTCGACTCATCTTGAAAATATCACTTGCACAGACAAAAAATGATGTTAGAATAATCAATTTAAATCATACAAAGCATAGTTATATAAATAATTTAAAAAAATCACACTTAAAATGCATATCTTATGTACCCTTATAAGCGATTGGTCAAGAAATTGAGTAAGTGGATGCTCCAAGTATGAAGTACCCTATAATCCCATGTTAATCTCCTGACACAACTCTGCATATACTGGAAGGTCAATAGATATGTTACCACAAAAGAATGAGTCCGCCTCGTTCTCTAAGAATTCTTGGACTCCTGTATTTCCATCATTGTTAGCCGATGCTGGCTCCAAGCTTTCGATGGCTTCCACCCCTTGAAATATTGACCCCTCTATTTGCATATTATCTTCATCTATACTCGGAACATTGCTTTGATCATATACTCTCACACCTCAGGGAGTTGAAGGTATAATATACCACCATCAAGGTTTTCGGGGGTTTCGATAGAAGATTACATGTTCACAAACACGTACAAGAGAGTTCAAACCATTGTGACATAAACCATATCGTAATACAATTAGCAAATGAGTCCATGCACCTATTCACAATAGGCCGGCAACACAAAGGTGTCACGCAAATCCGTCCATTTTTTTTCGGAATCTATTTCGAAAAATCCAGATGGACCTCGTTGAACTATTGCTCCAACTCCTCCAAGTACCACTTTGAACCACTGCACATCAAATAGTATCATGGAAAAGCTACGGTAATCCACCGTAAAAATACTTTGCAAGTTTCCAAAATACTCCATCTCATCCATAACCATGTTTGGATCCATTGCTCGTCACCGGCTCTCTTGCTTGTACCTTGCCATGATACCACAGTCCATTGTGGAGCACATTTTATCAATATGCTCCACGTGAAAATCCCGTCCGCATGACCACGCTGCACTATATATTTTGTACTGTACATCGAAACACTCAAATTAGATGTCTTATATAAAATTTAGATACGACAGATTCTAAACCCCTCATCACCTTTGGACTACATCCCCTCGAGAATTTTCACTCCTCCATTGAGACCTCTTTCCGTTCGCAAGCCGCTACGGTCAAAGCTCCATGCATCCATCGCGTTGATATAAACCGTGGCATCTCCTCCATGCCTTCGGGATATCGAATCGGTCGATGACGCGTACTATGTCGGAATTCACCTCGCGCTTCCTCTCGATCTTGCCTAGAGATCTGATACTTGGCGAGCCACGTATCCATAGAGGCACGGTGCAACATACAAAAGCGATTCACCTTCTCTTCCATTGAGGCATCCATTCTTTTTTCTACCCCATTTCCAACCACCACATCTTCAGTCAATGTATCATCGTCCTTCAGCGACCATAGCATTTCATTGTCTGGTTCCACTGTTGGTAGGTTTTGTAAAATATGCACTAGCGCCTCAGACACCAACCAACCTTCGGCCACGCTACCTTCTGACCGAGCTCGTTGTTGCACAAAGCCTTTCAGGGTTTTCATGAAGCGCTCCAAGAAGAACATCCATCGCGTATGGACAGGTCCAGCAATCTCCACTTCATCCACAAGATGCACAAGAAAGTGGATTTGCATCGTGAGCATGCTGGTGGGCAGGTATTTCTCAAAGAGACAGACCGTCTCCACTGCTCCCTGCCTCGCGGATTCAATAGAGAACGTCTTAATCTCCTTCTGTGAGATCCATTGCACCAAAGTCGACAACCTGTAAATGGCCCCACGTATTTTTGGAGTAAGACATCCTGCGATCGCGATCGGTAGTACAAACTGCCACAAATGAGAAAGCATTATGAATAATGGCTACATTCCAAATACCAAAATGCCCATGCTAATTACAATCCATTCGTAGTACAAACCTGACATATCTTATGCCAATCATGGGATTTTAGCCCTAATAATTGGTCATCTTTAGAAAATGCAGACCTGAGATAATGCATCATACCCATCGGAGTGTGGATAGACTTGATTACTTGCTTCACAATGCACTCTTCTTTAGTGGACAAAACCCAAGGAGCACGAGGAAGCTGCACGCGACCATCAGCACACTTGACTGCGGCCAAAGTGCCTCCATCTTACCTACCTCCTTCAAATCCATTCGTGCCCCTATAGTGTCTCTCTTTCCTGTGATGTGGTCCCATAATAAGCTGCCCACATTCTTGAAAATATGCATGGGATCAAACATTAACTTGTAAGTGGGTCCAATATAGCAACTCATAGAAAACTGAGAACTGCCGCATTCCATTTGGATGTGATTCCATGTGGACGTTTTTTCAGCTCGTACCAGCTTGCGGCATTCATATGTGTTGGAGGTCGTCCAAGGAAACCTTCCCTGAGTTCATGATCCTCCGACAAGAAAGCAGTGTGTCCTTGATATACCATCTTCTTCATGGTTCGTGACCTTTGGGAGTCTAACTATGGCCCGCACAATGGACATGCATGATAGCTGAGGTAACCAAACGTGTTCCAACGCCACGACCTAGTGAATACTTGATTGAACGAGATAAAGTATAGATATTACTAGCGAGAACAGAGGCCTGCTCACCTGAGCACTCTCCCAATCTCGAAAAGTCATGCATCGTCCACATGAGAATGGCTCGAATATTGGCTGACCACCGACCATCGCGCATGCTCATATCTTGCACGGTGATCCCCTCCTCCCACAAAATCTTAAGCTCATTGACTAATGGACGAAGACACACGTCCATATTTTTTACTTTGTAGCGGCCTGGGACGAGCAAGCTAAGGATGAGATGTCCTTTCTTTGTAGAAAGCCATGGAGGGATATTGTAGTTGACAAGGACTATAGGCCACACACTATAAGAAGTTGAGCACAGACCGAATGGGTTCACGCCATCCATTGCAAGACCGAACCAAAGATTCCTTGGCTCTCGGGAAAGGCCTGGGAAGGTAGAGTCAACATGGCTCCATGTGTGCAAATCCGCTGATATTCGTTGAACTCCATCCATGGACCTATTCTGCACATGCCACATTGTCAAGCTCGCCATGCCAAACGTACAAAATATGTGGTTTATGTGGGGGATAAGCAAAAAGTGTTTGAGAGCTTTTTGAGGGATGGTTTGCCCTTGCAAGTCCTGTCGATACCTATGAGCACCACACTTTGGACATGTCTCCATAGTCTCATATTCTCCTCCAAACAGTATGCAATCGTTGATACATGCATGGATGTTATTGTAGTCCATACTAAGCTTCCATAAAACATGTCGTGCATCATCACGAGACTCAGGCATGGTATTTGCAGGTGGTAATATATGATATTTCAATAACCTGAAAAAAATCATAAAACACCTTGAAAAAGCACAAATGTTTGTAATAATAGTACCGAAAAAAAGAAGAAGCATATGTACAAGGTACCTGAATAACTCGGTCACACTCGTATCACTCCACCCATATTTTTCTTGCACACTTAAGAGTGCAAGCAGTGTCTTTAGCTGAGATACTCGGCACTCATCATATAATGGTATGGATGCTTCCTCTCTAAGCGGATCAGAAGTCTCGACATCCATGGGAATCAATGCATTGATCATTGCCTCTATCTCAGGCTCCAAGATTGTAGGTAGGTCTGGAAGGTTGCCTGTCTCCTCTGGCATTGACGGTATAGATTGGCCTTGCAAGTGCTGGATTGGCTCCTGCACTCCATCCATGGCACGCCCACGTACTCTTCTAATTGGCTGCAAAGGGTGCACTTCCCCTTAGGACGAGACATCACCTCCTTGGATAGAAAATTTGCCAGCAAGACCCAATCTTATTGTATATGGTATTCAATTAGCTTGCGAGTACAATGCATGCTTGATATTAACTTCAAATTACCGTTTGTTGAATATCCACAATTGCCTGATCAATGATCTCAGAACTTGCCAAGTCGTCGTACGTGTTCTATAGACAATCAGCGTTTTTGTCTAATTGCCAACTTGCATTGAGAGCAAGGACGTGGGACACGCTGATTAAGATACACCTCGCGATCTTGAACAACAGGACCTTCTTCATTTTCTATTTTGTCTACGTTACAACAAACAATTTGTTTTTGTTATCATTCTTTTCTTTTCTTAGATTGTTATCCTCTCCTTCCATCTCTCTCTTTTTCTATGACCTAGCATATAGTATCATAGAACACTAGTATTTAGTACCTAGTACTCAGTACCTAGTACATAATATTTCATTTTCTCTCTTCCTCTCCCTCTCTCATTTCCTCTCCCTCCCTCACCCTCACCCTCTCTTTCTCTCTTTCTCTATTAGGTTTAATGATATTTCTCTTTTTATCTCTCCCCTCTCTCTCTCTCATTTCTTTTTCTCTCTCCTCTCCATCTCTAATTTCTTTTTTCTCTCTCCTATCACTCTCTCATTTCCTCTCCCTCCCTCGCCCTCACCCTCTCTTTCTCTCTTTCCCTATTAGGTTTAATGATATTTCTCTTTTTCTCTCTCCTCTCCCTCTCATTCCTCTCCCTCCCTTGTCCTCTCTCATTCATTTTTCTCTCTCCTCTCCCTCGCTCTCTCATTTTCTTATTTCTCTCCTCTCCTCTTATTCCTCTCCCTCCCTCTCTCTTTATTCTCTTCTCTCTCTCTCATTTCTCTCCCTTCCTTGCCCTCTCTCATTCCTTTTTCTCTCTCCTCTCTCTCTCTCATTCATTTTTCTCTCTCCTCTCCCTCTCTCATTTCCTCTCCATCCCTCACCCTCACCCTCTCTTTCTCTCTTTCCCTATTAGGTTTAATGGTTTTTCTCTCTCCTCTATCTCTCTCTCTCATTTTTTTATCTCTCGTCTCCCTCTCTCATTTTGTTTTCTCTGTTCCTCTCCCTCTCTCATCTCTCTCTCGCACTCACCCTCTCTTTCTATCTCTCTTTCCCTATTAGGTTTAATGATTTTTCTCTTTTTTCTCTCTCCTCTCTTTCTCATTTTATCTTCTCTCTCCTCTCCCTCTTTCATTTACCTTTCTCTCTTTCTCTCCCTCTCTCATTTCCTGTCCCTTCTTCACCCTGACCCTCTCTTTTTCTCTTTCTCTATTATTTTTAATATTTTTTTCTCTTTTTCTGTCTCCTCTCCCTCTCTCATTTTTTTACTGTCTTCCTCTCCCTCTCTCATTTCCTCTCCCTCCCTTGCCCTCACCCTCACCCATACCCTCTCTTGCTCTATTTGCCTATTATGTTTAACATTTTATCTCTTTTTCTCTCTCCTCTCATTCTCTCTTTTTTTCTCTCTCCTCTCCCTCTCTCATTCCCTTTTGCTCTCTTCCTCTCCTTCTCTCATTTCTTCTCCCTCCCTCTCCCTCTCTCATTTCCCTATTATGTTTTCCTCTCTTCCCCCTCTCCCTCTCCCTCTCTCATTCCCTTTCCCTCTCCCTCTCTCATTTTCTCTCTCTTCCTCCCCCTCTCTCTCTCATTTCCTCTCCCCCTCCCTCTCCCTCTCTTTCTCCCTCTCCCTCTCCCTCATTTCTTCTCCCTCTCTCATTACATACAAATTATACAAAAAATAAATATAAAAGAGAGAGAATACACTCCCTCTCTCATTCCCTCTCTCCCTCTCTCCCTCTCTCTCTTCCTCTCTTCCTCTCTTTCTCTCTCTCATTTCCTCCCCCTCCCTCTCCCATTTCCTCCCTCTCCCTCTCTTTAATTTCATTTTCTTTCTCCCTCTCCCTCTCCCTCATTTCTTCTCCCTCTCACATTATATACAAATTATACAAAAATTAAACAAATAATAGAGAGAATACACACACACTCTCTCTCATTCTCTCATTTCATCCCCCTGCCTCTTCCATTACCTCCCTCTCCCTCCCTCCCCCATTTCCTCCCTCTTCCTCTCTTTCTCTCTCATTTCCTCTCCCTCTCTCATATTATATATACACAAATTATAAAAGCAAAAGGGAGAGGGAGAGAGAGAATGCACTCTCCCTCCCTCTCCCTCTCCCTCTCCCTCTCCCTCTCTTTCTCTCCCTCTCTCGTTTCCTCCCCCCTTCTCCTCTTTCTCTTTCTCTTTCTCTTTCTCTTTCTCTTTCTCTTTCTCTCTCCCTCCCTCTCCCTCTCTCTCGTTCTCTCATTTCATCCCCCTTCCTCTTCCATTTCCTCCCTCTCCCTCCCTCTCCCTCTCCCTCTCTTTCTCTCTCATTTCCTCTCCCTCTCTCAATATATATTTCACAAATTATAAAAGCAAAAGGGAGAGGGAGAGAGAGAATGCACTCTCCCTCCCTCTCCCTCTCTCATTTCCTCCTTCTCCCTCTCCCTCTCCCTCTCACTCTCTTTCTCTTTCTCTCCCTTTCTCATTTCCTCCCCCTCCCTCTCCCTCTCCCTCTCCCTCTCTTTCTCTTTCTCTTTCTCTCCCTCTCCCTCTGTCTTTCTCTTTCTCTCCCTCCCTCTCCCTCTCCCTCTCTTTCTCTCTCATTTCCTCTCCTAAACAAGCAAAAGAGAAAGAGAATTAAACCATAAACAAGCAAAAGAAGGAGATAATGGACTCACCGATGAGATATGGCGAGGTTTTGGTGGCTCCTCTTCACGATGAAGGCTCCTCCTCCTTCGCGAATGACGGCGGCGGCGGTAGCGGCAAGCCTTCTTCCTCTCCCTCTCTCACGACGGTCGCTCTCTCTCTCGCTCTCCCTCTCAAAACGATCGACCAAAATGCGCGAAATGAACCCGCACTTGGTTTCGGCCTGTTTTTTTTCCCTGTGGGGCATCGCTATTTGTGTCACAAATACAACGCAAATAGCGACGCCGCTACCTGCGTCGCGACTCGCCGTTGCTATCGGTTTAAATCCTTGTAGTGAATCTAGTCTATAATTTGTATATACACTACTTATAGTATTCATATTTACATGATTCTACAATATTTTTTTTGAAACTTAATCCATTGGTCCTGCTTTTCATGAAACATAACTAGTCATAATATGATGAGAATCAACATGATTTTTGATAGAGAGATACAAAGTAGAGAGAGAAAGAGAAATATGTATTATAATTTTAAGAAGATAGGGGAATAGTAGCCAATAGCACAATCAGAATATGCATTCCGATGTGGAGCTCCAACCTCTCAACCACCCCTAATCTAATATCATTTACATAAAAAGGATCACAATGTCGTTCTCATTCACCATCTCAATTGCAAACACATTCATAATCACAATCTCAAATTTTGGAAGAAGATAAAGAAGAAGGCTACTTGATTTGCTTTCTACCAAAACGGCCTCGTGTGTTTCAAAATAGGCTCTTCCAAGAATGACATGTTTTTGAAGAAAATCATGTACCAAAATTGATGCAATCTTTCCAAATTGGCACTTGCATGAAACCTAGCAAAAATGGAAAGAAATTACAAACAATATGATTCGTTTTTTAAGTTTAAAAATTGTTCAAATTTTTTATTTATCATTTTTGAAGGCTCATATCTTCAAAATGGTGAGGAATTAGATTGAGCCTATGAGATGACAAAATATTATTCTCGATCTCCTTTTCAAACTTTGTTAGAGAGAGTTTGGCCAAATTTTGCTCTATTTGATCACAAATCAAACTCAAATAATATTATACCTATGCTATAAAATTTTTGATCAATACTTACCATCACTAAAATTTATCAAAACACTTAAAATGACATTTTCAAACACTATTTACACACATATTTAAAGATAAATAAATATGGATTTATTAAGGCATATCACATTTTATGAGCTATCCCATCTAGATATTATCAAAGATAGGTACCATTTACAAACTTATGCTTGATCATAGAGGGTCCTTCCCATTTGATTTGAAATCTAGTTTGGAAAATAGAATCCAGACTATTGTCATATCTTATATGACTAACATTCCGTTAGGAATGTCATTTTTCTACAAGCCCATAAAGCTTGATGCAAATACTTGTCCTCCCCAATCTTTGGGATGGTTTTCCAACAATTTAAAGAGAATATTTTCCAAAGTCACATTGAATTATTGTACCATTCTATTAATTTGATGGTAAGAAGGGATAGCAAACATGTGCTTTAGATCTAGCTTCCTTGTCAATTCCTAAACTAGCTTATTCATGAAGCCGAGGTCCTAATCCATCACTATTTTCAATGGTATCCCAAACCTTCTTGCCATTTTGTCATGTAATCAACTACAATATAAGGATATAGGACTTTCCTATTTTAGTACTTGTAACGTGTCCACTTGTTATCTTCAGGACACGTCTTAGCAGTCCATTGGAAAGGATGTCTAGAAAGCTCTGCCCGGCACTCCCATGGAATGTTACGGGGTTTGCGATCTAGGACTTTCCACGTCTGCCACGTAGCGGAAGTATTCCGACCGTTCCCACTTAGGACTGACCTGAATTAGGGTTTTCCCTATTGGTCATTTCCTAACTCCAACTAGACTCGAACCCGAGCGAACTACTTTACACAGAAACGCTAGATTCGAAGTGGATTCACGCTGCACTTGGTTCAAGGAGAATGGGAAACGAGAGGGATGCGAAGCTCAACCTCTCTGCCATAAGGCATAGTCCCATTCCGTTCCCTTAAAACAGCGTAAATCGGGATGAATTATAACTCTAGGTCAACGCTCTTGTTGTTCGTGTTCGTTGACGATCTTCTAGTAGTCCATCGTGATTTGAGAAAAGTTCCCCGCCAACCTGGACCACCCATCCATAGGACGGACTTATGGCCACATCCATCGTACTCTCCTCAAGTTGCTTTAGTTATTTAATTACCTTATACATTTAGTTGGACATGTATCAATTAGCTTCCTTAATTATCCCGTTAGGAACTGGTTGCTTCACGTAATCATAGCACTTGACATAGAAAAACAACATCAAACAATTTCCTTTTTAACAGGTTCTCATATTTATCTTTGAAATACATAAAGTCCAGCGCGTAGGATTATCCACAATCCACCCGAAGGCTATCCAGCAATCCACAGGGATTACTAATCCAAGATTCTGCCCGTAGACTAGTATGCGGGTCTCGAGATCCAGTCCTGAGTCATGTTAGCCTCTTGTGTAGGGCCCGGAAGGCGAGGGGTTTACAGCCAGAGCCCCCCTTGCACCCAAGAGTCCTCCTGCTCCAAGTAGCGCTCAACGGAGAGACCTCTCGCGGCAAGTTCAGTCCACCTTCCCAGCGCAATTAACAACCCCCTTGGTTAGGTTCAGGTAGGCAGTCGGGGGTAACTGAAGCTTCCTCTCCCTTCAGGACTTCAACTTGAAGTATTAGATATCCATTTATCCTTTAATTCATTGATCAAACAAAGAAAAACAGTACTCTTAAATCTGTAACAAGCACAAACATTTCCATTGGTCGTTTATTGTTGGCCAACTGCTAAGGAGTGAATCCTTCTTTCCGAATGCATCCAGCACTCGATCTGGAATTACTTGGGACTTGGCAAGATCCCCTATATCATGGGTTAGGGTCGTACCCTATTAACCCGACTTGGTCAATACCTTAAGTTCATATGTTATTCTAATTTACTGGCTTGTCCTTTGCTTCAAGCAATTATCTTTATCCCAGAAAGATACTATATTAGGACGATTATTCATCCTCTTGTAAGATAACTTGTGTAAGAATCTGCCAACCTCATTCCGAGGATTTGGCCATTCCCTTGTGATCCAATCACAAGATCATACGACTCTGCACTTGTTGCACAAGTGTTACATCAAACTATGGGACTATGTACCCTTCGAATGGACTCAGGAAACAATCTGATCATGATTACATTAGACTGACATTGTCAGTCCTAGGCTTCCAAGTTCCATCTTTTGTTAGCGAGAGATCCCTAGGGATAAACCCTGCATCACTTCTCAAGTATGTTCCAATGTCCCTACATTCCATGAATGTGGGCAAGTCTTTAGGGTATCGAGGTTTTAGCTTTGGTAAAACAAGCAACTAGGTAATGTCTTCAACGTGCCAACCCTAGTCAGTTCCTTGGGTATTCCGTGGATGTAGGTGTTTAGGTTTATGTCAATTTAATCTATCTATTTTTGGCGATAATTATGCTATCGTTTCCATAACCACATGACTCACTGCCTACGCATAAGTTGATTTTCAAACCCTAACTTTTCGATTTAAGGACAAGTATAGGTTAGATTATAGCCTAATTCCAATTAATCATCGTATAACTTGCAAACAAGGTTCATGCTAAAACATGCAGCCTTTTCTAATAATTATGCAGTTGAAAAAATGATATTTATACCAATTGACTAGAGTTATTCAACTTAAGAATCTTTTCATGCCTTGCACTTTCCTATGGATTCTTAGCACTTTTTATAATGACTTATTGCGAAGACGATATGTCCTAATAATTTGACATGCAATTTATACTTCCATGCCTAAACAGAGTGCACTATCTTAAATCCGTTTTGTAAATATGGATATTAATCTAAGTTCAATTTATTGAGATGCACAAAAACTACTTGCTAGAAATTCATATCAATTTTTTGCTCACTTTATTTTTGTTTGTTTTATTGAAAATACTAATGACCGAACTTTTCTGTCTCGTGAGCTAATTCTTTCAGAGTTAGGTAGTATTTAAGACGAAAAATGCATCCTATCTCCAGCAATTATCCTCGCACGATTGAATTATAACAATACCAAATAAAAATTAGGAAGGAAAACCTAGACTTGTGGTGAGATGTCCACGTGAATGCTAGGAGACAATCCTCCTGCAGTTGCATCTTGGGCTTTCTTAGGAGCCATTGCGAATGTAGCCTTTCTATCTTGGATGCGGCTTTGCGAACTTCTTTTTGAAATTCCACTGTAGCTCCCTTTGTGATAACTAGCATCGTCTGTCGGAAACGGTTTTAAAAGGCTTCCTCCTTGAAGTAGGGATTTCATGAAAAAAAGGGGGTGCTTAAACCTCGGGAGGGTTTTAAACGGTCTTAGTGGATCCGAAAAGGAAGGAAGGAGAATGTATAATCCAATAGTGAGGGGTTAAATCACGGAGTAACTGCACTTTCAACCCACTTGAAAGGTATTACGAATGGGCAAGAAGGGGCTCTGAATCCTAGGGGGAAAAAGGAAAATAACTCTTGGTGGAATGGAAAAAGGGGGGAAACAAAGGTATAAAAGGGCTAAGAAGGAATCTTTATCTTTTTCATAGGGGGAAAGGGGCTTAAGGACCACTTAAAGGTCCTTCAATGGAAAATCGAGGGGGGGGAAAGGGGGCTTATGGATCAAGTGAGGGCCCTTAAATGGCAAATAAGGGGGGGGAAAGGGGCCCAAGGGAGCCCTTAGGAGGATTTAAGGTACACGGAGAAAAAGGGCCTATAAGCCCTTGGGAGGAATTTGGTGTGGGGGGAAAAAAGGGGCTTAAAGACCACTTAAAGGCCTTTCAAGGAACAATTGGGGGGGGGAGGGGGAAAGGGGGCTTATAGAGTCCCCCCCTCAAAAGATTTGGAAGCTTCTGGAAAGAGGTACGTGGGGGTGGAGGCCGTCGACAGGTGGCATTTGGCAGTCTTCACGGCAGCGCCTCGACTGCGACATCAGCGTCCTCTCCACTCTCTCACAGTGGCAGCCAAATTCTAGACTACGGCAGCATAGCGGTCTCCCATCTCTCACTCCTGCGCAGGGTCTCGGCTCTTCCTCCTCTTCCCAATGCTCCCCATAGCTATGAGTTTTATAGGGAGAGGGAGAGGTTCCTTTCTCCCCTACGCGGTAGGAAGCATGGCCACTTCTCTCCTGCAAGATCCATCGAGGAGCTTAGTCACTCCTTCTATTCCCCTCCCCCTCTAGCTCGACAGTCGGCTGGGGGGATAAGGGGAATAATTCAAAAAAAATGTCATTTATCCAATTCAATTATCATTTATAGAGGCGGTTCACGCGTGCCTTCAGAATGTTACATTCTGTCCCCCTTGGACGAATCGAGATGTCCTCATCTCGAGATAAACTGGGGATATTGGTGGTTGGGAGTACTTTCATCTATCCAAGTGGCATCCTCTTCGGGATAATCTTTCCACTGGACGAGGCATTCTCTCAAGGTTCTGGATCTCAGTTGTCTCTCCCTAACATCTAAGATCCTATCAGGCCTTAGTTCAAGGACTCCTTGACTAGGCATTACAACTTGTTGTTCATCAAGTACATGGTTAGGATTAGGTACATATTTCATCAATAGGCTTATATGGAATACATTATGAACTTTTAGGTTCTCAGGGACTTGCAATCTATAAGCATTAGGTCCTAGGCATTTGAGGATCTTGTATGGTCCACAATACCTTGGACTTAGTTTCTTGCAATCTCCTAAGGATAGGGAACTCTTCTTTGGGCGTACGCGAATGAAGACCATGTCTCCTTCTTCGAAGACTCTATCTTGACGCTTCAAATCCGTGTATGCCTTTTGTCTATCCTTGGCAGCTTGAATGTCCTGTCTTATTGACTTTATTTGGTCATCCATCTCTTCCAGCATCTGCCTTGAAGCTTCAACCCTCAAGGTTGGATCTGAGAAGTTTAGGGGATTTCGACAGTCATGACCATACAATGCTTGAAAAGGGGTCATCTGAATGCTTTGTTGGTAAGAAGCACTGTAGGAAAATTCAACCAAAAGTAAGTATTGAATCTACCTTTTCGTCTCACGACAACAGTGTGCCCTAAACATATCCTCGATGACTTGATTGACTCGCTCTGTTTGACCATCGGTTTGGGGATGGTAAGCTATGCTAAAACATAGTTGAGTCCCAATGGCTTCAAAGATGGCTCTGTAGAAATGTGATGTGAAGAGAGAATCACGATCACTAACGATTCTTCTTGGTAGCCCATGTAGCTTGAATATCTCTTTGATATAAACAACCTTGCAATATCTGAGGCTTTATAGTTTGTCTTCACTAGAATAAGGTGTGCAACCTTAGTAAGCATGTCAACCACAACCATGATAGAGTTTTATCCTCCCTGAACTTGGAGTTGGCCAACAAAAAAGTCCATATTGATGAATTCCCACTTCATTTGGGGGATGTCAAGCGGTTGCAGCTTCCCTAGTATCTTGACATGTTCGGCTTTGATAGGTTGACAAGACAAACACTCGGTGACATATTTGAGAATGTCACTTTTAAGCCTCTCCCAATGGTAGCTCTTCCTAACTGCATTGAGAGTCTTGGCATAGCCAGGATGTCCTGAGAAAGGGGAATCATGAGGTTCCCACAATATCTTCTGCTTAAGGGACTGACTTGCTGGTATACACAGCCTCGTTCTATAGTAGACAAGTCCACTATTGATAGAGAATTCATGATACTTAGCCTATAGTTTTTGGTCCTAATCCTTGATAGAGATCTCCCTTAGCAGTTACCCAGCAGGTAGTGTCTCCAAAGCTTTAAAGCATGGATGATAGCTAGCAATTCCGGATCATGTGTAGCATAGTTCTTCTCATGACTCTTCAATTTCCTTGAGGAGTAAGCTACAGGATGACCTTCTTCCATGAGCACACATCCCAAGGCAAGTGTGCTAGCATCAGTTACTACCTTGAACTCCTTATTGAGGTCTGGAAGTTTTAGGATATGTGCTGATACCAAACTTTGCTTCAATCTATCGAAGCTAGTTTGTTCGGGAGTTGACCATGCAATGGATGTTTGCTTCTTCAGTAAGTCCATCATAGGTGCTACAATCAGAGCATAGTTTTTTATGAAGACCCTATACCATCCTGTCAATCCAAGAAAGCTGCGTATTTCTTTGCTGTTGGTATTGGCCATTCTAGCACATCTATGACCTTGCCTGGGTCCACTGAGATTCCTTTCGCTGATACTATGAATCCTAGATATTCAATCTGACGTTTGAAGAATGCACATTTCTTCATCTTAGCATACAACTTATGTGACCTCATTATCTCAAGGACAATCCGAAGTTGGGGTTCATGATCTTCTTCCTGTTTAGAATAGACTAAAGTGTCCTCGAAGAAGACAAGCACAAAGTCATCAAGATATGGCCTAAAGATATCCTGCATTAACCTATTGAAGGTCGCAGGCACATTCGTAAGCCCAAATGACATATCTAGGAACTCAAAATGTCCATATCTTGTATTGAAGGCTATCTTTGCGATATCTTCTTCCTTGATCCTTATCTGATAGTAACCTGACCTGAGATCAATCTTGGAGAAGATCTTTGCATCCTGAAGACGATCAAGAAGCTCATCTATTCTAGGAATAGGGTAATTGTTTTTGACAGTTGATTGATTCAATCCTCTGTAATCAATACATAGTCGAAGTGTTCCATCTTTCTTTTTCTGGAACAGTACTGGAGCTCCCCATGGTGAACTTCTAGGATGGATGTAGCCCTGATCTAGCAGTTGCTTGAGTTGTTCGTTCAGCTCAATTACTTCTGGTATGGACATTCTATAAGGTCTCTTTTCAATTGGCACAGCTCCTGGTACTAGCTTAATCTCATGATTCACTTCTCTTTGAGATGGGAGTTCTGTCAACTCTTCAAGAAATACATCCGCGTATTCCCTTAGCCAAGAAGGTCCTTCACTAGACTCTTGCTTCTGATCTAACTTGTTGAGCTTAATCAAGTAGACATGTAACCCTTTCTTCACTCTTTTTATCATCCGAGATACTTTGGCCAATTGGATTTTTGGATTTCCAGCCTCACCTTGAGTTGTGACTAATTCCCTTTCAGAGTCTCGAAAGGAAACTTGGCCCTTCCCACAATGAATGTGGGCATCGTTAGGCTTAAGTCAATCCATTCCGAGTAGACACTCATGGATACCTAATTTCATGACTTTGAATTTAACCAAAGTCGTTTTTCCTCCCAGAAAGAACTCCACCTTAGTAGTTTGCCTGGTACAAGTACCCTCATGACCATTTTCCAATTCCACAAGCAAGATAGGTGCTTCTACTGTGGCTATTCCTAATCTTTTTGCACAAGCTGGTGAGATAAAGGAATGTGTACTGCCACAATCAATCAAGGTCTTGAAACTTTTATCTTCATAGTCCGACTATGTCTAAATCACTGAGAACTGGCAATTCGGGCCTTTCTTGTGTAGAGCGGCATGAACTGATGCCCTTTCAAATTCTGCTTCCATGGTCGGATCTTCTTCTTCTTCGCACATTTTCCTATTGGCAACGCAGGCGGTTCTTCCTCTACCTCGAGTAGCGGCTCCTTGACCACGGCCCGTTCCTTGGAAAGGTGCTTAGTGATGTCCTCCTCCAAGTTTGGGACATTGTCTCTTGAAGTGATCGGGCTCGTTGCAGTGGAAACAACGGAGGTTTCGTCCATTGCTTTGAGTAGGAACAAAGTTGTTGACGTTATTAGTTCTTGCTTTCTTTCTTTGTCCCTTATTCTAACCTTGAACTCTCTTCATTTGAGGCCTGAATGCTCCTTTGTTCAGGTCATTATAAGACCAAGTTTTGTTGCTCCTTGGTCTAGCTTACACTTTCTAAATTATAGGGGCAGCTTGAATGAGTACGTCCTGAACATTTGATGGGTGCATCGATTCGAGACGGGTATTCATTGGAGGATTTAAACCAGCACAAAATTTTGACACCTGCTGTGTCATGTCCATCTATGGCACATACTTAAGAACTGAGACAAATTTGGAATAGTATGTGTTAAGAGTGAGTCCCAGCTGTTTTAGTTCCTAGAACTCATTCATTTTTTGCATGCGATACACAGGTGGTAAGTATATTCTCTGCACAGCTTTCTTCCGTTTTTCCCTGGTAATGAATCCTTTCGCGATCCCTTGATCCCTGCACCATTGCTTCATCAACCAAAGCCTGGCTTTGCCGGTGAGCTTCAGCTTGGCAAGCATAGCCTGATTGGCGGGTGCAGTGCCGGCTGCTTCAAAGTAATTCTCCATGGATTCAATCCAAATTTCAGCATTTGCTTGGATGGATCTGCCTCTCCCGTCAAATTCGGGTGGCTTAATTTGCTTGAGAAGAAACTTCTTCTCCTGGATTACAGTAGTACTTGATGTAGGAGGCGAACTGGAATTCTGTACCTGGGGTTTTGCCTGGATAAAGGATTCTTAACGTTATTAATCGATAATCCTTACAATTTTTATTTCATTTTGATTTCAGCTATCAATCAAGTAATCTAACCACTTAATTTCTTATCAATTCTCATGCACAAACAGACATTTGATAAAAAGAAGTCTTATTGTATTTATATGGGCATAGCCCTTTTTGGAATACAACATTTCTTGCTATGATAAGCCAACTGTTTACATCAAGTTTGGCGAGAATAATATTGTATTACATTTATCTATAGGAACTGTATAATAGTATGGTTTCGGGTCATGGATCTTTAGGAATCGGTAAGTCATTGGAAGTTCAGGGTATCCTTTCCTTTGGAACCCATTCTTCTCATGGCACCCCAACACTTTAATCCTATCGGCAGGGATTACACGGGTTACTTCCTCATATACATATGAGTTCATCTCAACCCTTCGACCTCGAATATGTAAAGTTGAGTTTACGTGAGCTTCCACAAAAATGAACAGCTTCACGACTTTCAGGTCTTCCAACCACTTGATCCTTTTTAGGTTGGTTTGTAGGTAAGCAAACTGGTGGATAGCTATATAGTAGATTCCTAAGGCACTCATCCATCTTCATTCCATGTACAAAGGTGATGGACTATAGATTCGCTCTAGGATGTTCATCATCTCAACCCTTTGTCGATAATCAAGGGAATGCATTGCAATCATAAACATGACTCGGAACACTAAGAACTTGTTCCACGCTTCATAATTCTGCAAGACAGTATTGAAAGTAAGAAAATGTTTGGAATAGCAACATTTTCTTTACTTCATATCATTAAGACTTCATACAAAAATTCCGTTATTGGTTGGCTCTGATACCAACTGTAACGTATCCACTTGTTATCTTTAGGACATGTCTTAGCAGTCCATCTGAAAGGATGTCTAGAAAGCTCTGCCTGGCACTCCCATGGAATGTTACGGGGTTTGCGATCTAGGACTTTCCATGTCTGCCACGCAGTGGAAGTATTCTAGCCATTCCCACTTAGGACCGACTTGAATTAGGGTTTTCCCTATTGGTCATTTCATAATGGCAACTAGCGTCGAACCCGAGCGAACTACTTTACACAGAAATGCTAGGTTCAAAGTGGATTCACGCTGCACTTGGTTCAAGTAGAATGGGAAACGAGAGGGATGGGAAGCTCAACCTCTCTGCCATAAGGCATAGCCCCATTCCGTTCCCCTAAAACAGCGTAAATTGGGATCAGTTATAACTCTAGGTCAACGCTCTTGTTGTTCGTGTTCGTTGACGATCTTCTGGCCGTCCATCGTGATTTGAGAAAAATCTCCCGCCAACCGGGACCACCCATCCGTAGGACGGACCTATGGCCACATCCACCGCACTCTCCTCAAGTTTCTTTAGTTATTTAATTACCTAACACATTTAGTTGGACATGTATCAATCAGCTTCCTTAATTAGTCCGTTAGGCACTGTTTCCTTTACATAATCATAGTAGTTGACATAGAAAAACAATGTCAAACAAGTTTCTTTTTAATAGGTTCTCATATTTATCTTTGAAATACATAAAGTCCAGCCCGTAGGCTTATCCACAATCTGCCCGAAGGCTATCCAACAATCCACAGGGATCACTAATCCAAGACTCCGCCCGTAGACTAGTATGCCGGCCTCGAGATCCAATCCCGAGTCATGCTAGCCTCTTGTGTAAGGCCTGGAAGGCGAGGGATTTATGGCCAGAGCCACCCCTGGCACCCAAGAATCCTCTTGCTCCAAGTAGCGCTCAACGGAGAGCTCTCTCGCGGCGGGTTCGATCAACCTTCCCGGGGCGGTTAACAACTCCCTTGGTTAGGGTTAGGCAGTCAGTTTCAAGGGTAACTGAAGCTGCCTCTCCCTTCAGGACTTCAATCTGAAGTTTTAGATATCCATTTATCCTTGAATTCATTGATGAAACAAAGCAAAATAGTGCTCTTAAATCTGTAACAAGCACAAATATTTCCATTGGTTGTTTATTATTGACCAACTACTAAGAAGTAAATCATTCTTTCCGAATTCATCCAGCACTCGATCTGGAATTACTTGCGACTTGGCAAGATCCCCTATATCCTGGGTTAGGGCTATACCCTATTAACCCAACTTTGTCAATACCTTAAGTTCATATGTTATTCCAATTTACTGGCTTTTCCTTTGCTTCAAGCAATTATCTTTATCCCATAAAGATACTATATTAGGACGATTATTCATCCTCTTGCAAGATAACTTGCGTAATAATCTACCAACCTCATTCCAAGGAATTGTCCATTCCCTTGTTATCCAATCACAAGATCATACGACTCTACACTTGTTGCACAAGTGTTGCATCAAACTATGGGACTATTTACCCTTCGAATGGAGTCACAAAACAATATGTTCATGATTACATTAGGTTGACGTTGTCAGTCCTAGGCTTCCAAGTGCCATCTCTTATTAGCGAGAGATTCCTAGGGATAAATCGTAGATCACTTCTCAAGTATGTTCCAATGTCCCTACATTACGTGAATATGGGAAAGTCTTTAGGGTATAGGGGTTTTAGCTTTGGTAAAAGGAGCGACTAGGTAATGTCTCCAACGTGCCAACCCTAGTCAGCTCCTTGGGATACGTTGCATTGAATTAACTCTTTTCTAAAGGAGTATTCCATGGGTTTAGGTGTTTAGGTTTATGCCAATTTAATCCATCTATTTTTGGCGATAATTACGCTATCGTTTCCATAACCACATGACTCATTGTCTATGCGTAAGTTGATTTTCAAACCCTAACGTTTTGGTTTAAGGTCAAGCATAGGTTAGGTTATAGCCTAATTCCAATTAATCATCCTATAACTTGCGAACAAGGTTCATGCTAAAACATGCAGCCTTTTCTAATAATTATGCAGTTGAAAAAAGATATTTATACCAATTGACTAGAGTTATTCAACTTAAGAATATTTTCATGCCTTGCACTTTCCTATGGATTCTTAGCACTTTCCATAATGACTTATTGCAAAGAAGATATGTCCTAATAATGTGACATGCAATTTATACTTCCAAGCCTAAACTGAGTGCACTATGTTAATTCTGTTTTGTGAATATGGACATTAATCTAAGTTCAATTTATTGAGATGCACACAAACTACTTGCTAGAAATGCATATCCAGTTTCTGCTCACTTTATTTTTGTTTGTTTTACTGAAAATACTAATGACCGAACTATTATGTCTCATGAGCTAATTCTTTCAGAGTTAGCCTAAGTATTTAAGACGAAAAATGCATCCTACCTCCAGCAATTATCCTCGCACAATTGAATTATAACAATACCAAATAAAAATTAGGAAGGAAAACCTAAACTTGTGGTGAGATGTCCACGTGGATGCTAGGAGACGATCCTCCTGCGGTTGTGCCTTCGGCTTTCTTAGGAGCCATCGCGAATGTAGCCTTTTTGTCTTGGTTGCAGCTTTGCGAACTTCTTTTTGAAATTCTACCGTAGCTCCCTTTGTGATAACTAGCACCGTCCATTGGAAACAGTTTTAGAAGGCTTCCTCCTTGAAGTAGGGATTTCACAAGAAAAAGGGGATGCTTAAACCTCGGGAGGGTTTTAAACAATCTTAGTGGATCAGAAAAGGAAGGAAGGAGAATGTATAACCCACTAGTGAGGGGTTAAATCACGGAGTAACTACGCTTTCAACCCACTTGAAAGGTATTACGAATGGGCACGAGAAGGGGCTTTGAATCCTAGGGGGGGAAAAGGAAAATAACTCTTGGTGAAAAGGAAAAAGTGGGGAAACAAAGGTATAAAAGGGCTAAGAAGGAATCTTTTTCATAGGGGAAAAGGGGCTTAAGGACCACTTAAAGGTCCTTCAATGGCAAATCAGGGGGGGGGAAAGGGGTCCTATGGATCACGTGAGGGCCCTTCAATGGCGAATAAGGGGGGGGGGGGGGGGGGGGGAAGGGGCCTAAGGGAGCCCTTAGGAGGATTTAAGGTACGGGGAGAAAAAGGGCCTATAAGCCCTTGGGAGGACTTTGGTGTGGGGGGAAAAAAGGGGCATAAAGACCACTTAAAGGCCTTTCAAGGAAATTTGGGGGGGGGGGGGGGGGGGAGGGGGCTTATAGAGACCCCCCTTAGAAGCTTTGGAAGCTTCTGGAAAGAGGTACGTGGGGGTGGAGGCCGTCGACAGGTGGCATTCGGCAGTCTTCACGGCAGCACCTCGACTGCGACATCGGCATCCTCTCCTCTCTCTCACGGCGAAAACTAAATTCTGCACTACGGCAGCACAGCGGTCTCCCCTCTCTCACTCCTGTGCAGGGTCTCGACTCTTCCTCCTCTTCCCAATGCTCCCCATAGCTACGAGTTTTATAGGGAGAGGGAGAGGTTCCTCCCTCCCCTACGCGGCAGCGGCCATGGCCACTTCTCTCCTGCAAGCTCCATCGAGGAGCTTAGTCACTCCTTCTATTCCCCTCCCCCTCCAGCTCGACAGTCGGCTGGGGGGGATAAGGGGAATAATAAAATTTTTTGTCATTTATCCAATTCAATTATCCTTTATAGAGGCGGTTCACGCATACCTTCAGAATGTTACAATACCCATGAAAAGATCTAATGAAATCTGAACCCCATTTCTCAAATGGTCCATAGGCAATAATAGCTTTAACAAGTTTGAGAGCCAACACCCTCTTAGCAAATGATTGACAAGCATGGATACTTTTGCACCAATCAGCAACATCACCACTCAAATTATGCCAAGTAAATCCTATTAATAGGATTTTCCTTTTGGTTAACTCAAACCTAAAGTGACCTCCACATTGTTCTTCATAATAAGAAGATAAATAGTCAAGAATTTCAAAAGTATCCAATACTCTTCTCAGTACATTATTAGCCCCTTTCATATACAGTTGATTTTTTTATAAGCATATATAACTTGGCCTTTCTAAAAATTTCATACATTTTACACTTATTAGTGCTAAAGATTTTATCTCACTAGTTCATTTTGTGCCTTCATATCAAGGACTATCTACCCTCATGGGAGCAACATTATTTGAGGTAGCAATTTCAGCCAACTCATGAGATCTAGTGTTAATTTCCTTACGAATATGCAACTACTTAAGTAGCCCCTTTATCTTGAGCAACTAGTTCCTCAAAACTTCTATGTTATCTTTCTGGACATTTTGAACTTTCTTGAGAACTAACATAGAATCTGGCTTTGCCACACTATCTTTATATATCTCAACTAAATACACTAATTTAAACCAGTCTATAAGCTTGCATATTTAGCCTCATTATTTCTTTTTGTTTCCTTGTTTTTCTTTCCTCCTGAATAGAGTTCTTGACCTTCAGTATTCAAAATGGAAAAACCCATTAGGGGGAATATGGACAAAAAACGGGCCCTTTAGTCTAAGAGTTAATGACTCTCCTAATGATAAGAAACTTGAGGTGGACCAATGGGACAGGGGATGGTGTGCATATTTTATCTACTCCCCTTTGACCAACAAGTGTGATTTTCACCAATGGGAGAGGGGTTGGTGTGCACATTTTATCCACTCTTGTTTCCCATCTATGGCCAACAAGTGTGGTTTTCACCAAAAGCTAGGTGTGTTTGCAATAAAATCCAAAAAGAAACCTAGTAGTCTAATAGCTTTTGGAGGGAGGCCTAAAATTAAAATTCAAAATGAGTATTCATAAAAAAAAAATTTCGGATTTGGGCACCGAAATTGCATGAATTTTGGCCTGCATGCCACATGTACCATTTGTCCCCCACAGCTAGGAGACAAGTGCCACAAATTGCATACCATTTTGTAGCCTTAAAAACCATCTTTTATTTTTAAAATACATTTTGTAGTGGTTCTCATGTGAGGATTTGAGCCCTTGATCCCTTGTGCATAGGCCCATAGCCCTACCACTAGGCTATGGGCCAAACTTATGTTGATAATATAAAAATAAGAGATTATAAATTAATGTTTACCAGTTGCATGTGTTATATGAATCTGAGTGCTCCATTCTTCTTAGGTATAGTAAATTGAAATAAGGCATAGAAGATGACTCAAGATTTCACATTCTAATCTCCTCATTCAACATCTCAATCAACTTTGAAAAGTGGACTCTAGGCATTGTAATGTCAAAATCTTACGGCATAGCAGTAGATAGAACCTAAGCCAGGAGCAAATAAAACATGGTAAATATGAGAAGAATAGAGACTCCTTTAATTTCAAACAAAAAGATACAAAGATTATTCTATCCATCCATGTGCGTCCACTGTGAAGCTTAGATAGCCATCCAAATAGATGATAGGTGAATAGCTTAAGGATAGTTGAAATAACTTTGACTAGGTGAAAGATAGATTGATAATGGCTTTAAAGGATTCTTCCTTTTATAGCCTGGGAAGGTAGTTTAGCTGACATATCTTACCATATTATGAATCTTCCCTAGTCGACAAGGGAATATTCCATCCAATGTTCTAGGAAATATTTCCTTTACTAGAGGACCGAGGGGGTGCCACCCCCAAACCACAAAATAGGAATCCCTGATAACTCCCACCCTATAACTCGATGCATTATTGTATCTCAAGTTGCTGCCAACATAACTACTCTATCTAACCCAAAGGCTAGATCCACAAAGGTCACCTTTTTGTAATCCAAATACATAGACCTCATCTAATATACAAGTCAAGATCCATCTAATGTTCGTGCTCACACATGGCTTCTCATCATAATGGGGGCCTTACAACTTAGAGCACCATGGATCATTGGTGGCACCTTCTTACGAGAGTGAGGCATTTATCATATCTAACACCTCCCCTCAATGTCCAACTACATTCTCGGCCCAACGCCAAGTCTCTAAAGATGAATTCAAAGGAGATCCTTCGTAAGAGCTTTGGTGAAGATATATGCTCCATTTTCCTCCATTGGATAGTAGACAAACTCTACAATCCCATCCTCAATCAAGTTACATATAGTGATACTGAATCTCAATGTGTTTGATATGTGTATGAAAAATTGGATTTTTTGCAATGGCAATGCAACTATGATTGTCACATCTTAGCACTATTGGATCTTTATTCTATACTCCCATATGCTATAGGATCCTCCTTTACCATACTACTTTACATGTAGGAAAAAAACATGCCTTGCACTCTACTTCAATAGAAGACAATGCCATAGTTGGTTTCTTCTTACTGATCTAAGAGAAGATTTTGAAACGTAAAGAGAAACAATATCTAGATTTGGATTTCCTGGAATCACTACCACTTTTCCAATCTGAGTCATAGTTTCCCATAAGAGCACTTCGACAATTATATGTGATACCATAGTGAAGAGTTTACTTCAAGTATCTAGCACCCACATCCTAGCTTTCCAATGAATTTCTTGAGGTTTATTTGAGAACATGTAGCAAAACTAATATCTGGACTAGTGTTACACAAGTAGATGAGGCTGCCAACCAATCTTGTATACCTCCCAATGTGTGCTAGTGCTAAAGAATCCTCAATGGATAAAATCACATTGACCTCCATAGGTGTAGCTATCTCCTTACACTTAGTCATGCAAAATACTTTTAAGATCTCCCATCCATACTTCTTTTGAGGGATGAAGAATTTTCCAAGCTTGAATCCCCAAACAATAGTGTAACAAGCTCAAGTCTATCATTTCAAACTCAAAGCTTATAGCCTTTTGAAACTAAAGGATCTTATCTTCATAGTCACTTGTAATAAGAAGGTCGTCCACATATCAAAGAATCACTATAGACTTTTAGTCGTCCCTATAACCATACAAGTTAGCATCTGAGGCACATCTTGAAAATTCAAGCCTAAAAAGAATTTATCAATCTGCTCTAGTATCATGCTCTAGAGGTCTGTTTTAGCCCATACAATGCCTTCTTCAACTTATAAACGTTTTCCTCAAAATAGGGGGACCTCAAATCTAAGCGGCTAAGCCATAGACACCTCCTTCTTGAGGTTACCTTTCAAGAATGTTGATTTAATATCCATTTGGTAAATTGGCCACTTCTTCTAAGTGGCCACTAGAAAGTACTATGCGAATAGTGGTCATTGTAGCAGTTGGAGCAAATGATTCATAAAAATCAAATCCTTCAACCTATAAATATTCCAATGTATTAATCTGGCTTTCTACTTTTCTAAGCTACCATTATCTTTGTGCTTGACCTTCTAGACCAATAATCTTCCTCTTTTCCAGCCAATCCACTAGCTTCCAAGAATCATTTCTCATTATGTTGTCCTACTCAGCTTAGATAGTTGCTATCCATGCTAGATTGGCAAGTGCTTCTTCCAAGTTTGTTGGCTCCTTTACCTCTCTCATAATCTCAGCCATCATCAAGGCCATATTGATTATGTGAGAAGAAGCCATTCTTTTCTCCTCAGTGATCTCCTTGGTGTATCTTCCTTCTCCTCAATTGTGGTAGGCATAGGATTCCCTAGTTTCTCCAATCAGGAAATGTTCCATTTTCCCTATGATTTACTTTCCCTACTTATGTGTATTTTTCTCTAGGGAATTGATAGGAAATTTCATTTTTTTCCCTTTATAGGGAATGATTAAAAGTTCCTTGTGTTTTATACCTTATTGTATGAGGACTACTCCAATAACATATTCTCATATGAACAAATTCAAATCAAATTCTTTCACCTAATTACTTGCTTGAAGAGCTGATGCATGCCCCATTCTTTCCTTCACCTATTGATACACTTATTTGGCTTCCAAATACCAAGTTAGTGGATTGCATTTTTCAAACATTTGCATTGAATAAAGCAAATGAGATTCCAAAGTAGTAAAGAAACAAAGATATCTTACCTTATGCAAGAATTTCATAAGTTGCTTGGTATTTACTACACATAAACATCATCAATGAAATCTCCTAGAGATTTACCAAGAAAATGAGGAAGCATTTTGTTTACCCTTCTTTGATTTTGTGATGGAGCATTGGTCAATCGAAAAAGTGAAACTTTGTAGGAGAAGAAATGCCAAGGTGTTCTAAAGGTTGTCTTTCTTTAATGTTTGGGAGCAGTGCAAAATTTGAAATAGTCCAAATATCCTTCACACACACTATATATTTCACAAACTGCAACTGAATCGTCAATAAAGGAGGAAAAGGGTAATGGTTCTATTTTACTACTATCTGCAAGGGCTTATAATTTACAAAAATCCACCATTCCCCCATCTTCTTTGGCATTATATTTACCATGCTTATCGATTTTCAATGTTTCATTAGTGGATGGATGAACCTTCCATGCAACAAATTTTCAACTTCATCTCTTGACATTGTTGTTTGGCCTAGGGTCAAGGGTAGATTTTTTGACTTCTTTGACCTCTATTGAGCCCTTCCCTTTTCATACCTCTTATTTGTTGATAAGAAGTCATAAAAACATTTACATACTTGTTTATAATGGAATGATAATATCATCTCTCATTCAAGGTCAATTTTGAACTTAGCATTTTTCCATCAAATTCTTTTTGTTTTCTCTATGTCATAAGCTCTCTGAGTTATCTTGGCTTCCGTTGCTCATCTTCTCCAATCTCAACATTTTCATTAATTTATTTTATCACTTGGAAGGCCTCTTCTTCTTCCCTTTCATTCTCACTTCCATATTTTTTTCCATAATTCCTTCATCTTTGAATGTTTCCTCATCTTTAAGTTTTTAAAAAATAACCCTTTGTTTTTATGAGATGGTATACCATGTCAAACTTGTTGGATGCCCCTCAATGTTCATAGACCATGATGGTGTCCTTTTCCAAAGTTTGGACCTCTCTTGCCTTGTGTAACCAAGGTCATCCTAGAATCAATGAAAAGGCTTCCAAACTTGCACCGATAACATGATATGTTGTTTTCATAGACACCCCTTCAATGTCTCAAACTATTGTGAAACATTTAGCTTTAGCATGATTTGCTAATGTAATGAAAAACTCTAACCTTGCAACAAGTCAAAGACCAAAGTGTTCAACATATGCTTGTGTCATTACACTTAACTAGGCTCCTTGGTCAATGTGAGATTCTTCAATATTTTGATTTTAAAGTCAAGTGTTTGCCAGAGGCACATATATGGTAGTTCCTCCACACTTAAGATACTTGTGATCTCCTTATATCTCTCTCTTACCTTGGGATTTAGTATTTTCTTCAATTGTACTCATGTTTTTGGTCAAAACTTAATTAATTGTGAAAATGTGATGTCTAGTTTTTTAGTCCATCATGTCTATCCTTATATCGTAATCACTCTTATTATTGCAACCCAACAATCACATGACGATCGCATGGTAGTGTTTAGTAGGTGTGCTATATTTTTCCCCTCCTTTTCTTTTCTTCCTTTCTTTGTTTTCCTCTTGCATTCCTCATCTACTCTTCTCAATTTCGATATCTCCTTTGTACCCCATCTTCCTTTCATTCCAAGCATCACTTCTATTAATATTGGCCCTTGTAGGGTTAGGGTTCTTGAAATTATATCGGATTATCATTTTATTGAGTTAAAAGGTTCATATAAAATTGGTACATATCACCCCCTACTCTAGGTGGATGTGGGCAGCACTAAGGACTAATATGCCCTTTCTCTCCATATCAATAACACATAGGTGGTTTTCTAAAATATCTTCTACCATTTCCACCTGATTCTCCCCCTTGATTACGTTGATTCATTTGTTCCATTAATCCCCCATTGTCAAGCAAGACCATCAGATTCCTCTCAATGTATTCGACCTCATGACTTGAAGTTATCCTAATAATTGGTCGATATCTTATGGAGCTACTTAAGTTCTATCATTTGGTAGGACTTGATGAATTTTCCTATTTTGATCCCAAATTCTGTCCCTAGCTTCAACATGATGACTCCTTCTCTTGATCTCTCTTTTCTCATCATCTCGTTCATCTTCTATATTTTTTTAGTCATTTTTCAACTCCAATCATCTTCGCTTTTTCAAAGGTGCTCGAATATTTTCTCTCCAACTTTGTTCTCACTTCCCCATGGAGTTTATCTATCAAATATCTAAATTTTGACTTGTGTAGAACTCTCTTCCCTTTCCTAGCTTGAGAGTTTGAATGGTCCAACAACATTTTATATTTTAAGGTGAATGCATCAATGCTTTGAGCTTCTATGATCTTATAATGTTCTATCAGCTTCTTCCATAACCCCTATGATGTTTCGATCCCCTTATGTATGCCAAGGAAAGATTGTGTTGTTGTTGTCCCCCAATGATTGTTACCTAAGGATTTGAACCTTTGTGGCAAGGTCTAAGATCCTTTCAATAATGCATCCCAATTCAGATTTCTTGATAAATCTTTGAGGGTCCTTCATTCTAGTTCTACTGAACATCAAAACTAGAAAAGTCATCTCCTTTGGTTTGTAGTCACCCCAACCCTAGGTTAAAGAATTCTGTGGCACTTTTGAGTGGAGTCCAAAGTTTATGTCATGCGAGTACTAAAAGATGAAAACCCTACTCATGCAAAACCTGATGAAAGAAGACAAAGGTGCCCCTCAATGAGGGGACACCAAAAATTATGTCCTATGAGCAGCATGATGATAGAAGACAAAAGAGCACCAATAGAGATAAAGACTTTGACTAAGAGAAAAAATTACCAATAATTTTACTAAGCAACAAGGTATTACTTCAATGTATGCTTAAAACAAATCCTCTTCCACAACTTAGTGCTAAAGACAAACAAAATTTGAATGTCTTAGATCAAGATAAGACTTCACAACTTACTTTTAGTTAGAGTAAGCTACTACTTATGCAAGGAAACTCTAATCACAAAGAAGTTTTCACTTATAAGACTCATTCAACAAATATATTATTGAGATCCTCAACCTTGAAAGAGAGGTGAGCCTCTTCCCTCACTCTTTCCAACACTTTTTTTTCATGCATTAATAAAGTAAAGAAGGACAATGAAATTAGAGATAGGAACCATATGATATCTTTGTGCTAATGTATGCTCTAATTCTAACATTTCTTTAAAACCCTTATGAGTATCTTCAGGCTACATATTTGAGAAAATAAACAAACTAGTTAGTAATGTTAGTTAAAATGAGTTAGCTAGGTTACTAAAGTAACATTACTAATAATACTAACTTGGAAAAGGAAAAAGAGATAAATGATAAGGGAAATAGTAAAGAGAGGATGTGGCGATCTTTAATCTAAATTGCACACCACCTCACCAATCCCTCTCATTACCCACACCAATCAAATCACGGCCATCTGAATATATTCTTCCATCCATATCCATATAGTTAGTTGATTCATAGTGTTTATACATTTTTGTGATGTTTCCTCTCCTTACGCTATTCCAACTTTTAGGAAAATCTTGGAATTTGAATATGGCGAATGATACTATCAACAAGCAACGTTATAATGAGGTTACAATGGGATCCAAAAGGAGTTTATATGACCAAGTAAACACCAGAAAATCGGACATTGTTCCAGTTTTGAGTATACGTAATCTCAATCCAAGTGAGAAGCTTCATGTGAAAGTCACCCCAAAATTTACTTATTTGCTTGCTTTTTTTGTTCATTTTCTCTTTTATTTTTCTCTTTCAACTACTCATGAACTCCCTTTTTGTGGAAGAAGCTGGGAGGAATAGTTATTTAGTTTGGAAATAATAGTAATACCATGTCACACTGACATAGGTATAAAAGAGGGAGACATGTAAATTTTCTCGTCTTTTTGAAAAATGAATAAATTACTATCTCTTTCCTCATTACCTCACTTTGATGAGTTTCAATCATAAGAGATCATTGATTAGGAAATCTTAGATTTTGAGCAAATGGTAAGAAAAGTGTATATCAATCATGCATTGTATTCGCAAACTAATTAAATATCATATACAAAAACATTGGATGTGGTTGTAAAATTTATCACAGGGAGGTGATGTCTCATCCCAAGGACGAGTGCACCATTTGCAACCAATTGGAAGAGGTTTTGGGCATGCGATGGATGGAGTGCCTGAGCCAATCCACCACTTGGAAGGCACTACCCGATCTATACCATCAATACCAGAGAAGACATGCAACCTTCCAGACTTTCCTACAATCTTGGAGCCTAAGATGGAGGCAATGATTGATGCATTGATGCCCATGGATGTTGAGACATATAATCCGCTTAGAGAGGAAGCATCCATACCATTATATGATGGGTGTCGAGTATCTCACCTGAAGACACTGCTTACACTTCCTAGATACGCCTCGCGATCTTGAACATTACAGATTTCATCATTTTCCATTTGTTCTACCTTAGGACAAACAATTTGTTTTTGTTATCATTATTTTTTTCTTTCTTAAATTGTTTGAGAAGGGATTTCTTCTCTTGTAACTCAACCAAATTAACATATGTAAAGTCTCCACCCACCTACGAACAGCGGGTCTACAGTATGCAAAGTCTAATATGCTATGCATGGGGACGAGAGACTAGCTACCCTATGTGGGACATGGAGCCTTCCAAACTTTCCTACAATCTTGGAGCCTAAGATGGAGGCAATGATCGATGCATTGATGCCCATGGATGTTGAGACATATAATCCGCTTAGAGAGGAATCATCCATACCATTATATGATGGGTGTCGAGTATCTCACCTGAAGACACTGCTTACACTTCCCAGATACGCCTCGCGATCTTGAACATTACAGATTTCATCATTTTCCATTTGGTCTACCTTGGGACAAACAATTTGTTTTTGTTATCATTATTTTTTTCTTTCTTAAATTGTTTGAGAAGGGATTTCTTATCTTGTAACTCAACCAAATTAACATATGTAAAGTCTCCACCCACCTACGAACGGCGGGTCTATAGTATGCAAAGTCTATATGCTATGCATGGGGACGAGAGACTAGCTACCCTATGTGGGAGTGTTCCCTGTCCCGTGGTATTGCACCAATCTCACCACCTTTTTTCCTTTATGTGTGACTTGATATACAGAGCATAGGAGGAGGTAGTGAAAAGCATGTCAATAAAACCATCCATTCACCTCCAAGTCCAATCTCTCTTTCACTTTACCGGGCCCGGAGACACAAGTCTTTCGTGCCTTCCCGAAGTGTCGAACACACCTAAGGTGTACCTCTCTCTCTCTACTACTACTACTAATACTACCACTACTACTACTAGTACTCGCCTTTCCGAAGCATTGAACACATACTACTACTACTAGTACTCACCTTCACGAAGTGTCAAACACACCCAAGGTGCACCTTTAACAAAACCTCTCTGTACTACTACTACCACTACTACTACTAGTACTTGCCTTCCCGAAGCATCAAACATATACTACTGCTACTAGTGCTCACCTTCCCGAAGCATTGAATACACCAAAGATGCACCTTTAACAAAACCTCTCTCTCTTCTTCTTCTTCTTCTTCTTCTTCTACTACCACTACCACTACCACTACCACTACCACTACCACTACCACTACCACTACCACTACCACTACCACTACCACTACTACTACTACCACCACCACCACCAAGGTGCACCTTTAACAAAACCTCTCGCTACTACTACTACCACTACTACTACTAGTACTTGCCTTCCCGAAGTATCAAACATATACTACTACTTCTAATGCTCGCCTTCCCGAAGCATCGAATACACCAAAGATGCACCTTTAACAAAAGCTCTCTCTACTACTACTACTACCACCACCACTACCACCACCACCACCACCACCACCACCACCATCCGCTCACCTCCAGGTCCGATCTTTCTTTCACTTTACCGAGCCCGGAGACAGAGGTCTTCCGCACCTTCTTGAAGTATCGAACACACCTGAGGTACACCCTTAATAATATATATATATATATATATCTACTACTACTACTACTATCACTACCACCACCTCTCTCTCTCGCTCTCTCTCTCATTCTCTCTCTCTCTCTACCACCACCACCACCACCACCACCACTACTACTACTACTACTATTGCTACTGGCCTTTCCGAAGTGTCAAACACACCCAAGGTACACCTTTAACAAAATCTCTCTCTCTATCTCTACTACTACTAGTACTACTACTAGTACTCACCTTCCCAAAGCGTCGAACACATAGTACTACTAGTACTCACCTTCCCGAAGCGTTGAACATGCACCTTTAACAAAACCTCTCTCTACTACTACTACCACTACTACTACTAGTACTCACCTTCCCGAAGTGTCGAACATATACTACTACTACTAATGCTTGCCTTCCCGAAGCATCGAATACACCAAAGATGCACCTTTAACAAAACCTCTCTCTCTCTCTCTTCTACTACTACTACTACCACCACCACTGCCACCACCACCACTACTACTACAAAGAAGAAATTAAAGAACAAGATCTTACCCTCTCTTTGTTTTTTATCCATTCCTTCTCCTATTTCCCTCCCTTTCTCTCTCTTTCTCTCTTTATTTATTATGTTTCGTGTTTATTCCCTCTCTCTCTCATTCATTCATTCTTTTTCTCTCTTCCTCTCCCTCTCTCATTTCCTCTCTTTCTTTCTCAGTACACATCATTTTAAACAAAAACAAACAAAAGAAAATGAGAAAAAACAACAACAAACCAATAGGAAGCAACGCACTCACCGCAAAGGCCCGAGGATGGATTCGGCGGCTCCTCTTTGCCCTTACTGCACTTCCGCCTCTTCTTCATGAATGGTGGCAGTGGTGGTGAGAGCTCTCCTTCTCCTTCTTTTTCTCTTTCTCTCCCTCTCCCTCCCACACGCACGATGTAGTTCTCTTTGTCTTTTGCTCCCTCTTTTGTCACTAATTTGCATCGAAAATGTCGTCACTATTCCCCTATATCTTTGTAGTGAGTATTCTCTCTCCTATTTCTCTCTCTTCAATAGTCCACTTCTTGACAAGTGGCATCAAAGATTTGGTCCTTGATCCATTTTTTTACTCTTTTCTTCATATTTGGTCAACATTTTGATCATAAAAACCAATTTTAGATAAGTACTACTTGTATAAGACATGGATAGTGACTAGTAGTGGCTTGTAGGACATTTACAGTTAAAAGAAGACTATATTTGGAGATCTTTGGGATAGATACGACAGTGAAAGGACAAAATAGCAGGTCGTCATCAAATTTCCATGTAATTTTGAAGGTAATATGGTCAAATAGGAGTTAACTGGACCTAGTAGAAAAACATACGGTGGTTACATTTTGGAGCAAGATTCTTCTTCTACTCCATGCAAGTTTCCTTTAGCTCCTATGGTGGATTTTCTTCAAGATCTTTTTTCTTAGACATCAAGAGCATCAACCCTTGCTCTTTCTTGATTCTTCTCACTTCAAAGGTCACCTTGAAAACCATTTGTTTCTCGGCTTGGCCACATGTGCAATAGCCATTTAGTGTAATTTGCGTTGATTTTGCAACACTTCTCACTGATTCAAGCCACATGTCTTGCTCCAAATGGTTACATCTTCAACGAGGAATTTTAGCAATTTTCAGACTATAACACCGCTCATTCAAACTCATTTCTTCATTCTTAGCTTTCCACAAATCCTAATGGTCTAGGTCATGAACATCCACATGAAAGCTTCAACTCAAGCTTCCATTTCTCTTCAATTTCTTGAATATTAATACTTCATTATTTCAGTCCGAGGATTCATTTCAATAAATATTCTTAAAGAAATTTCAAGGATTGAATGGCCAAGGATTGAAGCTCAAGAGCTTCTATGGAGAGTCAAAATTTGGGGGAAACAGGTTTAATGCTTCAACCTTAAGCATTTGAAGCTTCAAGATTGCTCCCAAGCATTAAATGCACAAAGACTAAATATTATTTTAGAAACATTAGATAACCAACGCCTTCATCAAGCATTTGGGAATCATTCAAGCCTTCATAAAACATACAAAAGATATTCCTCTTCAATCATTGATCTCTCTCATTCATCCAATTGCCTGAGCTTTATCCAATTGATTAAGAGATTTCAAAATTGCATAATTTTCATCAAATCTCAACCAATCATTTCTTAAATGAGCCCATTCATGTAGTATCGCAATGTTTACTTGATGCATGTTGGATCCAATGAGTGATTGCTTACTCTAATCCATTGATTTGTTGATGGATGATTGTTTAGTCATGGTAAAATATATCATAATCCATTATAAAAGGCTAAGTCAAAAGTGAGTCACTATTTAGTAAGACCCTCTTCCCATTCATTTAGCCAAATTTCAATTCTCTTGTATTTCATGAAAAGAGCTTAATGAAATTTCCAGTAATACATATTATGTTGCTTGCTCCAGTAAGTTACTCATGAATATATATGTGCATCACATGGGTTCAAAATAAGGTAATTTTTAAAATACTTTTTTACACATTATTTACATAAAGAAGGGTGTAATATAAAAGGGTTATTTACAAATTGAATAGAAAAGGGTTATGTTTTACTCAAGAAAATTTCATAGATAAGGATATTTATAAATAGACCTTGAATGCACAAGATGTAGAGGATATACATATAGTAACTTCCCCAAGGTTGATTAATTAGAGTAGTATGCCACTGCCATGTTTATATTCCCACCAAGGAAAAAGGTAGATGCAAGGGGAGATAGTAAGGCAAAAGAGAGGTGACCCTCCCTCACTATTAAAGATCCCAAAGGGGTGCAATCAGCTCCTTTCTTATGTATGTTGGGTTGCTGCTTACTGTCTGTATTAATTACACCAGGAGACTATAGCCTAGGTTTTGACCTAGTATCCATGATCAATTAATTATCACAATTTAATTACTTTTCGAATTTCCATAGAACGATGTCGTACAATGGGTTCTGTACTCTATTTGATGACCTCATGTAGTATGGCCTTTATTAATAGTTCTGTTGATCAAGTAGAGATAGTTCCATCTAAATATATTCTTCCAGCTCCTTTCTTATGTATATTGGGTCGTCGATTACTATCTGAGCCATTATTTGAGCATTGGATTCTACTACTTTGTCAATTGAAGCCTTCATTTTGGTAGTGGAATCCACCAACTTTTAAATGGAAGAATTTCTTTGATTAGTAGACAATACCATCTTCTCCACTCTAGATAATAGCTCCATATGCCTTTGAGCATGTCTATTCTCATGTTCACACATGGTATTATTGAGTGCACTGATTTCACCGTATATTTGAGGCTCTTTAGAGCCCTCTTGAGATGTATTATCTAGTATGGAATCTTTGATTTATTGTGCATGCTCATTTTGGGCCTTACTCTTTCCCTTATGACCTTTCATAGTAGTGCAGTCCTACATCACGCTCTTTCCTTCACCTATTGATACACTTATTTGGCTTCCAGGTAGCAAGTTAGTGGATTGCATTTTTTGAACATTTGCATAGGATAAAGTAAATGAGAGTCCAAAGTAGTAAAGAAACAAAGATATCTTACCTTATACAAGAATTTCATAAGTTCCTTGGTATTTACTACACACAAACATCATCAATGAAATCTCCTAGAGATTTACCAAGAAAATGAGGAAGCATTTTGTTACCCTTCTTTGATTTTGTGATGGAGCATTGGTCAGTGGAAAAGGTAAAACTTTGTAGGAGAAGAAATGCCAAGGTGTTCTAAATGTTGTCTTTCTTTAATGTTTGGGAGCAAAGCAAAATTTAAAATAGTCCAAATACCTGTCACACATAATATATATTTCACAAACTACAACTGAATCATCAATAAAGGAAAAGGGTAATGGTTCTATTTTACTACTATCTTCAAGGGCTTATAATTTACACAAATCCACCATTCCCCCATCTTCTTTGGCATTATATTTACCATGCTTATTGATTTTGAATGTTTCATTAGTGGATGGATGAACCTTCCATGCAACAAATTTTCAACTTCGTCTCTTAACATTGTTGTTTGGTCTAGGGTAAAGGGTAGATTTTGTGACTTCTTTGACCTCTATTGAGCCCTTCCCTTTTCATACCTCTTATTTGTTTATAAGAAGTCATAAAAACATTTACATACTTATTTATATTTTGGCTTCCATTGCTCATCTTCTCCAATCTCAATATTTTCATCAATTTCTTTTATCAGTTGTAAGGCCTCTTCTTCTTCCCTTTCATTCTCACTTCCATATTTTTTTTCCATAATTCCTTCATCTTTGAATGTTTCCTCATCTTTAAGTTTTTAAAAAATAACCCTTTGTTTTTATGAGATGGTACACCATGTCAAACTTGTTGGATTCCCCTCAATGTTCATATACCATGATTGTGTCCTTTTCCTAAGTTTGGACCTCTCTTGCATTGTGTAACCAAGGTTATCCTAGAATCAATGAAAATGCTTCCAAACTTGCACCAATAACATGATATGTTGTTTTCATAGACACCCCTTCAATGTCTCAAACTATTGTGAATCATTTAGCTTTAGCATGATTTGCTAATGTAATGAAAAACTCTAACCTTGCAACAAGTCAAAGACCAAAGTGTTCAACATATGTTTGTGTCATTACACTTAACTAGGCTCCTTGATCAATGTGAGATTCTTCAATATTTTGATTTTAAAGTCAAGTGTTTGCCAGAGGCACATATATGGTAGTTCCTCCACACTTAAGATACTTGTGATCTCCTTATATCTCTCTCTTACCTTGGGATTTAGTATTTTCTTCAATTGTACTCATGTTTTTGGTCAAAACTTAATTAATTGTGGAAATGTGATGTCTAGTTTTTGAGTCCATTATGTCTATCCTTATATCGTAATCACTCTTATTATTGCAACCCAACAATCACATGACGATCTCATGGTGGTGTTTAGTAGGTGTGCTAGGTTTTTCCCCTCCTTTTCTTTTCTTTCTTTCTTTGTTTTCCTCTTGCATTCCTCATCTACTCTTCTCAATTTCGATATCTCCTTTGTACCCCATCTTCCTTTCATTCCAAGCATCACTTCTATTAATCTTGGCCCTTGTAGGGTTAGGGTTCTTGAAATTATGTAGGCTTATCATTTTATTGAGTTAAAAGGTTCATAGAAGATTGGTACATATCACCCCCTACTCGAGGTGGATGTGGGCAGCACTAATGACTAATATGCTATTTCTCTCCATATCAGTAACACAGAGGTAGTTTTCTGAAATATATTCTCCCATTTCCACCTGATTCTCCTCCTTGATTACGTTGATTCATTTGTTCAATTAATCCCCCATTATCAAGCAAGACCATTGGGTTCCTCTCAATGTATTCAACCTCATGACTTGAAGTTATCCTAATAATTGGTCGATATCTTGTGGAGCTACTTAAGTTCTATCATTTGGTAGGACTTGATGAATTTTCCTATTTTCATCCCAAATTTTATCCCTAGCTTCAACATGATGACTCCTTCTCTTTATCTCTCTTTTTTCATCATCTCGTTCATCTTCTATATTTTTTAAAGTCATTTTTCAGCTCCAATCATCTCCACTTTTTCAAAGGTGCTCAGATATTTTCTCTCCAACTTTGTTCTCACTTCCCCATGGAGTTTATCTATCAAATGCCTGAAGTTGTCTCCTTTGGTTCGTAGTCACCCCAACCCTAGGTTAAAGAGTTCTGTGGCATTTTTGAGTGGACTCCAAAATTTATGTCATGTGAGTACTAAAAGATGAAAACCCTACTCATGCAAAACCTGATGAAAGAAGACAAAGGTGATCCTCAATGAGGGGACACCAAAAATTATGTCGTGTGAGCCTCATTCACATAAATATATATTTTCACTTATAAGACTCATTCAATAAATATATTATTGAGATCCTCAAGCTTGAAAGAGAGGTGAGCCTCTTCCCTCACTCTTTGCAACCTTTTTTTTCATGCATTAATAAAGTAAAGAAGAACAATGAAATTTGAGATAGGAACCATACAATACCTTTGTGCTAATGTATGCTCTAATTATAACCTTTCTTTAAAACCCTTACGAGTATCTTCAAGCTACATATTTGAGAAAATAAAAAAACTAGTTAGTAATGTTAGTTAAAATGAGTTAACTAGGTTATGAAAGTAACATTACTAATAATACTAACTTGGAAAAGGAAAAAGAGATAAATGATAAGGAAAATAGTAAAGAGAGGATGTGATGATCAGTAATCTAACTTGCACATCACCTCACCAGTCCTTCTCGTTACCCACACCAATCGAATCAGGGCCATCTGAATATATTCTTCCACCGATATCCATACAGTTAGTGGATTCACAATGTTTAACATTTTTGTGGTGTTTCCTCTCCTTACAATATTCTAACTTTTAGAAAAATCTTGGAATTTGAATATGGCGAATGATACTATCAGCAAGCAACATTATCATGAGGTTGCAATGGGATCCAGAAGGAGTTTATATGATCATGTAAACACCAAAAAATCAGACATTGTTCCAGTTTTAAGTATACGTAATCTCAATCCAAGTGAGAAGCTTCATGTGCAAGTCACCCCAATATATACTTATTTGCTTGCTTTTTTTCATTCATTCCCTCTTTTATTTTTCTCCTTCAAGCACTCATGCACTCCTTTCTTGTGTAAGAAGCTGGGAAGAATAGTTATTTAGTGTGGAAATAATAGTAACACCATGTCACACTGACATAGGTATAAAAGAGGGAGACATGTAATTTTTCTCATCTTTTCGAAACATTAATAAATTACTATCTCTTTCCTCATTACCTTGCTCACAGTCTCTATGGCTTCTCACATCTTTCTCTCTTTCTCTCTCCAGTTCTAGTATTTCTCTCTCCTCATCACTCTCTTTCTCTCTATATTGCTTCTTCTCTCTCTTCTATAGTCACTACAAGATATAGGCCTCATATCGACATTCAAAGCGACAAAAATGTTCATAATTTTTTTTTTCCCTATCGTCGCAAAAAATATTGCTATTAATGATGCCATAGAACCGTCGCTATAATCTTTGCCATAGGCCACCCTTTTTACATCACTATCAACGTTGACGCACGCACGTGGAACAAAGAAGGACGATAGCCCTAAAGGTGCACAATTTTTATTTTTATTTTTTCCTTGGAGAGGAACGAAAGAAACGAAGGAAAAATAAAACAGAAATCGAGAGAAGCCCGAAATTGCTCCAAGCATTTCGCTAATTTGTTTGCGAGCTAGGGTCGTCGCCTATAAAAACCCTGTCTATGTTTGTCCAGGATTGTGATCTAGTGGAAAATGAGATTTCTCGGAGCATTCTAATGGCTGTGGTTTTGCAGATCGTCCTCGTCTCTTCATTACTGGTAGCTGCGTGTAAGCATACTTCCTTTCTATTCGTTCGTTATATAACTATCTGGCCGCCATTGTCTTATCTCATGGGGACGTTCTTTCCTTAATAATAATTCCGTCATGCATTTATTATACATGGAAAGGGTGAATTTTGAAACATACTGATATGGCATGTTACTGTCCGTCGTCCGTCGTCGCAGATGGATACGATCATTTTTCATTGAACGAGACGTGCGCATGCGATGCCGGGCAGTCTCCCACGTGCACTATGAGCGACGTGGTGGCGACGACGATGCCTATCGATGATGACGTCAGCTACTGGCTGCCCGTCGAGAACAAGTGCGTGCGTTGCTCGGCTCCAAGTGAGTATGCTCAACCTTAAGAATTTGAAGCTTCAAGATTCCTCCCAAGCATTAAATGCACAAATATTGAATATTATTTTAATAACATTAGATAACCAAAGGCTTCATCACGCATTTGGGAATTATTGAAGCCTTCATCAAACATACAAAAGATATTCCTCTTCAATCCTTGATCTCTCTCATTCATTCAATTGCTTGAGCTTTATCCATTTAATTGAGAGATTTAAAAATTGTATCATTTTCATCAAATCTCAATCAATCATTGCTTAAATGAGTCCATTCATGTAGTAATACAATGTTTACTTGATGCATGTTGGATCCAATCAGTGAATTAGAAGCTTCTAACTAAAAAGTTCAGCATTGCATTCAATCCAATTAATTAAGCCTCTTTGATTGATAAGATTACTTACTTCAATCCATTGATTTGTTGACATATGATTGTTTAGTCATGGCAAAATATATTATAATCCATTGTAAAAGGCTAAGTTAGTAGTGAGTCACTGCTTAGTAACACCCTATTCCCATTAATTTAGCCAAATTTCAATTGTCTTGTATTTCATAAAAAGAGCTGAATCAAAATTTCAATAATACATATTATATTGATTGCTTCGGTTAAGTTACTCATGAATATATGTGCGCATCACATGGATTCAAAGTAAGGTACTTTTAAAATACTATTTTTATACATTTTTTACATATAGAAGGGTATAATATAAATGGGTTATTTATAGATTGAATAGAAAAGGGTTATGTTTTATTCAAGAAAATATCATAGATAAGGATATTTATAAATAGACCTTGAACACATGTGATGTAAAGAATATATATATATAGTAACTTCTCTGAGGCTGATTGATTGGAGTAGTATGCTACTACCATATTGATATTCCCACCAAGGAAAAAGGTGGATACAAGGATAAGTGACCCTCCCTCACTATTAAAGATTCCAAAGGGGATGCAACCAATCGACCCCCCAATGATTTGGAGCAGGTGTAGAGAGCTTGTCCTACCGTTTTATCCCTCACATAGGTACATCAAGTGAAGAATTGAAGATTGAAGCACTTTCAAAAACTCAAATACCTTTAAGCTTAAAGCAAGGTAAAACATGGGATTTGCACAACACTGCAAGGTATATATAGATCATTATAGATGCCATATTCATTATTGAAATACAGGTGCAAGTACTACAAGGTGCCCATAGGTCCTACCCAGCTTCCTACAGGGTTTGATAGCCATTAGACAAGCCTACCATTTTTCTCTTACAGGTGAAAATATGGTACTTATAGGTTAAAACTAGGTGTAGGCATGGACAATTCAATCTCAGAGATTGAATTGCAAAATTTTCTATCCTAAACCTCTTATGACATTCTATAGCTCATCTTAAATTGAGCATTGTTGTTTTGATTTGAATAAAAAAAATTAGGAATTGCACTTTTTTAGCTTAAGTTATAGCCAATTTTCTCATAGGGGTTACTGTAGGACTGCACTACTATGGAAGGTCATAAGGAAAGGAGTAGACCCAAAATGAGTATGCACAATAAATCAAAGATTCCATACTGGATAATACACCTCAAGAGGGCTCTAAAGAGCTTCAAATATAAGGTGAAATCAGTGCACTCAATAATACCATGTGTGAACATGAGAATAGACATGCTCAAAGGCATATGGAGCTGTTATCTAGAGTGGAGAAGATGGTATTGTCTACTAATCAAAGAAATTCTTCTATTGAAAAGTTGGTGGGTTCCACTACCAAAATGAAGGCTTGAATTGACAAAGTAGTAGAATCTAATGCTCAAATAATGGCTCAGACAATAAGCCACGACCCAACATGCATAAGAAAGGAGTTGAAAGAATATATTCAGGAACTATCTCTACTTGATCAGTAGAACTGTTAATAAAGGCCATACTGCATGAGGTCATCAAATAGAGTACAGAACCCATTGTACGACACCGTTCTATGGAAATTCAAAAAGTAATTAAACCATGATAATTAATTGATCATGGATGCTAGGTCAAAACCTCAACTATAGTCTCTTGGTGTAATGAATACATACATAAGAAAGGAGCTGATTGCACCCCTTTGGGATCTTTAATAGTGAGGGAGGGTCACCTCTCTTTTGTCTTACTATCTCCCCTTGCATCTACCTTTTTCCTTGGTGGAAATATAAACATGGCAGTGGCACACTACTCTAATCAATCAGCCTTGAGGAAGTTGCTATATGTATATTCTCTACATCTCGTGCGTTCAAGGTCTATTTATAAATATCCTTATCTATGAAATTTTCTTGAATAAAACATAAACCTTTTCTATTCAATCTGTAGATAACCCCTTTATATTACACCCTTCTATATATAAAAAATATATAAAAATAGTATTTTAAAAATTACCTTATTTTGAACCCATGTGATGCACACATATATTCATGAGTAACTTACTCGAGCAATGAACATAATATGTATTACTGAAAATTTCATTCAGCTCTTTTCATGACATACAAGAGAATTGAAGTTTGGCTAAATGAATGGAAAGAGGGTCTTACTAAGCAGTGACTCAGTGTTGACTTGTCCTTTTACAATGGATTATGATATATTTTGCCATGACTAAACAATCATCCGTCAACAAATCAATGGATTGGAGTAAGTAAACACTGACTTGATCCAACATGCATCAAGTAAACATTGCAATACTACATGAATGGGCTCATTTAAGCAATGATTGGTTGAGATTTGATGAAAATTATACAATTTTCAAATCTCTCAATCAATTGGATAAAGCTCAAGCAATTGGATGAATGAGAGAGATCAATGATTGAAGAGGAATATCTTTTATATGTTTCATGAATGCTTGATGAAGGCTCTGGTTATCTAATGTTGCTGAAATAATATTCAATCTTTGTGCATTTAATGCTTGGGAGCAATCTTGAAGCTTCAAATACTTAAGTTTGAAGTATTAAACATGTTTTCCCCTAATTTTGACTCTCCATAGAAGCTCTTGAGCTTCAATCCTTGGCCATTCTTACTCAATCCTTGCAATTTCTTTAAGAATCTTTAATGAAATGAATCCTCGGACTGAAATAATGAATAATATTCAAGAAATTGAAGAGAAATGGAAACTTGAGTTGAAGCTTTCATGTGCATGTTCATGACCTAGACCATTAGGATTTGAGGAAAGCTAAGAATGAAGAAATGAGTTTGAATGAGCGGCGTTATAGCCTGAAAGTTGCTAAAATTCCTTATTGAAGATGTAACCATTTGGATCAAGACATGCGGTTTGAATCAGTGAGGAGAAGTGCTGAAAAATAAACGCAAACACTACAAGAGAAATGCCCTATAGATGCGCACTGTACACGCGAAATAGTGGGCGCGTTTATCAGCGCGTCTATTGGCGCTAGTATTGGAGCCCCAAGAGGAACACCAAGGAAAAGGGGATTTTACTGCAAGAAAATCTATCTTGTAACATCAACAAGCTTTTATTTCATTCTTTTGATGATCAAAATAAAGAAAACAACAAATCTTGGCGCACCATCATAGTAGATTTCTCCCACGTATTTGATAGAATCAACCATAATCTTCAACATCTTCATAGAATTATTCAATAGAATGATGAACACAAATAATACACCATCTTTGAATGGAAATCAACCACATAGTATTCATCTTCAATGTCTTCATAGTTCTCTCTATCAATCTCTCATAGACAGTTATACTATTTTGATAAACTTGACTATCTCTGACTCTCTCTCTTTCTCTATATATATATCAATAATACATCATATCCTCACTACAATACTCTCATAATAACTCTCAATAATCCTTCTTAGGTCGTGGATGCACCTCCCAAGAGGTATATTTGATATGAAGAGTCACCAGAGCCACTATAGTGTCTCTTCACAGCTCACTACTATCACTGTCACTTCAATCTTCAACAGCTGCTTCTTTCACTTATTTTAGCTCTTTTGAACTTAAATTCATCCTTTCCAAAATTTATAAAACTTTCCCAAAGTCACACATACTTTCTACAAAACACTTACAGAAGGTCTACATAACAGTTACAGTACAGTACCAAAGCAGCTACAATACAGTTATAGAGCAGAGACAGAGACTTTATAGAAGCTCTACAGAGGGTTATAGAAGATCATCAGAACCTCATAACTCATACTCAAACCATTCCAAACTATCAAAAAATATTCAATAGGCTTTCAAAATACCTCAATCTTCATCAATCATCAATCCATGCTTCATATAAAAGAAAATCAAAACAAAATAGAAGCTATACAGAACCAATCAGAACATCAACAGAACCTCATAGAGCTTCATATCTCCACTGAGAATCATCATGAACTTCCAAAACATAATCAATATCATCCAAAACCTCTCAAAAACTTCCTTTAACAATGATACATCACCCTAAATCCATCAAAAATCAATCATTCAGACCTCAAAATCAACAAAAATCAGTCTTTTTCCACTCTCAACATATCCCCACACTTAAAAAGGAAGCATCCTCGCGACCTAAGGAAAAGAAGAATATAAGTTCACGAAAAAACTCAATTTTGATCTTCCGTCAGATCTTCAATAATCTTGCCGAACCATGATCCCAACTTATCACTTGTATCTGATAGAAAAATACTACTAAAGGAAAACTGTCGTTATTCATTAACTCATCTGATTAATCATTTAAAAGTCATAACAAATTTGTAAAGGATATGAGAGGTTCTCTTCAGCTTTGCACCATAGGCTTTCCATCCACCATCAATCGTTTGAAAAGAGCTCTCGAACAAATTATTCTCAATCAGCACGAACTCATCACATACAATTATTACAACGCACACACAAACACTAACACAACCATCTGAATGACACCTCCAAAAAGAGAGATATATCTATCATTAAGAATCATCCAAAATATATTGCAAAGGCATCAATGAAGGTGATCCCTTTTGAAGCCTTGGTGGTTTTGAAAACGATCCATGGAGAAGGACTCATTCACAAATGTCTTTGGAGGATTTTGAAAGAACTGCAATCAACACATCCTTTCTAGCAAAACAAGGTATCTACTAGGTAGACATAGGGCATGAAAATATAGGACATCCAACTATTGGGAGTCAATGTTCACATTGACATTCATACAAAGCTCTGGAATGGCCTTTTGATCATTATGGGAATGCCTATGCATATATTCTAGATACCAAGCAAAATGAGCTGTCAATCTCACTAAAGGATCTAGAGATTGTGAATATTCGTGAGCAAAATAAAGGTAGTTCTGGTATGCTTGACCTGGCAGTTGTCCAATCTCCTGGAATTATTAGCCAGTTTATCCAGGGTCCTGTAAGAGAATCAGTCGAGCTCCATCCTCTTCTTTTGGGAGTCTATTGATCAAACCCTTCGTATTTACTACCAACTAAGGGGGTTGAGAAATAGAAGTGGTAGGAGATGGAAGTGGAATAAGTAAAAGAGGATGAAGAGATGGGTAGGAAAAATCATAAAAGGAGGAATAAGATAAAGAAGGAGTGGCTAAAAGTTTAAGTGAATCAGTTAGGAAAGGTGTTAATTGATAAACATGAAAAGTAGAAGGTATATGGATAGATGGTGAAGGGCATGGTGGAGAAGGGGAAAATACTCTATCTTCGATAAAAGAGCAATAGGTAAATATGGGAATTTGAGGAAAAGATTGAGGTTGGAAAAGAAGAGGTAAGATTGCTGTTGAATTGGTTTGATAAAGGGAAAGATATGTATCATAGAGATGAGCCATTTGTTGATAGTACAATAGGCTACGAACAGAGGGACCTAACACAGATCTTCTCTCATAGGCATAAAAAAAGGTTGAATCAAATGGATAGTTTTTGGAAAGGTAAGCTAAGAGATCCACCCTCAGTTGGTTAGTGCTCTATACATAGGTAGAAGCTGTATTCTGACGTTGATTCAGGACCACATAATCAATCATTGAGTGCCAGGAATTATTAGGGCAAGTAGCCACTTTTGAGGAGTAACACTCGAACATGTCATCTATCCGCAACTCTAAATAGTTGACATACAAAATAGCTTACAAAACCACATCCCCCACATACCATGCCATATCTACTTCATCTGAAATCAAATGATCACCTCATAGATACATGTAAGACACCAACATGGTATCCGTCGTCATAGAATCTTCAAACACCATATGGACCCCTTCTGTTAGTAACTCAAGAGACCAAGCCCCACTCCAACCATCCTTTGGAAGAGGAAGATCCATCATTGAAAGCTTCATATAAAAGGCCAACTTCTGCAATTGATAGTGGACAAAGAAAGAATGATCCGGAGGAACATACTCCTGAAAGTGCTCAAATGTTGACCAAAAAAAATCCATCCTGGACTGCAATCTTTCCACTTTATCTTGGAACAATGGACACAAGGTGGCCTATCTCTGGAGAGCTGCCAAGTCCTGCTTAGAGAGAGAAGGAATCAGAGAAACATTGGGGCTTGGAGGAACAGACCATGACTGTGCCAGTTGGTCTTGCAAACAACTGCTTACTTTGGGAAGCTTGTGTTGCCACTATGTCATGAGCAGTCTGTAAGGCTAAGAGTTTTGCATCTAAAAGAGTCTGAAACTCTTAAGCTTCTTTGGACATCCTCTCTTTCTCCTTTGAGACTTTAGTGACCTCTGACTAAGCTTCTGTTAATTGAATCTTCAAAGAAGATATTTCTTCTCTTTGAGTCTCAATCATTTGGGTCTGTTGCTCCATCTGCTTAAACAGATCTACAAGTGTGTCTTTAGTAGAGGCTAACTCTGATGTTGCCTTATGCAACTGGTCTTTGGACTACATTAGTTCTTCATAAAAAGAAGCATACAACTGTTGAGCACAGGCTATCACTGAAAGTTCAATCGAACTCTAGATATCTTTACAAAGGAATGGAATGGCATCTCCCGACACTAGACTGTTCAGGGAAGGGACTGATATGTCCAAGGAACCCTCTCTATGTGCTCTAAACAAATTGTTATATGTGAGGTAAGCAGGGAGGTCATTGCCAAATGTAGTAGGAATTATGACTGAAGGAAGAACTGAAGGAGTTTTATCTACCACACGCTTCAAGCGCTTTCGCTAAATGACCAGTGGAGGAGGAGAATCAAGATCCTCTATATCAATAGGTTCTGACTCTTCTGAAGGCGGAGGGGGAGAAACTGGATCAGATGGAGGAGGTGGAAGCACACTCTTCTTTAGGCCTGAGTGTGTCAAGAAAGCATACAGGTAGGATTCATATGTAACATTGGTAACATTTTCTCAGGTTACTTTGACAAAATGTTGGTCCATCTTTGTAAGCAGGTAAGTACTCTAATCAATAGCCACCCTTTTAGCACCATCCTGAAAGCTCTAAAGAGTTCTTTTTTGGACAAGTAATGGGATGGTGTTTTGGCAGGCATAAATCTGTCTTGGAGAAACTGGCAGACTAACCTCCAAAGAGGATCAGTGATCATGGAAAAATATACTCATGAAGTATTTATCACTTTCTTGACATCCAGAATTTTCTTGGTTTACTTCTGTAACAGCTTGAAAATCTCATCATTGGAGAATAATTGTCTAACTATAACAAAGGGCTCTCCTTTGTAGGGAACAAGCAAAGCCTTCCCTAACCCTCGGGGTGTCAATATCATGGAAGCACCACGAACCAGGCCCAACTTCTTGCTGTATGATGCAAGGAACTCATCACACAGGTATGAATCATTTGGAATCAGTGGGAATGAAGTAGCCACGAAAGTCGCAAGTCTTGCTTTCGCTATAGGCTCAAAAGCCAGTAGGGAAGAATAATCCCTACTGACCAACGGGACATACTTGATAGGAGGAGGAGCATGAGGCGCCATTCAAATGGAAAACACACACACCACAATACAGGCAATCACAAAGAATGCCTGCAAAATAACCAAATGACTATAAAAAAGGAATCAATTAAAAGAAGGACACACATATACAGACGTAGCTAACCAATTTATCACCCCAAACGATCCACATCCTAGAAAAAATTTGGGATGACCTCTAGACATATGCAATCGAAAACTTCATGCTATGCAACAAACAGGCACCCAAAACCCGGTATCAGGCAAGAAAGAAAGAAAAAACTACAAACCCTTCCCGTAATCATAGCACATAGACAAACCATAATACCATAAAAATGTAAATAAAGACCGGACCATAACCTTGACCATCAATGTCAACTAAGAGGACTTTACGCGCCCATCCCACGAAGCATGTTTATTAAAAGGGAGAAAAAAGTGCAGTGAGGAAGAATTCTTTTAATGAAGGGTTCATTTTAAGAAATTATTAACAATTGTGGGTGACATTTTATTAGATTATAAACCTTAATAGGAAAACGACGATTCCCTCTTAAAATTTTAATTACAATTTATTAGGGTGAAACGGTGATTAAAGGAAACCCGGACCACGATTCCCAGACTGGATCTCTAAATGCAAATTCATTAATTAAAAATTAATAGTGATGTGGAGCGCTTTTTTGCCAGCGCGTGCTTTTTAATGACGGCCAGTTGATTTTTATTAAAAATTAAGGTGCCTCTTAGGTACACGTAGCGTGTACAAAGTAAACGACTGGTTGATTTTTAAATTTTTAAATTATGTGTTTAACGCGAATGCGTGTGAAAAAGGTGGGTGAAAAATAGTTTATTTTAGCAATTAATTGTGGTGAAGGGGTAATGAAAATAAATAAAGCTCATAAAATAAATACCTGATAGGGGTGTGTATGCAATGGACAGAAGGCATATGGAGTAGTCTCCCAAATGCAATGAATCTGGTTAGTCACGTTAAGTCTGGTAAATTAGGTTACTTAGGTTAAGTCTAGTGAATTAGGTTAGGCTAGTTGGTCAGGTTAACTAGGTTAGTCTAGTTGGGGAGGTTAGGTCTGGTTAAGTCTGGTTAGGCCTGGTTACTTAGGTTCAGTAAGTCTAACTAGGGTTAGGAGTCTAACTAAAGGTAAGTTAATCTAACTAGGGTTAGGGAGGCTAACTATGATTAGGTCAGACTAACTAGTAAGAAGTTAGGCTAACTAGGGGTTAGATTAATTAAATGTGGCTTAGTCAATCTAACTAAGGTTAGTTAATTTAACCAAGGGTGAGTCAGCTAACTAGGGTTAATATAGACTAACTAAGGGCGAGTTAGACTAATTAGGGTTAGGGGTCAATTAACTAGGGTTAATGGGGGACTAACTAGGGTTAGTTAGCTAAGGTTAGTTAACATAACTAATGGTTGGTTTAACCTAACTAATGTTAGTTTAACTAGTAACTAAGGTTAGGTTAGCTGTTACCAAGGTTAGGTTAGGTGGTTACCAGTGCGTGGGAGGAGGAGGAGGAGGAGGAGGACGAGGAAATGGTGATGGTGGACGGGGAGGAGAAGAAGGAGGGAGGAGGAGGGAGGAAGAAGGTGGAGGAGGAGGAGCGACGACGGCGCTCGCGGCGGGAGCAGGGCGGTGTCGGTGACGTCGGCGGTCCTCGGGCGGCGAACGGGAGGCTACGACGGCGATCCTCGGGAGGCGACGACGAGAGCAGGGTGCCCTATGACGTCACTGGGCGTTGGGGCGGCGGCAGGCTGGCAGGCCAGAGCAGCAAGGCGACAGATGGGGGAGGAGAAGAGGTAGGAGGGAGAAAGAAGAGAAAGGAGAAGGAGAAGAAAGAAGAGAAAGGGGTGAAGGAAGAGGAGGAAGAGGGAGAAGAGGAAGAAGAAGGGCAGGGAGAAGGAGGGGAGGAGGAAGAGGAAGGAGAGGAGAAGAAGGGGAAAATAAGGAAGGAGGAAGGGCTGGCAGGTGTGACATGTAAGGAGGTAGGTTTTTTCTTTTAATTCTTTTTAAAAATTAAATTAATTATGATATATATTGTTGTTAATAATTAAATTGTTATGTTGTGTGTGGTTTTTTTTTTCTGCTTTCTCTTTATTTGTCTCTTCTTTTTTTTCCTTTTGTGTTTTACTTTTTGTTTTCTCTTTTTTTGTTTTTTTTTTGTTTTTGTTGTTTGGATTAATTATTATTAGGATTATTTGTGTGTTTTGGTTTTCTTTTTGTTTGTGGGTCCTTGTTGTTTGTTTTCTTTATTCTTTTTTTTCCTTTTTCAAGGTGGGGTTTTTTTTGCTATGTTTGTTTTTTAATGAAAAAAGAAAAATAAAATAAAAAAATAAAAAATGGAGGGGCAAAAAACACACCCCCGTCCCGTGCGCATGCGTGGGCAGGGGTAAAAAAATTTGCAATGACGGGGTCAAACAGGACAGGGACAACGGTGTGCGTACCGCATACGCGGGGGCGTCCCGAGGCGCGTAAAACCAAGAACAGGCGCATTCACACTCGATACGAGAAACACGGTTACACGGTAAAAATGAATAAAAATTAATAAAATTCAAACCGTACGTCGGATTGAAAATTTGTAAAAATGAAAAATGTGTCCGAGACGAGGGGAAAATGATGGAAACATGCAACACCGGCTCCGGGGCATAATCAGGGTGTTCACATTGGAAAAATGCAAAAAAAAACCCGAAGACACATACAAATATTAATATCGGAAAATCCGCCCATCGAAATGAAGTGCGAAAAGAAGGAAAATTGGGCAGAATAAGGTATCCAACAACCCTATCATGATAAAACACAATTTCGATTGAGATAGGATGCGTTCACATGGAAAAAACCCAAAAAATGGGCCTGAAAATGGACTCGAAATCTAATACGGGAAGAACCGTGCACCGGAATAGAGGACCGAAAAAAGGAAAAATGTCCAAGAAAAAGGGATTCATAGGGTTGGTGCATCAAAACTCATTTTAGGGGAAATTAGGAGGGGTTCACGTGAAAAAAACATAAAAATGCATCCGAAAACATTCAGAAAAATTAATAACTAAAAATCCAGCAGTCAGAAGAGGGGGGAGGAAAAAAGAAAAAGTGGGAGAAAGGCTAAAAGAAAACGGTGTCAAGCTAAACTGGAATTCTGGTAAAAATAGGGCAGGTTCACATGAAAAAATATAAAAAATAAGCATAAAAAAGGCCCAAAAATTCGCAAAAATTAATAACGGATGAACTATGTATCAGAATGACATGGAATAAGAAGAAAAAATGTCAGAGAGAATGGGTAGGACAGGGCTGGTATATCAAATCAGGGTTTTGAAACATTAAAGACGCGTTCACACAGAAAACCGTCCATTTTACGGGAATTGCTTAAAAATTTAATAACTTGAGAACCGTTTGTCGGAACAGGGGCCGGTAAAAAGGAAAAATAGATAGTTCAAAGGGATGAATAGGATTGTAAGGTTGGATTGGGATTCTAGCGAATGTAGGGTACATTCGCATGGACAAATCACAAAACAAAAAATAAGGACAAACGGTCAAGAAACAACCCCATGGACAGGGTGAAATCGAACGGAAGAGTGGGGAAGGGGCCCTATCAAGGTAAAATGAAGTCAAGGCATAGATGCATGATCATAAGAGAGTATATACATGGGGGTATACAACATAAACGTACAGGGAAGCGTCCCCACACTTAAAACCTTAGTAGGAAGGGTAAACCAAACATCAAGAACCTAGTACCACACATCAAACCAACCACGAACGTCCTCACACTTTAAACCTTAGCATAAAGGGTAAACCAAACATCAAGAACCTGGTACCACACATCAAACCAACCACGAACGTCCCAACACTTAAAACCTTAGCAGGAAGGGTAAACCAAACATCAAGAACTTGGTACCACAGATCAAACCAACCACGAATGTCTCCACACTTAAAACATAACCGTCTTTGAGAAGCAAAAGGTGTAGGGTTAGAAAAACTTGGCCCATATTGCCGAGGAGGAATGTCGACTATCGAGGTTGCGTCTGGTATCATTGTCGGTTAGAAGAGGTATCCAAGTGTCTTCACAGCTCACGTCCTTCATCCTTCGTGGCAGGGACCATGTGGCAGCTCCCACGGAGGTAGCTGGTTGAAGGAATCACAAGAAATTCATAGATGACGAGGGATATTGCATTCAACTCATGATTACTCCAATGGAATGAAATAGCAGTCACTCGTTTCATTACTAACATCACTCGAGGAGATAATGATGAAACCCATAGCTCACACCCGGTTTAAGAATTGACAAGGGACTGGTGCAGAGGGAGTATGCCAGGGTGCACAATTGATGGTGCATTAGTGCAACCCGCCCATTTGGCATAGGTGCAAGTAGGAAGGCCAGGGAGCCTTGTAGTGCAGTGTACAAAACAGAATGACGTATTTTGTGCTCATGGCAGAAACCCATCCCGTGGGTGCATAGGGGAATAGAAACGTACCTGACTCCAGTTATCACAACGTCCCTCAATCCTCATCTCTCGATAATTGATTGAAGAAACATCAGTCACACTCAGTCCACCCTCTGTCTCATGCTTTGTTGATAGATACAGAGGGCAATCCATTCCTAAAACCCATTGATGTAATCCTCACAGTCACTTGTGCAGAGGTTGTATGCCTTGTGTGCAAGTGATGGTGAAAATGTGCATCCCACCCTGTGCCAGCATATAGTGCAAGAAGGAAGGCCATGGAGCCTTATGGTGCAGTGCACAGGAACAGATCGTGCTTTGTGCATTGAGAGGCCCATCCCATGCGTGCAACACTCCGTTCACACATCTCACCTCTCATTTGATTTGAAGGGAAAAACTAGTCACTCACCCCACCCTCAGTCTCATGCTCTGATAGATACAAAGGGCAACCCATACTCACTTCCCCATGCTGTTAGGATGAAAGCTCACATTACTCAATGGGTGATGAAGATCATGGCGGCTATTGTTGTCATGAGGATCTTGAAGACAAGGCGTACCCAAGGAGGCAGCCAACAAGTCTCGTACTTCATTGATTTGTAAGAAAGTTCATGTGTTAAAAAGGGTAGATGGACTGATATTGCAGAGAGCGCACCAAGGGAGGTGGCTTCAAATTACTTGTTGGAAAGGTTCTGCTGGTGATGAGTCAGCTATCCTGAACTTTGAGGTGTTACCACCTTTTCCACAGTCAGCTTCCCGCCCAAGGGTGTTTCCACCTTTTCTTAGAACGAGGCCTATTATGACTGGGAATTTCTTTTTTTTTCGGTGAAAAAGAGAATGGTAAAAATACCATATGTCAGAACCAACCACATCGCCATTGTTGATCAGATAAGAAGAAGGGTTGAGATGTTTCTACGAGGGATTAGCAGAACGAGATCGCCTCATGAGGAGAATCATAAGGGCTATCAAAAGCATGACAAGAAGGATAGTGCGACACCCAAAAGGAAAAGGATAGGTCGACTGTGATTGTCAAGATCCCAGGGTGGAAAGCACATCTTTAGGCGATAGCCATTGATCAGAAAAGGATCATCAGAGGCATCAACTGTCTATACCTGAACATGGCCGTTAGGATTGACAGCAAGTACCTTGTACGGGCCCATCCATCGTTGTTGAAGCTTGCCAGGAAACTTGCCAAATCTTGAATCATAGACTAGAACAAGATCACTTCTTTAAACTACTTGTGCTTGATGAAACTGTCATGATAGGTCTTGCGTCATGCTTGAGTGGTATCCATGCACTGTAGGGTCATCCACCGTATCTCATCCAAGCATTCCAAGTGCAAGAGGTGGCGTTGCAGTGACTTACTATCTCCCAAGCGTTCTTTAACTGCCACTCGCAAAGAGAGCAATCCCAGTTCAACAGGGAAGATGGCTTTGATACCATACACTAGCTGGAAAGGGGTCTGTCTTGTGCCTTATGGGAGGTTTTGTATGGCCAGAGGGCCTTTGTAAGTTGATCGTCCCAGTCGAGACGATGTGTGGCAATTGTTCTTGTTAGATTCGAGCAGAGAATGCGATTGGTGACTTCAACTTGGCCATTGGCTCTGCGGTAATAGGGAGTGGACTTGAGATGGCGGATCTTATACAGCCCTGTCAGCTCCTCCATGATTTTGTTAAGGAAATGAGTGCCTCTCTCACTCACCAGCTCAAGGGGACTGCCAAAACGGGTGATAATATTCTCGTACATGAACAAGGCTATGCTACTATCATCGTCCTACTTCAGGGCCTTGTAGAGATGACAAGCTCAACACATACAGACATTGATGATGGACCACTTGGTTAGATGGGTCCACATGTCTACACTTAGCACGTCGATGGTCATTATGACTCTCACATGGCTTCTAACTCATTACTTATTATATTCAAGTTATTACACCTATTTACAGCTGGCATAGTTATAGCACCTGCAGTCGACTAGTGTAGTCGGTTATGCATTGTTTGACTTAGTAGGCCACTTTTCTTTATGTTGTATCTTATCTATACTTTGTGTATATTGTAAAGTGTGTGGAAGAAGAAGAAGAAACCAGCAAGAAAACGTTTTGGCCTCCATCTCTCTTTTTGTCTCTTGAGTGAGCTTCTCCTTGTGTATTTCTGTGTGTGTCCGGCGCAGCATCTTGAGCAAGTCCCCCCACCACGCGATTTTTGACATGGTATCAGATCTGCACTACTGATTGAGGCTGGTTTTGAAGGCTAAAGCGAAGGAGAGCAGCCAAGGATTCGAGCAAGCAACCAACACGTAAGAAGCTCTTCCATTCTCTATTTCTTCTCTTGGACGATGCCTGTGGAGGCACCAGAAGCAAGGCAGAGCAAAAATCACAGATTATGATGAGATTTAGTGTGCGTAAAGAGGGTTTTGTAGACAAGCCTTTTAGGGCTTTGTTCGCTGCTATTTTGGCCATCCGAGGTCATTTCAGGCCCCGTTTTAGAGCCGCAAGGTTGTGGACAGCAATTCGAGATACCCTGCAATTTTGGTATTAGTTTTGTGATAATGGCAGAGAACAATGGAAACCTCATCATTGAGAAGCTTGACAAGAATAACTACCCTTCATGGAAGTTTCTTGTCACGAACTTCCTTATTGGAAAAGGCCTCTACGAGTTTGTGTCAGGTGAAGAAAAGGAGCCGGAGGTGAGTGATCCTTCAACTGCAGAAGAGACAAAGGCACGGAAGGAATGGAATGCAAAAGACAAAAATGTCATGTATTGGCTGTCTACAGTAATTGATAATAATATGCTGGGACATATTAGAAATGCAGAGAATTCATATGCAGCTTGGACCATACTTGAAAGTATGTTTTTCGTAAATACAAAGGCACGAAAGATTCAACTCAAACAAGAGTTGAATACATTGAAGAAAGGGAAGCCATCTATCAACGAGTATGCACTAAAGGTAAGGAGCATTGCAGATGCCTTGGCAGTGATTGATGCAATGCCTGATGATGATGATTTGGTGTCGTCTACCTTGGGTGGACTTAACAATGAAAAGGCTTGGAAGTCTTTTGTAACTTCCGTATATGTCAGAAAGCCATTTTCTGATTTCGATGAGTTGGTCTCCCTTATAATCACTGAAGAGATCAACGTGCAGAGTGAGACATCTGAAAGAAGTGGTGAACAGATCCAAGCTTTCTACTCTAGTTCAAGAAGGGGACGTGGCATGTTCTTTTCAAGAGGCCGTGGTACAAGACGTGGTAGTGACAACCAACAAAACAGATTGAATCAGCAAATTGGCGATATGCAGGTTTCAGGAGGTCGTGGTAACTTTAGAGGCAGGGGGAGCTTTAGAGGAAGAGGTGGATGGCAGAACAGAGGTTCTACCAACTCTAGTATTGTGTGTCACTATTGTGAAAAAATAGGTCATATTGCAGCCCAATGTTATGCTAGGAAAGATGATATTCGCAGTGGTAAGCTACAGCAAGAAAACTATGCATCATCTTCACGACAGAATGAAGAAAAAAATGAACGTCTATTTGTTATGCAACATATGTTGAATGTTGTTACAGAAAAGGGAACACATGATGATGTTTGGTATGTTGATTCAGGTGTATCCAATCATATGACCAGCCATGTGGAATGGTTTGGAGAGATGCAGGATTTGCAAAATGCAGGTTATGTGTAGATGGGTGATGATTCATGCCACCCAAATTCACACATTGGAAAAGTTCCCTTGTTCTTGCATGATGGTAAGAAAAAGAGTCTTTCAGATGTATTACATGTGCCATTTATTACAAAGAACTTGGTATCAGTCGGTCAGATGGTAGAGCAAGGGCTGCAAGTCAGATTTAATGCAAAGGGTTGCTTTGTAGAAGACTTCAATGACAAGTGCAGCTTGGTTGCAAAGGGAAATAGAGTTGGATGTATGTTTACTCTGGATGCTGGAATTCCTACTATGAATGCTCCTATGTATGCTAAAGGAAAATGTGTTGTTGCAGATATTGAAATTTGGCACAAACGCATTGGACATGCAAATGTACAAAGGCTGAAATTAATGCAGTCCAAAGGGTTGGTTACAGGTTTGCCTACATTTAGAGTTGCAAAATTTTATAAGGTATGTGAAGCATGTCAGTTTGGTAAGTAGGCAAGACAACCCTTTTCACATGATAGAGATGTAAGCAGAAATATCCTTGATTTTGTGCATACAGATATTTGGGGGCTAAGGGCTGAAATGATGAACGGGTTGCCTCTTACCCATCCAACCTCCAATCCTCACTAAGAGAACTAAAGAGGGGCACCACCTAGCCAAAGGGAGGATGGGCTAGGACATCCCTTTTCTCAAAGAGAATCAAGAGAACCAAGACACAAATTTACAAGAGAGAATATATGTACTAGACACCACATTGGAATATAAGAGAGAGAGATGAGAGGAGAGGGAGACAAGAGGAGAAGACGTAGAAGAAGCTTGCCATTATGCTACATAGAATGAGAAGATGAGAAGAGAGGGAGATAATAGGAGAAGAGGTAGAGGAAGCTTGCCATTATACTACATAATAAAAGAACTTACTCGTCGCTTACCTCAAAGAGAGAAGATCTTTGCACCCTGAAGACGATCCAGAAGCTCATCTATTCTAGGAATAGGGTACTTGTTCTTGACTGTTGATTGATTCAATCCTCGGTAATCAATACATAGTCAAACTGTCCCATCTTTCTTTTTCTGGAATAGTACTAGAGCTCCCCACGGTGAACTGCTAGGCCGGATATAGCCATGCTCTAGCAATTGCTTAAGTTGTTCCTTCAGCTCAATTGCTTCTGGTATGGACATTCTATAAGGCCTCTTTCCAATTGGCGCAGCTCTTGTCAATCTCATGATCCACTTCTCTTTGAGGCAGAAGCTCAGTCAACTCTTCAGGGAATACGTCCGCATATTCCTTTAGCCAAGAAGGTCCTTCATTAGACTCTTGTTTCTGATCTAACTTGTTAAGTTTGATCAAGTAAACAGGTAATCCTTTTCTGACTCCTTCTATGATCCGAGATACTTTGGCCAATTGAATTCTTGGCACTCCAGCCTCACCTTGAGTTGTGACTAATTCCCTTTCGGAGTTTCGAAAGGTAACTTGACCCTTCCCACAATGAATATGGAGGTCGTTAGGCTTAAGCCAATCCATTCTGAGTAGACACTCATGGATACCTAAATTCATGACTCTGAATTTGACTGAAGTCTTCATCCCTCCCAGAAAGAATTCCATCTTAGCAGTTTTCCTGGTACACGTAACCTCACGACCATTTGCCAATTCCACAAGCAAGATAGGTGCTTCTACTATGGCTATTCCTAATCTTTTTGCACATGATGGTGAGATAAAGGAATGAGTACTGCCACAATCAATTAAGGTCTTGAAAATTTTACGTTGATAGTCCGACGGTGTCTAAATCACCGAGAACTGGCGATTCAGCCCTTTCTTGTGTAGAGCGGCATGGACTGTCGCCCTTTCAAACTCTGCTTCCATGGTCGGATTTTCTTCTTCTTCTTCACACATTTGTCTATTGGAAACACAAGCGGTTCTTCCTCTTCCTCGGGTAGCGGCTCCTTGACCACGGCCTGTTCCTTCGAAAGGTGCTTGGCGATGTCCTCCACCAAGCTTGGGACATTGCCTCTTGAAGTGACCGGGTTCGTTGCAGTGGAAACAACGGAGGTTTCGGCCATTGCTTTGAGTAGGAACAAAGTTGTTGACGTTGTTAGTCCTTGCTTTCTTTCTTTGTCCCTGATTATGACCTTGAACTCTCTTTATCTGAGGTCTGAATGCTCCTCTGTTCGGGTCACTATAAGACCAAGTTTTGTTACCCCTTGGTCTAGCCTATACCTCCTGAATTATAGGCACCCCTCGAATGAGTGCGTCCTGAAGATCTGATGGACGCATAGATTCGAGATGGGTATTTGCTGGTGGATTTAAACCCGCACAAAATTTGGACACCTACTGTGTTATGTCCATCTATGGTGCATACTTAAGAAGTGAGACAAATTTAGAATAGTATGCATCAAGCGTGAGCCCCAGCTGTTTTGGCTCATAGAACTCATTCATTTTCTGCGTGCGATAAGCAGGTGGTAAATAACTTCCTTGCACGGCTTTCTTCAGCTTCTCCCAGGTAACGGATCCCTCTGCGATCCCTTGATCCTTGCACCATTGCTTCCACCAAAGCCTGGCTTTGCCGGTGAGCTTTAACTTGGTGAGCATAGCCTGATTGGCGGGTGCAGTACCGGCTGCTTCGAAGTAATCCTCCATGGATTCAATCCAAATTTCAGCATCCGCTTGGACGGACCTACCTCTCCGGTCAAACTCGGGTGGCTTAATCTGCTTGAGAATGAACTTCTTCTCCTGGATTAGAGCAGTACTTGATGTAGGAGGCGAATCATGAACCTATACCTGGGGTTGTGCCTGAATAAAGGTTTCTTAATGTTATTATATGATAATCGTTATTGATTTATATTACATCTTCAATTCTGCTATCACGTAAGCAATGCAGCTACTTAGCTTTTTATCAATTCTCATGCACAATTAGACATTGATAAAAATGAAATCTTATTCGTATTTATATGGGCATAGCCCTTTCGGAATACAACATTACTTGTGATGATAAGCCAACTGTTACATTTAGTTTGGGGAGAACAACGTTGTATTACATTTATCTACAGGAATTGTATAGTAGTATGGTTTTGGGTCATGAATTTTCATGAATCGGTAAATCATTGGAAGTTTAGGATATCCTTTCCGTTGGAATCCATTCTTCTCATGGCAGCCCAACACTTTAATCCTGTCGGCGGGGACTACACGGGTTACATCCTCATATACATATGAGTTCATCTCAACCCTCCGACCTCGAATATGTAAAGTTGAGTTTACGTGAGCTTCCACAAAAATGAACGGCTTCACGACTTTCAGGTCTTCCAACCACTTGATCCTCTTTAGGTTGGTTTGTAGGTAAGCAAACCGGTGGGCAACTATATAGTAGATTCCTGAGGCACCCCTCCATCTTCGTTCTATGTACAAGGGTGATGGATTATAGATTTTCTCCAGGATGTTCATCATCCCAACCCTTTGTCGATAATGCGGAGAATGCATTGCAGTCATAAACATGACTCAAATACCAAGAACTTGTTCCACGCTTCGTAATTCTGCAAGACAGCATTGAAGGTAAGGAAATGTTTGGAGAGCAACATTTGCTTTACTTTAACTTATTAAGATTTCATAAAAACAATTCCGTTGTTGGTCGCCTCTGATACTAGCTCTGATACCAACTATAATGTGCCCACTTGTATTCTCAGGACACGTCTTAGCAGTCCATCGGAAAGGATGTCTAGAAAACTCCTCCTGGCACTCCCATGGAATGTTATGGGGTTTGCGATCTAGGGCTTTCCGCATCTGCCATGTAGCAGAAGTATTCCGGCCATTCCCACTTAGGATCGACCTGAATTAGGGTTTTTCCTGATTGGTCATTTCCTAACAGCAACTAGTGTCAGACTCAAGAGAACTACTTTACACAGAAACGCCAGGTCGGAAGCTGATTCACGCTGCACTTGGTTCAAGGAGAATGGGAAACAAGAGGGATGCAAAGCTCAACCTCTCTGCCATAAGGCATAGTTCCATTCCGTTCCCCTAAAAAATGTAAATTGGGTTTAATCATAACTCTAGGTCAATGCTTTTGTTGTTCATGTTCTTTGACGATCTTCCTACTGTCCATCGTGATTTGAGAAAAATTCCCGGCCAACCGGGACCACCCATCCGTAGGACCAGACCTATGGCCCGTCCTCCGCACTTTCCTCGGGTTGTTTTAGTTATTTAATTACCTAACACATTAGTTGGACATGTAACAACCAACTACTTTAATTAACCCGTTAGGCAGTGGTTCCTTCACGTAATCTTATCACTTGACATAGAAAAACAATATCAGACAAGTTCCTTATTAACAGATTATCATATTTATCTTTGAAATACAAAGAGTCGAGCTTGTAGGCTTATCCACAATCAGCTTGAAGGCTATCCAGAAATCTATAGGGATCACTAATCCAAGTTTTCGCCTGTAGACTAGTATGCGGGCCTCGAGATCCAATCCCGAGTCACGTTAGCCTCTTGTGCAGGACCCGGAAGGCGAGGGATTTACAGCCAGAGCCCCCCATGGCACCCAAGCATCCTCCAAGTAGTGCTCAACGGAGAGACCTCTCGCGGTGGGTTCTGTCCACTTTCCCGGCGTAGTCAACAACCCCCTTGGTTAGGGTTAGGTAGGCAGTCGGGGGGGGGGGGTAACTGAAGCTGCCTCTCCCTTCATGCCTTCAACCTGAAGTATAAATATCCATTTATCTTTTAATTCATTGATCAAACAAAGCCAAACAGTGCTTAAAAACCTGTAGCAAGCACAAACATTTCCATTGATCGTTTTTGTTGGCAAACTGCTAAGGAATGAGTCCTTCCTTTCGAATGCATCAAGCACTCGATCCGGGGTGACTTGCAACTTGGCAAGATCCCCTATATCCTGGGTTAGATCGTACCCTATTAACCCAACTTGGTCAAACCTTAAGTACATTGGGTACTTCAGTTTATTGGCTGGTCTTTAGTTTCCAATCAATCTTCTTTACTCAGGAAAGATATTAAAGTATTCATCCTCTTGCATGATAACTTGCGTTAGGATCCGCTAACCTCATTGTGAGAATTTGGCCATTCTCTTGTGATCCAATCACAAGATCATATGATTCCGCACTTACTGTGCAAGTATCGCATCGAACTATGAGACGATGGAGTCACGAAACAATTTGTTTTGAGGTTACTAGGCTGACATCGTTAGACCTAGGGTTTCCAAGCTTCATCTTGTAAGATTCTTAGGAACAAACCCTAGCTCCCTTTACAATTACATTTCACTGTCCCTACATTTAGTGAATGTGGGCAAGTATTTAAGGTATAGGCGTTTCTTGGAATTTAACTTATTTTGAACGAGTACTCCGCGGCTTAGGTGTTTTAGGTTTTATGCCAATTTGGTTAACTCTAGAAGATAATTTCAAGATTATTTCCACATGATTTGTTGACTATGTGTAGATTGATTTTTCTAATCCTAACTTATCCGTTTGAGGTCAGGAGGCATAGGTTAGGTAAACTTCCCTTTTCTTTGCGAATAAAATTCATGCTAATTAAGCAACTTTTTTCTTTCTAATTTATGCAGTGGACAACAATAATTTGATAGAGTTTATGCATCCTAAAAAAAAAAATCGTTTCATGCTTTGCCCTTTCCATGATGATTCATTACGATATGGGTTAATAGTGCAGATGCAGTTTATACTTCTAGGCTTGACCGAATTATACTATTTTAATGGATAATAATCTAGTCTTATAATTCATTTCAATGCATAAGCTATTTGCTAGAAATGCGTTTATGCTTTCTTAATTCGCATGTCTCACTTAAACGTATTGATGACTAAGTTCCTTCGTCGTGAACAACTAGGACGAGAATATATTCTATTTCTAACAATTAAACTTGCATGATTCAATTACAACAATATCAAATAGAAATTAGGAAGGAAAACTTGGGTTTGGGGTGAGATATCCACATGGATGCTGGGAGAGGACCCTCCCACGGCTGCGACTTGGACTTTCTTAGGAGGCATCGCAATTACAGTCTTCTGGACGTGGAAGTAGCTTTACAACTCCTCTTTGGAATTCCACCGTCACTCTCTTCCGCAATAACTCACACCGTCCGTCGAAAGCAGTTTTAGAAGGCTTCCTCCTTGGAGTCGCGAATTCAAAAGGGGTGTTTCAGAATCTTTCACGATTAAGACTCATTAAGCCATGGGGAAGGCTTAATGGCCTTGTAATGACTCGTTCAAACGAGGAAAAAGGGGTGGAATCCCTTACGAGGGTTTTTGTGTGGGAAAGGGAGGTGTTAAAAGATCCTCAACACTTTCTTTCCTTTAGCGAGTGGGGGAAAAACAAGGCCCAAAGGTATTTTGCATAGGGCAAGGAAAGGGTTTAAATACGAGGGGGGGGGGGAAGGGTGATAAACCCAAAAGAAAGGGGGCTTATGAACTTTAAATAAGAGGGAGTTTCAAGCCCAAAAGGAAGGTCTTAAGGGTTAAAACATGGACACAGGGGGGAATGATTTCGAATCCAAAAGTAAGGGCTAAAGGAGAATTAAAAACAGTAAGGGGGGTTTCCAAAATGCTATGGAAAAGGGGCTTATAGGAGTTAAAACCGCGGGGAGGGGGGGGGGGGGGAAGGGTGTGGTTCCAAGGGAAAGGGGGACTTATGAGGGTTTTAAACATGGGGGTGTGAGAGGGAGGAATTAACACCCGAGGAAAGGGCGCTAAGAAGGCCCTTTAGAAGCTTCCCCCTAGGAAGCTTCTAAAGCTTCCACGTGGGAGGGGGGGTAACTAGCCGTCCGACAGTGACATCAGGTGGCAGCAGTGGCTCGATAGCCTCGTCCGGGCAAAGTGGCGACGAGGCGGCCCTCCCTCCTTCCTATTGCAAGGTGGCAGCGGCGTCGGCGTAACCTTATCTCTCTCATGTTGACAGCACGGTGTTGTGGTGGAACACCCTCCCTCCTTTCATCCCAATGGCAGCAGCCCCCCCTTGGTTTAAATAGGGGAGGGGAGGGGGATCCTCCCTCTCCTAACGTGTCGACGCACCATGGCAACTAGAAGCATCAAGCTCCACCAAGGAGCTTCATCATGCATTCCATTCCCCTCCCCTACCAGCACGACAGTCGGTTGGGGAGGGAAATAAAAAAAATTGCCATTATTTCTTTAAAAGAAATTATCCCCATAATTATCCTACCCTTAAGAGGGTTTCCTATGCGAATGCATATTTCCACTATGGAGCTGTTACACAAAGGAAGAAGCTTTGAAACATAAGGGAAGCATCTTAATGAACACTTGCATCAAGCATATCAACAATTTCAATCATTATTGTTGCTACATAAATATATGAGTACTAGAGACACAAAATCAAAATTGTATACTAGATGGTTTGAGATGCCAAATCAAACACAAAAAGGAAGGTCGTGTCACTGGGACTTAGTAGTCCATCACAATAGTTATCCCCTTCTTTTGAGTGGGGTTTAACATCTCCTTGTATGATGATACTATAATTTCACGATTCTTTCAAACTTCAAATCATTATTGTAATCCTAAGTGAGCTCAATGACTTTCTCTACTTCTCATGATCACTAGAGTATACCCACAACATATATACATACAAGCATACCCACAACTTAATTTTGGCGTCTATTTATGACATAGACTACTTTCAGATCTACATGAGTCCAAGTTGACTCAATATTTAGATACATTAATCCAAATGCCTTAAAGAAGTTCGTGTCCCTAGGACTTAATAGTCTGCCACAACAGTTATCCCTTTTGAGTATGGTTTAATATCTCCTCGTATGATGATAGTGTAATATGTATTGCTCACTTGAAAGTGCACACTACCATATATTCAGACTTCTAGTCACTTAGATATGCACAATGAAACTAAGGCCTAGACTACTTCAAGAGCTACATGAATACAAGTTATCTCAATACTTAGAGACACTGATCCAAACACAGAAAGAAAGGTTGTGTCCGTAGGCTTAGTAGTCTGTCACAATAGTTATCTCTTCTAAGTGTGGATAAACATCATATTGTATGATGATTGTTTAATATATCTTGTGCATTTAAAATTTCACACTAGCATACACATGGAAGTAAATTATATATCAATTTAAGTAAATTATCCACAATAGTTATCTTTTCTAAGTGTGGATATACATCATATTGTATGATGATTGTTTAATATATCTTGTGCATTTAAAATTTCACACTAGCATACACATGGAAGTAAATTATATATCAATTTAAGGCTTAGACTAGTTTTCATACTAGCTCACACTCAAGTGGCTACTAGGATTTCCCAAGATATTGCACTTCTAGATTCAATAGGAATAAAAAATTCAAGAAGCATTGTGATGTAGTCATTTAGTGTGATGTCTCATGAGGATCATATATCTCTTGAGGATGGCATGGAATCAATAAGAATAAATTATACCATTTCAACAAATGATAGGAGGTAATGCAAATTCGATTCCAAATGGCTCATAATGTTGAGTCAAATAAGTGGGTGGTACACCCATATTTCTCTAGGTCAAAAAGATGCATGAGTGTCTTACGAAATTCACTTTGCAACATGAAACATATGCAAATGTAGAATTGTAACTAAATTAACATGCATTGAAACAAGAAAATCAAAATGACAATAAAAACAAGTGCAATGAAATCTAGTTACACAAGATTATAGTTAAGTGGACAATTCACAACTTTGTCACAACAATCACAATGCCAACAATTGATATGAACTGGACCCCATAACAACTTGGCTAACACTGTGGGGTACATGTATAGGCATTTTTACTTGAAAGTTGGCACAAATCATGGCTTGTTCTACATAAATAACTATGAGAAATCTTGCTTGTGTAAAATAGTGAAGCCAAAAGAACCCAAAAAATATTGTACTCCATTGAATGGGACAAGTAATGTGAGAAAGTAGGCTTGCACTAATAATTGAATAATTTAATTGATTTCATGACTTTGACTTTTCTATGAATACTAATCAATCTATTCCCGTCAAATATAGGCGTCATTGTCATACCTTGTGCAAATCATCACAATGAAGCTCCCCTGTGCACAACCACAACCTCTTCTTACAGTGTAGACCAAAACACAAACCAAGGCGCAACTATGGTTGTCATTCCTTGATGTACGTTGTCTCTGGTCAAAACAGAAGTGTTTTTGTTGCCATACTCCTGGTGCCTGAATTCTTGCACACCAATCAACTACATAGTGGATTAAGCATGATAAAGGCTAGACAGTGCCTTGTAGTAGGTGAAAACAATTTGCGATATATTAACCATATTGCGACATGTTATTGCTTGCCATAGCTTGTATTATGTCTAATGCCGACTATATATATCTCAAGGAATTAGCCTGCCATAGCTTGTATTCTAGCAAATGTCAACTGTATAGATCTAAAGGCATCGGTGAAGGGAATCATCAGAAATAGGAGAGGCAAGACATTGTGGTAGGAGAGGCAAGACATTGTTGTAGGGAAACATTAGCAAGAGGGGAGGCATGACGCTATGGAAGGGTAGGCTTTTCAGAGTTGATCTCAAAGAGAATAGATGTAATGTTTTCTACAAGTGGCATCCATGGCTTTGATCCAAGGATGACCATAAGGGCCATCTAAAGGGGACTGCCTCTGAAGCAACAAGAAACATAATATAGCAAGGCAAAGAAATACTTTATTCAATGATGAAGGGCTTGCATCTACTACAATTGGAGTCAACATTACATTAGATATGAACTTTATTATAGCAGCTTAGTATATTATTCTCAAGATTATTCTAGCTCTTGATGTCAACGTAGTGCACCACCCAAGCAGCTCTGTTGTTGACGGAGAAGTCGATGTTGTTTGAACTTGAAATGTCTTGGTCATAGGCAGATCTGTTGTTGCAAATGCTTGTGTGCATGTGCGTGCGCATGCACACACACACACACTCTCTCTCTCTCTCTCTCTCTCTCTCTCTCTCTCTCTCGTGCACTTATCAGATGTGCTTTATCTTTCTTGTTTTTTTTCTTATTTCTCTCCTTCTTTCTCTCTTACTAATTTTGCGGCAAAACAAATGGGTTTCCTATTAGCTAACCCTAGATATCTTACCACTATATAAGAATAACAACATTAATTTTCCCTCCAATAATATCTATACTATAATATTCAAGAGCCACATTCAAGTGCATCTTGAAATCTTGTAGATCTTTTGGAGCTTTAGAAATATTAGTCAATTTTCTCATAGTGCAACAACACCACGTCTCAACAAAGAGGATATCCTAATTTTGTTGAAGCATTAGTGTTCTATGTGATGAACCTATAGAGAGCACTAGTAGAAAGATTAGTCAATTTTCTCATGGCACAAGAGCACTACCTCTCAATAGAGATCAAAGATATCCTAATGTTGCCAAAGCTACTAGTAGGACAAAGCTACACTTGTTGCACAAGAGTAGTGGGAGTGACAGAAATCCATGTAAGGGCTTGTTTTTATGTCGGAGAGCAATGTGCTCAAGCCATACATGACTCGGAGAGGCAATGTGGGCTTTAGTGAAGTGGATGATGAACTTGGGAATTGTTGGAGTGCACAAGCATGACCTTATAAACAAAGACATTCCCCAAAAGAGTTGCATTTTCTTGTCTTTTAATTAAGGAGTTAGACTATAGAGAAGGGATGATCAAGGCAAGACTTGTCCTTGCAAGATCAAGAAGGTAGTGAGCCATTTGCATGTGAGTTTTCCATTTGAAACTTCTATTGGTGTCACCTTTATCTTGGCCTTAAAAGCATTTTAGATGTAGAAGTAGTTCAAAAGGGTGGAGAGATTCATAGCCAAATTGCTGGACTGGATTTGTTAGAGACATAGATTAAAATTAGTAATGATCTTGGAGATATGTATGCTAAGTATGGTGTGTTTGCAAAAGCTCATGGAGTTTTGGATGAGCTTCCTATTTGTGATGTAGTTTCTTGGAATGTGTTAATTTCAACATATGTATATCATTGGCAAGGTAATGAAGCACTAATATGTTTTGATAAGATGCTATGTGAGGGCTATTCTAGGTTCCCCCTTTTTGGTCACCTTTATATGTGCCTTTAAAGCATGTTTTGAGATAGGAGCTGTTGACAAGGGTGAGTGTTTGGAAATGCTCTTATGGATATGATTTACCATCTTGAAAGCTAATAAGAACAATCTTCACAAAGACATGGAGATATGTGACTTGCTTGCATTAACTTCAAGATTGCATATTACTATCTCCAAATTTTCTCTCATCAATTGTACATAATGAGACATGCTATAATTTTTTCTTATCAATTGTACATAATGAGACATGCTATAATTTGCTCTTATCAATTGTACATAATGAGACCTATTATCATTAGGTTGGCAAGGGGAGGTGGTATAAACTTAGGGAAGTATTAGGAGACACTTGAGATATCTCTGGGGGGTGAATGTCTTGCCTAGGAAATTTATTGATATGATATCCACTCTCATTACTGTCAAATTCGTGTGTTGGAAATGACAAGCATGGCCTTTTTATGTGCTTGTAAAGGTTGGATAGACGATCATGTTTCCCATGATGGTTTCACATTACTTATCAATGCTTCCTTAGTCAAATACTAGTTTGCTCAAAATCACATGATCTTTTGGTTTCATGCTTTGGAAAATGGACTCTACTCATTCTAGCATCTTTGGGATTTCTCGGAATCATATCTATACACCCAAAAGAATGGGGGGGGGGGGGGGGGAGAATCAATTTTATATGTAGAGACTCACATGATAGAATTTTGATTATCTTTATTTGAAGCCAAGTTTTCTAAAGATTATTTTTGAAAGATGGGAGTCAAAGGTTAATAAAAAAATTGCCCTCATCGTCTTGCTAAATGCGTTAGTATCAGTGTCTCTACAAAATCGTCGCTATATGCATCGCTATTTGTGTCACAAATTTTGTCAATTTTGCGACGCACATAGTGACGTAAGTAGCAACGTATATTTCAATGCCAATAATGACACGTGTAGTTAAATTTGCGATGCTAATAGTGAGGGTTATAGTTTTTTTTTTTGTGGCACCCCTGCCACATATAGCACCATGTGCTGTATCTATATTCTACAAATGAATTACATGTTAGGTACACAATGGCCATCACGATGAGTGCAAAATATACTTGAACCCACAAGATTGATACATAGAATAAGTACAAGATCACTAATCAAAACTCATGGAATTATGGCAAGATAGAAAGGATGATAAATGAATAGTACATGGAAGATGTCCGCATAAATCGCAAGACCAAAAACGAAGAGAATGTGCACTCCACGAATCCAAGCACGAGTTATAGATCCTTGCCATCTGAAAGCTCATCCGAACGGAAAGGAGCATCAAACAGAATCTGCAAAATAAAAAATACACATTAGTCCACCATACATAATGCATTTTTAAAAAAAAGTAACTACGGATAAGAAAGATAATTGGCTTACTGGGCCGCCACGTGCATGCAGTCTATCGATCATTAGTGTAGTGAGACCGTGTTATTTTTGGCCTCAGAATAGTGACAGTTATAGATAAAGTTCAAAGTGACAGAAATGTTCATTAAAAAATTACCTTCGTCGTCCTGCTAAATGCGTTAGTATCAGTGTCTCTACAAAATTGTCGCTATATGCATCGCTATTTGTGTCACAATTTTTGTCAATTTTGCGACGCACATAGTGACACAAATAGCGACGTATATTTTGATGCCAATAATGATGCGCGTAGCTAAATTTGCACGATAATAGTGATGGTTATAGAATTTTTTTTTGTGGCACCCTTGCCACATATAGCACCATGTGTTGTTTTTATATTCTACAAATGAATTACATGTTGGGTACACAATGGCCATCAAGATGAGTCCAAAATATACTTGAACCCACAAGACTGATACATAGAATAAGTAGAAGATCACTAATGAAAACTCATGGAATTATGGCAAGATAGAAAGGATGACAAATGAATAGTACATGGAAGATGTCAGCATAAATCACAGGATCAAAAAGGAAGAGAATGTGCACTCCACGAATCCAAGCATGAGTTATAGAACCTTGCCATCTAAAAGCTCGTCTTGAGGCAAAGGAGCATCAAACGGAATCTGCAAAATAAAAAACTACACATTAGTCCACCATACATAATACAGTTTTTTAAAAAAGTAACTAGAGATAAGAAAGATGATTGGCTTACTGGGCCGCCACGTGCATGTAGTCTATTGATCAGTGCAGTGAGACCGTGTCTCCCTGCATATTGAGTCTCCAAGCCGGTGGGATCGCGGTGTCAGAGGGATTTTTGTCAAAAGGTCGAATCCACCGGGGATCAGAAGTAGAAGGAAGTAGAGATAAGAGATGGAAGAGAAGATAGAGAATACCCAAGTGGTAAACATGACAAAATCAAATCAAAATGAATTGAATCAATATGTATTGAAAGAACCTGAAATCTTCGCACTACTCAGAAGCAATCCCAAGCATTAGTTCTCCGGGAGCTCCTTCGTAGACCAAAAACGTGGATTAAAAAAAACAGCTCTTTCTTTGCTGTCCGAACCCAAATCTGATGGCTCCGTTGGCTTCGAAAGGGGGGTAAAACCCCAGGACCAAGGACACCTAGTCATGGATCTCCCAGATCACTCCTTCTTCTTCCTTTAGTTCAATCGGTAGTTTTGAGCATGTTTACAGAGATCGCAACGCATGCGATTTTGTCAATCTATCTATTTTATGAAAAATCTCCTAACTGGCTAAAAAAGTAACTAGCTTTTTGCATGCCATCCTAATCTAGAAGCTTTTTCTAACTTTTTTGGATTTTTACAATAAATAATATAAAAAAGGCTAAAAGTATCCAAAAATCTAGTATTTTTGGATAATCCATGCAACTCACACTAGTACTAATGGCTCAGATCACATTGACTCTCTTGATTAACAAGAAGTTGGATGATGATGCATTCCATACTTTTTCACACTCTGTCCTCATAACATCACGACAGTGGTTTGTGATGGAGTGCTACAAAGAAAATAGAATACAACTATTAGAAACACGATTGTTAGTACAAGTGATTTTACAAATAAGAAATCGAGAAAAAAAAACTTACAAAGTCCTCTAGATAAGTCTTGTGGCCACCACTCCCTAGATGATGCATATCCCCTACCTCCAAATTTTCCCTTGCTCCCTCCCACTCTCCTGTCGCAAATATCTTGGAGAATCTATAGTCTCCTCCTTGAGTGTCTGCCAATCATATGCGTCTAGCCACTCAGGCTTTGAGGTGCCACTCTTCAGTGCCTTATATGTATCCGATCGTCTATGTGATATGTAGCCATGCATACACTCCATCATCGGCCTAGTGGAAAACCTCTCTGTCACAGTAGGTACCGAAAACTCCACGTGCAAGGATGCCATGATATAGTCCTTGCTCCCCTCTGGTATGTTTTTCCAATGGTCCAAGATGTTGTACCGAAAAACTTGTTGGCATAACTCTCTCATGTGAGATATCACCCTCTCCCCTCATCGTTCATGATCGCATCTCCTGTCCTCTCACCTATGAGGTATCCATACCCCTCTTGGGTATGTCTAAGGTGTACCCTCTCCTACCTACGATCGTGCTCCTGGGCATAACCAGGAGATCCCTGTACATTTGGTGTGCCTATGAGGATAGTATCTCTTGGAGTAGCACCCATAGGGGTGCCAGTTGTGGATGGTTGATGAAGTCACTAGAGTAGATGTCCCTGCAGGTGTAACAAATCCTACAGATGACACGCTATTGCACAAGCGGTGATCGAGAGCAAGCCTCACTCACAACCTAATAACGAGACGTTAAGGAGTATTGGTTGGGGAAATTAGACTTTGTCGGATACACAACACAACACAAAAATTTAAATGATTTGACAAACACCACACAAACCACACACGAAAAACAAAACAATAAGCAATGCATCTTGTAGCTCAAACAACTAAAACCCAAATTCGGGTAGAGCATCACACAACCACAACACAACGAAAATACCAAAAAATAAAAAACAAACCAAGTGAAATATATTCTCGTACCTTAACAACCTTGAGCCAACACTCGGCGCTCCGACATCCAAAAGCTCTGACTTTCAAATTGGCATGAGAAGAGCTCACTAGCATGTGACCCTCCCCTCTCCTCTCTCACAAAATACAATTGTAATCAAGGGGTAAGGCCCCTAAGGCTCCACTCACCTCCCTTTATATAGTTTTCCATCTACACTCAACATTGAGTTTTAGGCTTTTTCTTTCGAAAAACCTTAAGTTTTTTATGTCTTTAGCTTTCTTAAGATGTTCAGAAGATCAAAATCTTAGAAAGAATTATAGCCTTTAAAGCTTTTTACTTCTTTGATATACAGCCTTCATTTGTCACAATCACATCACCATATTGTCAATATTTCCTTCCGCCACCTGCGGAGTTAATTGCCTGCGATGCCTACCATCTTGTTGGTCATCGAGTGTCAATGATTAAAAGTGTCTCTCAATCCATGATCAACATTGAGCCGATTTATTGCTTTAATAGTATTTGCTATCTTGCCCGTCAACTCTGCATCATGTATGCTGATCTCTGTCCACAGCCCAATTAATCAAGCCACCCTACCAACAAAACTGTAGAATATGCCACCACCTACTGCACTTGCACTTTTTGGTGTACCATAACTTAGTCTTCGGCCCTCATTTTCAAACTAATCTATTGACAACTACCTGACAAGTCCTCCTAAAGCTCCTCCAAATTCTGTAGCTACTACCATGTTATATCTCCAGTAGTCGATGGGGAGCCATACTCATTAAATAATTGCATAATGTCACAAAAAATTTTAACAGGAACTCGAATTTGGAGAACATTATGCTCACGAGAAAATACTTTTCTTGCACTTTTCGCAAAGTTTTTCAATTTCACTATAATCAAGAATAAATTGTCGTCTTATAGGATGCTTCTAACCATGGGGCTTCAATAAGTGCTCAATTACCTTCTTGGAGAAATTGTTCACAGAAATCTCTCTATCCAAAAGCTACCTTCTACCACTAAGCCCTCACATTAGTCAACGTTGCATGTGTCATCGATTAAGTCTCTCCATTGGCATTCTTCAGCTCGTAGGTAACTCAGTCATCCTTAAAACGGTAACCGCTATGCAATCTCTATTCCATCAACCATAATATGCCTTACTCCCTCTGAAATAATAGTCTGAGCCCCTCTTATATAATATTTTTGACATCCCATATATTAATATCCTTTTGTTTTCCAACAAAGAAAACTCAAGTTGGTATATTTGATATTATTCATGTAGAGCTTCATTAACATCCTATCCATAAGCCATATGCCGTTTCTTCAATATCCTCAATCAAGAGCCAACCACTTCTAAAGTAACCTTGTGCTATCAACATGGACCCCAAAAAACTCTGATATCATGTTATAGTATGTTGATGTCTTCTCAATCATCCCCCCAACTCATATCTTCCTGTCTCATCTTAAATTGGAAAAAACTCCTCCAAGATCTAAAGTTTTGACTCTCATGAACTCCCTCTCTTGATACTTCTCTTCGTATGTACCTGTTTTTTAATGAAATGTTTCCTATAGCAAGAATATGCTTTTAAATAAAACTTCATGCTCACTCATACATGATTTGAAAAAATATGCAAAGTCGGATCATGGTATGCAACCAATCAATCCATGTTTCACACAAAATAATGAATGCACTTGAAGAAATTGTGCCTAGCCTATCTAGATGTGATCATGCATCATGCATAATGCAAACACAAGTTCCTTGATTATTTAAATCCTTATCCTCACCTCTCAACGCTCTTCAAAAAAATATAATGTACTCCACTCCTCCTGCCCATAATCTCACCAACACTCTAGAAAAGATGGCCCTCAAGATATTGACCAAATAAGGATAGCCCATCTCACAATTGGCGGCATCCTTCACGACCCTCTAACTCTCCCAACCACCTTACACTTTCAACCAGAGGTCCTAACTTGAACATCCCAAATGGTGCGTGTAAGAAACAATGTGTGCTCAATGACAGGTGCTCTCTCATGTGCACATGCATCTAAGATTTACTGCATATAGCTACAGTGGGCCTCATGTCGTGCAAGTACTCAATGATGGTGTGAAATATGCTTCATCCCAACCGATGTCATGGAAGTATTTGAATAATTCAGGAGACGACCCTCAAGTGCAGTGCATCAACAAGTGCAACGTGAAGTGCTTTTGAACCTATAATCCGTGTGATGTGCAAGAGTCTCAACAGGAAAACATACCACGTTCCACAATTTTTGACAACTACTATCAAACTCCACCTTCAACTTGTCCAAAAAAATACCAAGCTCGACCAAGGCAATCAAGTTTCACACTCAACAAATCAAACAAAATGACAGAAACAAATCCTAAGCTAGACAAACACAAGAAATTCAATTACACGTAAACAACTAAGCTAGCAAAAATAAAACCGGTAGATGTCCCCACATGTGTGAAAAATCCTATAGGTGACATAACTCCAACAGAACAACGAGAGACAGAGACACAATGTCGGTACGTCAACAACAACCACCTGAGCTATGCTCTCTCGACATGCATAAGAGCGAGGAGTAGCACCTCTATCCAGAGCTGCCACTGCATCCACATCTCTGTAGCATCCCCCAAAACCACTCCCTCCGTTCGACCCAAGTTTGGAGCATCCACCTCATCTACTAGAAACCGAAGCATTAGAGTGCACCGAAGTAGATCTAATAGAACGGCTAGATGTTGTCCAAGACAGCTCCTGGTCTGCTATATCTATGAATCAAGCCATCTTATCTGGAGACATACGTGTAAAGATCTCTTGTAGCTCCTTGTCGCTCATCCCTAGACTCATCATGTGGATCCAAATATCCAGCATCGAGGTTGTCAGAAGTTTGGATAGAAAATTACATGTTTAAAGTCACTACAAGAGAGATTTAACGTTCGTGACATATACCATGTTATAATAAAATTTTAAAAAACGTGAGTTTATGCACATGTTCACAAAGGGCTAGCAATACAAACGTGTTGCGCAAATTCGTCCATCTTTTTTTGAAATCTATTTAAAGAAATCCAGATGGACCTCGTTGAACTATTGCCCTCAATGTGGCTCTATATGCATGAATCCGTAGATATTTGTTGGACTCCATCTGTGGATCTATTTTGTGCATGCCACATTGTCAATCTCGCCATGCCACACATACGAAACATGTGATGTATACACGAGGGATAAGTGAAAAGTTTCTAAAAAAATTTTGAGGGATGGTTTGTCATTGCAAGTCCTGTCACACAGCATCAAGAGACTCAAGCATTGTATTTGAACGTCATAAGATATAATAATTTAGTAACCTAAAAAGAAATCATAAAACACCTTGAAAAAGCACAAAATTTTTTTAATGATGGTTCAGATAAGAAATCAACGAAGCGTACGTAGAAGGTACCTGAACAACTCGGTCACACTCACATCGCTCCACCCATATTTTGCTTGCACACTTAGGAGTGCAAGCAGTGTCTTCAGGTGAGGTACTCGACACACATTATATAATGGTATGGATGCTTCCTCTCTAAGCGGATCATATGTCTTGATATCCATCGGCATCAATGTATTGATCATTGCCTCCATCTTAGGCTCCAAGATTGTAGGAAAGTATGGAAGGCTGCCTATCTTCTCTGTTATTGATGGTATAGATTGGGTAGTGCCTTCCAAGTAGTGGATTGGCTCACGTACTCCAACCATCTCACGCCCACAACCTCTTCCAATTGGTCGCAAATGTTACACTCGTCCTTGGCATGAGACCTCACCTCCTTGCAATAAATTTTACGACCACATCCAATGTTCTTGTATATGATATTCAATTAGTTTGCAAATGCAATGCATGAATGATATACACTTTTCTTACCATTTGCTCAAAATCTGAGATTGCTTGATCAATGATCTCTGATGATTGAAACTCATCGAAGCGTGGTATGTGTTCTATAGACAATCAACATTTTTGTCTAATTACCAGCTTACATTGAGAGAAAGGACATGGGGCATGCTCATAAAGATATGCCTCGCAATCTTGAACATTGCGGACTTCATCATTTTCCATTTAGTCTACCTTACAATAAACAATTTGTTTTTGTTATTATTCCTTTTTTCTTTCTTAAATTGTTTAAGAAGGGATTTCTTATCTTGTAACTCAACAAAATTAACATATGTAAAGTCTCCACCCACCACGAACAGCAGACCTACAGTATGTAAAATCTAATATGCTATGCATGGGGACGAGGGACTAGCTACCCTATGTGGGAGTGTTCCCCATCCTGTGGTATTGCACCAATCTCACCACGTTTTTTTCTTTATGTGTAACTTGATATACAGAGCATAGGAGGAGTAGCACAAAGCATGTCAATAAAACCATCCGTTCACCCCCAAGTCCAATATCTCTTTCACTTTATTGGGCCCGGAGACACAAGTCTTTCGCAGCTTCTTGAAGCATCAAACACACCTAACGTACACCCTTAATAATATATATACATATATATATATATCTCTCTCTACTACTACTACTACTACTACCACCACCACCACCACCACCACCACTACTACTACTCGCCTTCGTGAAGTGTCAAACACACCCAAGGTACACCTTTAACAAAACCTCTCTCTCTCTCTCTCTACTACTACCAGTACTACTACTACTACTCACCTTCTCGAAGCGTCGAACACATACTACTAATACTAGTACTCACCTTCTCGAAGCGTAAAACATACCCAAGGTACACCTTTAACAAAACCTCTCTCTACTACTACTACCACTACTACTACTAGTACTCGCCTTCCTGAAGCGTCGAATATCTACTACTACTACTAATGCTCACCAATCCGAAGCATGGAATACACCAAAGAGCCACCTTTAACAAAACTTCTCTCTCTTTCTCTACTACTACTCCTGTAATATATTAAATAAATAAAAGGGAATTTTTTTTTTCACCTTCATGGCAATGCATGTGCTATGCCATGACGCCGTGAGAGCTACGGGGATCGATATGGAATAGAGGGAAGGGGGGGCCAGCAAGCTCCTCGCTGGAGCTTGCTCAGGGCCCTCTCCATGCCTACTGACAGGCAAGGGGGGGAGGATTCCCTCCCCTCCCGTATATAAAGAGGACAGGGCCGTAGTGGTGGAGAAGGAGGGAGGATACTAAGCTGCTGCCGTCAACGTGCGCTGAGGAGGGAGGATACTAAGCTGCTGCTGTCAACGTGCGCTGAGAAGAGGAGGGAGAATACTAAGTTGCTGCCGTTGACATGTGCTGAGAAGAGGAGGAGGCCTCGTGTCATTGCCGAAGGTCGTAGAGGGTCTGTCGAGCCACCGCCACTGCTGCCGCCCTCGTAGCTGACGGACGACTGGCTAACCCCCCTCCCCCCCACGTCAACGAAGCTTCTCTAGGAAGCTTCCTAAGGGGGGGACTAATCAAGCCCCCATTCACCCCTCATATCTCCTTCCTTTGAATTTTCATTTCCCCCTTTCCCGGGTTTTTAAACCCCAAGCCCCCTTTCACCCCCCCTTATATCCCTTTTATTGGGCCTCTTGGTGGGTGCTAGAGTGGTGGGGGGTGGTATTGGAGGTGGTTTTATTGCAACTAGAGGTCAATGGAGTCCAAAGGGGCCATTGTGGAATGTTGTGGTAGATGAGCTTCTCCAGGTAAATGGCATTGAGCTAGATTTTCTATTGTAGCTGGTCCCGTCATTTGAAAGTGATTCGAGTGAGGTGGGCTTAGACTCCTAGTTTGAGTTTGAGCCAAGAGACTTGGAACTAAGGATGGCATGGATCCAATGCCAGTGGTTGAGAGAGAGGGCCTTGGATTGAGCCAAGGTGGGGGCCTAGAGTAGTTGGGTGATGCTAGCCAACTTCATGATGGCAGAGATTTAGGTGGAGATGTTTTTATAGAGCACATCATCCAGATGAGGATCGTTGTCTCCCCTATCCTGGCATGGGTCATTGGGATTGGGGATTTACCTTTTACCCCAAGCCAAAGTTCTCTAAGGGTTCATGTGGTTGCAAAACCACACTCACCCATAAACTTTTTGCCAAGTATAGACCCTATAGGACCTTCTTAGGCTTTGTAAATCCTTTCCTCTCCAAAGAATCTAGGAATCTAAAGGTCCTATCATTCCTTCTTGTGATCAACCGTTTTAACGACACCTTGCCTTGAAAGAGAGATGGCGGAATTCCAGAAGAAAGAGTAAAATCTACCTTCACATTCGAACTACGATGCCGCCTAAGAAAGTCCAAGGAGTAGCTGTGGGAGGTTCATCTCCCGATATCCATGTGGATATCTCACCCCAAAACCAGGTTTTTCTTCTTGGCTTTAATTCGGTTTTAAGTCAATCATGCAAAGAGAAATTGTTAGGGATAGGATATATTTGTCCGAGTTATTTGTAATGAAGGAGTTTAGCTTATTTGAATGAATGATAATGTATAGAACATAGTTTCCTTCGAATAGCATCATGCATTATAAATTACGAGCAAGATTATCTATTTACTATAGTAATATATTTCAGTTAAATCTTGAAGGTATAGAAATTGTATCTTGCACCATTAGTCCTATTCCTTTTTGCAACGAATCATTGTAAATGATTAAATTCATGAAAGATTCTTTTCGTTGCTCAAATTACTAGGAAGTCATCATTGCTAATTGCACATCTTAGCAAGGGAAATGATTGATAATTGGCATGAGTTCATCTGCGAGGAAAAAAGGAAGATTAAATTGAATTGTACCAACTGAAAAATCAATTGTCACAAGGATAACAAAACCGTGATGAGGTGATCAATATTACCTTCCAAAAGATAACCAAACCAATCTAAACTTAGAAATACCATGCCCGCAAAAATATGCCTTGGAAATGATTTAAAGACCAAAGAAACATTCATACCTTAAGCACTTGACTACTTTCCTTATTGTAGGGTCAATAAATTCGTAAAGATAAAGAACTAGGGTTGTCCCTGAGGTTCTTAAAAAGAAACCCTAGGTTCGACATACGTCAGCTTAAAGAAACCTAAACGGATCATTTCAACGTAGGACATGCGCAGCAAGTTTGAAGTCATGTAGTCTTGTGACTGGTTCACAAGATGAAAGGGTAAATAACCTCAACAAGGATGGTAGGTCCTTACACAAGTTATCTTGCAAAAGGACGTATTCGTGAATATCCTTCTAAATAAGGAAAGTTATAAACCCAAAACTAAAGTATCTAATGAACTTTAGGGTTGACCAAGTTAGGTTAATAAGGTACGCCCTAATACGGACTATAAAGGATCTCGCCAAGTTACAAGACACCTTGGGAACGAGTGCTGATACACTCAAAAGGAAAGAATAATTCCTTAGCAGTTTGCTAAACAACACTCTTGTTTACTGGAAATGTTTGTGTTTGCTAGAGATTTTAGAGCACTATTTGAATTATGAATTACAAATTAAATGAATACCTATACTTCAGGTTAAAGGCCTGAAGGGAGAGGTAGTTTTAGTTACCCCCGATTGCCTGCCGAACCCTAACGAAGGGGGTTGTTGACCATGCCGGGAACCTAGACCGAACCCGCCGCGAGAGGTCTCTCCATTGAGCTCTACTTGGAGCAGGAGGACGCTTGGGTGCTAGGGGGGGCTCTGGCCATAAATCCCTCGCCTTTCGGATCCTGCACAAGAGGCTAACGTGACTCGGGATTGGATCTCGAGGCCCGCATACTAGTCTACGGGCAGAAGCTTGGAGTAGTGATCTCTGTGGGTTACTGGATAGCCTTCGGGCAGATTATGGACCAGCCTATGGGCGGAACTCCTTGTATTTCAAAGATAAAAATGATGATATGTTAATAAAGAACTTGTTTGATATTATTTTTCTATGTCACGTTGTCGTAGAGTTCACGCAAAGGCTGCTGAACATGGGGTTCAAGGTACAGCAATGAAAGAGACTATCAAGAAGAAAATTGAATTGTTGAAGCCAAAGTACACTATATTTCTTGTCAAGTGAGTTACAGGAAACTCATGTATTGAAAAATCTGAAGTTTCTCTTAGTCAGCATTGCATCTAGGTGGAAGTATCTCTTAAATTGTTTACATTCAGATGTATGATGACATTTACATTGAACAGAATAATAGGCATTAACTAATAATCCAATCAAGCATGTCCTTTAGTGCAGAGAACCTTCTGTTGTTCCACACATCTGATTTCATATGCTTTCAGAGATTTCTATCAAATTTGGATCACATCAGCAGGTACATTCTATAACCAGATCAGCAGAAGCTTTCAGCAATCCAACTCCTGTTTTTGAGTATCAAGGGTTCTCAACTGGGATTGTGTATGCATAAGAATAGCCATTCTCTGTTTTCCAGCATGACCTCTATAATCAAAGATGGTATGAGTTTATCATCAGCAATCTGCTTTATAAACTGTTTTATTGTCTATGATTCATGTTTCTAAGAGTTAAACACCTTGATGATACCCATAGCCACTGTTTGCTTCATATCACGGTCAGCAAAACGTCCAAGCAGAGGATATTTAGCAAAGATCTCTACAGTCATTGGCTTGGTAGGAATCATTTTCACAAACTCAGTATTTCTGCCTCTTATCACAGATAGTAAAACGTCCAAGCGGAGAAAATTCAGCATTGGTAGGAATCAGAATAAAGTTTGTGGCCTCTTTCCAAGGCCTTTAAGCTGCTAGAAGCCTTCAGCATTGAAGTATACGTGACATCGGCTGGGGGGGGTTCTCCGTCCGACCTCATCTGCTCAAAACAGTCCAGTGCTTCCTCGCCAAGCTCATGGTCAGCATATCCTGCAATCATAGCATTCCAAGAAACACCATCCCAGACCTGCAGTCTCCGGAAATTGCACTGAGCATCTGGGAGGCAACCACGGTTGCTGTACATGTCTACCAAAGTGTTGCCAATGAAAGGGTCACCTTCCAGGCCCTTCTTGACAATGACAGCGTGTATGGCGTGTCCTGTTTCGAAATTGACAAGCGCAGAACGGCCTTTGAGGAGGGAGACGAAGGTGTAACTGTTCGTCTGGACATGTTCCTGCTGTATTCGATGGCAGAGGTGGAAAGCGAGGTGCAGATCGCCAGATTGTGCGAAACTAGAGATGAGGAAATCCGAGATACGAAAGCTGTGGCGGTCCTTTGATGAATTCTCGCTGGGAAGGTGAGGTGTTTGGGGGCGGCAAGGTGCAAGCTAATGGAGGAGATCCTGAGCCGTAGGGAAGAGGAGGAATCGGGCGAGAACGGAATTGCAGAGAACACGCTTACAACAATCAACAATTAGTATCTCAATTCCCCCATAGGCATCCTACAGGCGGTCTGTTCAATTCAGTTCTGTCCTCCCCCCTCTGAGCCTTCCCATCGATTCCACTCCTCGTCTTCTTAGATTCCATGTTTAGTTGCCCTGTACGTTTTTACAAAAACTCTATCACAAAAGCATATCCCTCCTCTTTACTCTTGCGTCCTTTGCTCACTTCAGAACAATAGCTTTTAAAAGCCAGCATTTCTCCCCCCTCGCCCCCCCCCCCCCCCCGCACACAACTCTGGCCCATTCTGGATTTTAGCCAGTTGATGCCTCCAAAACATGTCACAGTGTCTGTTGATCGCATCCTATACATAGAAGCCCCCGGCAGTAGTCTTGACGAAAAAAAACCCAAAAAAAAAACTGATTTCCCCCCAAAATAATCAAAATCTACCCTTTTCTTTTTTTAACACTCCTGTCTATTTTTCCTCCCAAATCCTTGTTTCTCCTTCTTCCACGACTTTCTCTCTTTTTCCAACAGCATCCCCTCAATTAGATTCCCTTTTCTCTTCTTTTAGCTAAGCGGAAAAGAAAAACTTCTCTTTGACAAGAATAACTCTCATTTCTTTACACCCATAAAAGATCTATGCACCCACTTTAATTTTGACCTTAAGGACTAACGTAGGGTATCTTTGGAGTCATGAATTGCCCCCCCCCCCCACCTCCCCCTCGTTAACAGTCAGCTTTACGATGATCTGCACACAAACTTCGATTTCAGCCTTGAGGATTGGGTGGCGAAATGCTCCCTCGGTGCTTCACTAGTGCTGTCAATAGCCCCATTGAAGGATTCCTTTACTCGCTTAAGCAGCTTTTGAGAGACTTTCTTCAACTCTATTTCATTAGATGATCGGCTTCCACAAAGCTTCCTTTGTTTCCACAATTCCCTGCACTTTTCTAAGAGATCATCATTGAAATTATCAGCTTGCTAATGTCCTTTGGCATCAGTTTTCCATATTTTTCTAACACACACACATCATGCATCCAAACAAAATCATACACATGCACTAAGGGAATATATACATTGGATGCGGATTATCGAAATGCATCACAGAAACAATGAATCACACGCAGAAAATAACACAAATGCACAACAAAAGAAATGGAGGTGTATACGACTCGGATGCGCAGCAGCACGACAACGTGATAAGATTACGTGAAGAAACCAGTGTTTAACGGATTAATTAAAGAAGCTGGTTGTTACATGTCAAACTAATGTGTTAGATAATTACATAACTAAAACAAACTGAGGAAAGTGCAGAGGATGGGCCATAGGTCCGTCCCGCGGTTGGGTGGTCCCGGTTAGCCGGGAACTTTTCTCAAAGAACAGCAGGATGAACGTCAAAGAAAACGAATAACGGAAGCGATGACCTAGAGTTAGGACTTAACCGATTTACGTTGTTTTAGGGGAACGGAATGGGACTATGCCTTATGGCAGAGAGGTTGAGCTTTGCATTCCTCTCGTTTCCCATTCTCCTTGAACCAAGTGCAGCGTGAATCCGCTTCAGACCTGGAGTCTCTACATAAAGTAGTTTGCTTGGGTCCGACGCTAGTTGCTGTTAGGTAATGACCAATCAAGAAAACCCTAATTCCGATCGATCCTAAGTGGGAACGGCCAGGATACTTCCGCTACGTGGCAGATGCAGGAAGACCTAGATAGCAAGTCCCGTATCATTCAATGGGAGTGCTGGGCTGAGCTTTCTAGACATCCTTTCCGATGGACTGCTAAGACGTGTCCTCGATGATATTAGTGGGCACGTTACAGTTGGTATCAGAGCCGACCAATAACGAAATTGTTTTTATGAGATCTCAATAAAATGAAGTAAATAAATTGTTGTTGTCCAAACATTTTCTTACCTTCAATGCTGTCTTGCAGAATTATGAAGCGTGGAAAAAGTTTTTGGTATTTCAAGTCATGTTTATGACTGCAATGCATTCTCCGCTTTATAGACAAAGAATTGTGATGATGAACATCCTAGAGCAGATTTATAATCCATCGTCTCTATATATAGAACGAAGATGGACGGGGTCTTCTAGAATCTACTCTATAGCCGCCCACCGGTTTGCTTATCTACAGACCAACCTAAAGAGGATCAAGTGGTTGGAAGACTCGAAAGTCGTGAAGCTATTCGTCTTTGTGGAAGCTCACGTAAATTCGACTTTACATATCCAGGGTCGGAGGGTTGAGATGAACTCATATGTATATGAGGAAGTAACCCGTGTAATCCCAGCCGACAGGATTAAAGTGTTGGGCCGCCATGAGAAGCATGGATTCCAACGGAAAGCGTATCCTGAACTTACACTGAATTATCGATTCCTAAAGATCCATGACCCAAAACCCTACTATTACACAGTTCCAGTAGACAAATGCAATACAACGTGTTCTCCCCAAACTGAATGTAACGATTGGCTTATCATTACATGAAACGTTGTATTCAAAAAGGCTATGCCCATGTAAATACAAATAAAGACTTCTTTTTATCAATATCTGGTTGTGCATAAGAGTTGTTAAAAAGTTAAGTAGCTACATTGTTTACAAGATGGCTGAACTAAAAATGAAAGATAAGCTAACGTCGATTATCATATAATAACATTAAGAAAACCTTTATCTAGGCACAACCCCAAGTACAGGTTCCAAATTCACCTCCTACATCAAGTACTGATGTGATCCAGGAGAAAAAGTTCATTCTCAAGCAGATAAAGCCACCCGAGTTTGACGGGAGAGGCAGATTCGTCCAGGATGATGCTAAAATTTGGATTGAATCCATGGAGGATTACTTTGAAGCAGCTGGTACTGCACCTACCAATCAAGCTATGCTCGCCAAGTTAAAGCTCACCGGCGAAGCTAGACTCTAGTGGAAGCAATGGTGTAGGGATCAAGGGATTTCATAGGGATCCGTTACCTGGGAGAAGATGAAGAAAGCCGTGCAGGAAAGATACTTACCACCTGTATATCGCACGTAGAAAATGAATGAGTTCTACGAGCTAAAACAGCTAGGACTCACTGTTGACGCATACTACTCTAAATTCGTCTCACTTTTAAAGTATGCGCCACAGATGAACATGACGCAGCAGGTTTCCAAATTTTGTGCGGGCTTAAATCCACCAGTAAATACCCGTCTTGAATCTATGCATCCATCAGATCTTCAGGATGCACTCATTCGAGCGGCGCCTATAATTTAAGAGGTGCAATCTAGACCAAGGGGTAGCAAAACTTGGTCTTATAGTGACCCGAACAGAGGAGCATTCAGACCTCAAATGAAGAGAGTTCAAGGTCATAATCAGGGACAAAGAAAGAAAGCAAGGACAAATAACGTCAACAACTTTGTTCGTACTCAAAGTAATGGTCAAAACCTCCGTTGTTTCCACTGCAACGAACCCGGTCACTTCAAGAGGCAATGTCCCAAGCTCAACGGAGGACATCGCCAAACGCCTTTCCAAGGAGCAAGCTGCGGTCAAGGAGCCGCCACCCGTGGAAGAGGAAGAATTTCCTACATTGCCAATAGGCAAAGATGCGAAGAAGAAGAAGAGGAAGATCCGACTATGGAAGAAAAATTCGAAAGAGCGACAGTCCATGCCACTTTACACAAGAAAGGGCCAAATCGCTAGTTCTCGGTGATTCAGACACCGTCGGACTATCAAGGTAAAGGTTTCAAAACCTTGATTGATTGTGGCAGTACACATTACTTTATCTCACTAGCATGTGCAAAAAGATTAGGAATAGCCACAGTAGAAGCATCTACCCTGCTTGTGGAATTGGCAAATGGTCATGAGGTAACTTGTACCAGGAAAACTGCTAAGGTTGGATTCTTTCTGGGAGGAAAGAAGACTTTGTAGTCAAATTCAGAATCATGAATTTAGGTATCCATGAGTGTTTACTCGGGATGGATTGGCTTAAGCCCAACGACGCCCACATTCACTGTGGAAAGGGTCAAGTTTCCTTTCGAAACTCTGAAAGGGAATTTGTCACAACTCAAGGTGAGGCAGGAGTGCCAAGAATCCAATTGGCCAAAGTATCTCAGATCATAAAAGGAGTCAGAAAAGGATTACCCGTTTACCTGATCAAACTCAACAAGTTAGATCAAAAGCAAGAGTCTCATGAAGGACCTTCTTGGCTAAAGGAATATGCTAACGTATTCCCTGAAGAATTGACTGAACTTCCTCCTCAAAGAGAAGTAGATCATGAGATTAGGTTAGTACCTGGATCTGCACCAATTCCAAAGAGACCTTATAGAATGTCCATACCAGGAGCAATTGAGTTGAAGGAACAACTCAAGCAACTGTTAGATCAGGGTTACATCCGGCCTAGCAATTCACCGTGGGGAGCTCCAGTACTATTCCAGAAAAAGAAAGATGGGACACTTCGACTATGTATTGATTACCGAGGGTTGAATCAATCAACAGTTAAGAACAAGTATCCTATTCCTAGAATAGATGAGCTTCTTGATCGGCTTCAGGGTGCAAAGATCTTCTCTAAGATTGATCTCAGGTCAGGTTACTATCAGATAAGGATCAAGGAAGATGATATTCCAAAGATGGCCTTCAATACAAGATATGGGCACTTTGAGTTCCTAGTTATGTCATTCAGGCTTACAAATGCACCTGCCACCTTCAATAGATTAATGCAGGATATTTTTAGGCCATATCTTGATGATTTCATGCTTGTCTTCTTCGATGACACTTTAGTCTATTCTAAACAGGAAGAAGATCATGAACCTCAACTTCGGATTGTCCTTGAGACAATGAGGTCACATAAGGTGTATGCAAAAATGAAGAAGTGTGCATTCTTCAAGAGTCAGATTGAATATCTGGGATTCATAGTATCATCAGAACGAATATCAGTAGACCAGAGATGTGCTTGAATGGCCAACACCAGTATCTGTCAAAGAAATACGCAGCTTTCTTGGATTGACAGGATGGTATAGGGTCTTCATCAAAAACTATGCTTTGATTGCAACACCTCTGACGGATTTACTAAAGAAGCAGACTTCCATTACATGGTCAACTTCTGAAAAAAATAGCTTCGACAGATTGAAGCAAAGTTTGGTATCAGCACGTATTCTAAAACTTCCTGACCTCAATAAGGAGTTCTAGGTAGTAACTGATGCTAGCATTCTTGCCTTGGGGTGTGTACTTATACAGGAAGGTCATCCAGTGGCATACTCTTCAAGGAAATTGAAGAGTCATGAAAAGAATTATGCCACGCAGGATCTGGAATTACTAGCTGTCATACATGCTCTAAAGCTTTGGAGACACTACCTGCTGGGTAACAAGTTTACTCTAGTAACCGACCATAAGAGCCTCAAATGGATCTTTACCCAGAACGAGCTCAACATGAGGCAACATCGGTGGATTGAAGTGTTGGAGGAATATGACTTTGAAATCAAGTACCGACCAGGGAAAGAGAATGTAGTTGCCGATGCACTTAGTCGTAAGGCATTCCTAAATTCCCTAATCTTGCAGAATCCATCAGCGGGCAGATCTCTGGCTACAAAAGTATCTATGCCAAACAATCCAATACTTAAATTAGCTAGAGAGGAAGCATGCCATGATTTGGCCTACCAAACAATGCTAAAGGAAATATCTACCAATGAGCAGAATCAAAAGTTGCAAGCTAAGTATCAGGAATTTTCCATTGATAATGGACTTGTCTACTACAGAACAAGGCTGTGTATACCAGTAAGCCAGTCACTTAAGCAGAAGATATTATGGGAAGCTCATGATTCCCCTTTCGCAGGACATTCTGGCTATGCTAAGACTCTTAATGCAGCTAGGAAGAGCTACCATTGGGAGAGGCTCAAAGGTGACGTTCTCAAATATATCACTGAGTGTTTGTCTTGCCAACGTATCAAAGCCGAACATGTCATGATGCCAGGGAAACTGCAACCGCTTGACATTCCCCAAATGAAATGGGAATTCATCAGTATGGATTTTGTTGTGGGCTTACCCCAAGTCCAAGGAGGATACAATTCCATTATGGTTGTGGTTGACATGCTTACCAAGGTTGCACACTTGATTCCAGTAAAGACAAACTATAAAGCCTCCGACATTGCAAGATTGTTTATCAACGAGATATTCAAGCTACATGGTTTACCCAGAAGAATCATCAGTGATCGAGATTCTGTTTTCACATCACACTTCTGGAGAGCTATCTTTGAAGCTATTGGGACTCAACTCTGTTTTAGCACCGCCTATCATCCCCAAACGGATGGCCAAACAGAACGAGTAAATCAAGTCATCGAGGATATACTTATGGCATACTGCTCTCGAGAACCCAAGAGGTGGATTCAATACTTGCCTTTGGTAGAGTTTGCCTACAATGCTTCTTACCAACAAAGCATTCAGGTGACCCCTTTCCAGGCATTATATGGTCATGATTGTCGAAGTCCTCTAAACTTTTTTGATCCAACCCTAAGGGTTGAAGCGTCAAGACAAATGTTGGAAGACATGGATGATCAAATAAAAGTCAATAAGACAAGACATACAAGCGGCCAAGGATAGACAAAAGGCATACGCAGATTTGAAGCGTAAAGAAAGAGTCTTCGAAGAAGGAGACATGGTCTTCATTCGTGTATGCCCTAAAAAGAGTTCCCTATCCCTAGGAGAGTGCAAGAAGCTAAGTCCAAGGTATTGTGGGCCGTACAAAATCCTCAAATGCCTAGGACCCAATGCTTATAGATTGCAACTCCCTGAGAACCTAAAGGTTCACAATGTATTCCATATAAGCCTATTAAAAAAATATGTACCCAACCCTAACCATGTACTTGATGACCAACAAATTGTAATGCCTAGTCAAGGAGTCCTTGAACTAAGGCCAAATGGGATCTTAGATGTTAGGCAGAGATAGTTAAGATCCAGAACCTTGAGAGAATATATCGTCTAGTGGAAAGATTATCCCAAGGAGGATGCCACTTGGGTAGATGAAGGCACTCTCAACCATCAATATCCCCAGTTTATCTTGAGATGATGACATCTCGATTCTTCTAAGGGGGAGAGAATGTAATATATTAAATAAATAAAAGGGAAAAGAAAATTTCGCCTTCATGGCGGCGCATGTGCTGTGCCGTGACGCCGTGAGAGCTACGGGGATCGATATGGAATAGAGGGGAGGGGGGGGCAGCAAGCTCCTCACTGGAGCTTGCTCAGGGCCCTCTCCATGCTTACTGACAGGAAAGGGGGGAGGATTCCCTCCCCTCTCCTATATAAAGAGGAGAGGGCTGTAGTTGTGGAGAAGGAGGGAGGATACTAAGCTGCTGCCGTCAACGTGCGCTGAGAAGGAGGGAGGATACTAAGCTGCTGCCGTCAACGTGCACTGAGAAGAGGAGGGAGGATACTAAGCTGCTGCCGTTGACGTGCTCTGAGAAGAGGAGGAGGCCTTGTGTCACTGCCAAAGGCCGTAGAGGGTCTGTCGAGCCACCGCCACTGCTGTCGCCCTCGTAGCCGACGGACGGCTAGCTACCCCCCCACGTCAGCGAAAGATTCTCTAGGAAGCTTCCTAATGGCAGGACTAATCAAGCCCCCATTCACCCCTCATATCCCCTTCCTTTGAATTTTTGTTTCCCCCTTTCCCGGGTTTTTAAACCCCAAGCCCCCTTTCACCCCCCCTTATATGCCTTTTAATCTTTTTTACCCCCCTCACAACTCTTTTTTACACAACCCCCTAAGTATTTTTTAATTATCTCCGTGTCCCCATTACTTCTTCCTTTTTTCCCCGTGGATCCCAAATCCAAACCATCATCATGGGCCCGAATGTTGTCCCATGAGGTAGAAATAGCCCGTGAGGAAGAGTAAAAGAGGGAAAGTAGAGGGAGTGAAAAGAAGGAGTGGGGTAAAAGAGGAAGAGTAGGGAAAAGATAAAGAAAAGAAGGAGTGGAGTGAAGGAGGAAGAGTGGGGAAAAGATAAAAGATAAGGAAGGGAAGTAGAAGATAAGGAAGGGAAGTAAAAGATAAGGAAGGGAAGTAGAGAGGAGTGAAGGAGAAAGGAGTAGTGTGAAAGAAGTACAGGGTGAGGAAAAGATAAAGAAGAGTACGAAAGGAGTAAAAGAGGAAGAGTAGAGAAGGAATAGAGGGAGGTAGAAGGGTAAAAAGGGAGGAAAACAAAAGAGGAGTGAAGGAGGAGGAGTAGGGAAGGAGAAGGAAAAAGTAGAGGAGGTGCAAGGAAAGAGAATAATTTCCTTCTATACCTTTTACCCTAAGCCAAAGTTCTCCAAGGGTTCATGTGGTTGCAAAACCACACTCACCCATAAACTTTTTGCCAAGTATAGACCCTATAGGACCTTCTTAGGCTTTGTAAATCTTTTTCTCTCCGAAGAATCTAGGAATCTAAAGGTCCTATCATTCCTTCTCATGATCAACCGTTTTAACGACACCTTGCCTCGAAAGAGAGACGGCGGAATTCCAGAAGAAAGAGTAAAATCTACCTTCACATTCGAACTACGATGCCGCCTAAGAAAGTCCAAGGAGTAGCTGCGGGAGGTTCATCTCCCGGTATCCATGTGGATATCTCACCCCAAAACCAGGTTTTTCTTCTTGGCTTTAATTCGGTTTTAAGTCAATCATGCAAAGAGAAATTGTTAGGGATAGGATATATTTGTCCGAGTTATTTGTAATGAAGGAGTTTGGCTTATTTGAATGAATGATAATGTATAGACTATAGTTTCCTTCGAATAGCATCATGCATTATAAATTACGAGCAAGATTATCTATTTACTATAGTAGTATATTTCAGTTAAATCCTGAAGGTATAGAAATTGTATCTTGCACCATTAGTCCTATTCCTTTTTGCAACGAATCATTGTAAATCATTAAATTCATGAAAGATTCTTTTCGGTGCTCAAATTACTAGGAAGTCATCATTGTTAATTGCACATCTTAGCAAGGAAAATGATTGATAATTGGCATGAGTTCATCTGTAAGGAAAAAAGGAAGATTAAATTGAATTGTACTGACTGAAAAATCAATTGTCACAAGGATAACAAAACCGTGATGAGGTGATCAATATTACCTTCCAAAAGATAATCAAACCAATCTAAACTTAGAAATACCATGCCCGCAAAAATATGCCTTGGAAATGATTTAAAGTCCAAAGAAACATTCATACCTTAAGCACTTGACTACTTTCCTTATTGTAGGGTCAATAAATTCGTAAAGATAAAGAACTAGGGTTGTCCCTGAGGTTCTTAAAAAGAAACCCTAGGTTCGACATATGTCAGCTTAAAGAAACCTAAACGGATTATTTCAACGTAGGACATGTGCAGCAAGTTTGAAGTCATGTAGTCTTGTGACTGGTTCACAAGACGAAAGGGTAAATAATTGTAACGTGTCCCCTAGTATCGTCCAGGACACGTCTTAGCAGTCCATCGGAAAGGATGTCTAGAAAGCTCCGCCCAGCACTCCCATGGAATGTTACGGGTTTTGCGATCTAGTTCTTCCCGCGCCTGCCACGTAGCGGAAGTATCCTGGCTGTTCCCACTTAGGATTGACCGGAATTAGGGTTTTCCTAATGGGTCATTAGCTAACAACAACTAGCGTCAGACCCGAGCGAACTACTTCACGCAGAAACGCCAGGTCCGAAGCGGATTCACGCTGCACTTGGTTCAAGGAGAATGGGAAACGAGAGGGATGCAAAGCTCGACCTCTCTGCCATAAGGCATAGTCCCATTCTCTTCCCCTAAAACAGCGTAAAATCGGGTAAGACGTAACTCTAGGTCATCGTTCTCGTTATTCTTTTTGATGATGATGATCATTCCGCTGTTCTTCGAGATTTTTGAGAAAAGTTCCCGGCTAACCGGGACCACCCAACCGTAGGACGGACCCATGGCCCATCCTCCACACTTTCCTCATTTTGTTTTAGTTATGTAATTATCTAACACATTAATTTGACATATAACGACCAGCTTCTTTAATTAACCTTGTTAAGCATTAGTTCCTTCACGTAATCTTATCACGTGACATAGAAAAACAACATCAAGCAAGTTCTTTTAACATTTCATCATTTTATCTTTGAAATACAAGGATTTCCGCCCGTAGGCTTGTCCATAATCTGCCCGAAGGCTATCCAGTAATCCGCCAGGGATCACTAATCCAAGCTTCTGCCCGTAGACTAGTATGCGGGCCTCGAGATCCAATCTCGAGTCACGTGAGCCTCTTGTGCAGGACCCGAAAGGCAAGGGATTTACGACCAGACCCCCCCTGGCACCCAAGCGTTCTCCTGCTCCAAGTAGAGCTCAATGGAGAGACCTCTCGTGGCGGGTTCGGTCCACGTTCCCGGTGCGGTCAACAACCCCCTTGGTTAGGGTCATGCAGGTAGTCGGGGGTAACTGAAGCTGCCTCTCCCTTCAGGCCTTCAACCTGAAGCTTTAGATATATTTTTATCCTTTAGTTCCTTGAGCAAACAATGCAAACAGTGCTTTTTAAACTGTTACAAGCACAATCAATTCCAGTGGTCGTTTATTTGGCCAATTTCTAAGGAGTGAATCCTTCTCTCCGAATGCATCCAACATTCGATCCGGGATCAATTGTGACTTGGCAAGATCCCCAAGGGTTTGTTTGTTCACCCTATTGTCCTTGGGTTAGGGCTATACCCTGTTAACCCAACTTAACCAATATCTTAGGTTTTATTAACAGTAAATCCTGGCGACCATGTCGCTCCAATTTATTGATTGATCATTTGCTTCCAAGCGAATACCTAACTTCCCTTTACTTGGAAAATTTTCCCAAGAAAGGTGATATAACAGGATGACTACTCATCCTCTTGCAAGAACTTGCCAACCTCATTCCAAGCAAGGGCAAAACTCTCTTCTGAATAAACCACAAGTCTATGCGACGTTGCAACTTATTGCACAAGTGTTGCATCTATTCCATGGGATCATTTCACCCATTGAATGACATTTTTTTGGTCACGGAATTATCTCCAGACGAGAGGCAGGGTTTAGGGTGTCTTCTTACCCAACCCATTCCTAATTACACTAGGCCAACAAGGTCCTAGGAATTCCAACTTAACCGAGTTTCATCATTTGAACGAGTAATCTTTAGGGTAGAAACCTTAGATCGTTTTATGCATGAGCGTCCAATTGTGCTCTACATTCCGTGAATGTGGGTAGGACCTTTGGTTTAAAGGTTCGTCTTGGTAACAGGTGCGTGAAACTAGGTCAAGTCATTAATGTGCTAAACCCTAGCTAGCACTTGGGGTATATTGTATCGATTTAACCATCCTAAATGAGTCCTTTGTGGTTTAGGTGTTTTGGGTAAACCCATTTACTTGTCTTACGACAAGGACGAACCATTCCTAAAGATATTGTCTTGATCTAAGAGGGGAAAAACTAGTTGCATTACGTCATAACTCACGTAAGCACGCGATTCATTTCCTCTAGATTCACAATCCCTAACTACTCTTGTTAAGACCAAGCACCTGCTAAAATTCACATAACTTCCATTGATCCCTACTAGGACCTGGATTCACGATTCATGCTATTAAGTTTTTAGGGTTTTATGTTTAAAATGAACCGTGCAGCCTTTCCCTAACTACATTTTTGAAAGAAATATTCCTACACTGAATGAATGAAATTCTTACGTGCGATGAGTGTGCAACATGCAATCCTTTCCTAACTACACGTAGTTAAATGAGATTTATGCCAATTGAAGCTAGAGTTAACCTATTTAATGCAGCCCTTAGAATTATTCCCATGCTTTGCTATTTCCTATGGTTGATAACAACTTCTTTAATGAATCATTACCAAGAAGATTTATCTAAAAATGTGACATGCCATTTAATCTTTCCATGCCTAGTAAAAAGATGTACCTCAATAATTTCAACCTTGTAATGAGGCAACAGTTGACCTAGGCTCGTCACTTTTGAATGCACAAAAGGAAACTTATTGGTAAGGTCCTATAGACACCTTATGTTCTTTTCATTCATTCCATTGAACGTACCAATGACTAAATTTCATATTTTGAGCTAATCCTAGTAAATTGTCCAAATAGCCAATTCATTTTCCAATTGCATTTAACTTGACTAGGTGAATTCGAACATGCATGGGTGCTTCCTAATCCATGAACTTATCATGACTAATTCAAAACTTTTGTGTGGAATCTAAATAGATAAAACCTGGACTTGTGGACTCCGCGAAATATCCACGTAAATACTAGGAGAAGATCCTCCCGCTGGCGCGCCTTGTGACTTTTTAGGGCCATCGTAGGCATGATTTCGGCTTGTGGTTTGCCTTCGCGGTCCACCAATTTTACTCATCTTGGTATGCAGCCTTATGATCTTTGCCTTTACCCATCGTACATGGGAAATTCCTTCGCGGGACTTCAGATCAATGGTACTTGCGGAAAAAGGGGCTTTATGAGCTTCTTAGGAGGAAACCGGGGTGGTGGCTAGGAATGGATTTACGGATGGCTTGTGGGCTCTGAAGCCTATTTGCGAAAAGGCTCTTATGATGGGTCTCTCGGGAAGGGAGATTTATAAGCTTCTTCTTCTTCTCTTCAACATTCCGAGGCTAGGAATGGGCTGGTGGGTGATTGGTGGAAGGGGCTTATAGGTTTCTCCATCTTTTCTTAAAAAGCCTGGGCTAGGGGCTTGTGGGTGTTGCAATGGAAAAGGGTTTAAAAGAAACCCGGGGGGTTAAAATGGCCTTTACGGGGAATCCATGGGAAAGGCCTTAAAAATCGGGGCTAATATGGATTTGTGGTGGATCCAATAGGAAGGGGGCTTAAAGAAACCGAGTTTAATATGGACTTATGGGAGTTGCAATGGGAAGGGGGCTTATAGAAACCGAGTTTAATATGGACTTATGGGAGTTGCAATGGGAAGGGGGACTTACAAAAGCTCCCTTTGAAGCTTCTAAGAAGCTTCTAGGGAGTTTCTAGGCTACTGAACCCACATGGATGAGGACGAAGGCGATTCGTGGATGAGGAAAGAGCAGCGTCACCAGCAGCCAACCATGGCATAATGAGGGTGGAGCTGGCGGATTTGCGGGTAACGAGCCTCAGCGGGGGCTCTTCTGAAGCAGCAACTCCTTCCTCCTCACGATGCAATAGTCTCCATAGCTTGTCGCCTTCCTCCTCTCACCTCTCAAGCAGCCTGTCGCAGCATTTTTCCCTCCCCTTCAACATCTTAGAAGGTGTTTTTATAGTTTGGGGGGAGAGAGGACCTCCCCCCTACGTGGCCCCTCGCATGGCCTCTTCCCCTCCACCTCTTAAATTGCCATAATAGCCCATCCCCTTCCTTCAGCCACGCATCGGCTGGGGGAAGGTAAATATTTTTTTTTAAATTAAAAAATAAATTGCAACAATTTTATCCCAACATTATCCTCTTGACCACCTCCCAAGAGGGAGTTTACCTATGGTTATGCGGGTTTTTAAACCTCGGTCCCGTTTTGCCAGTGGAGAGGTCATGATTCCTCGGTCCCGATTGACCAATGTGGAGTACTCCTTTTCTCGCGTATGATCATAAATCAACTACCGGAAATGGAGATAATCTTTTCACGAATTTACGATTTGCGGGAGGTTGGTCTAGTAATATTTTAAACGGAAATATTACATTCTCTCCCCCTTGGAGGAATCGAGATGTCCTCATCTCGAGATGAACTGGGGATATTTATGGTTGAGAGTGCTTTCATCCACCCAAGTGGTATCCTCCTGGGGATAATCTTTCCACTGGACGAGGCATTCTCTCAAGGTTCTGGATCTCTGTTGTCTCTCCCTAACATCTAAGATCCTGTCAGGCCGTAGCTCAAGGAATCCTTGGCTAGGCATTACAATTTGTTGGTCATCAAGTACATGGCTAGGATTAGGTACATATTTCTTCAAGAGGCTGATATGGAATACATTATGAACCTTTAGGTTCTTAGGAAGTTCCATTCTATAAGCGTTAGGTCCTAGGCACTTGAGGATCTTGTATGACCCACAATACCTTGGACTTAGCTTCTTGCAATCTCCTAAGGATAGAGAACTCTTCTTTGCCCATACGCAAATGAAGACCATTTCTCCTTCCTTGAAGATTCTATCTTGACGCTTTAAATCCGCATATGCCTTCTGTCTATCCTTGGCAGCTTGGATGTCCTGTCTTATTTGGTCATCCATCTCTTCCAACATCTGCCTTGAAGCTTCAACCCTCAAGGTTGGATCTGAGAAGTTTAGGGAACTTCGATAGTCATGACCATACAATGCCTGGAAAGGGGTCATCTGAATACCTTGTTGATAAGAAGTATTGTAGGAAAATTCAACTGAAGGCAAGTATTGAATCCACCTTTTTGGCTCAAGACAGCAGTGTGCCCTAAGCATGTCCTTGATGACTTGATTTATTTGCTCCGTTTGGTCATTAGTTTGGGGATAGTAAGCTGTATTAAAACAGAGTTGAGTCCCAATAGCTTCAAAGATAGCTCTCCAGAAGTGTGATGTGAAGAGAGAATCATGATCACTAATGATTCTTCTAGGTAACCCATGTAGCTTGAATATCTCCTTGATAAACAACCTTGCAGTGTCTGAGGCTTTATAGTTTGTCTTTACCAGAATAAGTTATGAAACCTTAGTCAACATGTCAACCACAACCATGATGGAGTGGTATCCTCCCTAAACTTGGGGTAGGCCAATTAACAAAGTCCATACTGATGAATTCCCATTTCATTTGGGGAACGTCAAGTGATTGCAACTTCCCTGGCATTTTGACATGTTTGTCTTTGATACGTTGACAAGACAAACACTCAGTAAAATATTTGAGAATGTCACCATTAAGCCTCTCCCAATGGTAGCTTTTCCTAATTGCAATGAGAGCCTTGGCATAGCCAGGATGTCCTGAGAAAGGGGAATCATCAGCTTCCCACAATATCTTCTACTTAAGTGACTGGCTTGCTGGTATACATACTCTCGTCCTATAATAGACAAGTCCACTATTGACAGAGAATTCATGATACTTAGCCTCTAGCTTTTGTTCCTAGTCCTCAATAGAGATTTCCCTTAGCATCCTTTGATAGGCTAGATCATGGCATCCTTCCTCTCTAGCTAGCTCAAGTATGGGGTTGTTCGGCATTGACACCTTTGTGGCTAGAGATCTAGCTATTGATGGACTTTGCAAGATTAGAGAATTAAGGAATGCCTTGTGACTGAGTGCATCAGCAACTACATACTCCTTTCCAGTTCGGTACTTGATCTTAAGGTCACACTCCTCCAGCACTTCAATCCACTAACATTGCCTCATGTTGAGCTTGTTCTAGGTAAAGTTCCACTTGAGACTTTTTATGATCAGTCACTAGTGTAAACTTGTTACCCAGCAGGTAGTGTCTCCAAAGCTTGACAACTAAAAGTTCAAGATCATGGGTAGCATAATTCTTTTCATGGCTCTTCAGTTTCTTGAAGATTAGGCTATAGGATGACTTTTCTACATAAGCATGCTAGTATAAGTTACTACCTCTACTCCTTACTGTGGTCTAGAAGTTTTAGGATCGGTGCTAATACCAAACTTTGCTTCAACCTATCAAAGCTAGTTTGTTCGGTAGTTGACCATGCAATGGACGTTTGCTTCTTCAATAATTCTGTCAAAGGTACTGCAATCAAAGCATAGTTTTTGATGAAGACCCTATACCATCTTGTCGATCCAAGAAAGCTGCATATTTCTTTGACAGTTGTTGGGATTTGGCCATCCTAGAACATTTCTGAATTAGGCCGGTTCCACTGAGATTCCTTGTGCTGATATGATAAATCCCAAATAACCAATCTGACATTTGAGGAATGCACATTTCGTCATCTTAGCATACAGCTTGTGTGATCTCCTTGTCTCAAGGAAAATCCAAAGTTGGGGTTCATGATCTCCTTCCTGTTTGGAACAGACCAGAGTGTCATCAAAGAAGACGAGCACGAAGTTATCAAGATATGGTCTAAAGATATCCTGCATTAACCTATTGAATGTGGCAGGCACATTCGTAAGCCCTAATGACATAACTAGAACTCAAAGTGTCCATATCTAGTGTTGAAGGTCGTCTTTGGGATATCTTCTTCCTTGATTCTTATCTGATAGTAACCAGACCTAAGATAATCTTGGAGAAGATATTGGCACCCTGAAGACTATCAAGAAGCTAATCTATTCTAGGAATATGATATTTGTTCTTGACTGTTGATTGATTCAACCCTCTGTAATCAATACATAGCCGAAGTGTTCCATCTTTCTTTTTCTGGAACAGTACTGGTGCTTCCCATGGTGAACTGCTAGGACGGATGTAGCCCTAATCTAGTAGTTGCTTGAGTTGTTCCTTCAACTCAATTGCTTCCGGTATAGACATTCTATAGGGTCTCTTCGCAATTGGCGCAGCTCCTATTACTAGCTTGATCTCATGATCTACTTCTCTTTGAAGCGGGAGTTCTGTTAACTCTTCAGAAACTACGTCCGCGTATTCCTTTAGCCAAGTGATCAAATCACTTTACTTCTTTATCAATATTCACAGTCAAGAAAATCGTTGATTTTATTTAAAAAATAAAAATAAAAATATTCCATTCATATCAGCATAGCCCTTTAGAGGTACAATTATTTCTTGGGGCGATGGAACAAGTTGATACATTAATTCGAGGAGAATAAGATGTTGTTGCATTCAGGTACAGGAACTGAGTAGTAGTACGGATTGGGGTCATCGATTTTCAGGAATCGATAGTTCATTGGAAGATTAGGGTATCTTTTCCTTTGATATCCATTCTTCTCATGACGTCCCAAAACCTTGATTCGGTCAGTAAGGATTCTTTGAATCACTTCCCCGTACACATATTTATTCTGGTTAACCCTTCGACCCCCGATCTGTGGGTCACGTTTGCGTGAGCCTCAACAAAGACAAATAGCTTCGCGATCTTCAAATCCTCCATCCACTTGATTCTCTTCAAGTTAATTTGAAGGTACGCAGGTCGATAGGCAGTTATGTAATAGATCCCTGAAACACCCATCCATCTCTGTTCCATGTACACAGGCAATGGATTGTAAATGCAGTCTAGGATGTTCATCATCTCAACCCTTTGTCGATAATTCGTGGAATGCATCGCGGTCATAAACATGACTCGGAACACTAAGAACCTGTTCCATGCTTCATAATTCTGCAAGACAGCATTGAAAGTAAGGAAATGTTTGGGACAGTAACATTTGCTTTACTTCGTCTTATTAAAATTTCCTAAAAACAAGTCCTTTGTTGGTTTGCTCTGATACCAACTGTAACCTGTCCCCTAGTATCGTCCAGGAGACGTCTTAGCAGTCCATCGGAAAGGATGTCTAGAAAGCTCCGCCCGGCACTCCCATGGAATGTTACGGGTTTTGCGATCTAGTTCTTCCCGCGCCTGCCACGTAGCGGAAGTATCCTGGCCGTTCCCACTTAGGATCGACCGGAATTAGGGTTTTCCTAATGGGTCATTAGCTAACAGCAACTAACGTCAGACCCGAGCGAACTACTTCACGCAGAAACGCTAGGTCCGAAGCGGATTCACGCTGCACTTGGTTCAAGCAGAATGGGAAACGAGAGGGATGCAAAGCTCGACCTCTCTGCCATAAGGCATAGTCCCATTCCGTTCCCCTAACAGAGCGTAAAATCGGGTAAGATGTAACTATAGGTCATCATTCTCGTTATTCTTTTTGATGATGATGATCATTTCGCCGTTCTTCGAGATTTTTGAGAAAAGTTCCTGGCTAACCGGGACCACCCAACCATAGGATGGACCCATGGCCCATCCTCTGCACTTTCCTCGGTTTGTTTTAGTTATGTAATTATCTAACACATTAATTTGACATTTAACAACCAGCTTCTTTAATTAACCTTGTTAAGCACTAGTTCCTTCACGTAATCTTATCACGTGACATAGAAAAACAACATCAAGCAAGTTCTTTTAACATTTCATCATTTTATCTTTGAAATACAAGGATTTCCGCCCGTAGGCTTGTCCATAATCTGCCCGAAGGCTATCCAGTAATCTGCCAGGGATCACTAATCCAAGCTTCTACCCGTACACTAGTATGCGGGCCTCGAGATCCAATCCCGAGTCACGTTAGCCTCTTGTGCAGGACCCGAAAGGCAAGGGATTTATGGCCAGAGCCCCCCTTGGCACCCAAGCGTCCTCCTGCTCCAAGTAGAGCTCAACGGAGAGACCTCTCGCGGCGGGTTAGGTCCACATTCCCGGCGCGGTCAACAACCCCCTTGGTTAGGGTCATGCAGGCAGTCGGGGGTAACTGAAGCTTTCTCTCCCTTCAAGCCTTCAACCTAAAGCTTTAGATATATTTTCATCCTTTAGTTCCTTGAGCAAACAATGCAAATAGTGCTTTTTAAACTGTTACAAGCACAATCAATTCCAGTGGTCGTTTATTTGTCCAATTTCTAAGGAGTGAATCCTTCTCTCCGAATGCATCCAACATTCGATCCGGGATCAATTGCGACTTGGCAAGATTTACCTTAGGTTTTATTAACAGTAAATCCTGGCGACCATGTCGCTCCAATTTATTGATTGATCATTTGCTTCCAAGCGAATACCTAACTTCCCTTTACTTGGCAAATTTTCCCAAGAAAGGTGATATAACAGGATCACTACTCATCCTCTTTCAAGAACTTGCCAACCTCATTCCAAGCAAGGGCAAAACTCTCTTTTGAATAAACCACAAGTCTATGCCACGTTGCAACTTATTGCACAAGTGTTGCATCTATTCCATGGGATCATTTCACCCATTGAATGACATTTTTTTGGTCACGGAATTATCTCCAGACGAGAGGCAGGGTTTAGGGTGTCTTCTTACCCAACCCATTCCTAATTACACTAGGCCAACAAGGTCCTAGGAATTCCAACTTAACCGAGTTTCATCATTTGAACGAGTAATCTTTAGGGTAGAAACCTTAGATCGTTTTATGCATGAGCGTCCAATTGTGCCCTACATTCCGTGAATGTGGGTAGGACCTTTGGTTTAAAGGTTCGTCTTGGTAACAGGTGCGTGAAACTAGGTCAAGTCATTAATGTGCTAAACCCTAGCTAGCACTTGGGGTATATTGTATCGATTTAACCATCCTAAATGAGTCCTTTGTGGTTTAGGTGTTTTGGGTAAACCCATTTACTTGTCTTACGACAAGGACGAACCATTCCTAAAGATATTGTCTTGATCTAAGAGGGGAAAAACTAGTTGCATTACGTCATAACTCACGTAAGCACGCGATTCATTTCCTCTAGATTCACAATCCCTAACTACTCTTGTTAAGACCAAGCACCTGCTAAAATTCACATAACTTCCATTGATCCCTACTAGGACCTGGATTCACGATTCATGCTATTAAGTTTTTAGGGTTTTATGTTTAAAATGAACCGTGCAGCCTTTCCCTAACTACATTTTTGAAAGAAATATTCCTACACTGAATGAATGAAATTCTTACGTGCGATGAGTGTGCAACATGCAATCATTTCCTAACTACACGTAGTTAAATGAGATTTATGCCAATTGAAGCTAGAGTTAACCTATTTAATGCAGCCCTTAGAATTATTCCCATGCTTTGCTATTTCCTATGGTTGATAACAACTTCTTTAATGAATCATTACCAAGAAGATTTATCTAAAAATGTGACATGCCATTTAATCTTTCCATGCCTAGTAAAAAGATGTACCTCAATAATTTCAACCTTGTAATGAGGCAACAGTTGACCTAGGCTCGTCACTTTTGAATGCACAAAAGGAAACTTATTGGTAAGGTCCTATAGACACCTTATGTTCTTTTCATTCATTCCATTGAACGTACCAATGACTAAATTTCATATTTTGAGCTAATCCTAGTAAATTGTCCAAATAGCCAATTCATTTTCCAATTGCATTTAACTTGACTAGGTGAATTTGAACATGCATGGGTGCTTCCTAATCCATGAAGTTATCATGACTAATTCAAAACTTTTGTGTGGAATCTAAATAGATAAAACCTGGACTTGTGGACTCCGCGAAATATCCACGTAAATACTAGGAGAAGATCCTCCCGCTGGCGCGCCTTGTGACTTTTTAGGGCCATCGTAGGCATGATTTCGGCTTGTGGTTTGCCTTCGCGGTCCACCAATTTTACTCATCTTGGTATGCAGCCTTATGATCTTTGCCTTTACCCATCGTACATGGGAAATTCCTTCGCGGGACTTCAGATCAATGGTGCTTGCTGAAAAAGGGGCTTTATGAGCTTCTTAGGAGGAAACCGGGGTGGTGGCTAGGAATGGATTTACGGATGGCTTGTGGGCTCTGAAGCCTATTTGCGAAAAGGCTCTAATGATGGGCCTCTCGGGAAGGGAGATTTATAAGCTTCTTCTTCTTCTCTTCAACATTCCGAGGCTAGGAATGGGCTTGTGGGTGATTGGTGGAAAGGGCTTATAGGTTTCTCCATCTTTTCTTAAAAAGCTTGGGCTAGGGGCTTGTGGGTGTTGCAATGGAAAAGGGTTTAAAAGAAACCCGGGGGGTTAAAATGGCCTTTACGGGGAATCCATGGGAAAGGCCTTAAAAATCGGGGCTAATATGGATTTGTGGTGGATCCAATAGGAAGGGGGCTTAAAGAAACCGAGTTTAATATGGACTTATGGGAGTTGCAATGGGAAGGGGGCTTATAGAAACCGAGTTTAATATGGACTTATGGGAGTTGCAATGGGAAGGGGGACTTACAAAAGCTCCCTTTGAAGCTTCTAAGAAGCTTCTAGGGAGTTTCTAGGCTACTGAACCCACATGGATGAGGACGAAGGCGATTCGTGGATGAGGAAAGAGCAGCGTCAGCAGCAGCCAACCATGGCATAATGAGGGTGGAGCTGGCGGATTTGCGGCTAACGAGCCTCAGCGGGGGCTCTTCTGAAGCAGCAACTCCTTCCTCCTCACGATGCAATAGTCTCCATAGCTTGTCGCCTTCCTCCTCTCACCTCTCAACCAGCCTGTCGCAGCATTTTTCCCTCCCCTTCAACATCTTAGAAGGTGTTTTTATAGTTTGGGGGGAGAGAGGACCTCCCCCCTACGTGGCCCCTCGCATGGCCTCTTCCCCTCCACCTCTTAAATTGCCATAATAGCCCATCCCCTTCCTTCAGCCACGCATCGGCTGGGGGAAGGTAAATATTTTTTTTTAAATTAAAAAATAAATTGCAACAATTTTATCCCAACATTATCCTCTTGACCACCTCCCAAGAGGGAGTTTACCTATGGTTATGCGGGTTTTTAAACCTCGGTCCCGTTTTGCCAGTGGAGAGGTCATGATTCCTCGGTCCCGATTGACCAATGTGGAGTACTCCTTTTCTCGCGTATGATCATAAATCAACTACTGGAAATGGAGATAATCTTTTCACGAATTTACGATTTGCGGGAGGTTGGTCTAGTAATATTTCAAACGGAAATATTACATTCTCTCCCCCTTGGAGGAATCGAGATGTCCTCATCTCGAGATGAACTGGGGATATTTATGGTTGAGAGTGCTTTCATCCACCCAAGTGGTATCCTCCTGGGGATAATCTTTCCACTGGACGAGGCATTCTCTCAAGGTTCTGGATCTCTGTTGTCTCTCCCTAACATCTAAGATCCTGTCAGGCCGTAGCTCAAGGAATCCTTGGCTAGGCATTACAATTTGTTGGTCATCAAGTACATGGCTAGGATTAGGTACATATTTCTTCAAGAGGCTGATATGGAATACATTATGAACCTTTAGGTTCTTAGGAAGTTGCATTCTATAAGCGTTAGGTCCTAGGCACTTGAGGATCTTGTATGACCCACAATACCTTGGACTTAGCTTCTTGCAATCTCCTAAGGATAGAGAACTCTTCTTTGCCCATACGCGAATGAAGACCATTTCTCCTTCCTTGAAGATTCTATCTTGACGCTTTAAATCCGCATATGCCTTCTGTCTATCCTTGGCAGCTTGGATGTCCTGTCTTATTTGGTCATCCATCTCTTCCAACATCTGCCTTGAAGCTTCAACCCTCAAGGTTGGATCTGAGAAGTTTAGGGAACTTCGATAGTCATGACCATACAATGCCTGGAAAGGGGTCATCTGAATACCTTGTTGATAAGAAGTATTGTAGGAAAATTCAACTGAAGGCAAGTATTGAATCCACCTTTTTGGCTCAAGACAGCAGTGTGCCCTAAGCATGTCCTTGATGACTTGATTTATTTGCTCCGTTTGGTCATTAGTTTGGGGATAGTAAGCTGTATTAAAACAGAGTTGAGTCCCAATAGCTTGAAAGATAGCTCTCCAGAAGTGTGATGTGAAGAGAGAATCATGATCACTAATGATTCTTCTAGGTAACCCATGTAGCTTGAATATCTCCTTGATAAACAACCTTGCAGTGTCTGAGGCTTTATAGTTTGTCTTTACCAGAATAAGTTATGCAACCTTAGTCAACATGTCAACCACAACCATGATGGAGTGGTATCCTCCCTAAACTTGGGGTAGGCCAATTAGCAAAGTCCATACTGATGAATTCCCATTTCATTTGGGGAACGTCAAGTGATTGCAACTTCCCTGGCATTTTGACATGTTTGTCTTTGATACGTTGACAAGACAAACACTCAGTAAAATATTTGAGAATGTCACCATTAAGCCTCTCCCAATGGTAGCTTTTCCTAATTGCAATGAGAGTCTTGGCATAGCCAGGATGTCCTGAGAAAGGGGAATCATCAGCTTCCCACAATATCTTCTACTTAAGTGACTGGCTTGCTGGTATACATACTCTCGTCCTATAATAGACAAGTCCACTATTGACAGAGAATTCATGATACTTAGCCTCTAGCTTTTGTTCCTAGTCCTCAATAGAGATTTCCCTTAGCATCCTTTGATAGGCTAGATCATGGCATCCTTCCTCTCTAGCTAGCTCAAGTATGGGGTTGTTCGGCATTGACACCTTTGTGGCTAGAGATCTAGCTATTGATGGACTTTGCAAGATTAGAGAATTAAGGAATGCCTTGCGACTGAGTGCATCAGCAACTACATACTCCTTTCCAGTTCGGTACTTGATCTTAAGGTCACACTCCTCCAGCACTTCAATCCACTAACATTGCCTCATGTTGAGCTTGTTCTAGGTAAAGTTCCACTTGAGACTTTTTATGATCAGTCACTAGTGTAAACTTGTTACCCAGCAGATAGTGTCTCCAAAGCTTGACAACTAAAAGTTCAAGATCATGGGTAGCATGATTCTTTTCATGGCTCTTCAGTTTCTTGAAGATTAGGCTATAGGATGACTTTTCTACATAAGCATGCTAGTATCAGTTACTACCTCTACTCCTTACTGTGGACTAGAAGTTTTAGGATCGGTGCTAATACCAAACTTTGCTTCAACCTATCAAAGCTAGTTTGTTCGGTAGTTGACCATGCAATGGACGTTTGCTTCTTCAATAATTCTGTCAAAGGTACTGCAATCAAAGCATAGTTTTTGATGAAGACCCTATACCATCTTGTCGATCCAAGAAAGCTGCATATTTCTTTGACAGTTGTTGGGATTTGGCCATCCTAGAACATTTCTGAATTAGGCCGGTTCCACTGAGATTCCTTGTGCTGATATGATAAATCCCAAATAACCAATCTGACATTTGAGGAATGCACATTTCGTCATCTTAGCATACAGCTTGTGTGATCTCCTTGTCTCAAGGAAAATCCAAAGTTGGGGTTCATGATCTCCTTCCTGTTTGGAACAGACCAGAGTGTCATCAAAGAAGACGAGCACGAAGTTATCAAGATATGGTCTAAAGATATCCTGCATTAACCTATTGAATGTGGCAGGCACATTCGTAAGCCCTAATGACATAACTAGAACTCAAAGTGTCCATATCTAGTGTTGAAGGTCGTCTTTGGGATATCTTCTTCCTTGATTCTTATCTGATAGTAACCAGACCTAAGATAATCTTGGAGAAGATATTGGCACCCTGAAGACTATCAAGAAGCTAATCTATTCTAGGAATATGATATTTGTTCTTGACTGTTGATTGATTCAACCCTCTGTAATCAATACATAGCCGAAGTGTTCCATCTTTCTTTTTCTGGAACAGTACTGGTGCTTCCCATGGTGAACTGCTAGGACGGATGTAGCCCTAATCTAGTAGTTGCTTGAGTTGTTCCTTCAACTCAATTGCTTCCGGTATAGACATTCTATAGGGTCTCTTCGCAATTGGCGCAGCTCCTATTACTAGCTTGATCTCATGATCTACTTCTCTTTGAAGCGGGAGTTCTGTTAACTCTTCAGAAACTACGTCCGCGTATTCCTTTAGCCAAGTGATCAAATCACTTTACTTCTTTATCAATATTCACAGTCAAGAAAATCGTTGATTTTATTTAAAAAATAAAAATAAAAATATTCCATTCATATCAGCATAGCCCTTTAGAGGTACAATTATTTCTTGGGGCGATGGAACAAGTTGATACATTAATTCGAGGAGAATAAGATGTTGTTGCATTCAGGTACAGGAACTGAGTAGTAGTACGGATTGGGGTCATCGATTTTCAGGAATCGATAGTTCATTGGAAGATTAGGGTATCTTTTCCTTTGATATCCATTCTTCTCATGACGTCCCAAAACCTTGATTCGGTCAGTAAGGATTCTTTGAATCACTTCCCCGTACACATATTTATTCTGGTTAACCCTTCGACCCCCGATCTGTAGGGTCACGTTTGCGTGAGCCTCAACAAAGACAAATAGCTTCGCGATCTTCAAATCCTCCATCCACTTGATTCTCTTCAAGTTAATTTGAAGGTACGCAGGTCGATAGGCAGTTATGTAATAGATCCCTGAAACACCCATCCATCTCTGTTCCATGTACACAGGCAATGGATTGTAAATGCAGTCTAGGATGTTCATCATCTCAACCCTTTGTTGATAATTCGTGGAATGCATCGCGGTCATAAACATGACTCGGAACACTAAGAACCTGTTCCATGCTTCATAATTCTGCAAGACAGCATTGAAAGTAAGGAAATGTTTGGGACAGTAACATTTGCTTTACTTCGTCTTATTAAAATTTCCTAAAAACAAGTCCTTTGTTGGTTTGCTCTGATACCAACTGTAACGTGTCCCCTAGTATCGTCTAGGAGACGTCTTAGCAGTCCATCGGAAAGGATGTCTAGAAAGCTCCGCCCGGCACTCCCATGGAATGTTACGGGTTTTGCGATCTAGTTCTTCCCGCGCCTGCCACGTAGCGGAAGTATCCTGGCCGTTCCCACTTAGGATGGACCGGAATTAGGGTTTTTCTAATGGGTCATTAGCTAACAGCAACTAACGTCAGACCCGAGCGAACTACTTCACGCAGAAACGCTAGGTCCGAAGCGGATTCACGCTGCACTTGGTTCAAGCAGAATGGGAAACGAGAGGGACGCAAAGCTCGACCTCTCTGCCATAAGGCATAGTCCCATTCCGTTCCCCTAACAGAGCGTAAAATCGGGTAAGATGTAACTATAGGTCATCATTCTCGTTATTCTTTTTGATGATGATGATCATTTCGCCGTTCTTCGAGATTTTTAAGAAAAGTTCCCGGCTAACCGGGACCACCCAACCATAGGATGGACCCATGGCCCATCCTCTGCACTTTCCTCGGTTTGTTTTAGTTATGTAATTATCTAACACATTAATTTGACATATAACGACCAGCTTCTTTAATTAACCTTGTTAAGCACTAGTTCCTTCACGTAATCTTATCACGTGACATAGAAAAACAACATCAAGCAAGTTCTTTTAACATTTCATCATTTTATCTTTGAAATACAAGGATTTCCGCCCGTAGGCTTGTCCATAATCTGCCCGAAGGCTATCCAGTAATCTGCCAGGGATCACTAATCCAAGCTTCTGCCCGTACACTAGTATGCGGGCCTCGAGATCCAATCCCGAGTCACGTTAGCCTCTTGTGCAGGACCCGAAAGGCAAGGGATTTATGGCCAGAGCCCCCCTTGGCACCCAAGCGTCCTCCTGCTCCAAGTAGAGCTCAACGGAGAGACCTCTTGCGGCGGGTTAGGTCCACATTCCCGGCGCGGTCAACAACCCCCTTGGTTAGGGTCATGCAGGCAGTCGGGGGTAACTGAAGCTTTCTCTCCCTTCAAGCCTTCAACCTAAAGCTTTAGATATATTTTCATCCTTTAGTTCCTTGAGCAAACAATGCAAATAGTGCTTTTTAAACTGTTACAAGCACAATCAATTCCAGTGGTCGTTTATTTGGCCAATTTCTAAGGAGTGAATCCTTCTCTCCGAATGCATCCAACATTCGATCCGGGATCAATTGCGACTTGGCAAGATTTACCTTAGGTTTTATTAACAGTAAATCCTGGCGACCATGTCGCTCCAATTTATTGATTGATCATTTGCTTCCAAGCAAATACCTAACTTCCCTTTACTTGGCAAATTTTCCCAAGAAAGGTGATATAATAGGATCACTACTCATCCTCTTGCAAGAACTTGCCAACCTCATTCCAAGCAAGGGCAAAACTCTCTTTTGAATAAACCACAAGTCTATGCGACGTTGCAACTTATTGCACAAGTGTTGCATCTATTCCATGGGATCATTTCACCCATTGAATGACATTTTTTTGGTCACGGAATTATCTCCAGACGAGAGGCAGGGTTTAGGGTGTCTTCTTACCCAACCCATTCCTAATTACACTAGGCCAACAAGGTCCTAGGAATTCCAACTTAACCGAGTTTCATCATTTGAACGAGTAATCTTTAGGGTAGAAACCTTAGATCGTTTTATGCATGAGCGTCCAATTGTGCCCTACATTCCGTGAATGTGGGTAGGACCTTTGGTTTAAAGGTTCGTCTTGGTAACAGGTGCGTGAAACTAGGTCAAGTCATTAATGTGCTAAACCCTAGCTAGCACTTGGGGTATATTGTATCGATTTAACCATCCTAAATGAGTCCTTTGTGGTTTAGGTGTTTTGGGTAAACCCATTTACTTGTCTTACGACAAGGACGAACCATTCCTAAAGATATTGTCTTGATCTAAGAGGGGAAAAACTAGTTGCATTACGTCATAACTCACGTAAGCACGCGATTCATTTCCTCTAGATTCACAATCCCTAACTACTCTTGTTAAGACCAAGCACCTGCTAAAATTCACATAACTTCCATTGATCCCTACTAGGACCTGGATTCACGATTCATGCTATTAAGTTTTCAGGGTTTTATGTTTAAAATGAACCGTGCAGCCTTTCCCTAACTACATTTTTGAAAGAAATATTCCTACATTGAATGAATGAAATTCTTACGTGCAATGAGTGTGCAACATGCAATCCTTTCCTAACTACACGTAGTTAAATGAGATTTATGCCAATTGCAGCTAGAGTTAACCTATTTAATGCAGCCCTTAGAATTATTCCCATGCTTTGCTATTTCCTATGGTTGATAACAACTTCTTTAATGAATCATTACCAAGAAGATTTATCTAAAAATGTGACATGCCATTTAATCTTTCCATGCCTAGTAAAAAGATGTACCTCAATAATTTCAACCTTGTAATGAGGCAACAGTTGACCTAGGCTCGTCACTTTTGAATGCACAAAAGGAAACTTATTGGTAAGGTCCTATAGACACCTTATGTTCTTTTCATTCATTCCATTGAACGTACCAATGACTAAATTTCATATTTTGAGCTAATCCTAGTAAATTGCCCAAATAGCCAATTCATTTTCCAATTGCATTTAACCTGACTAGGTGAATTCGAACATGCATGGGTGCTTCCTAATCCATGAACTTATCATGACTAATTCAAAACTTTTGTGTGGAATCTAAATAGATAAAACCTGGACTTGTGGACTCCGCGAAATATCCACGTAAATACTAGGAGAAGATCCTCCCGCTGGCGCGCCTTGTGACTTTTTAGGGCCATCGTAGGCATGATTTCGGCTTGTGGTTTGCCTTCGCGGTCCACCAATTTTACTCATCTTGGTATGCAGCCTTATGATCTTTGCCTTTACCCATCGTACATGGGAAATTCCTTCGCGGGACTTCAGATCAATGGTACTTGCGGAAAAAGGGGCTTTATGAGCTTCTTAGGAGGAAACCGGGGTGGTGGCTAGGAATGGATTTACGGATGGCTTGTGGGCTCTGAAGCCTATTTGCGAAAAGGCTCTTATGATGGGTCTCTCGGGAAGGGAGATTTATAAGCTTCTTCTTCTTCTCTTCAACATTCCGAGGCTAGGAATGGGCTTGTGGGTGATTGGTGGAAGGGGCTTATAGGTTTCTCCATCTTTTCTTAAAAATCCTGGGCTAGGGGCTTGTGGGTGTTGCAATGGAAAAGGGTTTAAAAGAAACCCGGGGGGTTAAAATGGCCTTTACGGGGAATCCATGGGAAAGGCCTTAAAAATCGGGGCTAATATGGATTTGTGGTGGATCCAATAGGAAGGGGGCTTAAAGAAACCGAGTTTAATATGGACTTATGGGAGTTGCAATGGGAAGGGGGCTTATAGAAACCGAGTTTAATATGGACTTATGGGAGTTGCAATGGGAAGGGGGACTTACAAAAGCTCCCTTTGAAGCTTCTAGGGAGTTTCTAGGCTACTGAACCCACATGGATGAGGACGAAGGCGATTCGTGGATGAGGAAAGAGCAGCGTCAGCAGCAGCCAACCGTGGCATAATGAGGGTGGAGCTGGCGGATTTGCGGCTAACGAGCCTCAGCGGGGGCTCTTCTGAAGTAGCAACTCCTTCCTCCTCACGACGCAATAGTCTCCATAGCTTGTCGCCTTCCTCCTCTCACCTCTCAACCAGCCTGTCGCAGCATTTTTCCCTCCCCTTCAACATCTTAGAAGGTGTTTTTATAGTTTGGGGGGAGAGAGGACCTCCCCCCTACGTGGCCCCTCGCATGGCCTCTTCCCCTCCACCTCTTAAATTGCCATAATAGCCCATCCCCTTCCTTCAGCCACGCATCGGCTGGGGGAAGGTAAATATTTTTTTTTAAAATAAAAAATAAATTGCAACAATTTTATCCCAACATTATCCTCTTGACCACCTCCCAAGAGGGAGTTTACCTATGGTTATGCGGGTTTTTAAACCTCGGTCCCGTTTTGCCAGTGGAGAGGTCATGATTCCTCGGTCCCGATTGACCAATGTGGAGTACTCCTTTTCTCGCGTATGATCATAAATCAACTACCGGAAATGGAGATAATCTTTTCACGAATTTACGATTTGCGGGAGGTTGGTCTAGTAATATTTCAAACGGAAATATTACATTCTCTCCCCCTTGGAGGAATCGAGATGTCCTCATCTCGAGATGAACTGGGGATATTTATGGTTGAGAGTGCTTTCATCCACCCAAGTGGTATCCTCCTGGGGATAATCTTTCCACTGGACGAGGCATTCTCTCAAGGTTCTGGATCTCTGTTGTCTCTCCCTAACATCTAAGATCCTGTCAGGCCGTAGCTCAAGGAATCCTTGGCTAGGCATTACAATTTGTTGGTCATCAAGTACATGGCTAGGATTAGGTACATATTTCTTCAAGAGGCTGATATGGAATACATTATGAACCTTTAGGTTCTTAGGAAGTTGCATTCTATAAGCATTAGGTCCTAGGCACTTGAGGATCTTGTATGACCCACAATACCTTGGACTTAGCTTCTTGCAATCTCCTAAGGATAGAGAACTCTTCTTTGCCCATACGCGAATGAAGACCATTTCTCCTTCCTTGAAGATTCTATCTTGACGCTTTAAATCCGCATATGCCTTCTGTCTATCCTTGGCAGCTTGGATGTCCTGTCTTATTTGGTCATCCATCTCTTCCAACATCTGCCTTGAAGCTTCAACCCTCAAGGTTGGATCTGAGAAGTTTAGGGAACTTCGATAGTCATGACCATACAATGCCTGGAAAGGGGTCATCTGAATACCTTGTTGATAAGAAGTATTGTAGGAAAATTCAACTGAAGGCAAGTATTGAATCCACCTTTTTGGCTCAAGACAACAGTGTGCCCTAAGCATGTCCTTGATGACTTGATTTATTTGCTCCGTTTGGTCATTAGTTTGGGGATGGTAAGCTGTATTAAAACACAGTTGAGTCCCAATAGCTTCAAAGATAGCTCTCCAGAAGTGTGATGTGAAGAGAGAATCATGATCACTAATGATTCTTCTAGGTAACCCATGTAGCTTGAATATCTCCTTGATAAACAACCTTGCAATGTCTGAGACTTTATAGTTTGTCTTTACCTGAATAAGTTATGCAACCTTAGTCAACATGTCAACCACAACCATGATGGAGTGGTATCCTCCCTAAACTTGGGGTAGGCCAATTAACAAAGTCCATACTGATGAATTCCCATTTCATTTGGGGAACGTCAAGTGATTGCAACTTCCCTGGCATTTTGACATGTTTGTCTTTGATACGTTGAAAAGACAAACACTCAGTAAAATATTTGAGAATGTCACCATTAAGCCTCTCCCAATGGTAGCTTTTCCTAACTGCAATGAGAGTCTTGGCATAGCCAAGATGTCTTGAGAAAGGGGAATCATGAGCTTCCCACAATATCTTCTACTTAAGTGATTGGCTTGCTGGTATACATACTCTCATCCTATAGTAGACAAGTCCACTATTGACAGAGAATTCATGATACTTAGCCTCTAGCTTTTGTTCCTAGTCCTCGATAGAGATTTCCCTTAGCATCCTTTGATAGGCTAGATCATGGCATCCTTCCTCTCTAGCTAGCTCAAGTATGGGGTTGTTCGGCATTGACACCTTTGTGGCTAGAGATCTAGCTATTGATGGATTTTGCAAGATTAGAGAATTAAGGAATGCCTTGCGACTGAGTGCATCAGCAACTACATACTCCTTTCCAGTTCGGTACTTGATCTTAAGGTCACACTCCTCCAGCACTTCAATCCACTAACATTGCCTCATGTTGAGCTTGTTCTAGGTAAAGTTCCACTTGAGACTTTTTATGATCAGTCACTAGTGTAAACTTGTTACCCAGCAGGTAGTGTCTCCAAAGCTTGACAACTAAAAGTTCAAGATCATGGGTAGCATAATTCTTTTCATGGCTCTTCAGTTTCTTGAAGATTAGGCTATAGGATGACTTTTCTACATAAGCATGCTAGTATCAGTTACTACCTCTACTCCTTACTGTGGTCTAGAAGTTTTAGGATCGGTGCTAATACCAAACTTTGCTTCAACCTATCAAAGCTAGTTTGTTCGATAGTTGACCATGCAATGAACGTTTGCTTATTCAATAATTCTGTCAAAGGTGCTCCAATCAAAGCATAGTTTTTTATGAAGACCCTATACCATCTTGTCAATCCAAGAAAGCTGCATATTTCTTTGACAGTTGTTGGGATTTGGCCATCCTAGAACATTTCTGAATTAGGCCGGTTCCACTGAGATTCCTTCTGCTGATATGATGAATCCCAAATAACCAATCTGACATTTGAGGAATGCACATTTCGTCATCTTAGCATACAGCTTGTGTGATCTCCTTGTCTCAAAGAAAATTCGAAGTTGGGGTTCATGATCTCCTTCCTGTTTGGAACAGACCAGAGTGTCATCAAAGAAGACGAGCACGAAGTTATCAAGATATGGTCTAAAGATATCCTGCATTAACCTATTGAATGTGGCAGGCACATTCGTAAGCCCTAATGACATAACTAGAACTCAAAGTGTCCATATCTAGTGTTGAAGGTCGTCTTTGGGATATCTTCTTCCTTGATTCTTATCTGATAGTAATCAGACCTAAGATAATCTTGGAGTAGATATTGGCACCCTGAAGACTATCAAGAAGCTCATCTATTCTAGGAATATGATATTTGTTCTTGACTGTTGATTGATTCAACCCTTTGTAATCAATACATAGCCGAAGTGTTCCATCTTTCTTTTTCTAGAACAGTACTGGTGCTTCCCATGGTGAACTGCTAGGACGGATGTAGCCGTAATCTAGTAGTTGCTTGAGTTGTTCCTTCAACTCAATTGCTTCCAGTATAGACATTCTATAGGGTCTCTTCGCAATTGGCACAGCTCCTATTACTAGCTTGATCTCATGATCTACTTCTCTTTGAAGCGGGAGTTCTGTTAACTCTTCAGAAACTACGTCCGCGTATTCCTTTAGCCAAGTGATCAAATCACTTTACTTCTTTATCAATATTCACAGTCAAGAAAATCGTTGATTTTATTTAAAAAATAAAAATAAAAATATTCCATTCATATCAGCATAGCTCTTTCGAGGTATAATTATTTCTTGGGGCGATGGAACAAGTTGATACATTAATTCGAGGAGAATAAGATGTTGTTGCATTCAGGTACAGGAACTGAGTAGTAGTACGGATTGGGGTCATCGATTTTCAGGAATCAATAGTTCATTGGAAGATTAGGGTATCTTTTCCTTTGATATCCATTCTTCTCATGACGTCCCAAAACCTTGATTCGGTCAGCAAGGATTCTTTGAATCACTTCCCTGTACACATATTTATTCTGGTTAACCCTTCGACCCCCGATCTGTAGGGTCACGTTTGCGTGAGCCTCAACAAAGACGAATAGCTTCGCGATCTTCAAATCCTCCATCCACTTGATTCTCTTCAAGTTAATTTGAAGGTACGCAGGTCGATAGGCAGTTATGTAATAGATCCCTGAGACACCCATCCATGTATGTTCCATGTACACAGGCAATGGATTGTAAATGCAGTCTAGGATGTTCATCATCTCAACCCTTTGTCGATAATTCGTGGAATGCATCGCGGTCATAAACATGACTCGGAACACTAAGAACCTGTTCCATGCTTCATAATTCTGCAAGACAGCATTGAAAGTAAGGAAATGTTTGGGACAGTAACATTTGCTTTACTTCGTCTTATTAAAATTTCCTAAAAACAAGTCCTTTGTTGGTTTGCTCTGATACCAACTGTAACGTGTCCCCTAGTATCGTCCAGGACACGTCTTAGCAGTCCATCGGAAAGGATGTCTAGAAAGCTCCACTCGGCACTCCCATGGAATGTTACGGGTTTTGCGATCTAGTTCTTCCCGCGCCTGCCACGTAGCGGAAGTATCCTGGCCGTTCCCACTTAGGATCAACCGGAATTAGGGTTTTCCTAATGGGTCATTAGCTAACAGCAACTAGCGTCAGACGCGAGCGAACTACTTCACGCAGAAACGCCACGTCCGAAGTGGATTCACGCTGCACTTGGTTCAAGGAGAATGGGAAACAAGAGGGATGCAAAGCTCGACCTCTCTGCCATAAGGCATAGTCCCATTCCATTCCCCTAAAAGAGCGTAAAATCGGGTAAGACGTAACTCTAGGTCATCGTTCTCGTTATTCTTTTTGATGATGATGATCATTCCGCCGTTCTTCGAGATTTTTGAGAAAAGTTCCCGGCTAACCAGGACCACCCAACCGTAGGACGGACCCATGGCCCATCCTCCGCACTTTCCTCGGTTTGTTTTAGTTATGTAATTATCTAACACATTAATTTGACATATAACAACCAGCTTCTTTAATTAACCTTGTTAAGCACTAGTTCCTTCACGTAATCTTATCACGTGACATAGAAAAACAACATCAAGCAAGTTCTTTTAACATTTCATCATTTTATCTTTGAAATACAAGGATTTCCGCCCGTAGGCTTGTCCATAATCTGCCCGAAGGCTATCCAGTAATCCGCCAGGGATCACTAATCCAAGCTTCCGCCCATAGACTAGTATGCGGGCCTCGAGATCCAATCCTGAGTCACGTTAGCCTCTTGTGCAGGACCCGGAAGGCAAGGGATTTACGGCCAGAGCCCCCCTTGGCACCCAAGCGTCCTCCTGCTCCAAGTAGAGCTCAACGGAGAGACCTCTCGCGGCGGGTTTGGTCCACGTTCCCAGCGCGGTCAACAACCCCCTTGGTTAGGGTCATGCAGGCAGTCGGGGGTAACTGAAGCTGCCTCTCCCTTTAGGCCTTCAACCTGAAGCTTTAGATATGGTGCTTGCGGAAAAAGGGGCTTTATTTGCGAAAAGGCTCTTTCGATGGGTCTCGCGGGAAGGGAGATTTATAAGCTTCTTCTTCTTCTCTTCAACATTCCGAGGCTAGGAATGGGCTTGTGGGTGATTGGTGGAAGGGGCTTATAGGTTTCTCCTTCTTTTCTTCAAAGCCCGGGCTAGGGGCTTGTGGGTGTTGCAAAGAAACCTTTCATGAATTTAACCATTTACAATGATTCGTTGCAAAAGGAATAAGACTTATGGTGCAAGATATAATTTCTATACCTTTAGGATTTAACTAAAATATACTACTATAGTAAATGGATAATCTTGCTCGTAGTTTATAATGCTTGATGCAATTCGAAGGAAACTAAGTTCTATACATTATCATTCATTCAAATAAGCTAAACTCCTTCATATATTTGTGGTGGATCCAATAGGAAGGGGGCTTAAAGAAATCGAGTTTAATATGGACTTATGGGAGTTCCAATGGGAAGGGGGCTTACAGAAACCGAGTTTAATATGGACTTATGGGAGTTGCAATGGGAAGGGGGACTTACAAGAGCTCCCTTTGAAGCTTCTAAGAAGCTTCTAGGGAGTTTCTAGGCTACTGAACCCACATGGATGAGGACGAAGGCGATTCATGGATGAGGAAAGAGCAGCATCAGCAGCAGCCAACCGTGGCATAATGAGGGCAGAGCTGGCGGATTTGCGGCTAACGGGCCTCAGCGGGGGCTCTTCTGAAGCAGCAACTCCTTCCTCCTCACGACGCAATAGTCTCCATAGCTTGTCGCCTTCCTCCTCTCACCTCTCAAGCAGCCTGTCGCAGCATTTTTCCCTCCCCTTCAACATCTTATAAGGTGTTTTTATAGTTTGGGGGGAGAGAGGACCTCCCCCCTACATGGCCCCTTGCATGGCCTCTTCCCCTCCACCTCTTAAATTGCCATAATAGCCCATCCCCTTCCCACAGCCACGCATCGGCTGGGGGAAGGTAAATATTTTTCTTTAAATTAAAAAATAAATTGCAACAATTTTATCCCAACATTATCCTCTTGACCTCCTCCCAAGAGGGAGTTTACCTATGGTTATGCAGGTTTTTAAACCTCGGTCCCGTTTTGCCAGTGGAGAGGTCATGATTCCTCGGTCCCGATTGACCAATGCGGAGTACTCCTTTTCTCGCGTATGATCATAAATCAACTACTGGAAATGGAGATAATCTTTTCACGAATTTACAGTGTGCGGGAGGTTGGTCTAGTAATATTTCAAACGGAAATATTACAAATACCTCAACAAGGATGGTAGATCCTTACGCAAGTTATCTTGCAAAAGGATGTATTCATGAATATGCTTCTAAATAAGGAAAGTTATAAACCTGAAACCAAAGTATCTAATGAACTTTAGGGTTGACCAAGTTAGGTTAATAAGGTACGCCCTAATACGGACTATAAAGGATCTCGCCAAGTTACAAGACACCTTGGGAACGAGTGTTGATACACTCAAAAGGAAAGAATAATTCCTTAGCAGTTTGCCAAACAACACGCTTGTTTACTGGAAATGTTTGTGTTTGCTAGAGATTTTAGAGCACTATTTGAATTATGAATTACAAATTAAATGAATACCTATACTTCAGGTTAAAGGCCTGAAGGGAGAGGCAGTTTCAGTTACCCCCGACTGCCTGCCTAACCCTAACCAAGGGAGTTGTTGACCGCGCTGAGAACGTGGACCGAACCCGCCGCGAGAGGTCTCTCCGTTGAGCTCTACTTGGAGCAGGAGGACGCTTGGGTGCCAGGGGGGGTTCTGGCCGTAAATCCCTTGCCTTCCGGATCCTGCACAAGAGGCTAACGTGACTCGGAATTGGATCTCGAGGCCCGCATACTAGTCTACGGGCAGAAGCTTGGAGTAGTGATCACTGTGGGTTACTGGATAGCCTTCGGGCAGATTATGGACCAACCTATGGGTGGAACTCCTTGTATTTTAAAGATAAAAATGATGATATGTTAATAAATAACTTGTTTGATATTGTTTTTCTATGTCACGTGATAAGATTACGTGAAGGAACTAGTGTTTAACGGATTAATTAAAGAAGCTGGTTGTTACATGTCAAACTAATGTGTTAGATAATTACATAACTAAAACAAACCGAGGAAAGTGCAGATGATGGTCCATAGGTCCGTTCTACGGTTTGGTGGTCCCGGTTAGTCGGGAACTTTTCTCAAAGAACAGTAGGATGAACGTAAAAAAAAATGAATAACGGAAGCGATGACCTAGAGTTAGGACTTAACCGATTTACGTTGTTTTAGGGGAACGGAATGGGACTATGCCTTATGGCAGAGAGGTTGAGCTTTGCATCCCTCTCATTTCCCATTCTCCTTGAACCAAGTGTAGTGTGAATTCGCTTCAGACCTGGGGTTTCTATGTAAGGTAGTTCACTTGGGTCCGACGCTAGTTGCTGTTAGGTAATGACCAATCAAGAAAACCCTAATTCTGGTCGATCCTAAGTGGGAATGGCCAGGATACTTCTGCTACGTGGCAGACGTGCAAAGACCTAGATAGCAAGTCCCGTATCATTCCATGGGAGTGCCAGGCTGAGCTTTCTAGACATCCTTTCCGATGGACTGCTAAGATGTATCCTGGATGATATTAGAGAACACATTACAACTACTATCTATTATTACTACTAATGCTCACCTTCCCGAAGCATGGAATACACCAAAGAGCCACCTTTAACAAAACCTCTCTCTCTTTCTTCATTACTACTACTACTACTACTACTACTACTACTACTGCTGCTGCTGCTGCTGCTGCTGCTGCTGCTGCTGCTGCTGCTGCTGCTGCTGCTGCTGCTGCTGCTGCTGCTCCTGCTCCTGCTGCTGCTGCTGCTGCTGCTGCTGCTGCTGCTGCTGCTCCTGCTGCTGCTGCTGCTACTGCTACTGCTACTGCTACTGCTATAACACCATATTTGGGAATATGGGAATTTCCCATAAGTTTGGGACACGTGGTCAAATCTTTGGACTTGACATAACTTAAAGACTATAACTCCAAATCGAGCACTCTATAGCTCAATAGATTCCATTTTTCAAGTGCTTTCCAATGATAGGTCACATCATATGGTTTTGAGAAACTTATGGGCATGTTATCTGAGTGCCACCTTTTTAGTATTCAAAAAATGGAAATTCAGAGATTCCCAAACTCACTAATAGTGTGTTCTATGTGAATGCATCATTGTACTCTAGAGATTTCACCTTAAAGGGCATGTTGTTGTGGACCATGCATGACTTTCCAGGCTATGGAGAGTGTTCAAGTAGTTGCGTACTCTAGCTTATTCATTCTTACCCTTAATCAAATATACGTCATCATTAATCCACTTGTTTCTACAAGTTTAACTACATTAGTATATCATGCATGTCCAATTTGCAGTCCCTCTCTGGTTTCTTCTAGACAAACACGCTTGAAGAAGGTTATCTATGACAATCATCATCGTTTTCTTCCTATTGACTACCCCAAATATGCACCCCCACTAATGAAAGAACTCCACAATCTCTGACCATTCAAGATTGGAAGGACACTTGGACACACGCCAATGATTCCACTCGACATGAGTCGGTAACTAGTTTACTTCTTTTGTTTGTCTTTAAAGTACACTCCATTATGAGAACGAGAAATAATATATTGTTGGTGCCTTAGATTCTCTATATTTTTTCGTCTCCCATATTGGACTGAACTCAAGATGGACCCCTTCCATATATTCAAGAATGTTGCCTCTACATTATGGGATCACTTAATCAAGGCTCGTGATTCTGTCAATGTAAGGGAGGATTTACGTAGCATTGGACGTATGAGATGAGCTTGGCCATGCATTGGACCCAGAGGAAAGATTGAGTTACCGCGTGCACTTGGATGTTTTCGAAGACTGAAGAAAAGATGGTGAAGCAGCAGATATGTAGCTTTCAAACTCCCACAGGATATATGAGATGCCTCAAGGGAGCCTTCATAAAGAAAATAAAAGAGGTGTGGAGCAACTATCCAGTTTGAAGTCTCACGATTGGCACAAAATGATTCAGGTAAGGATTTTCATAGCCATAAATATATTAATTAGTGGAGTAACTATGTAGACTAATTAACAATATATGAATATTTACGTACAGTTCATCCTTATTACTAGCATATCCCATTGTGTTTCGAAAGATGTGTGTGATATCATTTACAAGATGGGTGAGATCGCGAGGTATGTATACATTATACTTATTTTTTAGTTTACATATTATGTACATCACGTAGTAAACCCGGTTGAATTTATGGACAAAATAATCATCGTTCTCAATTGCATGTTGGTAGATTTGTGAGTTTAAAGGAAATTGATCCAAATACGTTGCAAGAGGCTCGAGTATTGTCCATTGAGGTGGTTTGTTTGGCGGAGGAAACTTTTCCTCACTCCATTTTGACTATTCAAGTACACTTACTCATACATCTGATTGATGAGATCGCAATTTGTGGGGTAGTTCATGCAAGGTCGACGTTTTTTCTAGAGCGCTTTATGAAAACCCTAAAAGATTCTGTAAGGTAAAATGCATGGCTTGAGGGAAGCACGGCTGAGGGTTGGTTAGTGCAATCATTCTTTGTAAAAATCTATGAATATCTTACTAAAGTGGACCCCTCTTTACTACGACTATGGAAAGATGATGAAGATTTGAGGATGACCTCTATAATACCTCAAGGAAAAGGAAGGAGCAAAGTGCTAATGAAAGAGGAACTTCATAAGTTAAATGTATTTTGTGTACTTAACAATGAAGTAATGAAAAAATGGGTGACACTATATAAAGAAGCAAGGGCAAGAAGAGTAAGTGAAAGGCAAGCATTTCGTGCTAGACATGGACGTATTGTCCCATATCCTGAACATTTAAGTGCACTTCCATGTCATATTAATATAGATTGGATACATGAAGAAATGGAGAAGATGAAAAAAGAGGAGGCGATGGATATATCGCAAGAGGAGTAGGAATATGCACGAGGTTGCTTATCAAAGGCGATACATACTTATAATTAAATTATCTTTAGTTATATATGATATAATAGTTTCACATGTTTCATCTTTAACTAAATCATTAATATGATCTCAACAATGTACTACTAGTGCACATTGTTCAATGCTATTTGGTGTGAAGGCAAATATTTTCGAACTCAACGTATAGATGATAAGAGAAATACCCAGGATTGTGGTATCCTTGCAAACTTCCAGGATACCAATGGCACCGTGGAAGGTTATTGTGGCTTGATCCAAGATATTTTGAAGCTTGACTTTACCAATGGTAAACAATAACCGATGGTGGCACGTCATCCCCATATCTAATCGTTCAAAACCAATATATGGCAATGCTACCAACATAGAGCTTCTGTTTTGTTCTGATTTTCTTCTCTATGAAGCATGGATTGATGATTGATGAAGATTGAGATCTTTTGAAAGCCTATTGAATAGTTTTTGATAGTTTGGAATGGTTTCAATATGAGTTATCAGGTTCTGATGACCTTCTATAATCCTCTGTAGACCTTTTGTAGAGCCTCTATCTCTACTCTGTAACTGTACTATAGCTGCTCTTGTATTGTACTGTAACTGTTATGTAGACCTTCTGTAAGTGTTCTATAGAAAGTATGTGTGACTTTGGAAAAGTTTTCTAACTTTTGGAAAGGATGAATCTAAGTTAAAAAGAGCTAAAACAAGTGAAAGAAGCAGCTGTTCTGCTGAAGACTGAAGAGAAGACTGAAGTGACAGTGACAGTAGTGAGCTATGAAGAGACACTATAGTGGCTCTGGTGACTCTTCATATCAGATATACCTCTTGGGAGGTGCATCCACGACCTAATAAGGATTATTGAGAGTTATTATGAGAGTATTGTAGTGAGGATATGATGTATTATTGATGGAGAGAGAGAGAGAGAGTTAGAGATAGTCAATTCTATCAAAACAGTGTAACTGTCTATGAGAGATTGATAAAGAGAACTATAAAGACATTGAAGATGAATACTATGTGATTGATTTCCATTCAGAGATGGTGTATTCTTTTGTGTTCATTGTTATATTGAAGAATTCTATGAAGATGTTGAAGATTATGGTTGATTCTATCAAATTTGTGGGAGAAATCTACTATGATATTACGTGAAGATTTGTTGTTTTCTTTGTTTTGGTCATCAAAATAATGAAATAAAAGCTTGTTGATGTTACAAGATAGATTTTCTTGCAGTAGAATCCCCTTTTCCTTGGTGTTCCTCTTGGGACTCCATATTTTTGGTGCGCAGCCGAGGAAAACTTGCCATCAACAAGCATCTAAGGAGGTTGAAAATGAAGGAAATGAAATTGCCAAGAAGAGGAGAATTCGATGGATTTTTGCAAAGTTCCTTCTTCCACTGAAGAGTTGGATATTCTCATTATCAAAGCCACTTTCCATAAGAAGTTCATCCCACAATGGCAGAAACATATCACCATCATGATGCATGCTCTATGTGGTGGATTGTTTCTTCTTCTTGTTGAAGCAACAAAAATTTGTATCTTCGTGGCAAACTGTTTGGGAACAAACTAAAGAGCAGGAACAGAGAGAATAACCATCCATGGAAGATTTGACATTTATTAAGAAGTTTCCAGACATCATCAAGTGGGAGATTGTGAAGAAGCTTCAGGAGTAGTGGTCTGTGGAGGTTCACGAAAACAAGAAAAAAAAGAGTTGGAATTTGTTAGTGGATGCTCAACAGCAAGATACATGGGATGCTTGGTGTATTGACAATCTTCTATTTGTCCAATTAGCAACCCACTGGAAGTTGGTAGACAGAGTGTTTTTCACAACACACACTATTGAAACCCTTAGAAGCTGGTATTATTATAATGACACAACAATGATCCTAAGAAGAATGAGTTTTGATACTTTCAGAATGGAATATCTTCCCCTTTGTAGTGGTTTGAAAGCTGAATTCAAAGATGTTGAAACCCCCTAATGAATGACGCAATAAAGAGGCAAGCGTTAGAACGAGTCTAGAGGTACATGAGAAGAGGGAAGGCAAAAATCAAAGCTGAGAACGAGCTTGTAGTAGAAGCCTCCTTTGATTTTTAAGGGAGAGTACAATGAAGATCCTGATCTTCATGTAGCAGAGTTCATGGTAGCATGTGTGGCTAACAATGCCAGAACCTCTGAGCATTGGTTAACAATCTTTCCCACCACTTTCAAGGGCGCGGCGTTTCAGTGGTATGAGAGACAAGTAGCAGAAACTTTTGGTACATGGGATGACCTGAAGTTGGCCTTCCTCACTAAATTCAGGCGTGAAGGTTTTGAAGAGCGGATGCGAGAGGAGTTCATGAACTTAAGTCAGTCCTCTAGAGAAAGAGTAGAAGCTTATATCTCGCGAATGGAATCCATCCTGAAGAGATGGACTAACCATCATTTGGATGAAGGCATCCAAAAAGGAGTGTTTCTTAGAGGTCTACAACAAGAAGTTTGCAAGTTCGTGGATTTGAGAAGACCAGTCAATCTGCGAGCTGCAGTGGAAGGTGCAAGATTGTATGACAAAGTTGAAGCAAGGCTGTCAATGACTCCAGGAAGAAGGAGTCTTACCTCCTCCCATGCCTGGAATGGTATAGCCACCAAATGCAGTCCTCAGGACAGTTCCCTATGTTGAGAGATCGAGCTCCACTCGTGATATGCCAGGGTGACCGTTATGCATTTATGTCACCGACTTGCCAGTTGCAGATGTGGTTGGTACACCGCCCATGAATAATAGCTAGATGACAGCTATCCTTATCTACTCTAGTTCGTGGCTCAGTTAGTATGCCACCTTAGTTATTTGAGTTTGGTTTGAGACCCATATACAGGGTTCTTCTATTTCTTTGTAAGAGAGTTCTTTTGGCTTACACAACTAAGAAGAGGAAAACTGTTTTCAGCCTCCACCCTTGTGTGTATTCCCCCGTTGTGCAAGCAAGAAAGCTACAAGTGAGACTCCTTCCTTCTCTCCCACAATCTTGACATGGTATCAGAGCCTTGTTCGTGGTAAGGAGCTCAAGAAAGCAAGCCAAGCTCGCGGTGTTCTAGTAAGAGGAGCAGTGTTGCTTTCATTTTCTGTTTTGGGAGCAGATCTCTGCAGGTAGCACAGCCGGAAATTGCAAGAGTGCATTGTCTCAAGTTGAGACGCCCTTCGTGGTGAGACGCCCTTCGCGACCCTTTTTTTTTATTTGAGGGCATTTCGGGGCCTGTTTTGAAGGCGGAAGTTTTCTGCACGCACTCAAGAAAAGGCCCTATTTTATGTTGTGCGACCACTGTTCTACAAATCGGTGAAAAGTTACCACAGAGATTGCATCGTATGCTTGTGTGCAGAGACATTGGGAGTTACAGAATCATCCCTGTTGCCTGTTGATGCAAAATCGTCACTAGGAAGTGACTGTGTGGTCAAATACCACTTTCGCCAGTTTTGCAGATTTGCCCTTGTGAGGGTGAAGCTGTGTTTTTTGCAGTGATAGAATTTTTTGCAGTGTTCTATAATGGCGTCTGATTCTCTCTCATAGATTGTAACTGAAAAGCTTGATAAGAACAACTTCCAAGCATGGAAGTTTAGAATGACAAATTTCCTTATGGGAAAAGGATATTGGGAATTTGTTGCAGGGAATGAAGAAAAACCAGTTCTTCCTGATGTTCCCAATCAACAGCAAATGCAGGCATTCAAATCATGGCATGAGAGAGCCAGGAAAGTTATGTACTAGCTGTCTATCAGTATTTCAGACTGTATGATTGTGTATATTTAGGATGCAAGTATGCCAAAGGAGGCATGGGATACTTTGTCAAAAATGTATAGCACAAATACGCAAGCCAGGAAAGTGCAGCTCAAGCAAGAGTTGCATAATGTGCAAAGAGAAAGTATGAGCATCAATGACTACCACATGAAGGTGAAGAAGATTGCAGATGCACTTGCTTCCATTGGGTCACCAGTGAAAGATGATGATTTAGTTTCTGTGACCTTGAATGGTCTAGGAAAGGATTATGCACAATTTCGGACATCCATTTCAGTTCGTGAAAGATTTCCTGATTTTGAGGAGTGGATGGCTCTTCTAATTTCTGAGGAGCAAAGAAATGGTGGTGCATCTTCTTCAGGAGGAACTTCAAAAGAAAGTGTCTTCTACTCAAATGCTGGAAGAGGTAGAGGGAGAGGTAGAGGAGGCCGATTTGGAGGCCGTGGTAGAAATCAGAATATGCAGCAAACTCAAGAAAACCAGTCCTATGGAGGAAGACGTGGTAACTCTAGAGGCAAGGGGAGCCAAAGAGGTCATGGTGGATGGCAAAGAGGCCAAAATGCAAACAGTAATGTTGAATGCTACTACTATGGTAAAATGGGTCATATGGCTAAAGACTGCTATAAAAATTAGAATGACATCATGAATGGAAAAATGCAACAAGGGAATTATGCATCTTCTAGTAGACAAGGTGATGACAGAAATGAGCATTTGTTTATGGTGCAGCACATGAACAATTCTGTGACAAGTGTAGAAGAAAGCAATGATGTATGGTATGTTGACTCAGGTGTATCAAACCACATGACAGGTCATGCAGAATGGATAGAGGATGCAAGGAAAATGGAAAAACCAGGATTTGTGGAGACTGGTGATGATACTGCACATCCTATCGTGCAGATTGGAAAAATTCCTTTGTCTATGCAGGATGGGAAAAAGAAATACCTATCCGATGTATTTCATGTCCCGAATATCACCAAGAATCTGGTTTCTATTGGTCAAATGGTTGAGCAGGGCTTGCAGGTCAGATTTAATCCTCATGGATGCTTTGTTGAGGATATAAAAAATAAAGGTCGCTTGATAGCAAAAGGAAAGAAGAAGGGCAGAATGTTTACGTTGGATGTAGACATATCTGAATTGAGTGCAGCAATGTTTGCACATGGAACCAGTGTAGTTGCAGATATTGATATCTGGCATAAACGCATTGGTCATGTTAATGTACAGTGACTTAAATCAATGCAGGCCCAAAATATTGTTGCAGGATTGCCTAAATTCAAGGTTGCAGAAATGCATAAGGTATGTGAAGCCTGTCAGTTTGGAAAACAGGCAAGGAAACCATTTCCTAGACATGTTCAAGAGAGTAAGAAGCCATTGGAATTAATCCACTCTGATTCTGGACTACTAAAGCTGCATCTCTTGGAGGCTGTCATTATTTTGTCACTTTTATTGATGACTATAGCAGAAAAGTTTGGGTGTATTTTATGAAAAAGAAAGGTGAAGTTTTTGGGCATTTCAAAACTCTTAAAGCTATGGTTGAAAAAGAAACAGGCCTGTAAATAAAATACCTAAGGTCAAATGGAGGGGAAGAGTACCTCTCAAATGAGTTTGCAAGGTTCCTGCAGGAGCATGGCATAAAGTAGCAATATTCATGCAGTCATACCCCACAACAAAATGGAATTGCAGAAAGGAAAAACATGCATATTGGAGAGGTATCTCGCGCCATGCTCAACGAAAAAGACTTGCCAGATTTTTACTGGGCTGAAGCAGTTGCTACAACAGTCTACATAATGAACATGACTCCCACTGCAGCAATACATGGAATGACTCCAGAGGAGAGGTATACTAGTAGGAAACCATATATTTCTCATTTGAAAATCTTTGGTTGCATTGCCTATGTTCATGTGCCAGATGAGTTGAGATCCAAGTTGGATCCAAAAGCTGAGAAGTGCATCTTTATTGGTTACTCTCTGCAGCATAAAGGGTATAGATGCTATAACCCTTCTACTCGTAAGTTTACAGTGAGCAGAGATGTTTTTTATGAGATGAGTAGCTGGTATAAACCAGTAAATGTGATTGATGATGTAGATGCACAAAATGGTAGTGCTGCACAGAATTCACAGCAGCAGTCAGAAAATATTAGTGGACATGGAGTGTCCTCTAGCAGTGGTTCACATTCTTTGCCATGGACAGGCAGATTGAGATCAGGAGAATCTTCTCAAAGCAATGCAGATAGCGGTATGCAGGTTTCACGAAAAGGAAAAGAGAAGGTAGATCAGCCCATGTTTGATGTGAATGCAGGTCACTCTTATGTGGATGGTGAATCCAGTGGCTGAGAACAGAGTATTGATGATGAGTTGGGTATCCCTTCTATTGTTACACCTGGAGTAAGGAAGACCAGGGATGTTTGAAGAGCACCTGGAAGTGAGCCTACTTTGCGTAGGTCTACCAGAGCTAGGTATCCTGTGGATAGGCTGAAATATGATGGATTTACAGCCATCCACTATGCATATATGGTCAAAGTGATACAGGAACCAGAACCCACTTCTTTTGAGCAAGCCATGGGAAAAGAAAAATGGGAGAAAGCCATGGATGAAGAAATGGATGCCTTGGAAGAAAATGCTACATGGGAGTTGGTACCTTTGCCTAAAGGTAAGAATGCAATTGGTTGTAAGTGGGTTTATAAGGTGAAGCACAATGCAGATGGTTCTATGAACAGATACAAGGCAAGATCAGTAGTCAAGGGGTATGCACAAACATATGGCATTGATTATGAAGAAACATTCAGTCCGATTGCAAGGATGGCAACCGTAAGAGCAGTCATTGCTATGGCTGCATCAAAGGAATGGTCTTTACATCAGATGGATATAAAGAATGCCTTCTTGCATGGTGATTTGCAAGAAGAGGTCTATATGGAGCAGCCACCAGGTTATGTGCATGATGTTCATCCTGAGTTTGTTTGCAGGTTGAAGAAAGCCTTGTATGGCTTGAAGCAAGCACCTAGAGAATGGTCTGACAAGATAGGACAGTATCTTGTCACTATTGGCTTTTAGATTTCCAAGGCAGATTTCTCACTTTATGTGAGAAAAACAGAGAAAGGTATTATGCTACTTGTCATTTATGTTGATGATTTGATTATGACAGGTGACAGTGATGAAGATATCCTTCATGTGAAAATTCTATTGAAGCAGAAGTTTGAGATGAAGGATTTGGAAGAGCTGCGTTATTTCTTGGGCATTGAGGTGATTAGATCGCCAAGTGGGATACAGCTCTTGAAGAGGCAGTATGGATTGGACATGCTGTCCAAATATGGGATGACAGGCTGTAAGCCTATTTCAGTTCCTTTGGAGCAGAATGTGAAGCTGAGCGCAGATGCAGGTGAGATTTTGGAAGACCCTACTATGTACAGACGCATAGTAGGAAGCTTGATTTATATGACTATTACCAGGCCAGATTTGAGCTATGCTGTTGGATTGGTAAGTCACTTTATGCAGGCTCCAAGGAAACCGCATTTGGATGCGGCTAGACGCATACTCAGGTATGTGAAGTCCACATTGCAGTATGGACTATTTTATGAGACTGGGGTTCAGATACAGTTGCATGGATACACTGATGCTGATTGGGCTGGTAGCATTTCTGATAGACGTTCTACCAGTGGATATGTGTTCTCTTTTGGGAGTGCTGCAGTCACTTGGAGCAGCAAGAAACAGCCTACAGTTGCCTTGTCGAGCACAGAGGCTGAGTACAGGGGTGCAACAATGGCTGCATGTGAGGTAGCTTGGTTGCATAAGCTACTTTATGATATGCATCAGCCTACAGATGGGCCAGTTGTCATTTATTGTGACAACATGAGTAGCATACACTTGGCAAATAACCTAGTCTATCATGCTAGAACAAAGCACATTGAGGTGCATTATCACTATGTGCAGGAGAGGGTTTTACTAGGTCTTATTGATCTAGTTTATGTCAGCACAGAGGATCAAGTAGCTGACATATTTACGAAGGCATTGGGCGTAGAGAGGCTGCGCAAGTTCAGAGACCTTCTTGGTGTGCGGGAATTGGGATTGAGCTTGAGGGGGAGTGTTGAGAGATCGAGCTCCACTCGTGATATGCCAGGGTGATCGTTATGCATTTATGTCACCGACTTGTCAGTTGCAGATGCGGTTGGTACACTGCCCATGAATAATAGCTAGATGACAGCTATCCTTATCTACTCTAGTTTGTGGCTCAGTTAGTATGCCACCTTAGTTATTTGAGTTTGGTTTGAGACCCATATATAGGGTTCTTCTATTTCTTTGTAAGAGAGTTCTTTTGGCTTACACAACTAAGAAGAGGAAAACAGTTTTCAGCCTCCACCCTTGTGTGTGTTCCCCTATTGTGCAAGCAAGAAAGCTACAAGTGAGACTCCTTCCTTCTCTCCCACAATCTTGACACTCTATCCCTATCCTCAGATGCAAACAATGCCGTAGTATAATGCACCTAATCCATTGTGGTCACCACAGACGACAGTGCCTCAAATAATGATTCAACCATAGCAACAGTAGCCTCAAACAGTTCCTCCAATGGTGACTCAACAATAGTGGAATCCTACCAACTAGAATCAACAACCCCAAGTCTTAGCAGGAACTCTAAATCAGAGCCAGAACAGAGGACCTTCTGGATTGACCCAACCAGTCTATGCAGTAATTACAGAAGCTTTCCAAAATTCTACTATAAGTACTTCAAGAGGTGAAAATCTGAAGGACTACTTATCCAACATAGTTACAAGTATAAAGAAAGAGCTTCTGGATGTAATTACAGAGCAGCTACAGACGCTGAAGGTGAATACTACCAATATATCCACTCCTACGGGAGTTGGAAGAGATGTGATGTGCTCTAATACATGGTGCAGAAAGTGTCATCAAGCAAGACATTTAGCCACCACTGAATGTACCCGAAAACCAACCATTCCTGGGGCCTTCTATTCTTATTGTTTGCGAAAGAACCATATAGAGGATATTTACTCTCTAAAAGAGATGCACGAATGAAGACATAAGGATGAAAATGCAAGATTCAACTTGCTAGAATCCAAAATGACAACATAGGAGATTAGACCAAAGCCTTGATGCCAGGAGGCATATTTCACGGTGGATTCCATGCCACGTTGGATTCCGTGAGGTTTTACGGTGGATTCCGTAAACTTGTTAATCGGGGCTCATACACAAAGTGAATTCTTTGTGCGAGAAGTTGATGGGGACGCCTATCCTTTTCGGGCATTTCATTAATTTAGTGTATACATGGGTGATTCCATAGCGGGTGATTCCGCAAAATACATATTAAATTAATAAACATTTATGAGTTTAGAGTGCGCACTCGTAATAAATTAATGTTAGGATTGATTTCTAACCAGTTGATTTATTTATGTAGCTGAAGACTGCTAGGTATTCACTTTTGTCGGTTCAATTGTATTATTTTACTAACGATTGTGAATGCTTCAGTTGATGTGTACAGATAGCAGCAGTGGCAGAGGAAAGCATTGAAGGATAGCGAGTATTCGAGTTATCACTTATATTTTGATGGGCGCATACTTTAGGCATGACGCCTATATTTTGTCGCGCCTATTTATTGAGGCGTTGGATATTTGTTTATTATTTTGTATGCACATGGGCACACGATTATAATATTTGTACTTGGACATTGTATTGGGTATGCCTGACTCTTTGGGCACCGCCCACATTAGCTTTATTTCTATTTTGTGCTAAAGCAAACTCAAAAGCCAAAAGCGAGCTATTTTGTAATATGGGCTATTATTTGAGGTTGAAGATGATTAATACATAAAATACATGCTTTCTGGAGCGCTCACACAAGGCATGGGGGGAGATTGCACCCAATTGGTATCTTGTTCATATCATGCATCCTTTTTACCTTGAGTTTTGTGCAAAAAGTAGAGTTCTTTTGTTCTTGGGGACCTTCCACCATTCACTACGCGAGCATACAACATCCGATCTGCGCATCAAGCCTAGGGAATTTGATCCTAATTTTGGTCCAAGGAGGTTTTCCTCTCAAAGTTACAGAGAATGAGAGTCTGTCGGTGGTTAGAGATCAAAGGTGGAATGTTATAGGTGTGAAGAAAAGGGTCGTATCTCCCCGAATTTTCCAAACCCTAGACGATCTGTGGATTACAAGCCCTTATGCAGCCGATGCAAAGGAGAAGGCCACACTACAAAGGACTATCCAAGTTCAGCCCCTGTAAAGGCCAATGCCATTGATAGCCAACAGAAGGTAAAAGAGCCTACCTCCAATTTGATAGAGTTGGAAGTTGCTACTATTACGCGCAGCAAGAAGAAGGAACTAGTTGTTCAGAACAAAAATAATTCTCCTACCAAGACTATGAAGTTCAACCTATCCATAGAGGGACAGAGCAGTACAGAATAGAACAGTGTAGTACAGAGCATTGCTATGCCACAGAGAGTTACAGAGACAGTCCAGAAACATGACCAGAGGTCTAGAAAATAGATGATACAAAAGCACCTCTAGAAACAGAAGAAGTGACGATGCTGCAATTACTAGAAAAAAAAGGAAAGATGAAAATGGGTGTAGCCCCATTCCCCAGCAGGCTGGAGAAGCCTGTGGATCCTATTAAAGATTATGACTTGGTAAAAGACCTAGACACTTTTAAACCAAACTTAACATTCCGACAGTTGCTGATGCTATGTCCCAGCTACCAAAAGAAATTCAAAAGCATATTGACAAGAAGACGTGGACTAAGGATCGCTCCTTCAACAGTGACCAAGACCACTAAAGCCCCGGAGCTTGTAAAGGAAGTAGTTCCTAGATCCTAGAACCCCAGAGATTAGTGTATAGATAGAAGGATGTAGCTAACGCCTTCCTAAATCCTGGAACCCTAGAGATTAGTGTAGAGATAGAAGGATGCTTTATTTCAGATGCATTGATTGATGGAGGCTCATCAGTAAACATAATGACGGATGTAGCAATGAAGGACTTAGGGTTGCAAGGAATTCAACCTACACAGTGGCTTATAAGATTGGTAGACCAAAGCAGAGTCAAACCATTGGGCATCCTCCCATATGTAAAAACAACCCTTGCAGGAAGAGACTATTGGCTAACATATTTGGTGGTCAAACCAAATTCTTATGTGACCTCATACCCTCTACTATTGGGAAGACCTTGGCTTTTTGAAGCAAGAGCCAGGACGAACTGGTTCAAAGAAACCCTAAATCTAGGCAAAGGACCCAACAGAGTGGTGTTGAAGCTGTATGGATCGCAAAAAGGCAATGGATCCACATCCATTGAAGTCATAATTGACTCCTCCAATGAGATAACAGATGGTACATTAGGAGAGGAAGAGGCTGTTAAGCATATGTTTCCTAAGAAAACAGAGGCACAGTCTCTAACAGTGGGCACTGTAAGCCAACTGCCAAGGGAAGTAAAATCCTTGTCCATGAGAGAATATCTCATGTCTCAACTAGAATTAACTTCTGAAATCACCTTTGACAATGAAATAGAAGCATGGATATACTATTCTCCCTATTACATGACAGTCGCGGAGACAAAGCAGAGGTAGTACAGTTACAGTACACTTACAGAGAAGAGACAGTACAGATACAGAGCAGATACAGAGCAGAGACAAAACAGAGACAAAGTGAATACAGAGACAGTAACAAATACAAAGCCAGAGCCAGAGCTAGAGCCAGCAACAGAGTCAAAAGCTGTGACAAAAGTAGAAGCAAATGTAGAGGCAGAAGATTTGTTCTTCTCTTACAGAGCCTTTACAGAAGCAGAGACAGAGCCTCCAAAGGAAGAGGATGAAAATGATGAGGAAGAAAATGAAGTAGCTTATGAAAGTGTAGATAAAGAATTTTCTCTGATAGTAGATGATCGTGTTGATGTCCCTACACAGACCTTAGAGGCCGAAGATCTCAAGGTGTTCGATGGAATAACCATGGTTTCATTTGGGTTGGCCAATGGACCACAAAGTATGTAGAATCTATATAAGCAATGGATTAAAAGCATAAAAATTAAGTTCATCAGTTGCTCCTATCACCTTGACCGTTCAGTCTAGAGAAAAGATGATGATGATGCCCCTTGCCAACAGAAGCCAAAGCCCTCAGAGCCACGGCTTCTAGAAGGTCCGTGCTATCTGACATTCCAGGATGCATCCTCTGAAGATGAATATTTAAGTATTGAAGAGGTCACCACTCAAACAGAAGTAAAAAAATCTCTGATACCCTTCCAGCAACCTCAACAGACGAATGAGTCATCTGTTCAGAAGGAGGACACTAGTTCTAGTGTGTTGAGGCAAACGCACCAACAGTCGGGACTTTGGACGGACTTCTATTCTTTCACAAGCTGCAACTCACGTTGGCGACAATCTCTCACCTTGTCTCTCACGCTCCGCTCTAACTAACCAAGCATTCTCCTCTCCAACCCAAGGAAGCAAGAACACAAGACTAGCTCGAGTTGTAGTGAACTCACCTAACTTACCTTTCAAAGGCTCGAAGATAGTTCCACGACCACGATCAACACGATCCGATGCCGTCGCTCCTTTGCATCCACCACCAAGCACACCAACGAGTCAAAGAGCTAGTAGAGACGGCGAGAAAAGCAAGAAGACAGCGAAGAGCTTCACCTTCCCTTAGTCCCTCGCTCCACACACCTCTCACTCTCTCCCTCTCAGTCACTCTCAACACAATGGAAGCAAGATGATAGAATAGAAAGATAGAATGGTTGCACTGACAGAGCTTCCGCAGCATGAATGTGCCAAAGGGGGTGAATACAAGTGAGACCTCCCACCCTTATATAGACATAGAATTAGGGTTAGGGTTTGCGCCCCTTTTGCGTTTAGGGTTAGGATTAGGGTTTGCGCCCCTTTTGCGTTTAGGGTTTCCACAACTGTGAATTAGGGTTTGCACCATCTTTGGGCATCCTACCCACATAGTGGGCTTTAGGCCGGTCAATACTTGAAACATGCTTGAACCTTAGCCTATATAGACCAAGCCTACACTATTCTAATCACAATTACATTTGCGCAACCCACGCAACACATACGGGTGCGACAACTACAACTACGGGTGATAAATACAATGTGCACGGGAGTGAGCCCGGCTCTCACAAAATAATACAACCATGATAGTCTGATGATGTCCATGAGTAAAAAGTAATACAGAAGTGCCCAAAGTAATACAATGAAGCTCCACAAAATAGTAATCCACCAAAAAAAAGTATCCAGCACTTGCGCTTTCTGCAGCCTTCTCAAAATACCGTTAACATTATTTCCCCCCTAGACGAGTGTCAGTCCCATGGCACTCACGTCGTAGGTAGCATGCTGTAGCTTGCACCGAAGATACGGAATGCTGGGAACAGTCCTGATCAAGTAGTAGTCTTGATCAAGAATAAATGGATGTGGTTGATGAAGAACGGTGGTTGTTGACAATGAGGATGTTTCCTGCTGCGGGTGGTACAAATGATGTTGCTCAAATTGTGGTAGATGGTGAGACTGATGGTGTTGCTGGTGACAAATCCTGTAAAAGTTGGCTATGTTGAAGATACACTTGACTGTTGATCCTTCTGATGAATAGAACTTGAATGGTCATTGGAAAATGGAATAGAGGTCGTAGAAGATGGGAGATGCAATGTTGATGTAGAAGTGATGCACATGATTCTCCACAACTCGAATACCTGCAAAGTAAAACCTCACGTGCAGTCACTCCCTAGGGGAAAAGTGCTAGTCTTCTGATCGTGCACAGGACATATGATGATGTTGGTTTGGGAGATAGGTCGAACTCCAGGCAAGCCTGAAGTGTTGTCCCACACTTGAGGACCCAAAACTGTGAATAGGTTATGGTGCAAATACTATAGTGTGTGCACGTGCATACATAGTCTAATACATAGGTAGAAGACTTCTCCATGGGTGCTTCTGTTGATGATGATGCTCGATGATGAGGAAGCAAGGGAGCTTGATTTGATGAAGATGGAAAGAATGGTAGGTACTGAGAAAAAAAAAAGTTGTTGTTGAAGATGCAAGGGAGACACCTAAGTGGGATAGATAAAGGAATTCTTGAAGCACATGGTTCTCCACTGGATCAACCACATGTGGTAGGTGACCTGAGGTGATGTGGTGTTACTGAGATAAATGAAGTAGAAATGAAAAGTGCACGTGACTCAGGGTGACAGGTCTAACCTAGGCAAGCTGAGACTCCCTAGGTATGTCCTGACCTTGATGTGCCCTAAGCAAATGTGTGGGGAAATGGAAAAAGGGCTAGGGGGTTAGAGATGGAGCCGGCCGACCAAAGCCACTGGATGCATCCAACTAGAGGACCCCTAGGTGTAGTGCAGTGCAGTGCATGTGAGTGCATATATATATATCTCTTTCCTATTCCCCTACCAACCCTTCTGGCCGACTTCCCTACTTATTCTCGTTAATCCGCTTGTCCTTCTCAACTGCTTCCACTTCCCTTCTCTCCTAGTCTTCTTCCTCAACTTCTCATATTCTCCTACGCTTCCTCTTCTTCGTACTCTTATCTTTTTCTATCCTCCTCTTCTTCTTCTTCTTCTATCGTTCTTCTATCTCATTCCTTGCATCTTTTTCTTCTTCTTCTTCTTCTTCTTCTTCTTGTATTCTTCTTCTCTTCTTCTTACTCTTCTTCTTCTAGCTCTCTTCTTGACTACCTCTTTCCCTTCCTTTTTCTCTATTTCACCCTTTTTTTCATCTATCTCTTCTTCTTCCCAACCATCTTCTATCTACTTCTTCTTGGCCTTCTTTTCTTTCTACTTCCTCTACCTCACAATCCAAGAACTTTAGAAGACGAGTACAAAGGCAAGCAATATATTTGGTTAGATCTCAACCATAAACATGTATGTAACCAATGACAAAAGCAAGAACGATGAACCCTCATCTCCCAACGTTCCCACACAAGATGTCCAACAACAAGAAGAGTGCTTTGAATTTTGAGTTTTGAGTTTTGAGTTTTGAGTTTTGTGTTTTCTTCTATTCTACCCTATTCCAATCTCAATCCAACAAACTGGTTCCTTCCGATTTGGCCCTTCCTAACCTAGCCGCATGGGTTTCGGAAGCTAGCCACAAACGCGGACGATCGGAACCACATCGATCCTATCCACACCCATGCACAAGCCTCCTATTCCGCCACACAGTGGGAGTGTGAGAACCTCGGCGGTTGCACCATCCTAGGTCCCGGCAACGGAACCAAAATGTTGAGGCAAACGCACCAACAGTCGGGACTTTGGACGAACTTCTATTCTTTCACAAGCTGCAACTCACGTTGGCGACAATCTCTCACCTTGTCTCTCACGCTCCGCTCTAACTAACCAAGCATTCTCCTCTCCAACCCAAGGAAGCAAGAACACAAGACTAGCCCGAGTTGTAGTGAACTCACCTAACTTACCTTTCAAAGGCTCGAAGATAGTTCCACGACCACGATCGACACAATCCGATGCCGTCGCTCCTTCGCATCCACCACCAAGCACACCAACGAGTCGAAGAGCTAGTAGAGACGACGAGAAAAGCAAGAAGATGACGAAGAGCTTCACCTTCCCTCAGTCCCTCGCTCAACACACCTCTCACTCTCTCCCTCTCAGTCACTCTCAACACAATGGAAGCAAGATGATAGAATAGAAAGATAGAATGGTTGCACTGACAGAGCTTCCGCAGCATGAATGTGCCAAAGGGGGTGAATACAACTGAGACCTCCCACCCTTATATAGACATAGAATTAGGGTTAGGGTTTGCGCCCCTTTTGCGTTTAGGGTTTCCACAACTGTGAATTAGGGTTTGCACCCTCTTTGGGCATCCTACCCACATAGTGGGCTTTAGGCCGGTCAATCCTTGAAACATGCTTGAACCTTAGCCTAAATAGACCAAGCCTACACTATTCTAATCACAATTACATGTGCGCAACCCACGCAACACATGTGGCTGTGACAAATACAACTACGGGTGATAAATACAATGTGCACGAGAGTGAGCCCGGCTCTCACAAAATAATACAACCATGATAGTCTGATGATGTCCATGAGTAAAAAGTAATACACAAGTGCCCAAAGTAATACAATGAAGCTCCACAAAATAGTAATCCACCAAAAAATAGTATCCAGCACTTGCGCTTTCTGCAGCCTTCTCAAAATACCGTTAACATAGTGGAACATCAGATGAGGATACTACTCTCTTGAAAGAGTCAGACCTCTACCCAGAAGCAATCTGTGGGACATTTATCCGCGAAGTGGAAGGTGAAAAGCAAGTAACATTCTTGAATACTGAAGGTACCGAACGTCACCTAAAAGTGGGCCTCAATCTTCTAGAAGAAGAACTAGTAGTCATGTGAGACCTACTCAAAGAGAACTTAGATGTGTTCACTTGGTCATATAAGGACCTAAAGGGGATTGATCCCACAGTATGCCAGTATCACATTCACCTAGAGCCCGATGCCAAACCTGTAAGGCAAAGACAAAGGCATATGAATCCTAATTATTCTGCTCTGGTAAAGACTGAATTATTGAAACTTCTTGAAGCAGAGTTCATTTATCATGTGGCTAATAGTGAATGGGTTTCGCCCATTATTGTGGTAGTACCCAAGAATAATGGGAAACTTCGAATATGTTTCGACTTCCGAAAGCTCAATTTAAAGATGAAGAAGGATTATTTTCCTATCCGTTTTACAAACCAACTGTTGGACACAGTGGCAGGCCATGAGCTGTACTCCCTTTTGGATGGATTCAACGGATATAACCAAGTCCAAATTGCAGAAGAGAACCAATCTAAAATAACCTTCACCACAGAATGGGGGACCTATGCCTATAAAGTGATGTCATTTGGGCTCTGTAATGCTCCTGCCACCTTTCAATGAGTAATAATGGCGGCCTTCCAGAATCATCTGCATGATTTCATTGAGGTGTATGTTGATGACTTTTGTGTCTATAGCTTAATTCGTGAGCACTATGGACACCTAGAGCAATGTTTTGACACATGCCGAGAGTATAATGGGATTTCTCTCAACCTCGACAAATGTGTCTTTGGCATCTCCTCGGGAGTTCTATTGGGCCATATTATCTCTATGCAAGGGATTGCAACAGACCCTGCAAAGATTGAGAAGATTGCCCCTTAACAGCACCAACAAACCGCAAGCAATTAAGAGGATTTCTTGGCTATGTGGGCTAGTACAAGAGATTTATTGCACATTTTGCAACCAAGGCAGCCCCTCTGCACAAGCTTCTAAGGAAAGATGTTGATTTTCTTTCGACTGATGACTGTGAAGAGGCCTTTAATACCCTAAAATAGTGCATGATCCGAGCACCTATCTTACAACCTCCTGATTGGATGAAGGAGTTCCATGTGCACATAGATGCATCAGTTGAAGGGCTAGATGTTGTTCTATGTCAAAAGAGCCCCTCTAAATTAGATCAACCGATATATTATGCAAGCCGAAAGGTCACTAATAGGGAATGAAATTACACAGTGACATAGCTTGAGTGCTTGGCAATGGTGTTTGCACTGGAGAAGTTTTGACACTATTTATTGTCAATGCATTTCAAGTTCTATGTGGATCATGAAGCCCTGCCCTTTCTGATGAACTTATGTTAAAGGACGACTAATGAGATGGTTACTCCTATTCCAAGAGTTCAATTTTGAAGTGGTCACTAATCTTGGCCATTTCCATGTCCTAGGTGATCATCTATCACGAATCCCTCAACCGAAAGAAGAGGAATAGGATGATCCAGGCCTTCCTGATGCTTCATTGTTTCTAGTTGAAACCGTTACTCCCTGGTATGCAAACATAGCCAATCTCTTGGCAACTCAACAGTATCCTCCTGGCATCTCAAGACGTGAGAAGAAGAAGCTTCAGTTAGAATGAGCCCCCTACACTTTGCTAGGTGGTGCACATTACAAGAGAGGCAAAGATAAAGTGCTGTGAAGATGTGTAGTAGGGGATGAAATTGGCATAGTATTGAAAGCATGCCATAATGAACCGTGTGGTGGATACTTCTTCACAGGAGAAGCAACAGCCACCACGAAGGCTCTGCTAGTAAAATACTACTGGCCGACCCTCCACAAGATGCATATGATTACTGTAAGAGATGTGATGCTACCCACCAAAACAAGTGCCATGCCACTACAATCCATTCTTCTCCTAAAGCTGTTCGAGAAGTGGGGGATTGATCTCGTGGGTCCCATTGATCCACACACCAGTCGGAAGCAGAATAGATGCATCCTAGTATGTACGGATTATGTCACAAAGTGGTGTGAAGCTAAAGCCTGTCAAGAATCACATGGTGGGGAGACTTGCTCAAGATGTTGTGCCGAACACACACAGAAATGCACAAGGAGAAGCTCACTCAAGAGACAAGAAGAGAGATGGAGGCCAAAACGTTTTCTTGCTGGTCTCTTCTTCTTCTTCCACACACTTTACAATGTACACAAAGTATAGATAAGATACAACATAAAGGAAAGTGGCCTACTAAGTCAAACAATGCATAACTGACTACATTAGTCGACTAGCGCTATAACTATGCCAACTGTAAATAGGTGTAACAACTTGAATATAATAAGTAATGAGGCAGTGGCCATGTGAAAGTCATAATGACCATCGACGTGCTAAGTGTAGACGTGTGGACCCATCTAACTAGGTGGTTCATCATTAATGTCCGCATGTGTTGAACTTATCATCTCAACACTCCCCCTCAAGCTCAATTGCATCTCTGCAACTCCAAGTAAGCTTCAAAACTTTTGAAGCTTCTCTATACCCAATGCCTTTGTGAAGATGTCAGCTATCTGATCTTGTGTGCTGACATACACCAAGTCAATCTCACTTGCTAGTACCTTCTCTCTCACAAAGTGGTAGTGTACCTCAATATGTTTTGTCCTGGCATGAAACACAGGGTTCCTAGCCAACTGTATACTGCTCATATTGTCACAATAAATGACAACTGGACCTTCCACCTGCACATCTAAATCAACCAATAACTTCTGCAGCCATACTACCTCACATACTGCAACAGCAGTACCTCTATACTCAGCCTCTATACTCGACAAAGCAGCTGTAGATTGCTTTTTGCTACTCCAAGTAACTGTTGCACTACGAAGAGAGAACGTGTATCCGCTGATAGATCTTCTATCAGACATACTACTAGCCCAATCTGCATCTGTGTATCCAAACACCTGTACATCTATACCTGCCTCATAGAAAAGTCCATAATATAATATGGACTTCACATATCTCAATATGCGTCTGACTGCATCCATATGTGGCTTTCTAGGTACTTACATAAACTGACTCACAAGATCAACAATGTAGCTCAAGTCTGGCCTTGTAATGGTCATATAGATCAAACTCCCCAATATCCTCCTGAACATAGTATGGTCTTCTATCTCATCCCCAACATCAGCACTCAACTTTACATTTTGCTCCAATGGGACTGAAAGTGGTTTGCATGTTGTCATACCATACTTGTACAACATATCCAAGCCATACTCTCTTTCGGACAGCCATATACCATCATCACATCAGATCACCTCAATGCCAAGGAAGTACCTTAGCTCACCTAAATCCTTTATCTCAAACTTTTTCTTCAAAAAGTCCTTGACTTCAGCAATTCCACTCACTATCACTTGTAATAATCAAGTCATCCACATAGATGACTATGATGATCAAACCTACATCTCCCTTTCTCACAAAAAGTGAGAGATCACCATCAGAAACATAAAAGTCAATATTGACAAGATACTCTTTGACCTTGTCACACCATGCTCTAGGTTCTTGCGTGAGCCCATAGAGAGCCTTTTTCAACCTGCACGCATACGTGGGATGCTCTAAATCTTCATAACCTGCTGGCTGCTCCATATACACTTCTTCCTACAAATCACCATGCAAGAAGGCATTCTTCACATCCATTTGTTGCAATCTCCAACCTTTGTCTATTGCCAAAGCAATCACACATCTGACAGTTGCCATCCTAGCAACTGGACTGAAGGTTTCTTCATAATCTATGCTATATATCTGGGCATAACCTTTTGCAACCAGCCTATATTTGTACCTACTAACAGAACCATCTGCATTGTGCTTAATCTTATAAACCCACTTACATCTAATAGCTTTCTTGCCCTTTGGCAATGATACTAGATTCCAAGTCTTATTGGCCTCTAATGCAGCCATCTCCTCATCCATTGCTGCATCCCAATGAGCATGACCAATAGCCTCCTCAAAACATGTGGGCTCAACATCCTCAATCACTTTCACCATATAAGCATAATGGTGAGCTCCATAACCTTCAAAACCAAATTTGTTAACAGGGTGTCTCACCTTACTAGACCTGCGTACCACTGGATCATTCAATGTAGTCTTTGCATTGGCGCATGCTCTCTACTCACCTGGAGTCCTCACTGAAGGAATGCCAAGCTCATCATCCAAGCTCTCTGAGCCACTGGAGTCTCCATCAAGAACTGCATCAATGCCATCTAACACTTTATTCTTTCCTTTGTCTTTACCTGTAGTGCTACTAGATGCACCTGAAGATGTAGAGCTACTCCTTAGTCTCCCAGACCAAGGACTACCAGATGATGTCTCTGGTCCACTAAGAGCCCGTGATTTTTGCTTTTAAGCCTGTACATGAGTGTCATTATCATTATCATCATCCAATGCATCACCACTAGATACATACCAACAACTGCTCATTTCATCAAAGATGACATCCCTGCTCACTCTGAACTTACATGTGACAGGGTTATAACAACGATACCCTTTCTGCTCTAAAGAGTATCCAATAAAAACATATTTTTTTGCCTTTGGATCAAGCTTCTTCCGTAGCTCATCTGGCACATGAACGTATGCAACACAGCCAAATACCTTCAAGTGCAATACATCAGGTTTCTTGCCAGTAAAGCATTCTTCAGGAGTCATACCATGAGCTACAACAGTGGAAGTTCTGTTCATAATATAAACAACAATATGAACAGCCTCAGACCAAAAATGCTTAGGCATATTCTTTTCAGCCATCAAGGCGCGTGCAACTTCTACAATATGAATGTTTTTCCTTTCTGCAATCCCATTTTGTTGTGGGGTATACCTACATGTGAACTATCTCTTTATCCCATGAGACCTTAGAAAATCACTAAACTCACTCGAGAGGTACTCTCCCCCTCCATCTGACCTCAAGTACTTTACTTTCAAGTCTGTTTCTCTTTCAACTGCAGCCTTGAAAGTTCTAAAGTGCTCAAATGCTTCACTCTTTTCCTTCATAAAATATACCCATAGATTTCTAAAACAATCATCAATTAATGTGACAAAGTATGAACTGCCTCCAAGAGATACATTTTTTGTAAGCCCCTGATCCGGGTTTTTTACAACCCGGATTATTACCACAAAATTTGGCCAAAGCCCCTATCAAGAGCTTACCATATCACTTTGGGTTTACTCTTCAAGCACTAGGTATGCTACATTGCTTCTCGATTATGATAACTCTAGCAAATGGGGGAAACAAGTTCTTAGAAGGCATGTCAATGTTAAGGGTCAAAGGGATGGTTATCTTAGTGAAGATGAAAATGGATTACACCTAGGAGTTGAGTGAATGCATAGATTTTTCAAAGGACTAGCCTCCAACTACACATGGGCTCCGTCTGCATCACTAAGATTTGGAATCTATCACCATCATTAGAGGACACCTCACCCTAGCACACAAGTCAATATCCACATATGGTGTCATTTGGATCTTGCACAAAAGCTTACAAGCATGGACCCCTTTTGTCACATGCTTATATGTATTTATATACATATGGGGGACTAAAGTCAAAGTAGCTTTTAGAAGCCGTTTTTTATAATCTCAATAACTCCCAAGAAAAAGTGAATTTTAAGAAAATTCCCGCATGGCCCGATTGGTTTCGACCTGATCTACAAAGTTGCAGAAGAAACTTTTTTCAAATTCCTCACGGATTTGAAGTTACGAAGGCAGAGACTACTGGCTACATGCAATTTTCTTCTCTCTTTCACCACACCAACTTTCCACTCTGTCCTTCTTGTAAATATATTATAATAATGTGCTTTGGGCACCCACCTCTTGTAATCTAGCTCCATTTCTCTATTTTGTCTACCACCACCCTTGGCTTCTTGCATGATGACCAAGGTGGGGACTTGTCCCATCCATTATTCTCCATATTTTCAAAGATGCCATACATTATCTAGGATTATGTTAATCAAGAAGATTAGCTTATATCAAGATTGATCTCAGGTCAGGTTACTATCAGATAAGGATCAAGGAGGAAGATATCCCCAAGACGGCCTTCAATACAAGATATGGGCACTTTGAGTTCCTAGTTATGTCATTTGGACTTACGAATGCACCTGCCACCTTCAATAGGTTAATGCAAGATATCTTTAGGCCATCTCTTGATGATTTCGTGCTTGTTTTCTTTGACGACACTTTATTCTATTCCAAATAGGAAGAAGATCATGAACCCCAACTCCGGATTGTCCTTGAGACAATGAGGTCACATAAGCTGTATGCTAAAATGAAAAAGTGTGCATTCTTCAAGCATCAGATTGAATATCTGGGATTCGTAGTATTAGCAGAAGGAATCTCAATGGACCTAGCCAAGATGTGCTTGAGTGGCCAATACCAACATCTCTCAAAGAGATACGTAGCTTTCTTGGATTGACAGGATGGTATAGGGTCTTCACCAAAAACTATGCTTTGATTGCAGCACCTCTTACGGACTTACGAAAGAAACAAACTTCCATTGCAACTCCCAAACAAAATAGCTTCGATAGATTGAAGCAAAGTTTGGTATCAGGACCTATTCTAAAACTTCCAAACCTCAATAAAGAGTTCAAGGTAGTAACTAATGCTAGCATACTTGCCTTGGGGTGTGTACTTATGCAGGAAGGTCATCCAGTCGCATTCTCTTCAAGGAAATTGAAGAGTCATGAAAATAATTATGCTACGCATGACCTAGAATTGCTAGATGTCATCCATGCTCTAAAGCTTTGGAGACACTACTTGTTGGGTAACAAGTTTACTCTAGTAACTGACCATAAGAGTCTCAAATGGATCTTTACCTAGAATGAGCTCAACATGAGGCAACGTCAGTGGATTGAAGTGTTGGAGGAGTATGACTTTGAAATCAAGTACCGACTAGGAAAAGAGAATGTAGTTGCCGATGCACTCAGTTTGCAAGGGATTCCTTAATTCTCTAAACTTGCAGAATCCATCAACAGCTAGATCTTTAGCTATAAAAGTATCTATGCCAAACAATCCAATACTTGAGTTAGCTAGAAAAGATGCATGCTATGATCCAGCCTACCAAACAATGCTAAGGGAGATCTCTATCAAGGATTAGAACCAAAAGTTGCAGGCTAAGTATCATGAATTTTCTATCAATAGTGGACTTGTCTATTATAGAAAAAGGCTGTGTATACCAGCAAATCAGTCACTTAAGTAGAAGATATTATGGGAAGCTCATGATTCCCCTTTTCCAAGGCATCCTGGTTATGCCAAAACTCTTAATGGAGTTAGGAAGAGCTACCTACCATTGGGAGAGGCTCAAAGGTGACGTTCTCAAATATGTCACCGAGTGTTTGTCTTGTCAACGTATCAAAGTCGAACATGTCATGATGCCAGGGAAACTACAACCGCTTGACATCCCCCAAATGAAATGGGAATTCATCAGTATGGATTTTATTGTAGGCCTACCCCAAGTTCAGGGAGGATACAACTCCATCATGGTTGTGGTTGACATGCTTACTAAGGTTGCACACCTTATTCCAGTAAAGACAAACTATAAAGCCTTAGACATTGCCAGATTGTTTATCAAGGAGATATTCAAGCTACATGGTTTACCCAGAAGAATCATTAGTGATCGTGATTCTCTCTTCACGTCACACTTTTGGAGAGCTATCTTTGAAGCTATTGGGACTCAACTCTGCTTTAGCACCACCTAGCATCCCCAAACGGATAGCCAAACAGAGGGAGTAAATCAAATCATGGAGGATATGCTAATGGCATACTGCTATCGTGAGCCGAAGAGGTGGATTCAATACTTACCTTTGATTGAATTTGCCTACAATGCTTCTTACCAACAAAGCATTCAGATGAACCCTTTCCAACCATTATATGGTCATGACTGTCAAAGTCCCCTAAACTTCTCAGATCCAACCTTAAGGGTTGAAGCTTCAAGGCAGATGTTGGAAGAGATGGATGGCCAAATAAAGTCAATAAGACAGGATATCCAAGCTGCCAAGGATAGATAGAATGCATATGCGGATTTGAAATGTCAAGATAGAGTCTTCGAAGAAGGAGACATGGTCTTCATTCGCGTACACCCTAAGAAGAGTTCCCTATCCTTAGGAGATTGCAAGAAGCTAAGTCCAAGGTATTGTGGACCGTACAAGATCCTTAAAAGCCTAGGACCTAATGCTTATAGATTGCAACTCCCTGAGAACCTAAAGGTTCACAATGTATTCCATATCAGCTTATTGAAAAAGTATGTACCTAATCCTAACCATGTACTTGATGACCAACAAGTTGTAATGCCTAGTCAAGGAGTCCTTGAACTAAGGCTTGAGAGGATCTTAGACATTAGGGAGAGACAACTGAGATCCAAAAACTTGAGAGAATGCCTCGTCCAATGGAAAGATTATCCCGAAGAGGATGCCACTTGGATAGATGAAGGCACTCTCAACCATCAATATTCACAGCTTACCTCGAGATGAGGACATCTCGATTTCTCCAAGGGAGAGAGAATGTAAGAGCTCCATAGTGGAAATACGCATTTGCATAGGAAACCCTCTTAAGCGTAGGATAATTATGGGGATAATTCCTTTTAAAGAAATAATGGTAATTTTTTTTATTTCCCTCCCCAGTCGACTGTCGTGCTGGTAAGGGAGGGGAATAGAATGCATGATAAAGCTCCTTGGTGGAGCTCGATGCTTCTAGCTGCCATGGCACGTCGACACATAAGGAGAGGGAGGATCCCCCTCCCCTCCTCTATTTAAACCAAGGGGGGGCTTCTGCCGTGAGGACAAAAGGAGGGAGGGAGTGCCGCCACAATGCGGTGCTGTCAACGTGAGAGAGAGAAGGTTACGCCAATGCCGTTGCCACCCTGCAATAGGAAGGAGGGAGGGCCGCCTCGTCGCCACTCTGCCCAGACGAGGCTTTCGAGCCGCTTCTGCCACTTGATGTCGCCGTCGCATGGCTAGTTACCCCCCCTCCACGTAGAAGCTTTAGAAGCTTCTTGGGGGGGAAGCTTCTAAAGGGCCTTCTTAGCCCCCTTTCCCTTGGTGTTAATTCCTTCCCCTCACACCCCCGTGTTTAAAACCCTCATAAGTCCCCCTTTACCTTGGAACCACACCCCCCCCCACCACCCCCCCCCCGATTTTAACTCCTAGAAACCCCTTTTCCATAGTATTTTGGAGCCCCCCCTAGTGTTTCTGATTCTCCTTTAGCCCTTACTTTTGGCTTCGGAATCATTCCCCCCCATGTCCATGTTTTAACCCTTAAGACCTTCATTTTGGGCTTGAAACTCCCTCTTATTTAAAGTTCATAAGCCCCCTTTCTTTTGGGTTTATCACCCTTCCCCCCCCCCCCCCCCCCCTCGTATTTAAACCCTTTCCTTGGCCTATACAAAATACCCTTGGGCCTTGTTTTTCCCCCACTTGCTAAAGGAAAGAAAGTGTTGAGGATCTTTTAGCACCTCCCTTTTTCACACAAAAACCCTCGTAAGGGATTCCACCCCTTTTTCCTCGTTTGAACGAGTCATTACAAGGCCATTAAGCCTTCCCCATGGCTTAATGATCCTTAGTCCTGAAAGATTCTGAAACACCCCTTTCGAATTCGCGACTCCAAGGAGGAAGCCTTCTAAAAATTCTTTCGACGGACAGTGCGAGTTATTGCGGAAGAGAGTGATGGTGGAATTCCAAAGAGGAGTTGTAAAGCTACTTCCACGTCTAGAAGACTGTAATTGCGATGCCTCCTAAGAAAGTCCAAGGTGCAATCGCGGGAGGGTCGTCTCCCAGCATCCATGTGGATATCTCACCCCAAACCCAGGTTTTCCTTCCTAATTTTTATTTGATATTGTTGTAATTCAATCATGCAAGGTTAATTGTTAAAAATAGGATATATTCTCGTCCTAGTTGTTCACAACGAAGAAACTTAGTCATCAATACGTTTAAATGAAACATGCAAATTAAGAAAGCATAAACGCATTTCTAGCAAATAGCTTATGCATTGAAATGAATTATAAGACTAGATTATTATCCATTAAAATAGTATACTTCGGTTAAGCCTAGAAGTATAAACTGCATCTCGCACTATTAACCCATATCGCAATGAATCATCATGGAAAGGGCAAAGCATGAAATGATTTTTTTTACGATGCATAAACTCTATGAAATTATCGTTGTCAACTGCATAAATTAGCAAGAAAAAAGTTTCTTAATTAGCATGAATTTTGTTCGCAAAGAAAAGGGAAGTTAACCTAACCTATGCCTGCTAACCTCAAACCGATAAGTTAGGATTAGAAAAATCAATTTACGCATAGGCAACGATCATGTCAAAATAATCTCAAAATTATCTTCTAGAGTTAACCAAATTGGCATAAAACCTAAAACACCTAAGCCACGGAGTACTCATTCGGAATAAGTTAAATTCCAAGAAACGCCTATACCTTAAATACTTTCCCACATTCAGTAAATGTAGGGATAGTGAAATGTAATGGTAAAATGAGCTAGGGTTTGTTCCTAAGGATCTTACAAGATGAAACTTGGAAACCCTAGGTCTAACGGTGTTAGCCTAGTAACCTGAAACAGATTATCTCGTGACTCCATTGTCTCATAGTTCGATGCGACACTTGCGCAGCAAGTGCGGAAGCATATGATCTTGTGATTGGATCATAAGAGAATGGCCAAATTCTCGCAATGAGGTTGGCGGATCCTTACGCAAGTTATCTTGCAAGAGGATGAATACTTTAATATCTTTCTTGAGTAAAGAAGATTGATTGGAAACTAAAGACCAGCCGATAAACTGAAGTACCCAATGAACTTAAGGTTTGACCAAGTTGGGTTAATAGGGTACAATCTAACCCAGGATATAGGGGATCTTGCCAAGTTGCAAGTCACCCCGGATCGAGTGCTGACTGCATTCGAAAGGAAGGATTTATTCCTTAGCAGTTTGCCAACAAAAACGATCAATGGAAATGTTTGTGCTTGCTACAGATTTTTAAGCATTGTTTGGCTTTGTTTGATCAATGAATTAAAAGATAAATGGATATTTATACTTCAGGTTGAAGGCCTGAAGGGAGAGGCAGCTTCAGTTACCCCCGAGTGCCTACCTAACCCTAACCAAGGGGGTTGTTGACCACACCGGGAAAGTGGACGAAACCCGTCGCAAGAGGTCTCTCCGTTAAGCATCACTTGGAGCAGGAGGATGCTTGGGTGCCACGGGGGGCTCTGGCCGTAAATCCCTCGCCTTTCGGGTCCTGCACAAGAGGCTAACATGACTCGGGATTAGATCTCGAGGCCCGCATACTAGTGTACGGGCGAAAACTTGGATTAGTGATCCCTGTGGATTTCTGGATAGCCTTCGGGCAGATTGTGGATAAGCCTACGGGATGGACTCTTTGTATTTCAAAGATAAATATGATAACTTGTTAATAAGGAACTTGTCTGATATTGTTTTTCTATGTCAAGTGATAAGATTATGTGAAGGAACTAGTGCCTAACGGGTTAATTAAAGAAGCTGGTTGTTACATGTCCAACTAATGTGTTAGGTAATTAAATAACCAAAACAACCCGAGAAAAGTGCGGAGGATGGGCTGTAGGTCCGTCCTATGGATGGGTGGTCCCGATTGGGCGGGAACTTTTCTCAAATCATGATGGATAGCAGGAAGATCATCAAAGATCACGAACAACAAAAGCGTTGACGTAGAGTTATGATTAAACCCAATTTACGTTGTTTTAGGGAAACGGAATGGGACTATGCCTTATGGTAGAGAGGTTGAGCTTTGCATCCCTCTCGTTTCCCATTCTCCTTGAACCAAGTGCAGCGTGAATGAGCTTCGGACCTGACGTTTGTGCGTAAAGTAGGTCGCTTCGATCTGACGCTAGTTGCTATTAGGAAATGACCAATCAGGAAAAACCCTAATTCAGGTCGATCCTAAGTGGGAACGGTCAAAATACTTCCGCTACATGGCAGACGCGGAAAGCCCTAGATCGCAAATCCCGTAACATTCCATGGAAGTGCTGGGCAGAGCTTTCTAGACATCCTTTTCAATGGACTACTAAGACGTGTCCTGAGAATACAAGTGGGCACGATACACTTTGACATAAAGTTTGAATGTATTAACTAATTAGATTTGATAAATTTCTATATTTTAGGTAGCTATAATGAATCATATCATGAGATGTCACTACAATTACAAGTGCAGACATTGATCTCTTGGCTATCAAGATGTTACAAGACAAACTTATTATGCACATAGTCATCAAGATATGAATGGAAATATGCATCCATCAATTGTGGCTTATGAAACTAATCAAAAATCTTTGAGAAATAATGCTACTATGAGTGAAAACAACCCTATTAAAAGTCATGTATCATCTCAATCATTTCCTAGACATAGATATATATGGTGTAGATGCAAAATACATTGTGGTGGCGGAAGTTTTGTTTCTCCTTCAACTTATGCATGACACCAAAAATTTGAGGAGAGATTTGAGAGTCTTACAACCCATCTAGGTCTACATGACTCTCATGATTTATTATTTGAGGACATTCTAGAAGGGTATTACATTGAGTTGGATAACGAAGCCCATAATGAGTCCTCACATAAGATTGATAGCTTGGATGAAGGTAAAGAAGATAGGTTGAGATAAATTATATGAAGCCATATTTCTTTGATAAAATAATTCAAAGACTAATTCAAATGCAAGCACTTTGGGATGAACATCAAGCTTCGGTTGAGTTTCAAGACAAGATGCTTCAGATTTTGTTTGGTGATATTGGTGGGAGGAAGCCTTCTCAAACTTGTATAGACAATATGTTTGCTCCCAGCTTAGGCAAACTACTAGTGCAACTACCCAACACATGGGATGGAGATTTAGGTGGTAAAAGTTTTCCTACTTGTTGGGAGCAACTCAATGTCATGTTAACAAGACTTTGTATGATTAACTCACAATGATACAAAATATCATGCCAAGGATGTGAGAGCCAGTTGTCATTCATTATGATAACAAAAGTAGCATACACCAAGCTAGGAACCTAGTGTTCCATGCTAGGACAAAACACATTGAGGTGCATACATCACAAATGATCAAATATATAACATTTTTGCAAAGACATTGGGTATAGAGAAGCTTCAAAAGTTTAAAAGTTTACTTGGAGTTTCAGAGATATAGTTGAGTTTGAGAGGGAGTGTTGAGATGGCAAGCTCAACACATATAGACATTGATGATGGAGCGCCTGGCTAGATGGGTCGACATGTCCACACTTAACACCTCGGTGGTCATTATGATCCTGAGATAGCCATTGGCTTATCACTTATTATATTTAGTTTGTTACACCTACCTACACTTTGCACAATTATAGTGCTCATTATTTAATTAGTATAAACAGTTATGCATTGTTTGACTTAGTAGGCCACTTTCCTTCATGTTGTGTTTTATATGTACTTTGTGTACCTTGTATTGTGTATGGAAGAAGAAGAAAAAACCAAGAAGAAAACATTTTGTCTTGCATCTATCTTCTTCTGTTCTTGAGTGAACTTTCTCTTGTGTCTATGGTGTGTGTTTTGCCCAGTGGTGGCTCTCAAGCAAGATCCCCCACCACTCTCCTTCGAGATTTGTATCACCTATACCTCTGTAATCTTGGATTGACTGTCTGAATGGAAAAAGTTTAATTAGACTATGACTAAATAGGAAAAAAGACCAAATATTTGATACCACTCATCATGATGAAGACTAAGGAGGAGAGAGAAGAGTGTAAAAATGAGAGGAAAGAGGAGAGATAAAGATTGACAAGGAGAGAGAAAGACTAGAATGAGAGAAAAGGGGTGAGAGAAGCCATGAAAGTTTGGAGAACTTGGAGATGAAGATACTATTTTCAATATTATGGAATGGTAAGAAATTTACAAGTCTCTTATATCTTTATATCTAAGTGTGTGTGACATGGAATTATTTCCCAAATATATCAAACACAAAACTCTTTCTAGTTTCTTACAAATAAATAAATTATAATCAATCGTTATCCTTATATAATAAGTATAATATTAAATCATGTATTAAAATTGATGGTAAATAAACACTAATAAAATAATTATATATAGTTTACGATCTCAAACAATAATCATACTATGAATTGACATTGCTCAAGCTAGGATATTGGTCCATAAAAATAAGTTAACATATGTTTAATTGGTATGATTAAAAGGGATTAGGTCTATAAACAACCACATTGATGTAATTTTTGAACTAAGAAACACACTTTACAGCCCCATCTATATATGTTGATAGGTGAATTGGGTGGCTGATCTCTATATCGACTCTGAAGGCAACACAGTAAGAAATAAAAGCCAAGAATCTCTCTTAACAAAAGTTTTCAAATCAATACTATAGAAAGCAAAACAAGGTTTCCTATATCACTTTTTTTCCATTGAGAGATCAATCTAACCTTATAATAGTTTAAATTTTCATATTTTTATATTTTCTTATTTTTAGGAGTAATAATTTGCTAGAAGTTTCTTACTTTTAGGAGTTGCAATCTGTTAGGAAGTTGTAAGCATCATTACCATGGAATTTATAGGGTTATGAATAGTAAACCACCTCTTATAATTCCATACCTATATTTCAATGTGGTGTTAAAAAACATGTATTTTAGCATACTCTTCGTTGATTAAACACTACAAGGCTTCAAGGCCTGTTGAAGGGCTACTACTATAGAACTGCAAGCATTGCTATAAGGAAAATACCAAATTGTGGGTAGAAAATTACCTCTTTAATTCCAAATTTTTATCCCATTGTAAAAATGCATATATTTCAGCATATTCTTCCTTGATAAAGCACTACAAAGCTTTAGAATTTGTAGAACTTCAAGAGCTATAGAATTTCAAACTATGTGAATATTAAATATCACCACATGTGAAAGTCTTTTCATTCCTAGACAAACCTATAACTTTTTTACTTCTATTGTAGTAAATTTCTCAAATTCTCCATAGACTTGAGTGGCATATTCAAAATTTGACAATAGTATATAGCCATTGCACCATCCTAATCCCTCAAACATTGAAATTCTAGTTTCTCTTTTATAATTGATGAAAAACCTCTGACATGTAATATAGACAATCAAGAACACTGAGTGAAATAGTCTTACAGATTTCTCCCTCATCAACAAGAATATCTGAAATAAAAGATTGCACTTATCATGTTTCCTATAGTAAGAGAAAAGGAAAGCAGAGCTAAAAGCAAACCCTTCATGCCATAGTTAGATAACAAAGGAATTGTAGTAGCAGATCTCATTGTGTGATTCCATCTTTAGCACATCACGATTGAGTTGAATTTTTGAAGCCTCAATCACCTTTGTAGGTCTCTCCTCATGATGTGGTTTTTTCTCTCCTTCTAACATCTTCCATGTTTTTCCTTTTTACAAAGGTTTGTCCCCCTTGCCAAGTGGCAAATAGACCACTAAACACTTAAAAATTCCACTTCGGGTCACAAATATTCTAGTGGAATCGCAAATCCTACTAGTAGGACCACATATTTTCATAGAAATGCATGGATCTAGAGCATGGATATGATAGATGGAACACAAAGATGATGCTCATGATGACATAGATTAGAGAGAGTCCAATTGTTACTCAAGTAAGTTAGGTTCCAAGATGGAAGCTTGGACTCATAAACACAATCTTGAGTATGACACTAACTATGACTGAAAGGGCAATGTACAATAGTATTCCATCTTTGAATGATAAGAAGGTACATCACTTTATAGGCTCATGATGATTCCATTTTTCTCCACTGTGCTTATGGGATTCAAGCATCCTCTCTAGTAAACTATTTGAGTCTTGCCCTATAACTACTCCATACAAAGAGGTTGTCACATGGGTGTGATTGTATAAATCTCAACATTATTGTAGCAGGAATGCACTTCAAAATTAAGTTGAAAAAACATGTGGAAAATATGTGAGTTTTTACTACTTAAGACTCCCATCCATTAACATGACTCCCACTGTGGATAAGCATTGAAAAGTCAAATGAATGGCATTTACATTACTTGTCCAGTTTGTCTACAAACATTGATATATCTAAGATTAAGCATTTTCACTCACTTCTATGATTAGCCTATCCTTGTAAGATTCCGAACTTCACGCGTGAACCGCCTCTATAAAGGATAATTGAATTAACTAAATGAATTTTCTTTTAAATTTATTATTCCCCCCAGTCGACTGTCGTGCTGGAGGGGGAGGGGAATAGCAAGTGTGATTAAGCTTCTCGTTGGAGCTTGGAGGAGAAAGTAGGGCATGCCTGATGCCACGCAGGGGAGGGAAGACCCCCTTCCCTCACCTATCTAAATCGTGTTGCGATCTAGGTAAGGGGACGAAGGCACTGTTGTGAGAACCTAACGGGGACACCATCCAACTGCATAGAGGGAAAGAAGGAGGCTCTTTGTGTAAAAAAGTGAGGAAAGGAGAGATTGAGAGCATGGGTGCTACCATAAGAGGGCTGCCATGGAGCCATCAGGCCCCGCTGCCGTAGAAGGAGTCATGATTGTCGGAAAGTCATGAAGGAAGGAGGGGCTGGTTGATACCACCGTGGGGACTCCGCACTGCGCCGCTGCCAAAAGTTGTATGTCATCCTGAGATACTGGTTCCATCTACCTCCTGCCCGCCGTCAAAGTCCATGTGGCTCTTTAGCTTTTCAGAAGCCTTGGAAGCTTGGCTTAGGACTACCCCCCACAAATTCCCTCCTAAGACCCCCCATATCCCTTTTTACACTAAACCAACCCCCCTCCCCAGTTTTTCTTAGAACCTTTTCACCCCCCCCTCCCCGGTTTTTCTTAGAACCTTTTCATCCCCCCTCCCCCCCCCTCCCCGGTTTTTCTTAGAACCTTTTCACCCCCCCCCCCCCCCCCCCCGGGTGTTTAAAACCCTCAAGCCTCCTTCCTATACCCTTTCACCCCCTCCCGGTTTTACCCCCTTGGAAATCCTTTCACCCCGCCCCGGTCTTAAACCCTTAACCCCTTCCTATGGGGCCATTAAACCCCCACACCCCTTGGCCTCATAACCCACAAATCTCCTCCCCCCCCCCCCCCCCGGTGCCTAAATCTATAAGTCCTTCTTGTGATGAAACCCTGTGTTTCACCCCCCCTCATATTCATTTTTTCTTAACACACCCCCTAAGCCCCTTTCTAACCCCGTGTCCCCTTTTCCTTACACACCCTTTTCCCTCTCCCCTCGTGCTAGAAGCCTTCACCCTTTACCTTTCCCCTATCACTCCGGGTTAAAATCCCTAAACCCTTTACAATTATGTGTCCTAAAACCTCTCTAAAAATCCCCCTTCCTATACCTTTTACCCCAAGCCCAAAGTTCTCCCAAGGTTCATATGGTTGCGAAGCCACACTCACCCATAGCCTTTTTGCCATTATATACCCTATAGGGCCTTCTTAGGCTTTATAAACCTTTCCCTCTCCAAAGAAGCTAAGACCTTAAAGGTCTTATTATCCATTCTCGTGGTCAATCCTTTGAACGGCTCATTGCCTCGAAAGAGAGATGGTGGAAATCCAAAAAGGAGAGTAAAAGCTTCCTTCACATCCGAAGGATTACAACTGCGATGCCGCCTAAGAAAGTCCAAGGAGTAGCTGCGGGAGGGCCATCTCTCGGTATCCATGTGGATATCTCACCCCAAAACCAGGTTTTTCCTTCTTAGTTTATATCGGTTTTAATTCAATCATGCAAAGTTGAATTGTTAGGGATAAGATATATTTTGACTTAGTTATTTACGATGAAGGAGTTTAGTTTAATTGAACATGCAAAAAATGATAATGTATAAAATATAGTTTCCTTCAAATAGCATCATGCATTGAAACGAATTACAAGCAAGATTATCTACCTACTATAGTAGTATATTTCGGTTAGATCTTGAAGGTATAAAAAAAAACTGCATCTTGCACCATTAATCCCTATTCTTTTTTTTTGCAACGAATCATAATAGAATATGAAATTCACGAAAGGTTTATTACGTTGCTTGAACTCTAGGAAGTTATCATTGCTAATTGCATATCTTAGCAAGGAAAAGATTGTTATTTGGCATGAGTTCGTTTGCAAGGAAAAAGGAAGATTAATTGAATCTACCTAACCCCAAAGCAATAAATTTTAGGACTGAAAAATGAATTGTCACAAGGATAACAAATCGTGATGAGGTGATCTCAATATTACCTTCTAAAAGTTAATCGAATGAATGTAAACTTAGAAATACCTATGCTGCGAAATATGCCTTGGAAATGATTTAAAAACCAGGAAACGTTTATACCTTAAATACTTGCCTACCTTCCCTAATTGTAGAGTCAATAAATCATAAATAAAAAGAACTAGGGTTTGTCCCTGAGGTTCTTAAAAAGAGATCCTAGGTCTAACAAATGTCAGCTTAAAGAGACTAAAACGGATTGTTTCATCGTATATTACGATGTAGGACTTGCGCAGCAAGTACGAAGTCATACGATCTTGTGATTGATTCACAAGAAGGAAGGTTAAATACCCTCAACAAGGATGGCGGATCCTTACGCAAGTTATCTTGCAAAAGGATGTATTCTTTGATATCCTTCTGAATAAGGAAGGTTAAAAACCGGAAACAAAAGTATCCAATGAACTTTAGGGTTGACCAAGTTGGGGTAATAGGGTACGCCCTAACCCAGAATATAAGGGATCTTGCCAAGTTGCAAGACACCCTGGAATGAGTGCTGATGCATTCAAAAGGAAAGAATCATTCCTTAGTAGTTTGCCAACAACAAGATCGGTTAATGAAAGTGTTTGTGCTTGCTAGAGAATTTACAGCACTGTTTGATTTATGAATTACAAATTAAATGAACATCTATACTTCAGGTTGAAGGCCTGAAGGGAGAGGCAGCTTCAGTTACCCCCGACTGCCTGCCTGACCCTAACCAAGAGAGTTGTTGACCGCGCCGGGAACGTGGACCGAACCTGCCACAAGAGGTCTCTCCGTTGATCTCTACTTGGAGCAAGAGGAAGCTTGGGTCCCAGGGGGGACTCTGGCTCTAAATCCCTTGCCTTCCGGGTCCTGCACAAGAGGCTAACATGACTCGGGATTGGATCTCGAGGCCCGCATACTAGTCTACGGGCGAAAACTTGGAATAGTGATCCCTGTGGATTATTGGTTAGCCTTCGAGCAGATTATGGACAAGCCTACATGCGGAACTCCTTGTATTTTCAAAGATAAATTTGATGATATGTTAATAAAGAACTTATTTGATATTGTTTTTCTATATCACATGATAAGATTACGTGAAGGAACTAGTGCTTAACGGATTAATTAATGAAGCTGATTGTTACATGTCCAAATTAATGTGTTAGATAACTACATAACTAAAACAAACAGAGGAAAGTGCGGAGGATGGGCCATGGGTCCGTCCTAAGGTTGGGTGGTCCCGGTTAGCCGAGAACTTTTCTCAAATTTCGAAGAACAGCGAGATGATCGTCAAAGGACACGAACAACAAAAGCATTGACCTAGAGTTATGTCTTAATCAATTTATGCCGTTTTAGGGGAACGGAATGGGACTATGCCTTATGGCAGAGAGGTTGAGCTTTGCATCCCTCTCGTTTCCCATTCTCCTTGAACCAAGTGCAGCGTGAATCCACTTCGGACCTGGCGTTTCTGCGCAAAGTAGTTCGCTTGGGTCTGACACTAGCTGCTGTTAGGTAATGACCAATCAGGAAAACCCTAATTCCGGTCGATCCTAAGTGGGAACGGCGAGAATACTTCCGCTACATGGCAGATGTGGGAAGCCCTAGATCGCAAATCTCGTAACATTCCATGGGAGTGCCGGGTGGAGCTTTCTAGACATCCTTCCTGATGGACTGCTAAGACGTGTCCTGGATGATGCTAGTGGACATGTTACAATCCATGGTTTGGAATAAAATTTTGAGCAAACCTTAATTTGAAAATCCAAAACACTTTTGAAAAAAACATGCTTTGACTTCCAAAATCTTGACAATCAAGACACCTACGCATAAAATTGCTTATAACTTTTAACATGTAACTTGGATTACCAAGATTTCTGAAGAAAAGCTATAGCTTTAATTCTGCGAGAAAAAAGGCATCCAAGCAACATTCCAAAGATTTTGACTCTAAAAAACCTCTAAATAGTCTACATTTTTGCATGCAATCTACTACAAATATTAAACTTCCAGAGCACATATCTCCCACATTTGAAAATCCCCAATTAACACCAAATTTTAGAATACCAAAACTACTAACCATAACAATCTACTCTATAATTTGTACATACACTACTTATAGTATTCATATTTACATGATTCTACAATATATTATTTGAAACATAATCCATTGGTCTTGCTTTTCATGAAACATAACTAGTCACAATATGATGAGAATCAACATGATTTTTGATAGAGAGATACAAAGTAGAGAGAGAAAGAGAAATATGTATTATAATTTTAAGAAGATAGGGGAATAGTAGCCAATAGCACAATTAGAATATGCATTCCGATGTGGATCTTCAACCTCTCAACCACCCCTAATCTAATATCATGTACATAAAAAGGATCACAATCTCATTCTCATTCACCATCTCAATTGCAAACACATTCATAATCAAGATGATAAAGAAGAAGGCTACTTGATTAGCTTTCTACCAAAATGACCTCATGTGTTCCAAAATAGGCTCTTCCAAGAATGACATGTTTTTGAAGAAAATCACGTACCAAAATTGATGCAATCTTTCAAAATTGACACTTGTATGAAACCTAGCAAAAATGGAAAGAAATTATAAACAACATGATTCATTTTTTAATTTTAAAAAGTGTTCAAAATTTTTATTTTTCATTTTTGAAGGCTCATATCTTCAAAATGGTGAGGAATTAGATTGAGCCTATGAGATGACAAAATATTATTCTCGATCTCCTTTTCAAACTTTGTTAGAGAGAGTTTGGCCAAATTTTGCTCTATTTGATCACAAATCAAACTCAAATAATATTATACCTATGCTATAAAAATTTTGATCAAAACTTACCATCACTAAAATTTATCAAAACACTTAAAATGACATTTTCAAACACTATTTACACACATATTTAAAAATAAATAAATATGGATTTATTAAGGCATATCACATTTTATGAGCTATCCCATCTAGATATTATAAAAGATAGGTACCATTTACAAACTTATGATTGATCATAGAGGTCCTTCCCATTTGATTTGAAATCTAGTTTGGAAAATAGAATCCAAACTATTGTCATATCTTATGTGACTAACATTCCCTTGGGAAGGTCATTTTTCTACAAGCCCATAAAGCTTGATGCAAATACTTGTCCTCCCCAATCTTTGGGATGGTTTTCCAACAATTTAAAGAGAATATTTTGGAAAGTCACATTGAATTATTGTACCATTCTGTTACATTGATGGTAAGAAGGGGTAGCAAACATGTGCTTCAGATCTAGCTTCCTTGTCAATTCCTAAACTAGCTTATTCATGAAGCTTTGAGGTCCTATTCCATCACTATTTTCAATGGTATCCCAAACCTTCTTGCCATTTTGTCATGTAATCAACTACAATATAAGGATATAGGACTTTCCTATTTTAGTACCCATGAAAAGATCTAATGAAATCTGAATCCCATTTCTCAAATGGTCCATAGGCAATAATAGCTTTAACAAGTTTGAGAACCAACACCCTCTTAGCAAATGATTGACAAGCATGGATACTTTTGCACCAATCAGCAACATCACCACTCAAATTATGCCAAGTAAATCCTATTAATAGGATTTTCCTTTTGGTTAGCTCAAACCTAAAGTGACCTCCACATCGTTCTTCATAACAAGAAGATAAATAGTCAAGAATTTCAAAAGTATCCATACTCTTCTCAGTACATTATTAGCCCCTTTCATATATAGTTGATTTTTTATAAGCGTATATAACTTGGCCTTTCTAACAATTTCATACCTTTTACACTTATTAGTGCTAAAGATTTTATCTCACTAGTTTTTAGGAACTTTCACTTCCCTACTTTTGTGTATTTTTTACTAGGGAATTGATAGGAAATTTCATTTTTTTTTCCTATATAGGAAATGATTAAAAGTTACTTGTGTTTTATACCTTATTGCATGATGACTACTCCAATAATATATTCTCATATGAAAGAATTCAAATCAAATTCTTTCACCTAATTAGGTGCTTGAACAACTGATGCATGTCCCATTCTTTCCTTCACCTATTGATACACTTATTTGGCTTCCAAATATCAAGTTAGTGGATTGCATTTTTCAAACATTTGGATTGGATAAAGTAAATCAGAGTCCAAAGTAGTAAAGAAACAAAGATATCTTACCTTATGCAGGAATTTCATAAGTTGCTTGGTATTTACTATACACAAACATCATCAATGAAATCTCCTAGAGATTTACCAAGAAAATGAGGAAGCATTTTGTTTACCCTTCTTTGATTTTGTGATGGAGCATTGGTCAGTCAAAAAGGTGAAACTTTGTAGGAGAAGAAATGCCAATGTGTTCTAAAGGTTGTCTTTATTTAATGTTTGGGAGCAGTGCAAAATACATGTATAGGGAATACATATATATCATCCAATCATTCAAAGCTAATTATATATGTGTGATTTCATGCCCTATATACATCCAATCATGCCCTATACAAATGTGATTGGATAGGGCATGATTGGATGTATATACGACATAATTACACCTGGATCATAAGGACATGATATACATGTATAGGATCATACTGACATAATATACATGTATATACGACATGATATACATGTATAGGGCATACATGTATAGGACATGATATACATTACCAACTTTACTTCTTTCTGAGTATTACAAATATACATCCAATCATTCAAAGCTAATTATATATATGTGATTTCATGCCCTATACACATCCAATCATGCCCTATACAAATGTGATTGGATAGGGCATGATGATTGGATGTATATACGACATAATTATCAGAGAAGTGATTGATATATGCACATGTTGCACCTATTGTGCACTTAACCTAGCCATGGCTAAAACTTATAGATCAAAGGTTGACTTGTGCATTTGCAATATATATATATATATATATATATATATATAGAGAGAGAGAGAGAGAGAACTGATCAATACACTCACATGTCTCATTTGTTATGCACTTAACCTAGCCATGGCTAAAACTTATAGATCAAAGGTTGACTTGTGCATTTGCAATATATATATATATATATATATATATATATATATAGAGAGAGAGAGAGAGAGAGAACTGATCAATACACTCACATGTCTCATTTGTTATGCACTTAACCTAGCCATACATGCCAATTCATAGCATGAGTAGATTGATGTAAATCAGTTGGCTTGTGCATGTGCAAGCTATTCCAATCATGTCAAGGTTCACTTATAGCTCACATATAATTTTAGATAAGGTGGACCACATGTAGCCAATGTGCACATGCCCTCTTTTCATCATCTTTAGCCAGTGTATCCACTTGTTGGTGACTAAAATAGATCATTGTAAGAATACTTTGCAATACCAACAAGCCAACTACAAATCTCTTATCTATGAAATGTATAAGTAAATTAACTTGGTTAATTTGATGAGGTCAAGTTTTCCTTCCATGGACAGTGTGGTTGGCTATCTACTTCAAGGTTATAGGAACTTGCAGAAGTCAATGGAGTATCCTAAAAATGACGATAATCTAATTACTATATCAAGTCACTTCATGTACATATCTTTGATTGATTGATGGATAATATGCCTTTCTCTATTACTACAAGGGAATGGGGCAATAGTGACGGCCATTTGCGATGGTCAGTGGAAAAGGTAAAACTTTGTAGGAGAAGAAATGCCAAGGTGTTCTAAAGGTTGTCTTTCTTTAATGTTTGGGAGTAGTGCAAAATTTGCAATAGTCCAAATAACCTTCACACACACTATATATTTCACAAATTGCAACTGAATCGTCAATAAAGGAAAAGGGTAATGGTTCTATTTTGCTACTATCTTCAAGGGCTTATAATTTACAAAAATCCACCATTCCCCCATCTTCTTTGGCATTATATTTACCATGCTTTATCGATTTTGAATGTTTCATTAGTGGATGGATGAACCTTCCATGCAACAAATTTTCAACTTCATCTCTTGACATTATTGTTTGGCCTAGGGTCAAGGGTAGATTTTGTGACTTATTTGACCTCTATTGAGCCCTTCCCTTTTCATACCTCTTATTTGTTGATAAGAAGTCATAAAAACATTTACATACTTGTTTATAATGAAATGATACTATCATCTTCATTCAAGGTCAAATTTGAACTTAGCATTTTTTCATCAAATTCTTTTTGTTTTGTCTATGTCATAAGCTCTCTGAGTTATTTTGGCTTCCATTGCTCATCTTCTCCAATCTCAATATTTTCATCAATTTCTTTTATCACATGGAAGGCCTCTTCTTCTTCCCTTTCATTCTCACTTCCATATTTTTTTCCATAATTACTTCATCACGTCGGTATTTGCATCGCAAATACCGACGTTTTTAGAGACACAGATACCGACGCTAATAGCGACGACTTGTTGTGGTAACATTTCACCGAAACCCGAACGTTTCTTTCATATGAGTGCGCGAAGGCGGAGAGAAAGAGAAAGGGAGGTGAGCAAGAGATGGAGGTGAGCAAGGGAGGTAAGCAAGGAAGCAAGCCGTGAGCCGCACGCAAGGAGAGGAGCGTCGCCTGCACGAAGAGGTCATGGAAGAAGAAGAGAGCACGACGGTATGCCCTGTTTTGGTTTCTTTACAATCTTTGTTTTGCTTTGCAATGTAGGTTAGAAAGTGTTGGTTTGTCTTCGATCTTTGTGTTGCTTTGTGTTGCTTTGCAATGTAGGTTAGGAAGTATTGAAAGAGAGAGAAATGGAAGCGAGTGTTTTCAAAATTTTTCTTGTGTTGGTTTTTATTCTTTGCAATGTAGGTACCAAAATGTATGTGTGTGAGCATAGTTTAGAGCCGACCTCAAAGATAGATAAGTTTAGAGCCGAACTCAAAGAGATAGGTATGAAATTTTTTTTAAAAAAGACCTGAAATATATATAGTGGAGTGGTCCTAATATACAATATAGAATCGTTATTAAATTATCATTCCATTACATTGTAGTCAAGATGTCTAGCACTCATGACCAACATGGTGGTGATCGTGAGGCTTGGCTCAATCAACATGTCCCTTGTCCATGCACGCAATGCAAATTGGCCATTTGTTGGAAACATTGTTTGTCCATAGAGCATGTGCAATGGTATGGAGAGTTTCGAGTTGAGACAATCGACCAAGCAGTCTTGAATTACGAGATTACAGTAAGTTCTCTCATTACGTACTATATGACATGTAATTGATTTAAGTATAATAGTTTGGGGTTATCTTAGAAGTTAGCTCCTTAAAGTCCTTTACAGGGTCAGGACCATGTCAATACATTACAATCCGCAGATCTCTTGCATCCAGTAAGACGGGTTCGTCCGCGTTCTATACAAATGTCGTCCGAGATAACTAATTGTCTCATAGAAGGTGATAACTCTCAACCCTCTTCTATGGGTGAAAATGTTGGAGACATGGACGATCCTCCTACTTTTTTGGAGCCTAACTTAGAGGACATGATCGAATCATTGCTTTCGACGGCAGACTCGGAGTTCCAAGATCCTTTAATTGCGGAGGCTGCCATTCCATTGTATGATGGGAGTCGGGTATCCCGTTTGAAGACACTTCTTGCATTGTTGAGCATACAAACAAAGTATGGATGGAGCGATGCGAGTGTGACAGAGCTATTCAAGTATATTATGATGTATATGATTCTTTATTGAAAGCCATTAAAATGTGCTATGTAGTACTCTAATAATGTGCTTCATTGCAATTTGTAGAACGTTGAAATCTTACATTTTGCCTACCCAAAACACAATGCCTGAGTCTCATGACGATGCAAGACAAGTGCTGCAAAAGTTAGGCATGGATTATAATTGCATTCATGCTTGCCCCAGTGATTGTGTTCTCTTCCGAGGAGAGTTTGAATTGTTGGCCACATTGCCCAAGTGCAGTGCGGACAGGTATCAAAATGACTTACAAGGACAGACTATTCCGCAGAAGGTTTTGAAGCACTTTTCGCTAATACCGCGTGTTCGTCACATTTTTTGGACCAAGAGTTTTGTAAATTTGACTACATGGCATGCGAAAAATCGATCGAGTGATGGTGTACAACGTACACCAGCTGACTCAGAAGCATGGCATCACATTGATGAGACTTTCCTTGACTTTGCAAAGGAGGCGAGGAATCTACGATTCGGTCTTGCCATGGATGGGGTAAATCCTTTTGGTTTACGTTCCACCTCCTATAGTGTATGGCCCATGGTCCTTGTTAACTACAATATACCGCCATGGCTTTCCACCAAGAAAGGACATCTTTTGCTCAGCTTGCTTCTGCCTGGACGATACAAAGTCAAGAATATGGATGTCTACCTCTCTCCACTGATTGATGAGCTAAAGGAGTTGTGGGAGGGAATTGTAGTGGAGGACATGAGCAAACATATCGGTAGGCGATCCGCAACTATAAGGGCAATTCTTATGCGGACCATGCATGACTTTCCAAGTTATGGAGAATGCTCTAGTAAAACGTGTTTTCTTATTTTGCTAGTTTTCTTTGAGCGATGTTGGTGTAATGACATGCCTCATTGTAGATGTGTGTTCTGCAGGGCTAGTCACATCAGGTTACCATGCATGTCCTCTGTGTGGACCAAGGTTGGATTCTCCTATGTCAAAATCTCTGAAGAAGATGGTATTTGAGGGACATCGGGCTTTTTTGCCAGAGGGTCATGTCATGAGAGAAGGATTTCTTGGTCGCCCTCCTGCGAGAATGAACGCACTGAGCTGGTTTGATCGCAGGATGGTGGACCAAGACTCGCTTCCCAGTGGAATGCGACGCTTCTCAATTTTCTATGAGTTGAATTATTGGAAAAAACTGAAAATTAACCACCTTTTAGACCCCATGCACATTTTTAAGAATGTGGGTAGCTTGCTATGGGACCACCTCACTGGGCAACGAGACACACTAGGAGCGAGGATGGATTTGAAAGCAGTAGGAAAGATGGAACCATATTGGCCTGTAAGTGACATCGACGATTGAGTGCAATTGCCGCGCACTCCTTGGGTTTTGTTTGGCAATGAAGTGCGACGAGTAAAGGAAAACATTAAGTCCTTTCACACGCCGATTGGCCTAATGCGCTCTCTCAAGACAGCATTCACAAAGGATGACCAAGTGACAGGACTCAAATCCCATGATTGGCATAAGATGTGTCAGATATGTACGATATGAGGCTGCGTATGGCATGATTTTGCATATTAGATTTCAGAATCTCCGTTTGTTTATACACAATGTTAATTACATGGTTTTCACAGTTCCTATTGCCGATCGCAATTTCAATGTTTGTGTGCCACAGCAAGGTTTTACGAATCGCGACACGACTGCACTAGAGGTGACATACGGGGAGAAGCATGGCTTGAGTGCCCTGATCGAGAAGCTCTATGCTTGCGGAGGACCGGTAAGTAGTAATAAATATCATTCCTAATTTGAGAAATCTGTCATTATACGTCAGTTTGTATTTGATACTCACAATTATATATGTATTTGCTGTTGCAAACTCCTTTCGATATGCCACTACAGCGAGAGGAGTTTTGTGATGCGGATGAGTCATAGAGAGCAGATTAGGCTACATAGGATTACTCCCCATCTTGTATTATGTAAAGCCTTATGGCCTCTATCCTCCATATGTAATAGCAAAGTATATATGATTCGGACTTCTATGTTGTAGCATGACTCTATATTTTCTTTGTTGCAGTAGCACTTCTCAATTTAAGTTTTGTTATTTTCTTTATCAATGCAGTGCACATTTCTATTAATTAATGTCATGAAAGTACTTGTCTGCAAAGTCTTGTTATTATTTGGGATCGATTGTCTAACTTCTTTGACAGCAGGAATTGTCTCTTAGCCCTGTGTGGCTCTAATTGTGGCATGGCTGCATCTGCAGCTCTGCCACACAAAAATTTTATTCTCTGCAACCGTCAGTATCAGGGTCGGAAAATAATTCTGCAATCGCCGGTATTAGTGTCAGAAATTCCTTTGTAACCGTCGCTATTTTTGTCGGTATTAGTGTCGGTATTAGCGTCACAAAATAGTGAGGCAAATAGAGACGGTTTTGTAGCGATGCTAATACCGATGACGGGGATATTTTTTATATATAAAGAAAACGTCATTATAAACGTCGTTATAGCATGTATATATTGTAGTGGTAGTAGCATTGAATTTCTTATAATTGACGCACACTCTGAATTTTTTGTTATTTTTCAAAACGATTATGATAAGCAAAACCCAACCCTCCATGTGCTCAATTTCATATATGAATCCAACTCTTAACAACTTGTCTATCTCCTCCTTAACTGCATGAGCATGCTTGGGATTCATTGGATATGGTCGTTGTGCTTTAGTGGTGTTGCATTTGGTGTCATGGGAATATTATGAGTCACTACACTCAGATCTACTCCGTTTAGCTCGTTGGAGGGACTAAGAAAATATATCTATGTACTCTCATAGGAGTGCAATGAGATTTGCTTCTTCCTGCTTGATCAAGTCCTTAGCTATGAAGGCATGTCATGGCTTCTCCCTTTCCACTTCTCCCCTTCCCTAGCCAAGTCAACCTCCTTGACTTTGGAAATCCCTTCTATGGGTTCATTCATTTGTCCTTGCCTCTTGGCACCCAACATGATCACTACTCTATCACCCTTCTTGAATTTCCTAAATTGGATTTGTAGATCTTGCAATATTTTTTGTTCCTCAGCTTTTGACTCCCTATGTTTTCTCTTTCTCTCCTCCCTCAACCATCCACACCTTAGGTGGAGTGGTAGGTCCCCCTTAGTGCATTTGGTCTTATGTGGTTGGGGTATTTTAGGATTGCTACCTAAGCTTACTTCCGACTCAAAATTGAAATCTCCATCTTCACTAGAAGATGGAGTCTCTCCTGGTGGTCGTAGCTCTAAAGGTGATTCCATTCTAAATAGTCCTATGGCACTTGGTTGGGTGAGCCTTTCTCCTTTGTAATCAATTGTCTCTAAGTGTTCCGACCACATGCGATCACACTCCATTTGCATGATTTCTCTCTCCATTTTAAAGGCATTCCCCTTCTACGGTTTGGAATCTTCTCGTATTTTCTCAATCACGTGTGCGTTGGTGTCATACTCTATTGTGTCAATCTTTTCTTTGCTCTCTTCATTGAGGGAACAATAGTCTTTGTACTCAACATTCAAATTGTCATCATCCAACCACGCGTCATCTCCTAGGTTTCTATGCTCTTCTTTCTCATTCATGACTAAGGCCCAACTGTACATTAAGCTCACATCATGTACCTTTGTCCAGTTCCACTTGGGTTTGTCCATGGGATCCTTGAGGGGTTTAAGGTTAGCCTCTGGGTTGCCAGCTAGCTTTTCCGTCAAGTACTCTAAGATCCCATTGAGCTCTAGCTTGTTGTTTAGGATATGGAATGTGACAAGGGTGGGCTAGCTATAAGAGCTTTTGGCCATCATGCATAATGGTACTAAGGGCTTATTCATGGGCTCATCGACTATCTTAATAGCTTTCTTGTATTCCTCATTGTCCGAGAATGGAAGATTGATGGTGACTAGCCTATGCATCTAATCTCACTAGTCCTCAAGGCTAGGGATATATTTTGTTAGTTGTCTGTAAGATGTCCTAACTAGAGTATCACTCTTTATAGCATAACGGAGATGGTGTTGTCATGCCGCTACACACACAGTGTAAAAAAAATCTAGAGTGTATCATCATTCGATTTTCTTATTGATCTAGAGAGCTAATGCCATATAAGTCATTAATGTCAGTGTTCTTAGTGTAGATGGTTCAAAAACACTAGATTTTCAGACAAGTTTTACCAATTTTTAATATTTTAGATATTATCTCTTGTAAAAATCCAAAAACTATAGACAACTTCTAGAATAGGATGACATGTAAAAGAAAGCAAGTAGCTTTCAGTCATTTTTGGGGGATTTTATGCAAACAGAATGATTGGCATTATCGCGCCACGTACGATCATAGTTTTTAGGCAGAAAAAATACTCGAGATAGGAGAAGAAGGAGTGATTTGGGAGAATTATGGTCAGGTGTCCTAGTATTTTACCCCCCTTTTAGAGCCAACAAAAGATCAGAGCAATGGAGAGATAGCTATTGTTTTATGCATGTTTTTTTAATTATAAGAGATTTATCTTCTTAGGATGTAGAAATAAATTGATAGGCTTCACCTCTATGAGTATTCTTCTACATATTCTATTTTTTTAAAACCCCTTCTCTTATTTCTACTCCTCTCCCCCTAAATCTCCCTTCACCCTACCATCTCTTACCCTCTTGGTAGATTTTCGACCCCAAACGCTCCGACAATGGTGAACCCGACATGAAAGTCAATAGCAAGTGTGTAAAGATGGGGGATTCTATAGGTTCAAGTGGTGGCGATGCTTTACAATAGAACATTGCTTTGTTGCAGCAACAACAGTAGCAGCAGTTGTTGTTACAACAGCAGATGCAAACTCGACAGGAAGCAAAAATAATTGATTCCTTAGTTGTGAATGCATTGTAGGTAGTGGGGCAAGAATTTAAGTAGTTTAAGGGTCAAAATGTTTCGGCCTTCATCCAGTTGTATGAAGAAAAGATATTGTTTCATGGGGTATCGCAATATGCATAGAGTTGGTATTTCTCCTGCTTGGCCATGTATACATTGCATGATTGGATTGATTAGTTACATAGAAGAGATGTTGATTGGGAAGATTTTAAGAAAGCTTTGAGAGAAGAGTTTTTCTTGGAAGATGCAGGATTGGTAACTAAAAAGACATTTACAGATTGAATTGAAAAGCCCAATTAAGGGTTGTTTGCTACAGCTTTGCTCCGTGAATTTGAAAGTTGTTATGCACAGTTGGATGCCAATGAGCATCAATCATTGGAGAGTTAAAAAATTGATTTGTTTATGAAGGTTGCAGATCCTATCTTGTAGGAGAAGTTGATAGATTGTTTAGAAGATGCCTCTTCTGAAACGGGGCTGAAATTAGATTAGGCTAATGTAACTCAGGTAGAACATATATTGGTAAAGAGAGAGATGATGAGATTAAGATGGGGTACATGCACCACACCTGCCACAATGCTGAAAAGGGGATTGAAATTGCAGCTAAGGCACCTATAGCTATGGCAGGGTAGTAGGCTATACCTATTGGTCGAGCTCTTAAAGGTGATGCTGTGGATGAATTAATCAAGGGCATGCATGATTTGAGACTGAATTTGATAGAAATTAATGAAAATGTCAAAAAATTGGATGTCAAGGTAGAAGAGAAGGATCAGGTAATAGCCCCAACCAGGCAACAGCCCAAAGACCGTATAGAGAAGAATACAAGAGGAGATGCATTTGATGTGACAGTTTACAGTATGAAAAGGAGACTGTACTACCTATCATGAAGCAGAAGCAAAAATGTTAGTCTTTTGGAAAGATGGAAAAGTACATACAACAAAAATTGGTCTTCCAATAGAGCCAAATTTTGGAAATGGTGGCATGCAGAAGAGGTTGGAAGAGATGACTGCAAGGACAACATTTTTTGCCATAGATGCATCCTCATATGGGTTGAGAATTGAAAGGATTGATGAAGCTCGTAAAGGAGGCATGACTAAAGCAAAACATCACGTTTGGATGCAAGCATTAGATTGCAAAGAAAATGGCAAAAAAACAAAGTCTGAATTGACTGATGCAAGTCAGAGTATACAATTAGAATATGATGGCATTCACCAGTGGATTCATTTTCAGCCTATGCTTATTTGGTTGAGAAGGTTATGTATAATGGGGATGTCCATCATTGAGCATATGAGAAAGAAGATGCTCATTTTATTCCAAGCACGCATTACTCACGAACGCATTGGGCTCATGCTCCTTGCATAGCTCTCTTGGATTATGGTTCCAAAATCAATGTTTGCAAGAGGCACATAAATGGTAGTTCCTCCACACTTAAGATCCTTCTGATTCCCTTATTTCTCTCTCTTACCTTTGGATTTAGTATTTTCTTCAATTGTACTCATGTTTTTGGTCAAAACTTGATTAGTTGTGAAAATGTGATGTCTAGTTCTTTAGTCCATCATGTCTATCCTTATATCGTAATCACTCTTATTATTGCAACCCAACAATCACATGACGATCGCATGGTAGTGTTTAGTAGGTGTGCTAGGTTTTTCCCCTCCTTTTCTTTTCTTTCTTTCTTTGTTTTCCTCTTGCATTCCTCATCTACTCTTCTCAATTTTGATATCTCCTTTGTACCCCATCTTCCTTTCATTCCAAGCATCACTTCTATTAATCTTGACCCTTGTAGGCTTAGGGTTCTTGAAATTATATAGGATTATCGTTTTATTGAGTTAAAAAGTTCATAGAAAATTTGTACATATCACCCCCTACTCTAGGTGGATGTGGGCAGCACTAAGGACTAATATGCCCTTTCTCTCCATATTAGTAACACACAGGTAGTGAGAGCCGATTTTTGATGCCGAGAAGTGCTTAAAAAGAGCTAAAAATTACGAATATCAAGGGAAAAATATTCACCGTCGAAGGCGGCGGCTCGATCTAGGACGATTTTAAGCGGCAAAGTGCTTCAAAGGCGCCCGAGCGACACTTGTCGCTTTTTCATAATTTTTCAGACTGCCCTGCGGGTTGTCAATAGGTACCGGCCAATGCGAGATGTCAAGCCGGACGCCCAGGATTTTTCAGAGCTCGATTCGGAGTCCGGACGGGGAAGGAGCCCAGAAACCAGGTAAGATACGAAAAGGTGGACATTAGAGTGGCCAAATGTAAGTGACCTCTGGGGCCTTGGGGGGCATTTTATGCCACATCCAAGTGTGGCATTTTTGGGAGAGCATGAAATGTGAAGGAGGGCGCCATCAGGAGGCGCCGAAATTTGCGCCAAGATGCATGGAGGGGAAGATGCAGGTTGTGAACAACCACTGCAAATGATCATTGCCCTTGCTTCCCCTCTGCCTACTGGTCATATCGCCGTGCTTCGCTCGTGCAATGGTGATCTCTATGAAGATCTCTGATTCCAGCCTTTCTCTCTCCTCCCTCCCTCTCCTCTAAGGGCAGATTCATGCGGTGAAGAAGAAGAAGAAGAATGGATGACAGATGCTTGTTCAATGAAGACCGGATTGCTCCGTGGTTCAAGAGGAATGAAGATTGCTCATTGTGGACTGTCATGGACATTAATGGTTGCTGGAAATCAGTCCTGAGACATGGCAAATGAAAACCCGCAACCCGCAAAGAACGGTAATTTCATTTTTACAAAGGAAATTGATGTTTTATGCAATTTGCTTCATGAGTATTTGTTCCCATGGGATGATTATGCATTATGTTGTTGTTTGCTATGAGTTTGATCAGTTTATGCTCAGAAAATTAGAAAATCATAAGTGTTGTGACTGAAATTAATGGTGTAAAATCTGTAAAACACGCGAAATATGGGAAAATTGGGTGTTTTTGATATATAAATGGAAAATATAATAAGACACACCAACTAAATTTATATTTCTGTTGCAAATGAACCTAAGGGCCACATCCCACAACTCATTTTGTATTTTTAGTTATTTAATATTGTAAAAAATACAAGAAAAATAGGAAAATTGGGTGAAAATAGGTTTTCAGTGTGCGAAAAATACTAAAAAATAATATTCATGTTTGTGTATATATGGTGGGTCCGAAGTATGAGGTTTAGCCTCAATTCAGCCCTATGTTTATGTTTTAGTGAGTTTTTATTGTTTTTATACAACAAAAAACATGGAAATACTACCCTAAACCTATGCATCGTGCACAATCTAAACGGCGAGGGGGTAAAGAGAATGAGAGTGGTGTTTAAGTTCTGAGAGAAAGAAAAGGCTGATTGTTTTCATCTATGCATATCATATAGATCGGTCGCTAATTTAAAATAAGAATCTAGTAGCACGAGGTCTCCTTGGTGCTAGGTTCGTGCAACGTAGCAATTACACGTTAGAGAAATTCATTGAAAGAATGCTTTTGCACTAAGCACAATGCTGATTGTTCTTTGTTTGAGCACATAGACATTCACAATTTTAAAATGATAAAAGGTATCAGACAATACCTCCTGGATGCATAGCACCTGTATTCTCTAAATCGTGACCAACGTTGAGTGGGTAAGGTTGTCCCAAGCTGTAGGCTAGGCGTTGGGTCTAAGGGGAAAGTAAAGTGAGGTATGGTATATCCTGGAATGAAATAATTGATACCTTGAGAGGACTATGTGCGAAGTGTTATATATGTTTAGCGACGCATCGAGGGGTCAATCCCCAAGATGTAGGAGAGTCGCAGTGAGGTAGTGGCATTCAGTCATGGGAGGACCTCCTATGTTTGTACTTCGTGCCATTTGGCAATGTGTTGGGACTCCCTCTGAGGAGTGTTAATTGGGTTAGAGTTGGACTACGAGACGTGATACAAACGCAAGATGTTTAGGAAGGCAATGTATGATATATGTATCATCGACGCTCCTAGCCGCGAGGCCGTGGGGTTGTTGAGCTCATGATAGAGGTCCGGCTAGTGCATGAGCCATTCCCGAACCATTTTAGGTCCCATCAGTGGTGCATCTATCGGGAGCCACTTATAAGTGGTGGTTTTCCGATTTAGGGTTTCTAGGGACCAAAAGGAAGTTGATTTATGTCCTCTCACAAGGACCGTCAAGCCGAAATCCAGAAAGCAGAACGTGCTGAGAGGGCTAGATGGTGGTTAGAGATCGTAAGCCGTTATTCTCCTCAAAGGAGTAGTCCAGTACGTATATGAAGCAGTGGTCTTAGTCACTTAACTGTTCCATCTATTCCATTAGGGGCAGGAGGAAGCATAATTTCTTTCTCTTCTCCACCAAGTTTACCCACTTCAAGTGGGGGTGTGAATCCGTCACTTCAAGCTCCTATTGCTAATCCGATTGTCACCATGGCACAGCCTATTGCGATTCCTACAGGGACGCCGGATTTACCAGCCTTAGGAGTTCCCTTGCCCATTTTTAATGGGTTAATGGAAGAGGATGCAGAATTTCACATCTTTGAATTTCAGGACTGATGTTCAATTATCGCATCCAAGATGAGGGACACCTCATGATGTTCTTCAATATGACGTTAAAAGGAAGGGCTGCGGTATGGTATCACAGCATAGAGTCTGGAACCATAACCACCATTGATCAATTCTATGCAGCCTTCCGAGCGGAATATGCCCCTGAAACATGTGGCCAATATTGGTTGCGGGTCTTGAATGTGACACGTCAAGATCCTCGTGAGAATGTAAAAGCATATGCCAAGAAGTTGAAGGAAGTATTTCCTAAGTTGCAAACTTACATTCCCATTCCGCTGGCTGCCCAATTGCAATACTTTTTGCATGGGTTGGATTTTAATATCCAAGTACAATTGAGCAGTGTGGCTTTGGCAGATATAGACATCGCTATTACGCGGGCAGTGGGAGTAGAAGCACGATTACAAACGGCCTACTCCTCTCGAATGAATGTTAATGGGGATTTAGTACCTAGTGGCAATCCATCATTGACGAATGGAAGTCAAGGGATGCCTATGACTAACCCTGTTGGGAGAGGGAGTATGGTTTCGAATGTACCTTTATTACCGGCTCCTCCCAGTGTGACTATGCCCATGGCAAGTCAGTTGGCTCCATCAAATGTTGGAGGCCAAGTTTCAAGTTCGAACGTTGTTCCTGTGGGTCAACAGCCAATGCCAAATCAGATTGTTAGGCCAATGGAACAACGAGTTGACGATCGCGGCTATGAGTTGAGTGCATCTAATGTCCTTGGTGAAGTTAAGGACATGATGAAGCATTATACCGATATGATCTCCAAGCAATATCGACAAATAGACTTCGACATTAATTTCTTGAAGAAGCAACAAAATTTGATAGGGAGTCGACACTCTAAAGAGGGTGGACCCTCTAGATTCAGTTGTAAATGGTGTGGTGGACAGCACTTACCTAGAAACTGCCCAAATGTGACATGTGACATTTGTGGGAAGTCGGGCCAATTAGCCACTACCTATTGGAGTAAGATTAGCTCTCTCCAACAAGGGAGTAAACAACCAGGGCCTGTGAATCATAGAGCGCAAGGAAATAACTTGCAGCAGAATGATGCACCTAGGCAAATATTGCAGAGGGGAAAAACAAATATAGAAGAGTTACCACAAGGCAATAGAGTCAACCTTATTGAGGCTGTACGAGTGAATGATACTGAAACCTCTATCTTAAGAGCCGTGACAAGAGGCCAAAAGGCTAAAGAGGTTGACAAAGATAATACAAAACCGATTGAGGAAAACACTAAACAAGGGGATAAGGGGATGCAAGTCCAGAGTCCTAGCATAGAAGGGGGACTGCTAAAGCCGGTTGATAGAAAAGGCGACCCTAAGAAGGATGAGAAAGTGCCCAGAAAGAAGGCAAGAGCCAAGAAAGAAGTACAAAAACCGGTCCAAAGACCAAAAGAGAGGATGATTTGGTGAGAAAAGAGAGCTTTGTCTACTTATCATGACTTCGATTTAGCGAGTTCTCTTTGTGAAGTTAAACCAGATGTGAACCTCTTGCAATTGATCAAATTATCTCCAAGAGTATGCAAGGAATTTAAGAAGATCTTGCGTATCGGGTACATTGTAGAACCCTTGGGCATAGCACGAGTAGGGGAAGATTGGTTTGACCATGCTGAAAAGAACTGCCCTAGGGTTCCAGCTTATGTATATGGAATATTAGTGGAACATGCCATTGTAGACACTGGATCCTCCGTCAATATCATGAGTTCAGAATTGATGGAGAGGCTGGGTCTAGGCATCCAGAAAGAAAGCTCCACCCTTCTGAGAATGGCTGATGATAGTCAAAGAAAACCAAAAGATTGTGTTACTAAGGTCCATGCTACAGTTGCAAGTGTAGAATGCTTCTTGGACTTTAGGGTGATAAGATTTGCAGGACGTCCTAGCTATCGAATTTTGCTAGGAAGGCCTTGGATCTTATGAACAGACTGTCAAGTCGATATACCCGCCGGTCGAGCTTGTGGGTATCTTGTCTAAAATAGTCTCTGAGAAGAAATGAGACTGGGACAGGAAGTTGTATGTGGCAGTATGGGCGTACAATACCACGTTTAAGCGAGCTACCGGCCATACTCCATTCAAATTGGTTTATGGGGAAGAGTGTGTGTTACCCCTTGAAATTGAGTTGCCAACCATATGGTTTGAAATTAACCATTCTTTGGGAGATAAGGATTCCCTTTTTGAATGTTTCACGACTATAGCCCACTTGGATGAGCTGAAGTTGTAGAGCTTACTACACCAGGAGGTAGCCAAGTGTCGCATGAAGCAGTTGCATGACCTTAGAGCGAAGAAATATACCTTTAAAAAATGATAATTAGTCCTCTATTACGATGCGCGTAGGGAGTTGTTTCCAGGGAAGTTGAAACCTAAATGAGATGGCCCCTACAAGATTGTCACGTTAGGGAAGAATAGGTCTACAGCCCTATTAGTTGATCTATAGGGAGTAGAGTTTAAGAATAAGGTTAATCTTAATAAGATTAAACCTTATTATTTCTAAGTATGCTAATATGGAGAAATGCATTGTAGGTCCATGCTGGGGATGATTTGAGACCTGCGGAAAAGAGCTTAAAGTTGGTTGATGGGTCAGTTAATCCCTTATTTGGAGCACCCATATCTGGAGCAGAGATACCATCAGGGGAAACTCATCTGGTGGAGCAAAGGATACAAAGTGATAGAGCAAGAAGACGGAACCTTTGTGTGGAAGATCAAAGTCTTCTGCCATCACTGCTTACTGTTGACGAGTATCCCTGTTGAGTTCAATGAAGAAGGTGGGATGGAGCCGTCAGTTCATCCTCTTAACATGCTAAACTTTGATTACCATAATTACGAATAGAGGAGTTTGCGATGGCAGGCTGTGTAAACCCATTATGGACGTACACATTATATTTTGACGGAGCGTCCAAGGGCCCTAATAAAAAAGGGAGTGTTGGAGTAGTAATCCGAGATCCCCGAGGTCGAGTTACGATGAAGCTAGCTGCTTATCTTGGGGTAGGATTCACTAACAATATGGCGGAGTATAAAGCCTTGATTATGGGACTGCATATTGCCAAACAAGGTAGTATTCGTCAGTTTTTAGTAAAAGGGGATTCCCAGTTGATCCTGAATCAACTAGATGGGACATACACAGTGCGGGATCCCATTCTTTGTATGTATCATCGGACTGCTATGCCCCTACTTGAGGAGTTTGAGAGAGTGTCTTTTCAGTTGATTCCACGTTACTGGAATCAGTTTGCGGATTCATTAGCAAATCTTGCTTATGAAAAAGACCTCTTCTTTAATTGTGGTCCTAGTCTGGATATTGTTATCAATGATGAAATAGGACCCGGTCGCTTGTGGGGAATGTTATCAGAGCATGCAATATATGGCAAACGATGGTTGATATGGGTGATGCAAAGAGTAGCCGAGACCAATCTATTGTTATTATCTTGGACCCATAGGTTAATTAGAAGACATGTCATGCGTACGCCTCTTGCTATATATGCAGGAGGGATGGGTCATAACCTTATGTATTTAGTTTAGGGATATGAGCCTGTTTTTCCTCCTTGGAAGGGAGCATATTATTGTATATCTATACAATTTCAGGGAGGGATGTGTAGGTGCTATTCTATTTGATCTCGTTAGGTCAAGAGGGCCCGTTTTGCGAGGTTTTACTATTTTATTTCGTTAGGCCAAGAGGACCGATTAAGTTTTGTAGTGAAGTGCTTTATTTCATTAGGCCAAGAGGGCCAATTGTCTGTTTAGTGCAGGTGCAGTTAATGGTTTCTTGTTTTAGCTTTATGCTAGATAGATTCAGAAGAAGAGCTTGGAAGGAGCCTTTTGTTGCGCGGAAGCTTCTTGTGGCCCTATCCAGGTGATATCCCTCCTATATGAGTACTGTGGTTTTTATGATATATGTGTTTGTGTATTTGTTAAGGGGTTTTTCATTTCTTATTGGGGACCGGCGTCCAAGGCATGAAGTCCCAGGTTTAGGTTCAGTATGTTTGAGGGAGGTCTGAGTAGTTGTTGCCTCCTATAAAGACATTGTCAAGCATCAAAAGACCTATTTTAGAAGGGAGTTCTAGTGACCCTGTTCTGCTAGCCTGCTAGGCAGCCATTCTAGGAGTTCTTGTTAGTTGTGAGGCAGTTAGAGAAGCCTTCCAGGAGAAAAATGATTATGATGAAAAGGGAAAGAAACCTTGAATATCTTAAAGACAATAAATAAATACAAAGGTTTGTAAAAAGGGGTTCTAACCCCTATCAAAATAGAAAAGAAAAAAAAAGAAAAATTATAAGAAGTTGATCATTGCCTTGCGAAGGCCTGGTAGGTTCCTGGGGACGAGTCAGACCCGGGGTCAATGCCTTGTCTTCCTAGGGGTGGCATCTTGTTGGAAAAGAAGAAATTAAGGAAGGTTGGAGTTAAAATAAAAGTGAGCGTTAGAAAAGGATTAAGTGTCGCCTTGCGAGGGCTTGGTAGGTTCTTAGGTACCAAGACAGGACCTAAGACCGATGCCCTGTTTTGCGTGGGTCACTATGCTCAGCTCCCTCCTTTTTACATGCCCGAGTATGTCAATAAAATAAAACCCTAAAAGAAGAAATGTGTTAAAAGAAAATACTTCTTGATCAGGCTATAGGAGTCCTCGCCTAGTAGGAGCTCCTGGTTATGTTGTCCTTAGTTAGGTAGGTAGTTCAGACCACCACTTAGGGCAACCTCTTTGACAGTTCTTTTTAGTTTGACCGTGTTGGAGTAGTTGGTTAGTGACTAGCTTCAGACCTTTTATAAAATTCTGCTAGGCCTACTCCTTGTGGATGTCATGCCTTGGTTTTGTCAGGGGGTAGGGTGAGCATTGTGTTGTGTTTGATATGTATCTATTTTGTATCAACTTGATGATTCCTTTGGTTGTTTTGTGTAGATCTGTTGTGGGATTCGACGGGCTGAGTTGCCCTATCCAGTGGTTGCCAATGAGAGCGGAATTTTGATGCCGATAAGTGCTTAAAAATAGCTAAAAATTATGAATATCAAGGGAAAAATATTCAACGTCGAAGGCGGCGGCTCGATCTAGGACGATTTTAAGCGGCAAAGTACTTTAAAGGCATCCGAGGAACACTTGTTGATTTTTCATAATATCAGACGCCCAAGATTTTTCAAAGCTCGATTCGGAGTCTGGACGGGGAAACCGGGCAAGATACGAAAAGGTGGACATTAAAGTTGCCAAATGTAAGTGACCTTTGGGGCCTTGGGGGGAATTTTATGCCACATCAAATCGTGGCATTTTTGGGAGAGCATGAAACGTGAAGGAGGGCGCCATCAGGAGGCGCCGAAATTTGCATCAAGATGCATTGAGGGAAAGATGCAGGTTGTGAACAACCACTGCAAATGATCATTGCCCTTGCTTCCCCTCTGCCTGCTGGTCATATCGTCGTGCTTCGCTTGCGCAATGGTGGTCTCTATGAAGATCCTTGATTTCAGTCTTTCTCTCTCCTCCCTCTCTCTCCTCTAAGGGCAGATTCATGCGGTGAAGAAGAAGAAGAAGAATGGATGACGGATGCTTGTCCAATGAAGACCGGATTGCTCCATGGTTCAAGAGGAATGAAGATTGCTCATTGTGGACTGTCATGGACATTAATGGCTGCTGGAAATCAGTCCCGAGACATGGTAAATGAAAACCCGCAACCCGCAAAGAACAGTAATTTCATTTTTACAAAGGAAATTGATGTTTTATGCAATTTGCTTCATGAGTATTTGTTCCCATGGGATGATTATGCATTATGTTGCTATTTGCTATGAGTTTGATCAGTTTGTGCTCAGAAAATCAGAAAATCATAAGTGTTGTGATTGAAATTAATAGTGTAAAACCCGTAAAACATGCGAAATATGGGAAAATTTGGTGTTTTTGATATATATATGGAAAATATAATAAGACACACCAACTAATTTTGTGTTTTTGCTTCAAATAAACCTAAGGACCATAGCCCACAACTCATTTTGTATTTTTAGTGATTTAATATTACAAAAAATACAAGAAAAATAGAGAAAATGGGTAAAAATAAGGGAAAAATAGGTTTTGAGTGTGCGAAAAATACTAAAAAATAAGATTCATGTTTGTGTATGTATGGGGGGGTCCGAAGTATGAGGTTTAGCCTCAGTTCATCCCTACCTTTATGTTTTAGTGAGTTTTTATTGTTTTTATACAACAAAAAACATGGAAATACTACCCTAAACTTATGCATCGTGCACAACCTAAACGACGAGGGGGTAAAGAGAATGAGAGTGGTGTTTAAGTGCTGAGAGAAAGAAAATGCTGATTGTTTTCATCTATGCATATCATATAGATCAGTCACTAATTTAAAATAAAGATCTAGTAGCACAAGGTCTCCTCGGTGCTAGGTTCGTGCAACGTAGCAATTACGCGTCTGAGAAATTCATTGAAAGAATGCTTTTGCACTAAGACAATGCTAATTTTTCTTTGTTTGAGCACATAGACATTCACAATTTGCATGAAGCATAAAATGATAAAAGGTATCAAACAATACCTCTTGGATGCATAGCACCTGTATTCTCTAGATCGTGACCAACGTTGAGTGAGTAAGGTTGTCCCAAGCTGTAGGCTAGGCGTTGGGTCTAAGGGGAAAGTAAAGTGAGGTATGGTATATCCTGGATTGAAATAATTGATACCTTGAGAGGACTATGTGCGAAGTGTTATATATGTTTAGCGACGCATCGAGGGGTCAATCCCCAAGATGTAGGAGAGTCGCAGTGAGGTAGCGGCATTCAGTCATGGGAGGACCTCCTATGTTTGTACTTCGTGCCATTTGGCAATGTGTTGGGACTCCCTCTGAGGAGTGTTAATTGGGTTAGAGTTGGACTACAAGACGTGATACAAACGCAAGATGTTTAGGAAGGCAATGTATGATGTATGTGTCATCGACGCTCCTGGCCGCGAGGCCGTGGGGTTGTTGAGCGCATGATAGAGGTCCGGCTAGTGCATGAGCCAATGATGGCCCGTTTTAGGTCCCATCAGGTAGTTTTTTAAAATATCTTCTCCCATTTCCACCCGATTCTCCTCCTTGATTACGTTAATTCATTTGTTCAATTAATCCCCCATTGTTAAGCAAGACCATCGGATTCCTCTCAATGTATTCAACCTCATGACTTGAAGTTATCCACATAATTGGTCGATATCTTGTGGAGCTACTTAAGTTCTATATATTGGTAGGACTTGATGAATTTTCCTATTTTGATCCCAAATTCTATCCCTAGCTTCAACATGATGACTCCTTCTCTTTATCTCTCTTTTTTCATCATCTCGTTCATCTTCTATATTTTTAAAAATCATTTGTTAGCTCCAATCATCTTCGTTTTTTCAAAGGTGCTCGGATATTTTCTCTCCAACTTTGTTCTCACTTCCCCATGGAGTTTATCTATCAAATGCTTGACTTTTGACTTGTGTAGAACTCTCTTCCCTTTTCTAGCTTGAGAGTTTGAATGGTCCAACAACATTTTATATTTTAAGGTGAATGCATCAATGTTTTAAGCTTCTATGATCTTATAATGTTCTATCTTCTTCCGTAACCCCTATGATGTTTCGACCCCCTTATGTATGTTAAGGAAAGATTGTTTTCTTTTTGTCCCCCAATGATTGTTACCTAAGGATTTGAACCTTTGTGGCTAGGTCTAAAATCCTTTCAATAATGCATCCCAATGCAGATTTCTCGATAAATCTCTAAGGGTCCTTCATTCTAGTTCTACTACGGAACATCAAAACTAGAAAAGTCATCTCCTTTGGATTGTAGTCACCCCAACCCTAGGTTAAAGAATTCTGTGGAACTTTTGAGTGGACTCCAAAATTTATGTCATGTGAGTACTAAAAGATGAAAACCCTACTCATGCAAAAACCAATGAAAGAAGACAAAGGTGCTCCTCAATGAGGGGACACCAAAAATTATGTCCTGTGAGCAGCATGATGATAGAAGACAAAGGAGCACCAATAGAGATAAAGACTTTGACTGAGAGAAACAATTACCAATAATTTTTTTAAAACTTTACTTAGCAACAAGGTATTTGTTCGATCTATGCTTAAAACAAATCCTCTTCCACAACTTAGTGCTAAAGACAAACAAAATTTGAATGTCTTAGATCAAGATAAGACTCCACAACTTACTTTCAGTTAGAGTAAGCTGCTACTTGTGCAAGGAAACTCTAATCACAAAGAAGTTTTCACTTATAAGACTCATTTAATAAATATATTATTGAGATCCTCAAGCTTGAAAGAGAGGTGAGCCTCTTCCCTCACTCTTTGCAACCTTTTTTTTCATGCATTAATAAAGTAAAGAAGAACAATGAAATTTGAGATAGGAACCATATGATACCTTTGTGCTAATGTATGCTCTAATTATAACCTTTCTTTAAAACCCTTACGAGTATCTTCAAGCTACATATTTGAGAAAATAAAAAAACTAGTTAGTAATGTTAGTTAAAATGAGTTAGCTAGGTTATGAAAGTAACATTACTAATAATACTAACTTGGAAAAGGAAAAAGAGATAAATGATAAGGGGAATAGTAAAGAGAGGATGTGGTGATCATTAATCTAACTTGCACATCACCTCACCAGTCCTTCTCGTTACCCACACCAATCAAATCAAGGCCATCTGAATATATTCTTCCATCGATATCCATACAGTTAGTCGATTCACAGTGTTTATACATTTTTGTGGTGTTTCCTCTCCTTACGATATTCCAACTTTTAGGAAAATCTTGGAATTTGAATATGGCGAATGATACTATCAACAAGCAACATTATAATGAGGTTGCAATGGGATCCAGAAGGAGTTTATATGATCATGTAAACACCAAAAATCAGACATTATTCCAGTTTTAAGTATACGTAATCTCAATCCAAGTGAGAAGCTTCATGTGCAAGTCACCCCAATATATACTTATTTTCTTTCTTTTTTTTCTTCATTCCCTTTTTTATATTTTCTCCTTCAAACGCTCATGCACTCCTTTCTTGTGTAAGAAGCTGGGAAGAATAGTTATTTAGTGTGGAAATAATAATAACACCATGTCAGAGTGACATAGGTATAAAAGAGGGAGACATGTAATTTTTCTCGTCTTTTTGAAACATTAATAAATTACTATCTCTTTCCTCATTACCTTGCTCACAGTCTCTATGGCTTCTCACATCTTTCTCTCTTTCTCTCTCCAGTTCTAGTATTTCTCTCTCCTCATCACTCTCTTTCTCTCTATATTGCTTCTTCTCTCTCTTCTATAGTCACTACAAGATATAGGCCTCATATCGACATTCAAAGCGACAAAAATGTTCATTAAAAAAATTTCCCCTATCGTTGCAAAAAATGTTGGTATTAGTGATGCCATAGAACCGTCGCTATAATCTTTGCCGTAGGCATCCCTTTTTACATCACTATCAGCGTTGCATTATAGCGAAGATTTGCGATGCTAATAGCAATGCGTGCAGTAAATTTGTGACACTAATAGCGACAGTTATAGGGAAAAAAATTTGGCCATACAAAAGATTTATAGTAAAGTGTATAATGCTAATCAAAATGAAGGTAAAGTGTACTTGAATCCATAAGATTGATACATAAAACAAGTACAAGATCGCGTAATGAAAGCGATTGTAGAGTCATGGCAAGATACAAAGGATAAGAATAACATAGTACATAGAAAATGCTTATATAAATCACATGATAAAAAAAGAAGAGGATGCATGCTCCAAGGATCCAAGGGCGAGCTATAGATCCTCGCCTCTAGGCTGGCGGGATCGTGGTTTTTAATGGAGTGCTACAAAGAAAACAAAATACAACTGTTACAAACACGATTGTCAGTACAAGGGATATTGCAAAAAAATAAGCAAGCAGAATAAAAGAAAAACTTACAAAGTCCTCCAAATAAGTCATGTGGTTACCAATTCCAAGATGATGGAACACTCCTATCTCCAATCGTGCCCTCCCCACCTTGCAGCACTGCTGCCTCCAGCGTCCTAGAGAATTTGTAGCCTTCTCCTTGGGTTGGTGCCAATCATCTCTGTGTCTAGCCATTCGAGCTTGAGGCCACACTCTTAAGTGGCTTGTGTGCATCCAATCATCTGTGTGACATGGACGAATGCATACACTCCATTATCCAACTAGTGGAAAATTCTCCATAGTAGCATCCTTGCATGAGGATGCTACTATGTAGTCCTTTCTCCTTTTCGGTATGTTCTTTCAATGATCATGGGTAGCATAATTTCTCTCATGGCTCTTCAGTTTCCTTGAGGAGTATGCTACAGGATGACCTTCTTGCATAACCACACATCCTAAGGCAAGTGTGCTAGCATCAGTTACTACTTTGAACTCCTTACTGAGGTCCGGAAGTTTTAGGATAGGTGCTGATATCAAACTTTGCTTTAGACTATCAAAGCTAGATTGTTCGGCAGGTGACCATACAATTGATGTTTGCTTCTTTAGTAGATCCGTCAGAGGCACTACAATCAAAGCATAGTTTTTGATAAAGACCCTCTACCATCCTGTCAATCCAAGAAAACTGTGTATTTCCTTGATACTTATTGGTATTGGCCATCCCAGAATATCTCTGACTTTGGCGATCCACTGAGATTCCTTCCGCTGATAAGATGAATCCTAGATATTCAATCTGATGCTTGAAGAATGCACACTTCTTCATCTTGGCATAAAGCTTGTGTGCCCTCATTGTCTCAAGGACAATGCAAAGCTGGGGCTCATGATCTTCTTCCTGTTTGGAGTAGACTACGGTATCTTCGAAGAAGACGAGTACAAAGTGGTCAAGATATGGCCTAAAGATATCCTGCATTAACTTGTTGAAGGTGGCAGGTGCATTTGTCAGCCTGAATGACATGACTAGGAACTCAAAGTGTCCATATCTTGTGTTGAATGTCATCTTTGGAATATCTTCCTCCTTGATCCTTATCTGATAGTATCCAGACCTGAGATCAATCTTGGAGAAGATCTTCGCACCTTGAAGACGGTCAAGAAGTTCATCTATTCTTTGAATAGGGTACTTGTTCTTAATGGTTGATTGATTCAACCCTCTATAATCAATACACAACCGAAGCGTTCCATCTTTCTTTTTCTGGAACAACACTGGAGCTCCCCATGGTGAACTGCTAGGACAGATGTAGCCTTGATCTAACAGTTGCTTGAGTTGCTCCTTCAGCCCAATTGCTTCCGGGATGGACATTCTATAAGGTCTCTTTGCAATTGGCGCAGCTCCCGGCACTAGCCAGATTTGATGCTCAACTTCCCTTTGAGGCGGAAGTTTTGTCAGCTCCTCAAGAAATACATCCGCGTACTCCTTTAGCCATGAAGGTTCTTCACTAGACTCTTGCTTCTGATCTAGCTTATTAATCTTAATCAAGTAGACAAGTAGTCCCTTTCTAACTCCCTTTATTATCCGAGATGCTTTGGCCAATTGAATTTTTGGCTTTCCAGCCTCTCCTTGAGTTATGACCAATTCCCCTTTAGAATTTCAAAAGGAAACTTGACCCTTTCCACAATGAATGTGGGCATCATTAGGTTTAAGCCAATCCATTCCGAGCAAACACTCATGGATACCTAGGTTTATGACCCTGAATCTGACCGAAGTCGACTTTCCTCCCAGCCACCTTAGCAGTTTGCCTGGTACAAGTGACCTCACGACCATTTTCCAATTCCACAAGCAAGATGGGTGCATCTAATTTGGCTATTCCTAATCTTCTTGCACAAGCCGGTGAGATAAAGGAATGCGTACTGCCACAATCAATCAAGGTTTCGAAGCCTTTACCTTGATAATCCGATGGTGTCTGAATCACCAAAAACTCGTGATTCGGGCCTTTCTTGTGAAGTGCGGCACTAACTGTTGCCCTCTCAAAGTCTGCTTCCATGGTCGGGTCTTCCTCATTGCACATTTCCCTGTTGGCAACATAGGCGGTTCTTCCTCTACCGCGGGTGGTGGCTCCTTGGCCACGGGCGGTTCCTTGAAATGGTCCTTGACGTTGTCCTGTGCCAAGTTTGGGGCATTTCCTTTTGAAATGACCGGGCTTGTTGCAATGGAAGAAACGAAGGTTGCGGCCATTACCTTGGGTAGGAACAAAGTTATTGACATTGTTGGTCCTTGCTTTCTTCCTTTGTGCCCGGTTTTGACATTGAACTCTCTTTGCTTGGGACCTGTACACTCCTTTGTTTTGATCATTATAGGACCAAGTCTTGTTATTTCTTGGCCTGGTCTGCACCTCTTGAATTATGGGCGCAACTCAAATGAGTGCATCTTGAAGGTCTGTTGGGCGCATTGATTCGAGGTGGGTATTTACAGGTGGGTTTAATTCGGCAAAAAAATTCGACAACTGTAGTGTCATATCCATCTGTGGCACATACTTCAAAAGAGAGATGAACTTTGAGTAGTATTCGTCAAGGGTCAGACCTAGCTGTTTTAGCTCATAGAACTCATTCATCTTCTGCGTGCAATACGCAGGTGGTAAGTATCTTCCTTGCACAGCTTTTTTCAGCTTTTCCCAGGTAATGAACCCTTTCGAGATCCCTTGGTCTCTACACCATTGCTTCCACCAAAGTCTGGCTTCGCCGGTGAGCTTCAGCTTGGGCGAGCATTGCCTGGTTGGTGGGTGCAGTACCGGCCGCTTCAAAGTAATCTTCCATGGACTCTATCCAAATCTTAGCATGAGCTTGGAGAGTCCTTCTTTTCCCGTCAAATTCTGGTGGCTTGATTTGCTTAAGAAGAAACTTCTTCTCCTGAATCATAACCGTACTTGGTGTAGGGGTTGGACTAGGGATATGTATCTAGGGTTGTGCCTGAGCATTGAGATTCTTAACGTTAACAACTCGCTAAATGTTTCTTACATTACATTTTATGCCCAACTCAGCTCTCAGCCAAGAAACCCAATCACTTAACTTTTTATCAATACTCATAGACAAGACAATCATTGATAAAAAGAAGTCTTATTTCATTCATAAGGGCATAGCCCTTTCGTAGTACAATATTTCTTGGGATGGTAGAGCAAGCTGATACATTAATTCGAGGAGAATAAAATGTTGTTGCATTCAACTACGAGAATTGTGTAGTAGTATGGATTGGGATCATGGATCTTCAGAAATCAATAAGTCATTGGAAGATTAGGGTATCTTTTCCTTTGATATCCGTTCTTCTCATGATGTGTCAACACCTTAATTTTGTCGGCAAGGATTACTCAAGTCGCTTTCTTGTACACATATGCGTTTTGCTTGACCCTTCAACCTCCGATATGTAGAGTTGCGTTTGTGTGAGCCTCAACAAAGACGAATAGCTTCACAATCTTTAAGTCCTCCATCCACTTGATTCTCTTCAAGTTGATTCGAAGGTACGCAAGTTGGTGGGCAACTATGTAATAGATCCCTGAAATACCCATCCATCTTTGTTCCATGTATAAGGGTGATGGATTGTAGATTCGGTCTAGGATATTCATCATATCGAGCCTTCGTCAATAATCTAAAGCATGCATCGCGGCCATAAACATGACCTGGAACACCAAGAATCTATTCCATGCTTCATGACTCTGCAAGATAGCATCGATAAGTAAGGAGATGTTCTTACAGAAGCATTTGCTTTACTTCTTCTTATTAAGTTTTCTTATAAAGATAGATCCTTCGTTGATTCGCTCTGATACCAACTGTAACATGTCCACCAGTTCATTTACAAGACACGTCTTAGCAGCCTATCAGGAAGAGGGTCTAGAAAGCTCCGCCCGGTACTCCCATGGAATGCCCGGTACTCCACTTAGGAACAACCTGAATCAGGGATTCCTCCAGCGGACAAATTCCTAGAGAGTGACTAGCGTCGAACCCCAACCAAACTACTTTACGCAGAAACGTCAAGGTCGAAGAGGATTCATGCTACACTTGGTTCAAGGAGAATGGGAAATGAGAGGGATGCAAGCTTGACCTCTTTGCCCATAAGGCATAGTGCCATTCTGTTCCCCTACAACAGTATGAATCGGGATTCTAGTAACCTAAACTCTAGGTCAACGTTCCTTGCTACTTCATTTCCTTTGGAAAAAGTTCCATGCTATCGTTTTCATTTGAGAAAAGTTCTCGGCCAACCGAGACCACCCATCCATAGGACACACCGATGGCCACATCCTCTGCACTTTCCTCAGGGTTGCTTTAGTTGTCTAATTACCTACCACATTTAGTTGGACACGCATAAAATAGCTTCCTTAATTAGCCAATTAGAAACCAGTTCCTTCACGTAATCTTAGCACTAACATAGAAAAGCAGTGTCAACCAAGTTCCCTTTCAACAGTTGATCTTATTTATCTTTGGAAAACATCGTATAATCCAGCCCATAGGCTAATCCATAATACACTTGAAGGCAATCCATAATCCACCCGAAGGCTATCCATAATCCACCCAAAGGCTATCCATAATCTGCCCGAAGGCTATCTAGCAATCCACATGGATTACTAATCCAAGATTCCGCCCATAGACTACTATGTGGGCCTTGAGATCCAATCCCGAGTTGCGTTGGCCTCTTGTGCAGGGCCTGGAAGGCAAGGGATTTATGGCCAGAGCCCCCCCTAGCACCCAAGTGTCCTCTTGCTCTAAGTAGCACCTAATGTAGAGACCTCTCGCATCGGGCTCGGTCCACATTCCCGGCGCGGCTAACAACCCCCTTCGTTAGGGTCATGCAGACAGTCGGGGGTAATTGATGCTGCCTCTCCCTTCAGGCCTTCAACCTCAAGCATTAATTATCTTTCCATCTTTAATTCCTTGAGCAAACAAAGCAAACATTGCTCCTAAACTGTTACAAACACAATCAATCTAGTGGTTATTTATTTTGGCCAACTGCTAAGGAGTGAATCCTCCTCTCCGAATGCATCCAGCATTCGATCCGGGATCAATTGTGACTTGGCAAGATCCCCAAGGGTTTGTTTTTTTTACTCTTTTGTCCTTGGGTTAGGGTCATACCTTGTCAACCCAAATTAACCATTACCTTAGGTTTCTTAAGTTAAGTCAATGATTCCTGGCGACCACGTCGCTCCAACTTGTTTTATCCTTTGCCTACTAGGCAAAACGTAACTTCCCTTAACTTGGCAAGTCAGCCCAAGAAAGGTGATGTAACAGGATGTCTACTCATCCTCTTGCAAGTTAGACTTGCGCTAGAACCTGCCAACCTCATTCTAAGGAATGGAAAATCAATCTATGATTAAACCACAAGGCCATGCGATGTTGCAACTTGTTGCACAAGTGTCGCATCTATCTCATGGGGTCATTTCACCCATTGAACGGCATTTCCTGGTCAAGGACTTTTTTTTAGACAAGATGCAGGGTTTAGGGTGTCTTCTTACCTAACCCAACCCTAATTGTACTAGGCCGACAATGTTCGGACCTAGGGTTTCCAAACTCAATCCAAGTTTTATCATTAGGTCGGTTGATCCTTAGGGTAGAAACCCTAGATCATTGTTTACATGGGCGTCCAACTGACCCAAACATTCTGTGAATGTGGGTAGGACCTTTGGGTTTGAGGGTCTCGACTTGGAAACCAAGTACGATACTAGGCTGTACTTCTAACGTGCCAAGCCCTAGCTAGAACTTGAGGTATTTATCGTATCGACCAGTTATGCCTAAATGAATCCCTTGCGGGCTAGGTGATTTAGATAAATTGATCTACTTGTTTGCGATAAGGACGATCCCTTCCTAGGGATGGTAAACTTGTTCTTAAGGTGTAAATAGATGCAACATGCGATTCATTACTTTTAGGTAGCTAAAAGGTTTTGCAATAACTACTTATTTCCTTACCAAAGTCATGACGAATGTCAATTTGGAGATTATCTTGCATAGAACCTACAAGATTCACATCAAGGAACTATGCCAACAACCTCTCGTTTAATGGAATGGGATTTCATGCTTTGATAAGCCATGCAATCTTTTCTAAATGCAACTCAATGAAATGAAATTTACGCACGACAAATATGTAACATGCGACCCTTAGATACAACATCGTAAATGTTCATGCAAGACTAAGGCTAATGTTGACTTAATCCATTTCCGAGTATTTTCTCATGCAACTTACAAGTCTGTGGTTCCATTCCCATACTATGCAGTTGTCCAAGGTTTCATTTTCATGCCGTGCAACGGATGTTAACAACTCTTTCCATGTGAGACATAACAAGGAAGTCATTAACTAAAAGCGAAATACACTTGTTCTTTCTTGGCTAATAAAGGATGCTCTTAACCATTTCATTTTACAAGCATATGCAACATGCAAGTCCATAGATTCATTTTTGTGCCTTGTAAATTCTTTTCGGATAACATCCTATGGGTGTCAAGCACTTTTCCTCATGCGAATCATTACAATGAAGATATTTCCTAAAATGCAACATATGATTATTCTTTCCATGGCTGGTCACAAATGCACTTAACAATTTCATCTTTTGCCCTAGGCAATAGGCGTTTAGACTCATTACTTTGGAAATGCACCAAAATCGCAACATGCAACTACGCACACAAGATGAATAAGCAATTTATATTCATAGCTTCCCTTGAATTTTTAAACATGCCCAACGCGGAATGTACTCCAAGAACCTGGTTATGAGGACTTGCGGTGATGTCCACGTGCAAGTTTGGGTCCGAGGCTTCCGCGCGTGCACCTTACGACTTGGACTTTGGAGCCATCGTGGACATAGTGAAATATGGACTTTGCGGATTCCTTCTAGTCTTTACTTTTGATCTCTGAGAATGCTTGTAGGTCGATACCTTCTCCCTTGCATAGGAATGGGAGCTTTACGAGCTCGATTTTAAAACCGGGAAGGCACATAGGAACAAGGCTTATGGGCTTATCCTTAGAAGCTTCTTTGCTTCTTAAAGAATCTTTTGAAGACCAGCAGTGACGTCGTGGGAGGGCCAATGATTGGGAAGGAGAAGGCATCGAAGACAGGGGGAGGGAGGGACTTGATGATGATGGCGGGGATGGGTGGTGGCTTGGCGGTGAACACGGTGGCAATACAGCAGGCGGCAGCAGCAACGTCCTCCTTCTCTCCACGATCGTGCAGCACAGCATCCTCCTCCTCTTCCCTTTTGTGCCTCCCCCCAATGCCTAAGGGGGAGGTTATATAGGCCAAGGGGGGGAGGTGGTAGCCACCACGTGGCCTATGCATGGCCCTCCCTCCTCATGCTCCCTACACCACACCTACTTTCTCTCCCACTCCCTGTCCTCCAACCATGCATCAGCTAGGGGAAGGGATAATTATTAAAAGAATTTGAGTTAACCTTACCATTATCCAATTTCCCTTTCAAAAAGGGAGTTCTTCCGTAGCTTTTACGATCTTTAACCTTGGCCTCAATTGCACAATGTGGATGGCTCATTTTTGTGCATGTGGGGTATGGATTAAGCTGCCAATAATTACGATGTGGGAGATAACCTTGCATAGGTTTTCGTGCAGGCGTGCGGTATCAAAGCTCCTTAATATTTCAAACGGAAATATTACAAATTCAGCAAGCCTATACCCTATAACTGCACTATGAGTGGTCCTATCAGCCCATAAAGCAAAGGGTAACATTCTTCACCACTCTTTCATCCTATCCTTGCATGACTTTGCTAATGTCTTAATGATAGGTTGATCATCTCTTTCACTTTTTCCACTTTCTTTAGGATTGTAGGTTGAAGTTAAAGCCAACTTGATACCCAATCATGAAAAGAATTCACGAGCCTCATCCACATCCAATTATCTTCTATTTGCAATCACTTTACCAACACAACCATACCTACAAAAGACTTCTTCCAATAAGAACCTACAAACTGCTTGAGTAGTCTTTGTACTAAGAGCTCAACCTTCCACTTGATTTGTCAAGTCTTCTCGTGCAAGCACAATATATCTCATATTCCAAAAAACTCTAGGCATGGTAACCAGATAAACTACCCATTTGTAATGTATAGACAATGGATAGGTCGGTTGCAACCCATCTCTATGCTTTACCATGTAATACATTTGATATACACTGCATGATTCCATATAATGCTCCACATATTTATACATGTTCTACCACCAATACTTCTCTTTGATCTTGGCAAATGTGCCCCAAAATCCTCTATGTCCAGTCCATAAGCTTTCATGAAAATCTTGCATCACCCATTGTTGAGAAGCCCTATCTCCCAAAACACATACTGAAGCTCCTCTCTTTTTCTTTGCATGCTTCCATAAATATCCGAATTTCAAGAAAAACCCATAAGCTTTTCTTTTAATCCTTTTGAATTCAGCTTCAGACCACTCAGCCTTCTTTGTCATGAGGCTAGGATATTGACGTATTTTCTCATTGAAGCATGACATTGATGATGCTTTCTCTCTACTGCCCATCTCTTCTACATGGCTGTAAGCTCTTTTCTTACTACTAAAATCCCTGTTACAATAGTTGTACCTGTAGTAACAACAGCTACATACTCATTCCTTACTATCATAAAGTCATTTTCAGCACCTATCACATCGTCCTCTTCATCTTCCATCAACTCCTCCTCAGCTTCAAACCCCGATCATGAAAGCATGTTAGCCACGGGGTTTTCTCTACCTGCAATATGCTGAAAATTAGGCTTAAGTGGCTTTATATATGAAATCCACCATAACATGGCAATATCAAGAGTTGAGCAATTTACTATCGTGCCTAATAGAGGTAGACTTTCAGTCTCTACCACTACATAAGCTCCCATAAAATACTCCCTATCACACTTAAGGGCTGTCACTACACCCTAAAGCTCTCTTTTGACTTGAGAATACTGTTGTTGCCATTCATCAAGGACCTTTGCTCGAAACCAAATGGCATACTTATTCCCATCAGTATCATCGTGATCCACTGCCAACCAATGCTAATTGGGCTTGTATCCATGGTGAGAATAATAGGCTGCCCATTCTAAAAATTTGCTCTCTTTAGTGTTGGGGCTGAAATCAATAAGCTCTTTAACTTCCCACCAAAACTTTTGCCTTTTTCTCAAGAGCTGATATAAACTTTTAGCCACATGAAAAAAATGCGGAATCCATATCAAGTAAAAGACACATGCACCCAAAAATATTATCACCTTAGATACATTCGAATATGTCTCCTGCATCCTACTTATGGCATCAATCTTTACTAGTAAGGGCTTTCTCCCATATGATCCACACATGTGCCCAACAATTAATACGTCCTCCACTCCAAAAATTGACTTTTCTCTCGACAGAGTCAAATGCACTTCTTCAAGACGGCTCAAAAAATCCTATCATAATTAGCAATATGATCAGCCACAAATCTTCTACATCCATGCTCATTCAACTCTTCATTCTTCTCATAGGTATCGCATCCTTTGATCGGCACATCATCAAGAAAGGGTAAGGTCAACTTAGGGATATACTCCATCAAAACTTTATGCATAGCATTCATCATATGCGCCACTAAATTGGTTGCTCCCTGTGGAAGCGCACACATCCTAACCAATCCAAGTGGTGTCTTCATGGTAGTGATATCCCTGCTTTCTAATGCAAGCTGTAACTGATCATATCTTGAATATAAATCTCCCAAAGAGTAAATTTCCTTGCCTGTAAATGCTTCTGCAAATTCATCCACTATGAGGCGTGATACAACATTCCTGATGGTGACCTTATCAAGTGGTTATAAATCCTCTATAAACCTCAAAGAACCATTCTTCTTTGGAATAGTAAACCATCGATTGGAATATGGAGCTGAAGAGGGCTCCAAAATCCGCATCCTAATCTTCTCATTCAAAAGCTCCAACAACTTAGGCAAATATGCCCTAGGTACTGGAATAGGCTTTAAATTCCATGGCACATGAGATATTATAAAGATCACCATAGGTGTAACTATGGTCCGATCAACACATCCAATTTCATCTGGCTAAAAAGCAAAGGCTTTCCCATGCCTTGCCAACATCTGTCAGAAACAATCTCTTTTTGCAGGCAAAAGAAAGTTGCTATCACCAATTTTGAGCTTTTGTAAAGTTTCAGTTGTAAATTTATGTCCTACTCGATGTGGAGCCCGTAACCTAGGCTATTGAGTCACTTTTTCAACCAACCCATCACTTTTAGGTTGTAAAGGCAAAGCCATAGGCTTAACCTTCTTTGAAATTGTTTTTTACTTTGTATCCGCCCTTGCATGAGCCCTGTTTTGTAGGCCATATTGTAGCCCATAACATTCATGCACAACAAACTCTTAAATGACTTCATACATCTCTAAAGTGTCAACATAAATAACCTCTTTTTCAGTCCTATTTTTAGCATTAATTGCTACGTAAATTTCAACCACTATATCAACATCAACTAGTCCTGAAAATAGCCTCGTAATACCTTCATTTGTAGCCATCAAACCATATGTCTTCAGTTCTTTTCAGCCCATCCTACATATTTCTTTTCACCCCTGCACATGGCTGAAATATTCTTAAAACTGCCAAGACTACATGCTGTCCATTCCTACAATCCAGATACAAACACAGTTTCCCCCTTTGTTGGAGGCATAATTATCTTCCTAGAGACACTACCATAGGCTCCACCTATAGTATTGCTGTCTAAAAACCCTTCAACTCTTGTGCATTAGGTGGCATGGGATTATCCCGTAGCTATCCCAATTGCAGGGATGATTCACACAAACAATGAGAAATTGTACCGCCTTTGTATTGTCTTTACTCTAAACCCGAGCATATGAAGAACCATCATCCAAAGCTTTTGTTTCCAGCCTTGATTCCGAAATATAGAATTTCCCTAAAATCATTGGATAACTACATGAATCCTACACAAAAAATTGATATTCATCCGTAACATCTCCAATAGTCACGGATACATTCGGACAAGCCACATAAAGATCCCTTGATGAATTGTTTGCTACCCGCATGTGCCATCCCGGATCTACATCAATTGGCCATCCTCCATTCTCATACAAATTGCATGCCATAACATTGATTTCGGAACCATGATCCAAGAGAGCTATGCAAGGCGTCTCTCTTTCTCCTACTTTAACAATTGTCTCAGTTGTAGCACGATCCTAATGCATTCGTGAATAATGGTTGTTTGGAATAAAATGAGCATCTTCTTCTTCATGTGCTTGTTGATGGACATTGCCATTATACATAGCCTTCTCTCTATGCTTAGTGCTTCCCATAATACTATTTTTAGCCACAAGCTTGTTGTCTACACTTCCATTTAACCCATTTTCAACATCAACCTGCTCCAAATCAGCATTACATGCGTCATCACATTCCCTCTGAAATTGTTTCTCTACGTCTTTGTCAATCTGTATTCCAATAACTTTGCCAAGTGTGAATTCCACTCTACTGCCAATTATGCGATCTTCCAAGACCTTTTTAAGGTTTGTGACAATCTCAAGATCTGATTGTAACCTATAATTGGGCTACTTCCCCCTTTTCTTCCCTTCTTGTTTCTTCTCTTGAGATGCATCCTCCATAACATGCTCAGGTATGGATTTTTCAACCTCTTTCTGCAGCTCCATTTTACTTCGTTTTATGTATTTAGATGGGCCTAAAGAGGAAGGACCAGCTGTGTCCTCATCTCTTCTTCTCTTTTCTTACACAAGAGCTTCATGATTATGAAGCTTAGCCAAATAAGCATAGGTTGAAAATGAATCCACTGGTGCAATCCATCCTGTTCTCCCTCGTATACTCTGACTTGCATCAGCCAATTCAGAATTTGCTATTTTTCCATTTTCCATGAAATCTAATGCTTGCATCCAAATGCAAGATTTTGCTTCAGCCATGCCTCCTTTGCGAGCTTCATCACTCCTTTCAATTCTCAACCCATATGTGGCTACATTTATGGCAACAAATGATTTCCTTGCAGCCATATCTTCCAACCTCTTCTGCATTCCACCATTTCCAAAATTTGGCTCTATAGGAAGACCCGTTTCTGTTGCATGTTTTTTGCCATCATTCTAAAAGACTAACCTTTTTGCTTCTGCTTCATGGTAGGCTATAGAGTCTTTCTTTTCATGTTGTAAACTATCACACCAAATGCATCTCCTCTTGTATCCTTCTTTGTACAGTCTTTTGGGCTATTGCCACCCTTCTCTTCTACCTTGACATCAAAATTTTCAACCTTTGCATAGATTTCTATCAAATTCAGCCTTAAATCACGCATGGCTTTGATTAATTCATCCACAGCATCACCCTTAAGAGCCGGATAAACAGGTATAGCTAGTTGTTTTGCCATAGCCACAGGCGCCTCGACTATAATTTCAGCCCCTTTCTAAGCACTGGCAAGTGTGGTGCCTGTGTCCCATCTTAATTTCATCCGCTCTCTCTTTACCAACATATGCACTGCTGACATAACCTATTAAGTCAAAGGTATAGGTGATTTATATCTTGGTACTCTTTCTTCAATAAGAAATCTTTGTGGAGTTTTACATGTCCCATATCTACAAAGGAATATTCTTTTAGTTGGAAGACTTGTGGATCTTAGTCTCTTTGTCGGTTTTGACCATACCAAGTGTCGCATTGAGAAAGATAGCAAACCATAGCTATGGCTCCTCCAAATGGCAATCTTTTTGAGTTATCTTTAAATGAAGATGTTGCAAATGTTTTTACAACTCTTGGCAATCTTAACAACAAAATATGGCATTATCGCTTTGTTCACTTTGATTTTTCTAAGCTTGTTGATCTTTATCAATGTGAACCTATTCAAGGTATGAAATTCAAAGCTCGTCCTCACATGGATATTTGTGAGTATTGTGCACTTCGAAAACATTTTTGCAAACTCTTTTCCATTCCCACCACAACTCATTCTAGAGATTTTCTTGATCTTATTCACATTGATATTTGTGGACCTTTTCCTCTAATCAAAATCCCACTATCGATATTTTATAACTTTTATTGATGATTTCTAAAGATATACCACTATTTTTTTGTTGGTATACAAATCAAAATCTTTATTGCCTTCTAAGAAATATCAAAAAGTTACAAAACTTCATACTAGTCATTGCATCAAGAAACTTCACGCAGTGATACTAGTGAAGAACACATTTCAAATGATTTTGATGATTATACTTATAATCAGGGTATTCATCATGAATATACAGTTTCCTACTCTCCTCCATTGGTATTGATGTACATAAAAACAAGGCTATCCTCGATGCCATGCAATGTATGCTTATTTATTCTAGCTTATCTTGATGTTTTTGGGTTGAAGCAGTCTTAACAACAGTATTTGCCCAAAATTATCTTCCTATGATTGCTCCTTCTGGTAAATACCGGTTACTACTTGGATAGGTGAAACTTCTTTCTGTTTTATATTTTGAAACCTTTGAATTTTTTGCTTATATTTATGTACCCAAAGAGAATTTTCGAAAAATTGATCCCCGTGGTTTGAAAGTTATTTTCATTGAATATTCAAATTTTTCTAAGGGATACAAGTTTTATAATCCATCCTCCAAGAAGGTAGTCATAAGTTGTGATGCTATTTTCAATGAGCAACTTATGGTTAGCACATGGTCTCAAGAGGATGCTAGAAGGACGTTGTCGTACTGCTGCGCATCCGAGATGTGGAATCCACCAAAAAGGACCATTTGTCAAGGCACTTGCTTCTTATCATCACATGTAATTAGAGGGTGTTTGTTCAGATTTTGTCAGCCATTGGACATGGGTTTCAACTATCTTACAGTCAACAAATGAGACTTTTACATATGGAATAAGTGGATCTTTTTGGTATGTCACTAGCTCAGCTGTACAAATACTTCTTTTCAGTATCATTGCAATGGAAACTAAACAAAGGGCACCAAAGGCTCACACTGTTTTGTGGAACTTGTCGAGAAGGTCACATTTTTGCATGGAAATTCACCGTTAGACATCTCAAGTTCTGTATCAATACCACTGAAAGGGTGTAAAGCCACTCCAACTAAAGTAGATTTTCAGAGAAAGGTGCAAGATTTAAAAGGGCAGCTTATTTATGAAAGAACAAAAAGGCATGCTGTAGGTCAAAAACTGAAAGAGTTACGGCATGAACATGAAAAAGTTTTGCAACAAAAGCAAAAGCTTTGGGAAAATAAGTTCCGAGGGAAATTCAAAAGGAGATGAACATGGTATCTAGCGGTGGCAAAATCTTGCTTTGAAAGGTCCCAATGCAACAAGGATGAGAGATACATTTGACAGAAAATGAGCAGTTGCAACTGTGTGCAAGACTTATGAAGACGCATTCTGTTGTTATTCAATTCCTTGCAACAGGGAAATTGACTGCGATTACAAGGGAATTGACTGCGATTACAGGGGAATTGACTGTGATCTTGAATCTTCTAAGGCAGTTGATGGGCAGTCTTGAATTCTGGTGTTTCATATTTAGTTTCGAGACCATGAAAGGGGCCGCCTTTCTGAGGCTATTATGGGAGAAGCGGTTTTTTTTTTGTCAGAAGCCGGGAGAAAAGAAAAGCAACGGCTTTTTGGTGAATCAGGGAAGGAAGGAAGGATGTGATAAAGAATCAAAGGCCGAAGATAAACAAAAGGGAACGATGAATCATCAGCGAATGAAAAACGACATGAAAGAAAAAGCGGCAATTGGCGTTCTGTAGAAGATGATGTAGGAGGATTCGGCACTTTTTCATAACTTTTCCTGATGAACAGCTACCAGGACATTGTCTAAAAAAATAATAATCAAGGCCTCAGAGATACGCACATTGCTCAGTGATGATTGGCTGAGACGGCGCATGAGCAAAATTCAGGCAGTATCATAATGGATATCTAAGGGCTACTACGGCTCAGAAGAAAAATCTCGGCCAATAACAATCAGGAGATTCATGGAAGGGCTGTGTTGTAGGCCGCTTGGAGGGGAAAGAAGTTTGTGAATTCGAGGCAGAATACAGAGAGGTATTGGCACGTTTCAATGCAGTTACCAACAGGTACACGCAGGAGAAATAGGAAGTCGAAGAACTACTAAAACAATGGGATATCATTCAAGCATCTTTTTCCTGCAATTCAATGCTGAAGAGAAGCATGAGCAGTACAAACCTTAACCCTCCAGACGAAGACAAGAAAGAAGATTCTATGTTGCACAAGGAAGATGTTCAGGGGGGGGAAAGAAGTTTTGGAAAGATCACGACCAGTGCTCTCAGGATTCGACTTGCTACGTCCATCTGCATCACTATAATATTCAGCATTACTTCCTCTCTCGGAGGTAACCAGTAGTGACCAGTGCTACTGCTCCATCTTATGCTATGCTACTATACTAGTATGTACTTTAGAGTAGAAAAGTGGCCATTTTAAACTGAGTGCATTAGCTGCTAAGACATTTGATTACTCTGCTCTTGTAAATAACTGCAATTTGTCATGGATTGCTATTACTGTAAGCTCTCATGAAGATCAAATTCAACCAAATCAAGCTTTGCTGTATCGACTGTCGGGGAATTACAATCCTTTACATTCAGTTCCTGAAGTTGCTGAAATAGCCGGATTTCCACGCCCTATATTGCATGGACTATGTACTCTTGGTTTTGCTGTTCGTGCTGTTGTATGGCACTTTTGTGGAGGAGAACCCTCATCAGTTCAAGCTATTCAGGGACGCTTTTTACTTCATGTTTATCCTGGTGAAACTCTTGTCACAAAGATGTGGAAAGATGACTCCTCTACAAGAATTATTTTTCTGTGCAATGTAATGGAATGGGATCACCACCATTTGAGGGTCTAAACCATCACTATATCATATGGCATCAAGGGAGTGGCTGAATATATCCAAGTACTCAGTCAGACTGAGAACTCAATCACAGAAGATTGAAATGATTACAGGGCTGTATGAAGAAATGCTAAGTGGTCGAAGCTGCTGAGTTGGAGATTGAAGCCAGCATCCAATGATCCAACACCATCTTGCAACCTACCACTGACCCCTAATAACTTACCATCATTCCATTCAGATGTAAACCCTTAAAACCATGAACACTATGTATCTTTCCAACTGATCAATAACACAGGAGGGAATTGCAGTCATATAAGGCCTGAACTGAAACTAAGTGTTGCTGAGGCATGATTGTTGAAAATATTCTTTTGCTCAATGCACATTATGACAGAGATGCTGTTGCAGATTTGTATTCATTCACTTGATTGATCTTTCATCTTGAAATTAGTCAAGGTCCTATGTGGTTGCGACATTGCTTTCACAAACCCTTCGACATCTTTGGTGAACCCGATGTGAAAGCGTCGCAGAAATTTCAGGATGGGAGATACTTCAGCCTCTATTTTAGCCTCTTCTACAATTCCAGTTGCGTCCTCTACTTCAGCTCCATCAATGACTGCTGTGCCAAGTACTTCAACAGAGGATCTAAAGTAGATTTTGCAGAATATGTCCATGTATATGCAGCTCCAAAATCAGCAGACACAATTGTATATGCAGCAGCAGCAACAATTGCATCAACAGCAGTTGTCTCAGCAAAGGCAACTCTATTCAGAGCAGGAGAATGCAAACAGCGCGACTAAGGCGATTGAAGCAGTTGAGAGTGAGAAGAAGCTATTTGATGGTTGTAATGTTTCAGCATATTTGAAGACAGATGAGATCAAGATGGGGTTTTTTGGTGTTCCAGCTGGACTTATGAGTAAGTATTTCCTTCGTCTTGTCACACCCACTTTGAGGACAAAAGTGACTGATCTTTTTATTCAAAATACACATTGGCAAGATTTTAAGAAGGCCTTGAAAGAAGAATATTTCCTTGAAGACTTTGGTATGGCTACTGGGTGGTCATTCTGAGAGTGGGTCTACATGCCAAACAAAGGTCTAGCTGCTTCAGAGTTGATTCGAGAATTTGAAGAGAGGTATAGTCAGCTTGATGCCATTGACAAAGAGCATTGGATGTTGAAAAAGTTGAGCTTTTCTTGCAAGCTGCAGATCCTGCTCTTCAGGAAGAGTTGGGTGAACTTCTTGAGGATTGCACGAAGCCTATGGGTCTTAAAATGGATTGGTAGGATGCTCAGGATGCAGTCTCGACTTTGACTAAGAGGAGGATTTGGAAGACTCGTCTACAGAATGGTTCCATGACACCTACACCATCATCTACTCCTATGCCTGCTTCTATCCCTGTTATTTCTTCTCCTCCTCAGCCATTTTCTTGGCCTATGCCAGTGCCTACTATTTCCACTCCACCTATTCCTCCTATTCCACGACTAATGCCTACACCTTCTGCTCCGAAACCATCCGCTCCATCGGTGCCTACCTCTCTTGATGACATAATCAAAGGCATAACAGATTTGACACTGGAGTCAGTTAAAGCGGAGTTGGTGGGAAAATTGAAAGAGCAGTTTGCTTTGACTGCGCCTACTACTTCTTCTAGTGCTCCTATTGCACCTAGGAGTGCTCCTAGTGCACCTAGGAGAGATCGGAGATGTATTTGGTGCAATAGTACGGACCATCAGCATTGCAGGGATTGTGAATCTTTTCAGGATGCAAGGAGGAAGAATTTGGTATATTGGGGGCAAGATGGTAAGATTTGGTTGGCTGAGATAGGAGCTCCACTTGCTACCACCTTTGGTAAAGGTGGAATGAAGAAGTTAGTGGATGACATGGCTGCGCGTACTTCTTATGTGACAGCTAGAGGTGATGCTTCTGCATATGGAGTCTAGATTGAGAAGGGATCCGAGACTCAGTCAGCACTATGGACTTATGCTATGGAGACTGCAAACAAGGGAAAAATTCAGCAAACTCTTTTGACTAGTGCAGGCTCTAGCATTAGATCAGAGACAAGTTGGGATTCGCCTGTTGAGACAGGTACTCTATTTATGCTTATTTGGCTAAGTCTCATGGAGCTGATGTACTTGTTTAGGAGAAGCGTAAGAGGGATGAAGAAAATCCAAGTGCGGCTAAGAAGACTAGAGGGGGTGAGTTTGCTACTCCACCTACTGTAGGACCGTCTTCAAGACCAGGGCCAGATCGACAGATGGAAGATGCTCAAAAGAGAGAAAAGAGGCAAGAGCCTAGAGAGAGAAAGCAGCCAGGGTTTAGATTGATGTCCGGTATTGAGACATCTACGGACATGAAGAAAATCTTTAATGACAAGATACTTGGCAGTGAGGTGACTTTCACTATTTTTGAGGTTTTGGGCATCTCAAAAAGAGAGTTTCAGGATCAGTTTCAAGAGGTCCTGAAGAGGAAAAGACATGCATTGCCTACCACTGATACACAGGGAGTTTTGATTGGGGAGTTGGATGAGGATGAGGATGAGGTTATGGTTGAGAATGCTTCTGTTTTTCCACAGGTAGAGAAAAGGGTTCAGCCTATGCATTATGCTGAAATTAATGAGCCTGTCTTGATACCGCGTAGTCACTTTTCGCGGAGCCATTGGGCTAGGGCAACTACAGAGACGATGGTAAAGATTGGAGAGAAACAGGTGCCTTATGTTGCATTGGTGGATCATGGTTCAGAGATTAATCTCATAGTTCGTGGAGTTTATGAGAGTAACAAATGGCCTATGGATGTAGAGCATGGGTGGTGTATGAGAGCCGCCAATAACACTGCAGGTGATTTGTATGCTGCCTGTCCTAGTGTCAAGGTTTCTATTGGTGATGTAGAGGAGGATTTCCATTTCTTTGTGCAGGATTCATGCTCTTATCCTATAATTCTTGGACAGCCATTCATCACAGAGATGCGCATGGAAACAAAGGTCATGGATGATGGATCTGCTTATGCACGGATTCGCAGTAAAGATGGTATGAGAGCAGTTCAGTTTATGACTGTGTGTGTGAACCATGTTAGAAATTGGGATACTCTCAGAGATGTACCTTTGCCCACTGTGAGGGATTCGGGTTTTCATTAGGTACCGCCGTTTCGCGAGACGACGGTGGTACAGAGTAGAGGAGATTGGAGTTCTCGCCTCCTGCCAGCATTGTTTTCTCCTCTGGTTTTTTTGGGATTTCAGCAAACAGATCGATGAGCTATCAGAAGTTTTCAAGGTTGCCTAGAGCTGCCAGGCAGTATATATGCAGGAAGGAGAAAAATTTGAAAAATGCAGGAATTTTGGAGGATGATGAGCACATAGATGGGATGTAGGACAGTATGACTTGTGCAGATACAATGGAAGAGATGAAAGATATGCTGAAAACTGATATGCAGAATTGTCACAGTAATGTATTAGTGCAATCCCTGGACATGTTTCATGAAATTGCAGATTTTGTGTCACACATTGAGTCAGAGGCTGAGGTAACTCAGCAAAGAGTGTTGAGTGCTGAAGAAATTCAGCAAACAGAGTTTCCAGCTGGTTATGATCAGCTTTCAGAGACACAGAGGGCTGAAAACTTTCAGCCAATAGAGTTTACTACTGAAATATTTCAGCATCTAGAGTTTAGGGTTGTTTCTATGCAGTCCATAGAGCAGAGGGCTGAGGATATTCAGCCCCATTGAAGTGCAGAATTGCTGATTTACAGCAAGATTTGAGTAATGCAAAAGAGCATAATGAAGCCAAGGTTGGCACAAAATACAAAACTGTGGATAAAAAGGTGAAGCCGATAGCTGTATCGCTTCCACCTGACAGTGATCAACAAATAGAGAGGGCTGCTAAACAGCCAATTTTGAGGAATCCGGAGCATATTGGTCATAAATTTTCAGCAAAGACTCTTGCTGAATTGAAAATTGGAAATGGTGATTTTTTGTTACCCATAGAGAAGCAATGCTTTCAGGAGATGCTTGAGCGACATGGAAGGGGATTTGCTTTTTTCCCGCATGAGATTGGATGTGTGAATCCTGATATTGTTGCTTCTATGGTCATTTTTACTATTCCTCATATTCCATGGAATCTCCGACCTATTCCAGTGCCTAAAGCACACCTACCAAAGCTGATTTATTTATTGAATGAGAAAATCAGGATGGGAATTCTTGAGGCTTCATCTGCACCATACTCAAATAGGTGGTTTACAGTTCCAAAGAAGAATGGTACTCTCTGATTTATTCAGGACATGCAGCCAGTGAAGAGAGTTACTATTAGGAATATTGGTATAGGTCCATTTGTGGATGAGTTTGCAAAAGCATTTACTGGACGTGCCATCTATTCTTTAGGTGATTTGTATTCGGGATATGATCAGTTTCAGCTGGCTTTGGAAAGCAGGGACATAACCACCATGAGAACTCCTATTGGGCTTGTCAGGATATGTACCTTGCCTCAAGGTGCCACTAATTCTGTTGCGCATATGATGAATGCCATGTATAAGGTCCTTCGAGATTACATACCTCAGCTTACTATGCCTTTTTTGGATGATGTGCCCATTAAGGGGTGTGCAGAAGAAGAGAAGAATGAGAGTCTAAATTAGGAGGGATGCAGAAACTTTGTGACTGATCATATTTCAGCATGTGAGAAGATTTTGGCCAGGTTAGAAGAAGTGAACTTGACACTTTCAGGGCAAAAATCTGTTTTTGGAGTGAATGAGGTTGTCATTGTTGGACATATGTGTCGATATTATGGCAGGAAACCCTCACCTGATAAGGTGGATGCTATAGGCAAAATTGCGGAGTATTGTTCTACCACTTCAGAGGTACGGAGATTCATTGGATCTTGTGTGTTTTATATGATTTGGATACCTCATTTTGCACACATAGCAGATTGTTTATATCAGCTGCTTCGAAAGGGGCAGAAATTCTATTGGGATGAGAGCCACACTAGAGCCATGCGGAAATTGAAGAAGTTATTGTAGAATGCTCCTACTCTCGGGAAAGCGGATTATAATTGTGGAAAGCCTATTGTATTGACATTTGACACTAGTCCAATTGGCATAGGTTGGGCTGTAGGTCAAGATGATGCAGATGGAAACATGTATGCTATTCGGTTTGGGGCGAAAGTCCTAAACGAGAGACAGAGGAGATATCCGCAAATCAAGAGGGAGCTACTGGGGATTGTCACGGCTCTCAAATGTGACAAGGAGTACTTTATTGGAGCTTCAGTTGTGGTAGAGACAGATTGCTTACCATTGATTGGTATGATTATGAGTTGCTCTACTCCGGATATAGCTATGCTGAGATGGATTGCATACATCAAGTCATTAAATCCGAAATTTAAACACATAGCAGGGAAGGATAATCCAGTGGCAGATATATTGTCTAGAGCCAGATATGATGATGAGGAGACTCTACTTGCAGAAGAGGATGATGCAGAAATTTCAGCCACTATGGTTGATCATGTTTATCATGTCTATGATATTGTGGCTTTCATAGAAGAAATCTATGTTGGAGATTGGTTGCAGATTGGCAGGTACCTTAGTACACTAAGAAAAAGAGATGAATGGACAGATGAAGATTTCAAAAAGATCAGAAGGAAAGCCTATGGTTATTTTCTCAAGGACGGATTTCTTTGGAAGCCTCCAAAGAAAAGAGGCGGATTACCTTTGCGGGTTGTTTGCGATAGAGAGACACAGTTACAGGTGATGAGGGAGTTTCATGAGAGTCCTTGGGCAGTTCATAGAGGAGTGTGGGCCACTTATGAGAAAATCAAGGAGAAATATTGGTGGAAAGGCATGTATAGAGATGTTTCTCACTTTGTTGAGACTTGCAGAGACTGCCAGATGTATTCGGTAGTGCGTCATCGAGATGAGCTTCATCCGACCTATCCACTATGCATTCATTATAAGTGGGTAGTTGATTTGGTTACTATGCCTATGGGTCTATGGCAGATGAGATACATTGTTTTGGCTAGAGAGGATCTTACTAATCATGTTGAGGGCAAATCTTTGAGCACGAAGACCACTAGTGCAGTGTGTAAGTTCTTAGTGGAGGAAATTTTCTGCACGTATGGTTGTGTGGGTAAGATCACTACGGATCTTGGTGAATTGGATGCAGATGAAGTTAGGGAGTTTTTCTCTCAGCTAGGAATCAAGTTGGCTCTAACTACAGCATATAATCCAGAGGGAAATGGGAAGAGTGAAAGAGGGCATCCGCCGATAGTGAAAGCATTAGCCAAAGCATGCAGAGGACGGATTGGAGAATGGTCGAGACTTCTACCATTTGCTTTGTGGGCTGATCGTATGACTCACAGTGTTACCACAGGATATATGCCTGTAGAGTTGATGTATGGTCAGAAGCCTGTTATGCCGACTGAGACTTGTGTTTTGACTTGGTCAGTTTTACCTTAACAGGAGGATTTGACGAGAGAGGAGCTCTTAGCTCTTCGAATTCGACAGTTGGAGAGGAGACCAGAGGATATTCAGCTAGCTATTGACAGGTTGAAGGTTGCTAGACTACGAAATAAGGACAGGTTTGATAGCAGGCATCGCTTGCGGCCTAGAGCAATAGAAGAGGGAGATTGGGTATTAGTCTTTGATAGCAGCCTTGAAAATCAGCATACTGCACTTCGGAAGATGGTGAAAAGATGGTTTGGGCCATACATAGTCAGACATGTCTTTGATAATGCAACATATGAGTTGATGGAATTGGATGGGACAGTGCTTAGAGTGCCTATTGCTGGAAACAGAATCAAGATTTTCAAGAAAAGAGATGAAGAAGATTATGCATTAGAAGAATTTGCAAGAGAAGAGCAACGAGAAGAAACTCCGATGGAAGAGATAGATGATATGACAGATAATCTTGTTGATATACCGGAAATGCATAATGAAGAGATTGATCTGTTTGTGGATCTAGATGATAACGATCATGGGTAGTTGGCCCATCTGGAGGATGCGCAGGATTAGAGGGGGTGGATGTCGTACTGCTGCGCATCCGAGATGTGGAATCCACCAAAAAGGACCATTTGTCAAGGCACTTGCTTCTTATCATCACATGTAATTAGAGGGTGTTCGTTCAGATTTTGTCAGCCATTGGACATGGGTTTCAACTATATTACAGTCAGCAAATGAGACTTTTACATATGGAATAAGTGGATCTTTTTGGTATGTCACTAGCTCAGCTGTACAAACTGTAACGTGTCCCATAGTATCATCCATGACATGTCTTAGCAGTCCATCGGAAAGGATGTCTAGAAAGCCTCGCCCTGCACTCCCATGGATTGTTACGGGTTTTGTGATCTAGTTCTTCCCGTATCATTGCAATGGAAACTAAATGAAGGGCACCAAAGGCTCACACTGTTTTGTGGTACTTGTCGAGAAGGTCACATTTTTGCATGGAAATTCACCGTTAGACGTCTCAAGATCTGTATCAATACCACTGAAAGGGTGTAAAGCCACTCCAACTAAAGTAGAGTTTCAGAGAAAGGTGCAATATTTAAAAGGGGAGCTTATTTATGAAAGAACAAAAAGGCATGCTGTAGGTCAAAAACTGAAAGAGTTACGACATGAACATGAAAAAGTTTTGCAACAAAAGCAAAAGCTTTGGGAAAATAAGTTCCGAGGGAAATTCAAAAGGAGAAGAACATGGTATCTAGCGGCGGCAAAATCTTGCTTTGAAAGGTCCCAATGCAACGAGGAAGAGAGATACATTTGACAGAAAATGAGCAGTTGCAACTGTGTGCAAGACTTATGAAGACGCATTCTGTTGTTATTCAATTCCTTGCAACAGGGAAATTGACTGCGATTACAGGGGAATTGACTGCGATCTTGAATCTTCTAAGGCACTTGATGGGCAATCTTGAATTCTGGTGTTTCATATTTAGTTTCGAGACCATGAAAGGGGCCGCCTTTCTGAGGCTATTATGGGAGAAGCGGTTTTTTTTTTGTTAGAAGCCGGGAGAAAAGAAAAGCAACGGCTTTTCGGTGAATCAAGGAAGGAAGGAACGATGTGATAAAGAATCTAAGGCGGAAGATAAACAAAAGGGAACAATGAATCGTCAGCGAATGAAAAACGACATGAAAGAAAAAGCGGCAATTGGCGTTCTGCAGAAGACGATGTAGGAGGATTTGGCACTTTTTCATAACTTTTCCTGATGAACAGCTACCAGGACATTGTCTTTAAAAAAAAAATCAAGGCCTCAGAGCTATGCACATTGCTCAGTGATGATTGGCTGAGACGGCGCATGAGCAAAATTGAGGCAGTATCATAATGGATATCTAGGGGCTACTACGGCTCAGAAGAAAAATCTCGGCCAATAACAATCAGGAGATTCATGGAGGGGCTGTGTTGTAGGCCGCTTGGAGGGGAAAGAAATTCGTGAATTCGAGGCGGAATACAGAGAGGTATTGGCATGTTTCAACGTAGTTACCAACATGTACACGCAGGAGAAATAGGAAGTCGAAGAACTACTAAAACAATGGGATATCATTCAAGCATCTTTTTCCTGCAATTCAATGTTGAAGAGAAGCATGAGCAGTACAAACCTTAACCTTCCAGACGAAGGCAGGAAAGAAGATTCTATGTTGCACAAGGAAGATGTTCAGGGGGGGGAAAGAAGTTTTGGAAAGATCACGACCAGTGCTCTCAGGATTCGTCTTGCTATGTCCATCTGCATCACTATAATATTCAGCATTACTTCCTCTCTCGGAGGTAACCAATAGTGACCAGTGCTGCTGCTCCATCTTATGCTATGCTACTATACTAGTATGTACTTCAGAGCAGAAAAGCGGCCATTTTAAACTGAGTGCATTAGCTGCTGAGACATTTGATTACTCTGCTCTTGTAAATAACTGAATTTGTCATGGATTGCTATTACTGTAAGCTCTCATGAAGATCAAATTCAACCAAATCAAGCTTTGCTGTATCGACTGTCGGGGAATTACAATCCTTTACATTCAGATCCTGAAGTTGCTAAAATAGCCGGATTTCCACGCCCTATATTGCATGGACTATGTACTCTTGGTTTTGTTGTTCGTGCTGTTGTATGGCACTTTTGTGGAGGAGAACCCTCATCAGTTCAAGCTATTCAGGGATGCTTTTTACTTCATGTTTATCCTGGTGAAACTCTTATCACAAAGATGTGGAAAGATGACTCCTCTACAAGAATTATTTTTCTGTGAAATGCAATGGAATGGGATCACCACCATTCGAGGGTCTAAACCATCACTATATCATATGGCATCAAGGGAGTGGCTGAATATATCCAAGTACTCAGTCAGACTGAGAACTCAATCACAGAAAACTGAAATGATTAGAGGGTTGTATGAAGAAATGCTAAGTGGTCAAAGCTGCTGAGTTGGAGATTGAAGCCAACATCCAATGATCCAACACCATCTTGCAACTTACCACTAACCCGTAATCACTTACCATCATTCCATTCAGATGCAAACCCTTAAAACCATGAACACTATGTATCTTTCCAACTGATCAATAACACAGGAGGGAATTGCAGTCATATCAGGCCTGAACTGAAACTAAGTGTTGCTGAGGCATGATTGTTGAAAATATTCTTTTGCTCAATGCACATTATGACGGAGATGCTGTTGCAGATTTGTATTCATTCACTTGATTGATCTTCCATCTTGAAATTAGTCAAGGTCCTCTGTGGTTGCGACATTGCTTTCACAAACCCTTCGACAATGTGGCTAATAGAGGAAATTGATGATTCAAAGTCATTACTCACTTATTTTCCTTTTCTATATGATGATTAGTCCCCTTCATGGGATACTATTGACTCTTTAAGTCAAGATTCACAACCTGCACCTATTATTGCTAATGATAACCTTGGCATGAATATTTATGTTAATCTTTCAATTGACAATAAGCATGGTACATGTCATGTTTATGATATTGATATTCTTAAGAATGCTCTCAATATTTTTGAAGACCATGTCTCTTATAGTGATTCCATGTCATACCCACAAAAGGGACAATGGCAAGAGACCATGGAAGTTGAGTATGAATCGCTTCTCTCTAAAGTTACCACTTGGACATACTACTACTAGATGCAAGTGGGTTTATAAGAATAAAACAAAAGAAAATAGAACATTTGACAAATTCAAAGCAAGGCTACTTGCCAAAGATTTCTCAAAAATTATAGGAGTTGATTATCGAGAAACTTTCTCACATGTTGTTTGTATTACTAGTATTTAGGTCTTGTTAGTTTTTGCTATTGAGTTTGATTTGGAGGTTCACCAAATGGGTTTGAGAATTTATTTTCTTAATGGTGATTTAAAAGAAGAGATAAACATGAAGCAACGAGAGGGATTTATAGTCAAAGATAAGGAAAATCTTACTTATAGACTTCGTTGGGCACACTCTATGGTCTCAAATAATCTTCACAACCTTGGTATCAAAAGATTGATCTCTTCCTTGTAATACAAGGATAATGGAAAGGAATGGGTGGTTGCATCTAGTGTAGCGGCTATCATTCATATCCTCTAAGAGGGCCATGCAAAAGGATGGAAGGAGGGTGTCTCGCATCATAAACCTAGCCATGGTGCATTTAGATAAAAAACTAGAGATAGGAGGTGATATTCTTGTAGCGTAGGGTCATGTTTAAGTAGTAATCTAAGTAGCCTTAGATAGTTTATAGGTTGTGATGAAGGAAAGATCTGGGAAAGACAAAAAATTACTAAGAAAATGGGCAATTGAGGTCCTCCATAAGTCATCCTTAAAAAAGGTAAGGGCTTCCTTTGGCTTAGTGGCATTTACATTGTATATTTTAGGAAAATCATAGCAACCTTGGATGTTTAGGTTGAAGTACACAACTATCCTTCTTAGATATGGCATGTATATTGGGTTGTTTCTCTCAAAGGGTAGGGTGTTACAAAATGACATCAAGGCATCCATGTTCTCATTCCAAATTCTTCTCCTCCACTTTGTATAGGACTCGTATTATCCCTTCATAGTCCTAGGCACCTCCATAACTTTATTTTCCTAGTAATCTCGACCTTTTGTCCCCCTCACAGTGTTGGATTCTTTTGTCTCTCTTGGTTCCACTTTTCTTGGAGCCTTCTACCCATGATGATTACCTCCTTCACCACTTTGGTTGATAGCACTTTGCTCAATGTAGAGTGGAATCAAAAAGTAAAGTCGAAAGGTTGGTGGTTGTTCTCTTTCTGCTCTCACACTATAAGCTCTATCAACTTCTACATGGGCTAGTAGATGGCTTGCCGGGTCTTTCACTCTTCCTTCACTCTAGGTCACTCACACTTTACCCTTCTATTTCATCTCCTCTAGGCTCTCACTTTGCCTTCTTTGAGCTAAGGCCGCTATCATTGGCTCTTGGTGTCTCCACTTTTGGGTCACTTTTTTCTTCTTCTCCTGCGAGTACTCGATTTCTCTTTCTAGCCTTCATTGCTCCTCTATCTCCATTAGCAATCTATATCTCATTTTGTCCATGTCTCTTTGATGCTCTTCTCCTACCTAAGCTCTCTCTACTTCTTCTACTAGCTATGAGCTCTTTCTTTGGCCTTGAGCTTTGCCTTCAACTCACTTATCTCTTTTTGATAACCAGCCACTTGGTGAGTCCTCTCTTGCTAAAAGGCTATCAATGTTTCTCTTTTAGCTTCCAACTCGGCCACCACTTTTTTCCTTTCTTCCTTAGCCCTCTCTAGCTCTAAAAGGAGCTCTTTGATGTACTCATCGTAGCCCACGGATAGCAATCTTACGCGAGCGGTGATCGAGAGCAAGCCTCACTCACAACCCGATAACAAGATATTAAGGAGTGCCGATTAGGGTAATTGTCTTTTGGAGCTACCTCTTGCACTCTATTTACTAGGAATTGCATCCAAGACATGAGATTGCTCACATCCATCGTGGTTGAGGTGCCTTGGGTGGTTGTGGTAGATGGGGTGGTAGTCTCGAGAATAGATGAAATTGGATGTAAGAGGATCTTGCCCTTGCCTTCGATTATGCTAGTGGTGCCATGGTTTCTTGCACTTGGACACTAGTGCCTGGGCCTTCTTCTTCTCGCAGGCTCATGGCACCGAACTCCTCCTACCTAGAGGGTCGCTCTATTGATGTGCATAATGCTTGAGCCATGCCTTCATCTTTCTTTCTACGTAGCTCTTCTGCATCTTCTTCTGCTCTTCTCTTTCTTTCCTCTTTGGATCTCTTAGAATCCTCTTTTATCTTTTGCAATTCAACTTCTTCTTTTCTTAGTCTCTCTTCTTCAACCTTCTTTGAATCTTTTTGTGCCTTCTCTTTTTTTGTCACTCTCTCCCTAGCTGCTTGCTGCTCCTTCTATGGAGTCTTCTTGTTTGGATTTTTAAGCCCTCCTTGTTGGTTGGATTGTGTCTTGTGTTCTTCTCCCTCATATATTGTTCTTTCACTAGACTATTCATGCTCATGAGGTGGTGTCCTCTCGGATGTCTCTCCTACTTCCTCTTCACCTACCACCTCCCCCATTGCCTCTTGGATGATGCCTCTTGGATGAGGGAAGTTAGTACTCCAAAAAACCATATGAATGAAGCTTTTGAGGGAAATTTTCTTTCTTTCTATTCTAGCTTTTGATGCTAGGGACTCTCTGTCATCTTTGGCCTACTCCCTATGGCTAGTGCTCTAGCAGGTTGATCCATTGTCTTCCACACATAGCCATTCCAGTCAATCTCATCGGGCAAATGGGCTGCTAGGCTCTCCATTAGAGGCACTCCAATCCTATGCATGAGCAAGTTGTCCCTCTAGCTTGAAATCAACATGTGGATGACCTTGGCCTAGAGTTTCACTTCAAAGTCATGGATATCTTGGATGTTGATGCCGTCATTAGTTTAGGACTTGGTCCTTGTTCATGTAGAGCATGGCATAGACATCTTTTTTTGGTATCCTCTCCAAATTGTGTGTGTTAACCCCAATTCCTTCTCCACTAATAAGGCCTTGCTCAACTCTATGTGCACTTGTTTGGCCTCCTTGCCTCTTCCCACTCATAGGTTATCAAGATCTCTATGCACTGATTGTAGTTAGCCTCTTGCCCAAACTTCTCAATGTACTTTGCTAGGTTGCAATATTCTATGATTCTTCTAGCTACTTCCTCCTTGGCCACCACGTTGTTGACATTATGGATGGTCCTAAACTTTAGCGGATGATTAATAGCCCGGTTCTTGAGGGCGATGCCATATCGTCTTCTCTCTTCTTCCGTGAACAAAAGTCTTCAATGGGTGCGGTCTCACTATCTTGCCATTTTTTTCTAGCTCTTGTTGTAGCACAATGAGATTCCATTAGTTCATTTGCAAGATTATTTTCTCCACAAGAAGATAAAGGGATTCCAACACAATTTTCACTTCAAGGAATTCATTTATTCCAAGCAAGCATTTTCTCCTTTTTCTTTTTAACCATAAAATCACTTTTCTCTTCTTTTCGCTTTTAGGTTTCAGTTTTAAGCTTCTCTTATTATTTCTTTTTCCTTTCCGTACTTGTTGTATTTGCTTTTTGGTGTTTTGATTTCCAATTGATTTTGATCTTATCCCCTCCCCCCCAGGAATGATGTGAATCCTTCCAATGATTATATGCTGAAGGGTTAAGGGAATTCAGTGCATGCTCACGATGCTTTACTTTTGCATGAGGCAAGTGTAAAAGTGCAGGTTGTTGTACTCGAAGTTAGCATAGTGATCCATGTCGAAAGGTTGGATGCATATGTGAGTAATGTAGGTGAGGACATCCATTAGGAAGTCATCAAAGTCAATTTAGCTAGCTCTTCCTCACTAGTAGTAAGGATGGGATCTAAATAGGGGTGGGTCATGACATGATCTTCTAGAGATCGCTTGCAAGTAATGGTCACCAATAACCTATAGGAGGTAGGAGCTACATGAGTTGGGTCATACTTAGAGGTTTTGATTGCACTTCTCTACTCAACATTGGTCATAAATTGACAACCCTCTTGCTCCCATTGAAGTTAGAGAGTATACCATTTTTGCAAGAAAGAGGAGTCATCATTGGCTAGGTTTTTCAACTATTTAATTTCTTGGTTTGTGGTAGAGAGATCCTGCTCTTGTCATAAGATTTGATGAGTAGTTGTTTGCATGCTTGCTTGTTGCAAGAAAATTTGTTGGAAATTCACCCTTCACCTATCATGGGGGACCGTAATGAACATGAATTCCAATTCCTCCTAGTGCAAGGCAATGTATGCACTTTTGTTGCTAAAGGCTCTTCTAAAGACCTAAGTCTAATCACTTATAGCTTTTAGGAAGCATGGTAAATGTAGCATCTAAACATCAAATGCAAGTGATCAAGTCATCCCTTGTATTTTCAGCTAAGTTAGAGGCTAAGGTAAGAATAGATCATTGCTCACATAAGAGGGTTTAAGGTCTTTAGGAGATTGGGGTTTGACTGGACTATAGGGCTTAGCAATTGGTGTCTGCGACTTTGTTTGATCTTGAGGGAATGGTTTAGCCTCTTGTGCCATAGGCATGCTTTGCGATGCTGATGTTGTGCGATTAGATGCTTGTGATGCCTCAAGACATTAGCAGCACTAGGTTGCGGCAGTTTGGAAGCAGCAAGCTTTGCGGTTTCTGTTGATAGATTTATTGAGGCTTGGTAGGCTTAGGGGTTTCGGGCTCTATAAGGTTCGCAACTTGAGTCTCCTATGGTTTTGGTTCCTTAATTGTTATGCGGTCTTGTGTAGACAAGTTTGAGGGTGGCGCTTGAGTGGTGCCCTTGGCAATCTTAGCTTTAGGTACCCATATCTAGGTATTTCCCTCATAATAACCTTGTGCTTGCAATAGGGTTTTGGGGACCCATCATGGCTTGACTATTTGTCTATGCCTATAATGTCTTCTTTGCCTCCTAGGTCTCAAGTATGAGTTTCTAGCAGTGTGAGGTTGTGTCTGATTATTTCTAAGTGTGGTGGTCCTTAGTGCTTAGGCACCCATTTGAACTTGGGTTCATTGGCCTTGGTTACACTCTCAAGAGTTTTTATTGGCATTGAGGCTTGGTGGGTTGTGACAAGTCACAACCCCCCTTCTTGGACTTGGTTGTAGGTTTATCTATGTATGGCTTTGCAGGCTTTGATAGAGCCACGCTGCCCCCCTTGCTAAAAGATATCACTATGTATACATTAACAATCACAAGGTAAATGTGCTACGACTTATAATCGACATTGCAATGTGCCTATTTCTGAAATGCGCATCCTAAAAATGATTCCTTACCACCATCCTTTGTGTTTGGCAACACATAAAAGACCATGGGTATGCTCTCAGTCTCAATAGAGATTGCAACTTGGAACTTCTCCAAAAGTGCATATGATTGACCCCCAAATGGGTTGAGTTTAGCATTCATGGGTTATAGTTGTGGTCAACCAATGAGAGTCCAATGATCATGAGTTAAGATATTAAAGTAGGGCGATCAACACATCAAAAGCATATGTTTATTGGGCAGTGAATGTTATGTATAGGTAAGTGGGTGCCACTAATTCCTCATCTTTGGCCTCAATCTTTGTAATTGTGGAAACTCATACATTCACAAGGGACTCTAGCATTTGAGGCTTGTGTAGTGGATGCATGGGAGGATAATACTTCTTTATGGAGCTACTGTTGAATAAGCCTATGCTCTCTCCATCTAGGGTCTTGATCTCAGCATTATTGGTTTGGTTCATAGTGCAGACTCTAAAAGGCCCTAATCCCCTAAAATTCATATTTTTCTTATGGCCTTTCGCTTAGTATAACAATACTTGGCTACCTTGGTCAAAGTCTCATTGCTTTATATGCTTGTCAAACTAGCTCTTACATCGTTTGTTTTTGTAAATTAGTGCATGGGTAGCTAGAAGTCAAGTCTCTAATGGGAATTATAGCTCAACTAGGCATTTTGTCTATGCCTCCTTTCCATGTTTTCTCTCTTGGATGGCTACTCTTAGGCTAGGAAAAAAGTAGTCCATTGGTAGAATGGCTTCATTGTTGTAGGTCAACTTAAAGGGATTTCGTCCCAGTGTTGTTTTATAGGCTAATTGATAGGCCCATAAGACTACCATTAGTTTGTTGTCCCAATCACTCGGCAAAGCAGAGACTAACTTGGTCAGGACATTCACTAAGATCTTATTTGGGATTCATCCTGGCCGTTTTTTTGAGGCGTAGTAGGGTGAAGATTTCCTATGGATGATCAGGAAGGTAGATGGGAGGTGGGCAATCACTTTGTTGATGAAATGTTTGCCTTGGTCACTAACTAGTTCAATGGGGTAGCCAAATCATGGTATCACCTTCTCTTGAAGGAACTTTGCCGTGGTCCTAGTGTCATTTTTCCTAGTGGCTCGTGCTTCTACCCACTTTGTGTGGTGACTATAATATACTTGGTGTGCGAGTGTTGTGCTACACAACTAATTAGCCCAATGAACTCAATTTTCCATTTTTTGAATGGTTGCCTTTTAATGATTAGGGTTAGCTCTATCATGTTCCTTATGAATGGAAACCTTGGTTCATTGGTACTTATCACAATGCTTCAAAAATTGTCTCCAAATTGTGCTCCATCACATAAAAGCATGGGCCACCATAGTTGAGATTGTAGTACCTCTTGCGTGCTATCGTGTCTCCGTTGAAGTGTCTTCCAGCAATTTCACCATGTGTCTTCACAAGTACCTCATGCATCTCATGTTGGCATACACATCATCGTAGTAAGCCACCTTGCCTTAATCTATAGAGCTGACCCGCTATCAACTGATAGGGTTGTATCTTGAGGATAAGTTTCCTAGGCAAGGCCTTCTTGATAGGTCTGTTGAGTAGGACGTACTCTACTTGGACTATGTCATTTATCAAGTATGGCATCAATGCCAAAATTTCTTAACAGCAAACGCCATGGCCAAATCTTCTATCTCAATTGTGGAATAGTTCATATCGCTATTCCTAAGTTTTTTGCTAGCAAATCTCACTAGATAGTCTACGTTGTGTTCACCATCCTAGCATAAACGAGCTCCCATGGTAAACTTTGAGGTGTCAATATGTAGGTGAAAGGTTATGGTCCAGTCTCGGGCTCTTAGGATTGGTACAGTTATCAGATCCTTCTCCAACTCTTTGTATATGCATTGGCATTCCTCGATCCATTCAAATACTATCAGCAATTTATGGATTGATCTAGCGATTAGTGCATAGATCAACACGAATCGCCGATATAGTATCTTGTGTGTCCTAGGAAGCACGAAACTCCCTTGTAGTTGCTTGGTGGCGGAAAGTAAACAATAATCTTGAGTTTTGAGAAGTCGATCGCAATGTCATTCTTGGACACCACATGCCCCAGGATCCATCCATGTTTCACCTAGAATTGGCATTTAAGGGGGTTCACTGAGAGACAATACAATCTGCATCGTTCAAAGACCGTGCAAATTTTTTCTAGGTATTCCCTCTAACTTGAGTAAACACACCAACTGTCAATGAACACTTCTAGCTCTCGCCTAAGCATGTCCTTAAAGATGGACCATTTGAGCCATTGAAAGGTGGCTACTAGTGCATTTGTCAACCCAAAGGACATGACTATGTAGGCAAAGACTCCTCGCTCGATAGCGTGAATGCGGTCTTATGCCTATCATCAGGATGCACTTGCACGTGACTAACAAGCCATCCAAGAAAATGTAGGCTTCTTTGCCAACCACTCTCTCATGCATATGCTCACTGTATAGTAGTGGATAGTTGTCTCTCTTTGTACACTACAAGGGTACACACATATAGCGACGCTAAGTAGCAATGTTTTTTTTCGGCGTCGGTATTAGCCTCGCTATTAGCATCGGTATCTGCGTCTCTAAAATCGGGATATCACTACCATGAAGACACCACTTGGATTAGTTAGGGTGTGTATGCTTTCACAAGGAGAAACCAATTTAGTAGCACATATGATGAATGCTATGCATAAAGTTTTGAGGGAGTATATTCCTCAGCTGACCTTACACTTTCTTGATGATGTTTCAATAAAAGGATATGATATCCATGAGAATAATGAAGAGATCAATGAGCAAGAATGTAGAATGTTTGTGGCTGATCATATTGTTGATTGTGACATGATTTTGAGTCGTCTTGAAGAAGTGCATTTTCCTCTATCAAGAGAAATGTTGGATTTGGAGTGGAGAAAGTATTAGCTGTGGCACATGTGTGGACCATATGGAAGAAAGTCCTCAACGATAAAGATTGATTCCATAAGCAGAATGTCGGTGACATGTTTGAATGTATCCGATGTAAGAATATTTTTGGGTGCATGTGTCTTTCACTTGATATGGATTCTGCATTTTGCTCATGTGGCTAAAAGTTTATATAAGCTCTTGAGAAAAGGGAAAAAGTTTTGTTGGGTTAAATAGCATACGAAGGCAGTTCAGAAGTTAAAGAGCTTATTGATTTCAACCTCAACACTAAAGAGAGAAAATTATGAGAATGGGCACCCTATTATTCCTACCATGGATACAGGCCCAATTGGCATTGGTTCATGATGATGCTGATGAGAATATGTATGCCATTTAGTTTGGAGAAGAGGTCCTCAATGAATGACAATAGTGGTATTCTCAAGTCAAAAGAGAGCTTTGGGATGTAGTGAGAGCCTTTAAGTGTGATAGGGAGTATTTCATGGGAGCTCATGTAGTGGTAGAGACTAATTGTCTACCTCTATTGGCCATGATAGTAAATTGCTCAACTCTTGATATTGTCATGTTATGGTGGATTGCATATATAAAGTCAATTAACCCTGATTTTCAGCATATTGTAGGTAGAGAATATCCATGTGGCTGACGTGCTTTAACGAACAAGGTTTGAAGATGAAGGGGAGCTGATTGAAGATGACGAGGATGATGTGATAGGTGCTGAAAATGACTTTATGACAATAGGGAATGAGTATGCAGCTATTGTTACTATAGGTACAACTGTTGTAATATGGATTTCAGCAAATAAAAAAAGAACTTACAACCATGGAGAAGAGATGGATAGTAGAGAGAAAGCATAATCAATGTTATGCTTCTATGAGAACACAATATTTGGAAGAGTTGTGTGAGAATGATTGGCTAAAAATAGACCAATATCTTAGCCTCATGACAAAGAAGGTTGAGTGGACTAAAGCTAAATTCAAAAGGATTAAAAGAAAACCTTATGGATTTTTATTGAAAGACAAATATTTATGGAAGCATACAAAGAAAAAGAGAGGAGCTCCACTACGTGTATTGGGAGATAGGGCTTCTCAACAACAAGTGATGCAGGAGTTTCATGAAAGCTTATGGGCTGGGCATAGAGGAGTTTGGGGCACATTTTCCAAAATCAAAGAGAAGTATTGGTGGAAAAACATGTATGAATATGTGGAGAATTATGTGGAATCATGTAGTGTCTGTCGGATATATTCCATGGTAAAGCATAGAGATGGGTTGCAGTCGACCTATCCATTGTCTATGCATTACAAATGGGTAGTTCATCTCGTTACCATGCCTACAGGTTTATGGAATATGAGATATCTTATGCTTGCATGATAAGACTTGACAAATCAAGTGGAAGGTTGAGCTCTTAGTACAAAGACTACTCAAGCAGTTTGCAAGTTCTTATTGGAAGAAGTCTTTTGCAAATATGGTTGTGTTGGTAAAGTGATTGCAAATAGAGGAGAATTGGATGTGGATGAGGCTCCTGACTTCTTTTCACAATTGGGTATCAAACTGCCTTTAACTTCAACCTACAATCCTAAAGCAAATGGCAAAAGTGAAAGAGGTCATTAGTCTATCATTAAGGCATTAGGAAAGTCTTGCAAGGGCACGATGAAAGAGTGGCCAAGAATGTTACCCTTTGCTTTGTGGGCTGATAGAACCACTCATACTGCAGTAATAGGGTATATGCCTACTGAATTAATGTATGGACAATAGCCAATCATAAAGATTGAGGAGGCTATTACTACTTGGAGTGTTCTACCATTGGGAAGTGGGTTTGAATAGAGAAGATTTGCTAGTCTTATGCATTAGAATGTTAGAAAGAAGACGTGAAGACATTGAGACAACCATGAAAAAGCTGAAGACTACAAGGATAAAAAACAAGAAGAGGTTTGACTTTGACCACAAGCTATACAAGAAGGGGACTAGGTGCTAGTTTATGACAGTGGCTTGGAAAATCAGCATAGTGCCAGTTGGAAGATGGCTTTGGCATATATGTGGTAAGGTTTGTTTTTAATAATGCTACCTATGCATTAAATGAGATGGATGGGAGAGCTCTAAGGATTCCAATGGGGCTGGAAAACATATCAAACTCTTTAAACATAGGGAGTCTTTAGCATATGAGTTGAAGGAATTGGATACTGAGCATGAACATGAGAATATGGAAGAAGAAGAGGTAGAAGATGAAGACATTGGCATGGCAGAGGATACTTCTTATTACACTGCAGATTTGTAAGACTTTGGCACATGCTAAAGGATGTGCAGGTTAGGAGGGGATGGATTTTGTGTTGCTATGCACACACAATGTTAAAAAAACTCTAGAGTATATCATCATTTGGCTCTCTTATTGATCTAGAGAGCCAATGTCATTTTAGTCATTAATCTTAGTGTCTGTAGTGTGAATGGTTCAAAAATACTAGATTTTTGGACAATTTAGCCAATTTTTGATATTTTAGATATTATCTAGACTTGTAAAAATCCAAAATTTGTAGATAACTTCTAGAATAGGATGACACGTAAAAGAAAGCAAGTAGCTTTCAACCATTTTTGGGGGATTTTATGCAAAAAGAAGAATTGGCAAAATTGTGCGACGCGTGATCGTAGTTTTCAAATATAGTAAATAGTAATCCAAAATTGAGAGAAGAAGGAGTGTTCTGGGAAAATTTTGGCTAGTCCTCATATTTCACCCCCCTTCCGGAGCCAATGGAGGCATCAGATTGGCAGCCTGAGTAGTAGAGAGGAAGCTATTGTTTCATGCATGTTTTTTTTATCTACAAGAGATTTATCTTCTCACGATGCAGAAATAAATTGATAGGCTTCAGCTCTATGAGTATTCTTCTACATTTTCTATTTTTTTTAAACCCCTTCCCTTCCGTCTACTACTCTCCCTCAGTCTCCCTTTACCCTGCAGTCTCTTACCCCCATGGTAGACTTTCGACCCCAAACACTTTCACAATGTTCAAGTCAATTGGCATTGTCTTCCAAGTGTCCATCTCTACTCTCACTACTTCCATTTAGCTACTCAAGAAGATTATATTGTTTTCCCAATATTCTATAACTCGTGCATTCCACATCCACGGGGTCGGCATAACAGGATATCGTAGTCTAGTCTCTTCATGACGATGAAGTCCACTCAAAACTAGACTCTTGCAATCTTGAACGACCAATTCTTTAATACTACAAAGAATGGCCTAACTTTCATTTCATTGGCCAGTGTGACATTAAACCTAACATTCTCGACAAGCAAGTTACCCCAATCATGGAGTTCAAACTAATTAAGTCTGGTATATTGTAGCGATGCATCTCCAATGGTATCCATTCTTCTATGCTCTTGAGCCTTTAGTGTCTTGACTCTCTCTTGGTCCTAGTGGTCCAAGCTCTTAGTCACCCATCTAAGTCTGAGGGCCATCTACTAATAGTGGGTTCGATCTGCTTATATTATGTCTTGGTGTGTTCCTCTTATTGTAAATAACCCTCAACTTATGTGTACTCAAAGTGTGCATACTGCTCTTTTTCGTGCATGGTGCAAAATCATGCTTTCAACTTTCAAGTGCACTTCAAGTGCCAAAACTAGTGTGAGGTATGAATATAATATGAACAATGCAACTATCGCTCTCCCCTCATTCTGAGTTTGGCCAAACATGTCTCTAAGCACGATTTCTAGCCATTTTCAAGGGTCGATTTCGGTCTCTAATGCATCTCCCAACTTGGTCAGGGGGTAACAAGGGTTTGCGGGTGTCACTTTGGAGTACTAAGTGGAGGCGTACAGCTAATGGGTTAGCTGTCTGGTGGTCACTTCTAAGTCTTCATGTCACCATGTCTTCCATTTTTTGCATTTGAAAGCCATTCAAACCATCTGTAAGGCTTCCAAAGGTTCTTTGGGATTGGGAACGTTGTCGTACTGCTGCGCATCCGAGGTGTGGAATCCACCAAAAAGTTGTGTGTGACATTTGTTACTTTGTACATACTTAGTCGTTGTGTTTGTACTTTTATTCTACATGGACAGTATAGTGAAGAGGGTTTGGAGCAAGAGGAACTTATCTATAATCCTTTAGTTGACATGTATGTGAAATGGGGGTTGGTTTCAGATGCACAAGAAGTGTTCATTAAGATGTCAGCTCAAGATGTTGTATCCTGGACGACACTGATTGTAGGATAAGCACAACATTGACCTTTCCATGAGGCATTAGAATGTTTCAGATGGATGAAGCTCGATGGTATTTCTTCAAATGCTTTCACGTTTGCCTCTGTGCTGAAGGCATGTGGTAACATGGGAGCCATTGACAAAGGTGAAAAATTACTTCTGGACATGGCAAAGAGTGGATTGGAAATAGATACATCTATCGGAAGCATCATAATTGAGATTTATGCCAAGTCTGAGATGAAGCCAAAGGCTCAAGTGAACAGCTAAAAGTGTAACGTGTCCACTAGTGTCATCCAGGACATATCTTAGTAGTCCATCGGAAAGGATGTCTAGAAAGCTCCGCCCGGCACTCCCATGGAATGTTACGGGGTTTGCGATCTAGGGCTTTCTGCGTCTGCCATGTAGCAAAATTATTCCGGCCGTTCCCACTTACGATCGACCTGAATTAGGGTTTTCCTAATTGGTCATTTCCTAACAGCAACTAGCATCGGACCCAAGCAAACTACTTTACGCAGAAACTCCAGGTCCAAAGCGGATTCACGCTGCACTTGGTTCAAGGAGAATGGGAAATGAGAGGGATGCAAAGCTCAACCTCTCTGCCATAAGGTATAGTCCCATTCTATTCCCCTAAAATCGTGTAAATCGGGTTTAATCATAACTCTAGGTCAACGCTTTTGTTGTTCGTGTTCATTGACGATCATCTTGTTGTCGATCATGATTTGAGAAAAGTTCCCGGCCAACCGGGACCACTCATCCGTAGGACGGACGTATGGTCCATCCTCTGCACTTTGCTCGGGTTGTTTTAGTTATTTAAATACCTAACACATTAGTTGGACATGTAACAACCAGCTTCTTTAATTAACCCATTTAGGTACTAGTTCCTTCACGTAATCTTATCAGTTGACATAGAAAAACAATATCAAAAAAGTTCCTTATTAACAGGTTATTACATTTATCTTTGAAATACAAAGAGTCTAGCCCATAGGCTTATCCACAATCCACCCAAAGGCTATCCAGAAATCCACAGGGATCACTATTCCAAGTTTCCGCCCGTAGACTAGTATGCGGGCCTCGAGATCCAATCCCGAGTCACGTTAGCCTCTTGTGCAGTGCCTCGAAGGTGAGGGATTTACGGCCAGATCCCCCCGTGGCACCCAAGTATCCTCCTACTCCAAGTAGCGCTCAACGGAGAGACCTCTTGCAATGGGTTCGGTCCACTTTCCCGGCACAGTCAACAACCCCCTTGGTTAGGGTCAGGCAGGCAGTCGGGGGTAACTGAAGCTGCCTCTCCCTTTAGGACTTCAACCTCAAGTATAGATATTCATTTATCATTTAATTCATTGATAAAAAAAAGTCAAACAGTGCTCTAAAATTTGAAACAAGCACAAACATTTCCATTGATTGTTTTTGTTGTTGGTAAATTGCTAAGGAATGAGTCCTTCCTTTCGAATGCATCCAACACTCGATCTGGGATGACTTGCAACTTGGCAAGATCCCCTATATCCTAGGATAGGGCGTACCCTATTAACCCAACTTGGTCAAACCTTAAGTTCATTGGGTACTTCAGTTTATCGGTTGGTCTTTAGTTTCCAATCAATCTTCTTTACTCAAGAAAGACCACTAAATTAGGATGATTATTCATCCTCTTGTAAGATAACTTACGTAAAGAAATGCCAACTTCATTGCGAGAACTTGGGCATCCCCTTGTGATCCAATCACAAGATCATATGACTCCGCACTTGTTGCGCAAGTGCTGCATCGAACTATGAGTCTATGGAGTCACGAACAATCTGTTTCAGGTTACTAGGCTGACATCGTTAGACCTAGGGTTTCCAAGTTCAATCTTGTAAGGATCTTAGGGACCAACCCTAGTTCACCTTCCAATTACATTTTCACTGTCCCTACATTCAGTGAATGTGGGCAAGTATTTAAGGTATAGGTGTTTCTTGGGATTTAACTTATTCTGAACGAGTACTCCGCGACTTAGGTGCTTTAGATTTATGCCAATTTGGTTAACTCTAAAAGATAATTTCGAGATTACTTCCACATGATTCTTTGACTATGCGTAAATTGATCTTTTTAACCCTAACTTATCGATTTGAGATCACGCATAGGTTAGGTTAATTTCAACTAATCTTTCCTTTTCTTTGCGAACAAAATTCATGCTAAATAAGCAACCTTTTTCTTGCTAGTTTATGCAGTTGACAATGATAATTTCATAAAGTTTATGCATCGTGAGAATCGTTTCATGCTTTGCACTTTCCATGATGATTCATTGCGATATGGGTTAATAGTACAAGATGCAGTTTATACTTCTAGCCTTAACCAAAGTATACTATTTCAATGGATAATAATCTAATCTTATAATTCATTTCAATGCATAAGATTTTTGCTAGAAATGCTTTTATGCTTTCTTTATTTTGCATGTTTCATTAAAAGTATTAACAACTAAGTTCCTTCGTCGTGAGCATCTAGGAAAAAAATATATCCTATTTCTAGCAATTAACCTTGCATGATTGAATTACAACAATATCAAATAAAAATTAGGAAGGAAAACCTGGGCTTGGGGTGAGATATCCACGTGGATGCCTGGAGATGACCCTCCTGTGGCTACGCCTTGGACTTTCTTAGCAGGCATTGCAATTGTAATTTTTTGGACGTGGAAGCAGCTTTACAACTCCTCCTTGGAATTCCACCATTGCTCCCTTGCACTTCAACACTCTTCTTCTCTTTTTCGAGTGGGGGGAAAAAACCAAAGTCCCAAGGGTATTTTGAAAAGGGCAAGGAACGGCTAAGGGGTTTAACCATGAGGGGGGGGGGGGGGGGGGGGTAATAAGACCTTTTAAGGCCTTAGTGCTTTTGGGGGGAAAAGGGACTTATAAAGCCAAGAAAAAGGGCTTATAGGTGGTTAAAGTACGGGGGGTGAATGGGGATTAAGGTTTAAACTCGGGGGGGGGGGGGGGGGGTGATTCCAATATCCACGAAAAAGGGGCTTAAGGGTTTATAAAAACAAGGAGGGGAGCCCAAGGAAAGGGAGCCTAACTGAACTTTAAAAATACCAAGGGAGGGGTAATAAGACCTTTTAAGGCCTTAATTCTTTTGGGAGGGGAAGGGGTAATTCAACATTCATGGGAAAGGGCTAAGGGGCTTGTGATGGTTTTAAACACCGGGGGGGGGGGATTGAGGTTCCAAAAAGCATAAGAAGGGGGGCCTTGGCGGTTTTTAGGACACGGGGTAAAAGGGGCTTAACACCAGGGGAAAGGGGGCTAAGAAGGCCCTTTAGAAGCTTCCCCCCCAGGAAGCTTCTAAAGCTTCCACGTGGGAGGGGGAGGGCTAATAGGGCTGTGACAGTTGGGGCGCATGGTAGCTTCCACGTGGTGACTGATAATTGGGGGCACGGCAGCTTCACGTTGGTGATAGGGCGGCAGCCTCTCTTGTTGACTGCACCAACGGTCCTCACTTCCTCCTTCGTCCTCACGGCAGCAGCACAAGGAATTGGCAGCCCTTCATTCCTCTCCCTTCCCGTTCATGGTACTATTATCATCCTTTGTATCTTGCCGTGATTCCAAGAGCACTTTCATTAATCCATCTTGTATTTATTTTATGTATCAGTGTAGTTGTGGATTCAAGTACACTTTGCCTTCACTTTGATGATCATTGTATGGCCCAAATACAACACATAGTACTATATGTGGCAAGTTGCATTTTTTTTCTTTGTAATGGTTGGTATTAGCGTCACAAATTTACTACACACGTCGCTATTAGCGTCAGTTTTTGTGTCACAAATCGTTACTATTTGCATCACAAATAGCGACACCGATAGCAACAGTTCTATGGCATTGCTAATACCGACATGTTTAACGACGATAAGAGCAAATTTTTTTGTGAGTATTTTTGTTGCTTTGAACATCGGTATGAGGCATGTATCTTGTAGTGAAAATACTCAAATGATTCTTGCCTATCCAACTATGCTTCTTACAATTCTAACACTCTCTTTTTCCCATAGTGCTTGTTCTTGTTATCACTCAATTTCTCTAGCATCTTATGGCTCGTATTTCAACTTCAATCGATAGTAAGACTTCCTTCCACTACAACAAAAACGCTCCATAGATGCGCTTGTAGACGCAATATTTGAACTGTGTTTAAAAATGCCAAGCACATTTATTACCGCGTCTACTGGCGCGTCTAAAATTTCACATCTACAAGCGCGTTTATAGTGAAAACTACACACGCATATAGACGCGCCTATTGACGCGCTCTATAAATATATAATCATATTTATAAAAAACTAGATATATTTATATTCTACGTCTATACATGCGTGTAACTGCACGTCTAAAAAGCCGTGTATTCTACAATTTTTTGACGATAATAGACGTGCATTTTTCTTGCAATTTAGACGTGCGGATAGACGCACAAAATAGATGTATAAAAAAAAACCAGAGAGCATGTAGCTTTGCAAGCCACATGCTCTCTAGTTTTTTCCCCCCATCAACATCAAATTCTATGTTTAGGGAAAAGAAAGATTATTATACTGGAAGCAAAAGAATATGGAGAGCCAAAGTCCATATATTGATAATAACACATGATGAGCGTATTGTGATGAAACATTTGTACATATTTCAAAGATTTTTGTACTGAAAATTAACAAAACAATGTACGTAGAACACGAAATTTCATATATATAGATGAAACATTTTTACATGACGAGTTCTAGTGCTTGTGATCTCAAGCATGGTCATGGTCGCAAGCACTAGCTGAAAGTAATATATATAAAAAAATGAAAACTACAAGCCAAGGGGCTCCTCTACATCTCCTCAGAAGAGGCATCATCATCCTTACCACCACCGCTGCTGGTACCGGTGCCGATACCGCTGCCGCCACCGCTACTGCTAGTCTCCCCTTCACTATCCTCAACTGCATCAGGGTTCTCTTACACAAAGGATTAAGGTATGTAAATACCATTACAAATAATAAATTAGAGTTACTTATAATTTTCATGTAAAAAATAAAACATACCTCTTCTGGTTATGGAATCCTCATGGCACGATTATATTGCTCCTGCGTGATCAGTCCCTCCACTTGTTTTTACATGTTTAACTATATCAGGATATCATGCATATCCAATTTGCGGTCCCTCTCTGGTTTCTTCTAGACTAACACACTTGAAGAAGGTTATCTGTGACAATCATCATCGTTTTCTTCCTATTGACCACCCCAAATATGCACCCCCACTAATGGAAGAACTCCACAATCTCTGACTATTCAAGATTGGAAGGACACTTGGGCACATGCCAATGATCATCTTCCACTCGGCATGAGTCGATAACTAGTTTACTTCTTTTGTTTGTCTTTAAAGTACACTCCATTATGAGAACGAGAAATAATATATTGTTTGTGCCTTAGATTCTCTATATTTTTTCCTCTCCCATATTGAACTGAACTCGACCCCATGCATATATTCAAGAATGTTGTCTCTACATTATGGGATTACTTAATCGAGGCTCATGATTCTATCAATGGAAGGGAGGATTTATGTAGCATTGGACGTATGAGACGAGCTTGTCCACGCATCGGACCCAGAGGAAAGATCCATTTACCACGTGCACCTTGGATGTTTTCGAAGACCGAAGAAAAGATGGTGAAGCGGTAGATATGTAGCTTTTGAACTCCCATAGGATATATGAGATGCCTCAAGGGAGCCTTCATAAAGAAAAAGAAAAGAGGTGTGGAGCAACTATCCGGTTTGAAGTCTCACGTTTGGCACAAAATGATTCAGGTAAGGATTTTCATAGCCATAAATATATTAATTAGTGGAGTAACTATGTAGACTAATTTACAATATATGAATATTTACATACAATTCATCCTTCCTACTAGCATATCCCATTGTGTTTTGAAAGATGTGTGTGATATCATTTACAAGATGGGTGAGCTCACGAGATATGTATACATTATACTTATTTTTTAGTTTACATATTACGTACATCACGTAGTAAACCCACTTGAATTTATGGAAAAAACTAATCATCGTTCTCAATTGCATGTTGGTAGATTTTTGAGTTTGAAGGAAATAGATCCAAATACATTGTAAGAGGCTCGAGTATTGTCCATTGAGGTGGTTTGTTTGGGGAGGAAACTTTTCCTCTCTCCATTTTGACTAATCAAGTACACTTATCGTACATTTGATTGATGAGATCACAATTTGTGGGGTAGTTTATGCAAGGTGGATGTTTTTTCTAGAGCGCTTTATGAAAACCCTAAAAGATTTTGAAGGAAAAAATGCATGCCCGAGGGAAACATGGATGAGGATTGGTTAGTGCAATCATCCCTTGTACAAACCTCTAAATATTTACTAAAGTGAACCCCTCTTTACCATGACTATGGAAAGATGATGAAGATTTGAGGATGATCTCTATAATACCTCAAGGAAAAGGAAGGAACAAAGTGCTAATGAAAGAGGAACTTCGTAAGTTAAATGTATATTGTGTTCTTAACAATGAAGTAATGAGCAAATGGGTGACACTATATAAAGAAGCACGGGCAAGAAGAGTAAGTGAAAGGCAAGAATTTCGTGCTAGACATGGACGTAATGTCCCATATCTAGAACATTTAAGTACGCTTCCATGTCATATTGATATAGATTGACTACATGAAGAAATGGAAAAGATGGAAAAAGAGGAGGTGATGGATATATCGCAAGAGAAGTGGGAATATGAACGAGGTTGCTTATCAAAGGTGAGACATACTTATAATTAAATTATCTTTAGTTATATATGATATAATAATTTCACATGTTTCATCTTTAACTAAATCATTACTATGATCTCAACAATGTACTCCTAGTGCACATTGTTTAATGCTATTTGGTGTGAAGGCAGACATTTTCGAACTCAACATATAGATGATAAGAGAAATACCCAGGATTGTGGTATCCTTGCAAACTTCCAGGATACCTATGGCACCATGTAAGGTTTTTGTAGCTTGATCCAAGATATTTTGAAGCTTGAATTTAGGTGATTTTTTATATATGTACTAGATGTGAAGTGGTTTAAAGAAGTAGTAACAATGGGTGCGCATTGCACAATTAGACGTCATCCAAGTGGTTTTGTAGTGATTTACTCTACAAAATTTCACCAAGGCAAGAATGACACATTCGTACTACCTCAATAATGCGAGTAGGTATATTAGAAGCTATTTATTTTCATATATATTACTTCTTGATACATTCTTAAAATACAATAAAGATCTAAGTTGCTTACTTTTTGTTTTTTAAATGTAGGTTGTGTATCACCCAATGGTAAACAATAACCGATGGTGGCACATCATCCCCATATCTAATCGTTCAAAACCAATATATGGCAATGCTACCAACATAGAGATAGTTGATGGCAATCCAACAATCAATAATGATGCACATGATCATGCCATGATCGATGATATACATGATGCAGTGCAAGATGATCCCCACGAGGATGTTCAAGGAAACGTAGAAGAGGATAACAATATGGTTGCAGATGATGATGAAGAAATTGAGCATAGCAATACATTTGACACTCGGATATACTTATTTGTGTCATTGCCTATTTGTAACATAGACCTAGAGGTAGATAGTGTAGCAAGGGCCGATCTCATTGAAGATGAGATTGATCATTCATTGTAGCATATAATTATCTTTGAATGATTGGATGTATATTTGTAATACTCATAAAGAAGTAAAGTTGGTAATGTATTCTAAAAACTAGTAGCTGTTAAAATGTTTGTTCATATTTAGGGACTTTATGAGAAATGAAAAATATGTGCATTTATTTTCACATCTATAAGCATGTTTAAAAACGCGAGTATATAGACGCGTTATTGGTGTCTATATACTAGCGCCAATAGACGCGCTAATAAATACGTCCGCTATTTCGCGTATATAGTACGCGTCTATAGGGCCTTTCTCTTGTAGTGTTTCCCCCATAAATAAACTGGAAGGGTAAAAATCATGTGCTTTCTCTTTTGCAGACATGATAGGTCCACAACACACCTAGAAAATCTTGGCCACATGTTTATGGATGATTTTTTCCTTATTGTCGAAAGCATTCTCATGAGTTTCATGTTAAACCTTTCATGTCGACCATAGCATTGTGGATTGCCCATCTTGGAGTGATTGGAATAGCAACAAATTAGTACCAAATTCTCAAATTTGATCAAGAAAAAAAGGGATTGTGTCAAATGACACAAGTGTTAAAATATTTAGATGAGTGTCAATGGAGACTATGCTTGTATCTTCTTGGGATGAACTTGAATCTTCCAAAATGTCCCCTCCTTGCATGCCCAAGTGTTACTGGAAACTAAGTAAGAACTCTAAACCAAGTGGAAAAAACTCCAATTGATTGAGAAGAGTGATAAAATGAAGTGAAATAGAAGCTTGAGGTTGAAAGAGTTATGGCTTCTCGGTTACAATTAAAGCAAGTAATTGTGTTTTGAGTTCATCTCAACGTAGGGAATTCTCTACATGTAATCAGAAAATTTAACTTTTCACATTTTGAACTAGGGATTGATTAGATCATGTAACTAGGGAATCCTATTCCACTATAATGTAATGGGGATACAACGATGGTGGTTTTCAATGCAAAATAGCAATGTTGCTCTGAGAAAAAAAAGCATCGAGAAACCGAGCACAACATTTTGCCGCAAACAATTTAAGAGAGAGCGAAAGAGATCATGGTTTTGCGAGGGAGAGGGAGAGGAAGATAAAAAGACAAAGAAGGAGAGCTTCTCACCACCACTGCCGCTACCTCACTGCCGCTCACAAAGAAGAGAGAGAAGTGTGTTAAGGGAAAAGAGGAGATGTCGCGAAGAGGAGACAAAGAATCCATCCTCGCGCCTTTGCGGTAAGTACATTGCCTCCTCTTGGTTTGTTCTTGTGCTTTCTTCTTCTTTTTTATTCTCCCTTGAGAATAAGGTGCACTAAGAGAGAGAGAGAGAGTGAGAGGAAATGAGAGGGGAGAAGAAGAAAGAAAAAGGAAGAGAGAGAGAGAGAGAAGATGAAATATAAAAAAGAAGGGGAGAAAGAGAGAGAGGAGAATGAGTGAGAAAACAACGAGGGGACGGAGAGAAACAAAGAGAGTGGCAAAAAAGAAAGAGAAAGCGAGAAAGAAAGAGAGAGGGGAGAGAACACGAAATGGAGAGTAAAGGGAGAGGTGGATGAATGGGTAAAGTAAAGAGAAGAAGGAGATTGGAAAAAAAAGGAAGAGCTAGAAAGAGAATTGGAGAAAAGAGAGATAGAGCAAACAACAAATAGAGAGCAAGAGAAAGAGAGAGAAAAACAGAAACAAGAGAATTAGAGAGAACAAAATGATAGAAAGAGAATGCTAGAGGGGGAAGAGAGGCACGAAGAGGGGTGGGGAGAGAGAGTCTTTTCAATGCCTTATTTTATGAGTTTTTTATTTTTGTCTTTGATATTTATTTTAGCAAGATGCATCGAGTGTGAATGAAGTGAAAATGAGAGAAAGACATAGAGAAAAGAAGAGAGAGAAAGGAAAAGAGAAAAGAAGTGAGAGTGGGGAAGGAAGATGGGGGAAATAAATGAATATTTATAGAATAGAGGAGGAGACATAATCAAAGAAGGATGAAGGGAGGAAAATAAAAAAAAGAAAAAGAGAAAGAGAACAAAAACCTATTGTTTGTCGTAACGTAGAAAAAATAGAAAATGATGATGGTCGTGATGTCCAAGATCGCGAGACATATCTTAGTTAGCATGTCCCATGTCCTTGCTCTGATCAGTGCAAATTGATAATCAGACAAAAGCATTCCTTGTCTATAGAATACGTACAATGCTTCGACGAGCTCCAATTGGAGATAATTAATCAGGTGATCTCATACTTTGAGCAAACAGTAAGAGAAGTGTGTACCAATCATGTCTAACATTCGCAAACTAATTGAATATCATTAAAAAAACATTAGACATGCCCATAAAATTTATATAGGGAGGTGATGTCTTATCACAAGAAATAATGCACCAACCATTTAAAAGAGTTCATAAGCATGCGATGAATGGAGTGCCTGAGCCAATACACTACTTGGAAGGCATGACTCAGTCTATACCCTCAATACTAAAGGAGATAGTCAGTTCTGACCTTCCTTCAATCTTGGAGCTTGAGATGGAGGCAATGATCAATACACTAATGCCCATGGATTCTGAGTCATCTGATCTACTAAGAGAGGAAGAATCCATACCATTATATGATGTGTGTCGAGTATCTCGTCTAAAGACCTTGGTTATGCTCCTAAGTGTGTAGGAAAAATACGGGTGGAGTGATATGAGTCTAACCGAGTTGTTCAGGTACATTCTGTACACTCCATTGACTTTTTTGACTCCATTATAAAAAACACTTGTGCTCTTTCAAGGTTTTTTTTTTCTTCAAGTTGCTAAAGTATCATATATTAGCACTTGAAAATACCATGTCTGAGTCACGTGATGATATGCAATATGTTTTATGAAAGCTTGGCATGGACTACAACAGCATCCTTGCATGTGTCAAGGATTGCGTGATATTTCCAGGAGACTATGGGACTATTGAGACATGTCCAAAGTGTGGTACTCATAGGTATCAATAGGACTTGCAATGGCAAACCATTCCTCAAAAAATTCTTAGATACTTTTCACTTATCCCGCATATCCATCATATGTTTCGTACATCGAGCATAGCGAGCTTGACAATATAGCATGCACAGAATAGATCCACAATTGAAGTCCAATGAATATCAGGGGATTCATGCACATGGAACCACATCGACTCTACCTTTCCAAGATTTGGCACGAGAGCCAAGGAATCTTTGGCTTGATCTTGGTATAAATGGCATAAACCCATTTGGTCTCCGATCATCTTCTTACAGTGTGTGGCGTGTAGTTATTGCTAACTACAATATCCCGCCATGGCTTTCTATGAAGAAAGGACACTTGATCCTTAGCTTGCTCATTCATGGGCGCTACAAAGACAAGAATATGGACATCTATCTCCATAAATTAGTTGATGACCTTAAGATTTTGTGGGAGGAGGGGGTTGCTGTGGAAGATATGAGCACGCGTGATCGTCGATGGTCTACCAATATACGAGTCATTCTCATGTGGACCATGCATAGCTTTTTAGAGTTCAAGGAGTGCTCAGGTAAGTAGGGTTCCGTTCCCATTTGGTGATATCTAACATAGCTCGTTCAATTTTGTGTTGACTAAATAGGGGTGTTGGGACATGTTGGGTTACCTCAAGTTATCATGCATGTCCATTGTGTGGGCCACATTTGGACTCCTCTAGTATTGGGATATCGAATCGATCGATGGCACGTACTACGTTGAAATTAAGATCACGCTTCTTCCCGATCTTTCCTAGCTTGCTGGTACGTAGCGAGTCACGTCTCCATGGAGGCATGGTGCAACATACAAAAGCGATTCACTTTCTCCCCCATCGCAACATCCATTCTATTTTCTACCCCATTTTCAACCACCACATCTCCGATCAATATATCATTGTCCTTCACTAACCATAGCATACTATTGTTTGAATCCACTGTTGGTAGCCATTTTGAAATATGCACTAACACCTAAGACACCAACCAACCTTCAGCCATGCTACCTTCTGACCGAGCTCGTTTTCGCACAAAGCCTTTCAGTGTCTCCATGAAGCGCTCCAAGAAGAATATCCATCCTGTATGGATAAGTCTAGCGATCTCCACTTCATATACAAGATGCACATGAAGGTGGATTTATATTGTGAGCATGCTGATAGGTAGGTATTTCTCAAAGAGACAGACCGTCTTCATTACTCCCCGCCTTGCGGATTCAATAGAGAACATCTTAATCTCCTTTTGTGATATCCATTGTACTAAAGTTGACAACCTGTAAATCGCCCGCGTATTTCTAGAGTAAGCCATCTTGTGATCGTGATTGGTAGTACAAAACTGCCACAAACGAGTAAGCATTATGAATAAGGACTACACTCCAAATAGCAAAATACGCATGCCACTTACAATCCATTTGTAGTACAAACCTGACATATCTTATACCGATCATGGGATTTTAGCTTTGATAATTGGTCGTCTTTAGAAAACGCGGACCTGAGAGAATGTATCATACTTGTCAGGGTGCGGATAGACTTGACTATTTGCTTCACAATGTGCTCTTCTTTAGTAGACAAAACCCAAGGAGCACGAGGTAGCTGCAAGCGACCATCAGCACTCGACTATGGCCAAAGTGCCTCCATCTTCCCTACCTCCTTCAAATCCATTCGTGTCCCTATAGTGTCTCTCTTTCTTCAGCACTCCACTATGGCCAAAGCGCCTCCATCTTGCCTACCTCCTTCAAATCCATTCGTGTCCCTATAGTGTCTCTCTTTCTTGTGATGTGGTCCCATAGTAAGTTGTCCACATTCTTAAAAATATACATGGGATCCAACAAGTGGTTCATTTAAAGGTGGGTCCGATACGACAACTCGTAGAAAATTGAGAGCCGTCGCATTCCATTTGGATGTGACTCCGTGTGGACCATTTTCAGCTCATATCATCTTTGGGCATTTATATGTGCTGGAGGTCGTCCAAGAAAACCTTCCCTAAGTTCATGACTCTCTTGCAAGAAAGCCGCATGTCCTTGATATCCCATCTTCTTCATGGTTTGTGACCTTCAAGAGTTTAACTGTGGCCCACACAATGGACATGCATGATAACCTGAGGTAAATAGACCTATCCTAACACCTCTATCCAATGAATAAAATCTTGAACGAGCTATGATAGATATTGCTAACGAGAATGAAAGCCTACTTACCTGAGCACTCTTTGAATCCCGGAAAGTCATGCAAGGTCCACATGAAAATGGCTTGAATATTGGATGACCATCGACCATCGTGCTTGCTCATATCTTCCATGGTGACCCCCTCCTCCCAAAAAATCTTAAGCTCATCGACTAATGGACAAAGATACACGTCCATATTTTTGAGTTTGTAGCGGCCGGGAATGAGCAAGCTAAGGATGGGATGTCCTTTCTTTGCAGAAAGCCATGGAAGGATATTGTAGTTGACAAGGACTATAGACCACACACTGTAAGAAGTTGAGCGCAGTCCGATTGGGTTCACGCCATCCATAGCAAGATAGAGCTGAAGATTCCTTGGCTCTCGAGCAAAGCTTGGAAAGGTAGAGTTGATGTGGCTCCATGCAGGTGAATCTGTTGATAGTGGTTGAACTCCATCTGTGGATCTATTCTCTGCATGCCACGTTGTTAAGCTCACCATGTTGGACGTAGGAAACATGTGGTTTATGCAAGGGATAAGCGAAAAGTGTCTAAGAACTTTTTGAGGGATGGTTGGCCCTTACAAGTCCTGTTGATAAATGTGAGCACCACACTTTGGACATGTCTTTATAGTCTCATATTCTCCTCAAAACAGTATGCAATCATTGATACATACATGGATGTTGTTGTAGTCCATGCCAAGCTTTCATAAAACATGTCGCGCATCATCACGAGACTAAGGCATGGTATTTGCAAGTGGTAATATATGATACTTCAGTAACTTGAAAAAAATCATAAAACATCTTGAAAAAGCACAAATGTTTTTTACGATAGTGCCAAAAAGAAATCAAGGAAGTATACGTACAAGATACCTGAACACCTCGGTCACACTCCCATCACTCCACTCGTTTTTTTTTGCATACTTAGGAATGCAAATAGTGTCTTCAGGCTAGATACTCGACACCCATCATATAATGGTATGGATGATTGCTCTCTAAGTAGATCAGATGTCTCGACATCCATGGGCATCAATGCATCGATAATTGCCTCTATCTCAGTCTCCAAGATTGTAGGAAAGTTTGGAAGGCTACATGTCTCCTCTGGTATTGACAGTATAGGTTGGGTAGTACCTTTCAAGTGGTGGATTGGCTTAGACACTCCATCCATTGCACGCCCACAAACTTTTCTAACTAGTCACAAAGGTAGCACTCCTCGTTGGGATGAGACGTCACCTCCTTGGATAGAAAATTTTCCAGACACACCCAATGTTTTTGTATATGATATTCAATTAGCTTGCGAATACAATACATGATTGTATTACACTTTCCTTACCATTTGCTCAAAATCTGAGATCGTATGATCAATGATCTCTAATTAAAACTCACCGAAGCGTCATACGTGTTCTATAGACAATCAACGTTTTCCTCTAATTGTTAGCTTACATTGAGAGCAAGGACATGGAACACGCTGATTAAGATATGCCTCGCGATCTTGAACATCACGACCTTTATCATTTTCCATTTGGTCTATGTTGCGACAAACAATTTATTTTTGTTATCATTATTATTTTCTTTTTTAAATTTTTGAGAAGCGATTTCTTCTCTTGTAACTCAACAAAATTAATGTATGTAAAGTCTTCATCTACCCACAAATTAACATATGTTGGAGTGTTTCTTGGGAGTGTTTTTCATCTCGTGGTATTGCGTCGGATCTCACCAGACCTCGCCACCACCACTATTGCTGCTACTGCTACTGCCATTGCTACTGCTACTGCTACTGCTACTGCTACTGCTACTACTACTGCTACTGCTACTACTACTGCTACTGCTACTACTACTACTTCTAGTGCTACTGCTGCTGCTATTACTACTATTACTACAGCACAACAAACAAGAAAAGACTACTATTACTACAACAACAAACAAGAAAATAAGAAATTAAACAACGACTACCACAACAACAATCAACAAGAAAAGAAGAAATTAAACAACAACTACTACTACCACTACCACTATCACTACTACTACTACGACTATCACAATAACAACAAACAAGAAAATAAGAAATTAAACAACAACAACTACCCCTATCACTACCACTATCACTACTACTACTGCTGCTACTGCAAGTATCACAACAACAACAAACAAGAAAAAAAAGAAAAGAAGAAATAAAACAACAACAACAATAATAATAACAACAACAACAACTACTACTACTAGTACTACCACTACTACTAATACAAACAAGAAAATAAAAATTTAAAGAATTACAACTACTACCACCACTACTACTACTACCACTACAAATAAGAAAATAAGAAATTAAAGAACTACTACTACTACTACTACTACTGCTGCTACTCTTGCTGCTGCTACTACTACTAACAAGAAAATAAGAAATTAAAGAACATGATCTTACCCTCTCTTTGTTTTTTATTCATTTATTCTCCTCTCTCCCTCCCTCCCTCTCTCTTTCTCTATTATGTTTAATGTTTTTTCCCTCTCTCTCTCGTTCATTCTTTCCTTTTCTCTCTTCCTCTCCCTCCTATTTCCTCTCCCTATCTCATTTCCTCTCTTTCTCTCTCAATACACATAATTTTTAACAAAAAAAAACAAAAGAAAAGGTTTAAAAAAAAACAAAGCAAGAGGGAACAACGCACTCACCACAAAGGTTGGAGGATGGATTCGGTGGCTTCTCTTTGCAATGGCGGCTCCTCTTCGCCCTCCATACACTTCCTCCTCTTCTTCATAAACGGCTGCGGTGAGAAGCTTTCATTCTCCCTCTTTCTCTCCCTCTCCCTCTCAAATGAAAGATGCAATTCGTTCTCCCTTTCACTCTCTCTTTCATTCGTTCACGCAAAATGACGCGCTCGGGTTACGGCCCGTATTTTTTGACATGAGTACCGTTGCTATTTGCGTCACTATTTGCGACGCCACTAATGTACATCAAAAATCGCCATTGTTATACACCTATATCCTTGTAGTGCTTGTCCTTGCAAGATCAAGAAGGTAGTGAGAGATTTGCATGTGAGTTTTCCATTTGAAACTTCTATTGGTGTCACCTTTATCTTGGCTTTAAAAGCATTTGTAGATGTAGGAGTGCTCAAAAGGATGGAAAAATTCATAGCCAAATTGTTAGATTGGCTTTGTTAGAGGCATAGATTAAAGTCGATAATGATCTTGGAGATATATATGCTAAGTATGGTGTGTTTGCAAAATCTCATAGAGTTTTGGATGAGCTTCCTATTTGTGATGCAGTCTCTTGGGATGTGCTAATTTCAACAAATGTACATCATGGCATGGTAAGGAAGCACTAATGTGTTTTGATAAGATGCTATGTGAGGGCTATTCTACGTTCCCTCTTTGTGGTCACCTTTACATGTGCCTTGAAAGCATGTTTTGAGATAGGAGCTGTTGACAAGGGTGAGAAATTTTGTAATGAGATTGTTAGACTAGGGTTGTTGGTGAGTAACATTGTATTTGGAAATTCTCTTATGGATATGATTTACCATCTTGAAAGCTGATAAGGAAAATCTTCACAAAGCCATGGACATATGTGACTTGGTGTCACTAACTTCAAGACTACATATTAATACATCCAAATTTTCTCTTATCAATTGTACATAATGAGACATGCTATAATTTGCTCTTATAATTTGTACATAATGAGACCATCTTTAAGTTGGTAAGGGGAGGTGGTATAAAATTAGGGCAGTATTAGGAGACACTTGAGATATCTCTTGGGGGTGAATGCCTTGCCTATGAAATTTATTGATATGATATCCACTCGCATTACTGACAAATTCATGTGCTGGAAATGACAAGTATGGCCTTTTCATGTGTGTGTAAAGGTTGGATAGACCATCATGTTTCGCACGATAGTTTCACATTACTTATCAATGCTTCCTTAGTCAAAGACTAGTTTGCAAAGAATCACATGATCTATTGGTTCCATGCTTTGGAAAATGGACTCTACGACTATTTGCCTTTAGTAGAGTTTTCATACAATAATACAGTGCACTCTAGCACTAGTAAGGCACCCTTTAAGATCATCTATGGTAAGCCTCATTTACTACCCATCCTTCTTATAAAGGATAAGATCTTTGCAACAGATGAGTTTGTTAGAGATATTGATATAGATTTCACTCAAGTAAAAGGTGCTATCCAAAGAACAGAAGAGAAGCAGAAACGCGAAGGTGATAAGCATCGTCGTAAGTTAGATCTCAATTTGGGACAACATGTTCTTCTTAAGTTTGAGAAGGCTCACTTAAAGAAGTAAAAAGATCAAAAGGGTTAAGTGGTTAAGCTTTCTAATTGCTATTATGGCCCTTTCAAGATCACACATAAGATAAACGATGTGACTTTTTGTTTGGATCTATCAAGTCATTGGAACATTCATAATACTTTCCATATATGTTTGCTACATCCCTATATTGGAGAACCTCCAATGGAAGCAATCAAGAAAGATTTACCTGACATAGAAGAAAAATAAGAGTTCCTTGTACTTGAAAGAATTTTACACCATCAGGATAATACTCTAAGGTCAAGTGAGATATTATGAAAGTATCCAGTTAACTTTAAGAATTATCCCCCATTGGACGCTCAGTTCATGATTGAGAGAGAACTACAAGACTTTTCAGATCTTCCTAAGAACTATGTATCCCCTCTATAGTTGATGTTAAGTGTTTAGAAGCCAAAGGGATGTCCCTAAATTGATTACTTATTACACATTCTCTATTTAATAAATTCATGTCAATAAATTAATGACTCACTTTTCTTTAAGTGTTGATGATGATATAGCATGGCCATGAGTCCATTTAGAAACCAATATTTCTAGTACATCACTTAATGGGGTGATCAGAGCATTGTAACGGGGATATTTGGTACAGGAAGTACAAGTTATAAAGGGGGAAAGAAGTGTCTGCCAAGTGTAAGATTGTACACAAGAACTAAGGAGTTACACATAAATGAAGATGGATTAAGTTCTAAGAAGAGGAAGTGCATTAGCATTGTGTATATGTATTTATGTGTGCATTCGGGGACACCTGGGAACGTTTACATGTGTGTAATGAGCATTGCATTCATTTGGGGTCATCCTCTCCCTTACAAGTCAAGTTTTAAGGTCTTTTCTTTCATTAAGAAAAACAAGAGAGGTAATTCTCTCACTAAGAAAGACGACAGACATAATCCTCTAGAAGTGAGGAGAAAAGTGATTTTCTCTTTCTAAGGTCTAAAAAGACACAAGCTTTTGTGTGGAAGTCAATCTTAAGGTTGAGGCCCAAGGCAATTTAATGAACTCTCCTTAAGGTGGTTGCATGGACCACAAGTTAAGACTACAGTTTGAGAAGCTCTTCTTTTAAAAAAATACATGGTGAATCCATTTTTTAAATAGCTCGCGATAGAAATACGATCTCTAAAAATGGGTCACGTAGATTATCGAAAACAGTGAAATCTACAACTTTTGTGTTGGATGTCTTTTCATCCGAACAACGCACAGAGAGATATCTCAAAATTAGTGCTCGAGAGTAGGTCTTGGAACAACCACATCTTGCATGAAGATCAACTCAAGTATCTCTCCAAGAAGAGAAGCTCTTAAAGTCCTATAAAAGAGGAGTCTCTCCTTAGGTGTGGGAGAGGAAAAGGAAGAATCACTTTTCATGCAGGTTCCAAGAGGAGAAGAGAAGGTGCAAGTGCTGTGGAAGCTCTGTTGAAATAAAGTTCCAAGAGGAGAAGAGAAGGTGCAAGTGTTGCGGAAGCTCTGCTGAAATCAAGTTCTAAGAGGAGAGGAGAAGGCGCAAGTATTGTGGAAGCTCTGCTCAAATCAAGTGCCAAGAGGAGATCCCTACACATATTGTGTGGGAGAGAAAGAGACTCAAGAAGGATCAAAAGGTGCCAACTTCCAAGTTGTGCAAGTGTTAGCTAGTTGTATACCATGCAAGGAACCGTGATCTTGTTTTCCAGATCTACAAGTAAGATCTCGCTTATGTGTAACGGAGGAGCTTGCTCCTTTTCAATAATATAACTCCACAAGGGGGGGGACATGCCCATCTTCCAGCCCCTAGTGTGTTGCCAATTTCTCTACCTCTCTCTCTCTCTCTCTCTCTCTCTCTCTCTCTCTCTCTCTCTCTCTCTCTCTCTCTCTCTCTCTCCACATCTTTCTTTTTTGTCATCTATTCTCCCTCTGTGCTAGCACGATATTTGCCATATATATTTTAAGTATATAAAAAAATCAAGCATGTATCTCGAATCTTATAACAGTAACTAGAGAAGCACCTGAATCACAATGGCTCTTTACCTCATCAAGTCTATAACTAGCTTTAACATGCTCTTTCCCATATAAACATAAGTGGACAATCTACAAGGATCTTTGATTGTCCTCTGTCCATCCACCTTAGTTTAACTAAATCTACCATAAAAAGTCTTTTTAGCACCTCCCTTCTGATGTAGGGTGTCTAATACTTCTTTGCCTCTCTCTTTGCCTCCCTATACTCCCAATGTAAGGTAGATACATTCTCTCTTGAAGCTTCCTCTTCATCATCTCTAAAACTATTAATCTTTTAACAAAGATAGTCAATCAACTCATGTTTAGAATTTGGCTCTCTATGGTATAAAACTCAAGTGGCATTGCAAATTTGCAACAAACATTTTTGTAGATGAATTCTCCCACATGAATTGATTTGATAGGCTATAAAGCTTTGGCTTTAGCATAATGAGAAAAATTATCAATTGTGGTAAAAATGCCATTTTTTCCCTTGGAGTATATGGTAATGGATGTGAGAGTATTATTTAAAGACCCATAAAGTGCCAAAAAGAAGTGGATTAATGTGAATTTTAGGTGGGGATTTAAAGCCAGTGCAAGCGGAACATGAAGATCCAATAATTTTAGAGACCGAGGAAGACGGAAATGCAAAACTTCAATCCCTTTTGTGGTTGTGGATTTTTAGTAAAAATTTCAAAGATTCAATTGAAGATAAAACTTCTAAGCCATTCTAGATGTCAAGTCGAGCAGGCAAGATTTACGGATTCGAAAGTGGGCACTAGATGGGAGAAATGTGTGAAGCCGAACATTGCCAAGGTGGAAATGGACCAACCAAAGGAAAAAAGGTTGGGCATGGCCCTTTTGGGGGCCAATGGGCACCAAAGAAATTTCATGAAGGGGGGGAGGGGTGTTTTTGAAACGGTGTAGCTAAAAACAACCTCTGCCTTGCATCGATTTGTGGAGAGGGGGGCTATACAGCCTGTGAACAAGCTACCAATCAGATCAAGGAAATCCATTTCCTGAATTTTTTCTTCTCATCATTGGTCTCAGGTTGATGGCTACCCAATGAAGAAGTTTGAACACTAGTCTTTCTCTCTTCTCCCTCCTCTCTCCTCTTTATGCCTATTGAGACGCGTGGTTCTATGGAAGAAGCTGAAGGAGTTGGTTGTGAGATGATGATGGGATAATGGACTCGGAGTGAAGGTGATTGTAGATTAGAGTTTGAGAGAGTGTCAGCAGCCATAAATGAGCATCAACAGCCTCGCAATAATTAAATACGCATCTCCAAATTCTATGCATAAGCACTCAATTCATTCGTTTTATGATAGATGTTTGATGAAATTGTTTGTAAATGGGTGACTTTGATTGATACCATTGAAATTTATCAAAAATATTGAAGAAAACTAGAAAATTGAGTAATTTAATAATTTATATTAAAAGACGCAAAACCTGCAAAACGCGCAATTATGCAGTTTTCATGAAAATGATAAATTTTTGGAGTTTTTTAATGATTTTCGGGTTCATATGGAGTAGAAATAAATATAAAATCAATGTTCACCAATTGTGATCATTTCCAAACCATAAATCAAGGAAAAATATGTTTTATGTTTGTGAATGTATAGCATGGTTGTAGTATGAGGGATAAGACTCAGTTTAGTTGTCTCTTCATGTTAAAGTTCATTTTTACTACTTTTACAAGAAAAAACATGTGAAAAAACCGCTTTCTACACCTATCAACAATACATAACCTAAACAATAGAGGAGAATAGGGGCTTTGATGCTAATTAGTTGCTGATAACATTTGAAATTCTAATCTATTTATTTGTGAATACCATATAAGATGTTTATAAATAAAGTTAAAGGGGTCAAGCAGCACGAGGATGCTCGATGTTGACCCTTAGCAATGCAGGGGCTGAAATCATTGAAAGAAATGTTTGTTGCACTGCACATTGCTGATTTATGAATCATAAATTGTTTGAGCACCATGGCATTCACAATTGCATTGTGCATATCACATGGCGTAACTCGTGGATACATTGCAATTGGTTTCTTATGATTATGACCCACGTTGAGTTGTGAGATACCTAAGTTGTAGGTTCAGGCATTTGGGTTCCTTGGGAAACTATTAAGTGAGCTGGAAATATCTTTTCTCCTAGAACATTCTAAAATAAGATTGGAGTTTGTGACACTTGTGTTATTTGTGTTAATGGAGCATCGAGGGGCCAATCCCCAATGTGTAGGAGAGTTGTAGTGGGGCCATGGCATTCAATCAGAGGGGTGCCTCCTTCTGCTTATACTTACGAGGTGTTTAACATTGAATATGTGTAGGGACTTCTTGTGAAGATTTTGGGGCCTAATCATTGACTACAATTTAAAGCAAACGTGAGTTTTACGATAGTAGTTAGGGCAGTGTGTCCCTTAGACGCTCTTGGCCATGAGGCCGAGAGGGTGTGGTTTTTTTGAGTATAGAGAGGCATGGCTAGTGCTTATAGACAGTGTCGATCTAAGTACCAACAAGATCATTGGCATCATAACCATTTTTTTGAAATGTTAAAAGTAAGAAATACTTTTTAAAGCTCTAGTTCCGATATTCTCTTACTCATTTGTTCATTCATGGCAAGGCTGACATAATGATTGATATCCTTTTGCAAACTACGGCATATATCCCTCAGTCAAAATTTTTTGAAGTGTGATCTTATAAGCATAATGCCCCTCGCAAGTCCCCCTCATGATTACTATCAAGGATATGGTAAATCTCTTCCTTGGAAGGCACTCTCCTAAGTATAAAATCTTCTCCTTTCATAAAAACTATACCATTCATGAACTTATGCTTACCAACTTATCTCAAGAATCCATACTTCTCCTTATGAACCCTAGAAGTTACTATACCTATCAAAAGGAATTTCACTTATACCTCACGTATTTCTCTTCCTTAATACAATGCATGATTTACTTGTAAAGAAAATCATTGGAAAAATCACAATAGCATTATGTGCTTATTGTTTTTCTTTCTTGGTGATGTTTCTTAAACTCCAAACCCTAAAATGAGTTAGATCCTCTTGATTTTATTGCACATCCTCCTAAGTTTAGGAATCTTGATTTTCTAAACCCCTAGGATTTGTTTTACTATGATAAGGGCATCTCTCGTCATCCTCAATTGTTGAATTTCCATCTTCAATGCTATTCAAATCCCCATTGCAAGGTTGCATAGTCTCGTTCCTTGTTGCTTCTTATCTCAATCCTTATAGTTTCCTTCCTAATCATAGCTCATTGTGGGTCACCAATCACTAGACCTCATGATGATGCTTGATGTGCTTTGCAGTGAGATTTATCAAAATGCATTAACTATGCATTCTCAATTTCAAGTGTAGCTTCTTTTTTATCTACAATTTTACCTTTCAAGAGAAAAGAAGTCCTCTTTTAGGTCAAAAGTTTAGCTATGGTTTCCGAATCCTAATTGTTTAATTGAAAACCCAAATTCAAATTCTTGATGTTCCACAATATACTTTATCATGTTTTTTGAAAGATATACATTATTTACAGGTTGGAGCAACAAGTTATAACTAGTTGAGATGAAGAAAGGCTTTGGCAACAAGTATTTTATGCCTTGTTGCATGAGGACCGCTCTAAGAACATATTCTCATATGAAATGAATCAAATCAATTCATTCTCCTAGTTAGTTGCTTGAGCACCTGGTGCATGTCCTATTATTTCCTTCATCTACTGATACACTTCATCAGCTTCCAAAGACCAAGTTAGTGGATTGGATTTTCCAAAAAATTGCATTGGATAAAGTAATTGAGAGTCCAAAGGAGTAAAGTGAGAAATATATTGTAACGTGCCCGCCCCTCAATTTGCAAGACCTTAGCAGCCCATCGAGAGATCAATCTAGAAGACACATCCCGACACTCCCAAGGAATGACACGGGGTTTGCCAACTAGGATCTCTCGAGTGTGCCCCGCAACGGAACTTATCCGGCCGTTCCCACTAGGATCGACCTGAAGTCTGGGTTCCTAGCAGTCAAGTCTTCCTAACAGCTTTCTAGCGTCGGTCTAAAGCTGCTCCACTTTGCATAGATACAACTGGACCTAAGCAGACTCATACCGCACTTGGTTCAAAGCCCGTAGGGCATCGTCCCATTTTGGTCCCCTAAAACGGTATGAATCAGGATTCTAACCAACATTGTCTAAGGTCATCATCCATCCTTCCCTAACATTCCTTGTTAACATTTCCTTTTGATGAAATCTCTCGGCTAACCGAGACTACCCTTTCGTAGGATAGACCCATTGGTCACATCCACCATGCTTTCCTTGGGGGTTGTTTTAGTTATTTAATTATCTATCACGTTATGTTTAACATATAAAAGTAGCTTCCTTAATTAACCTCTTAGTCGCAGGTTCCTTTATGTAATTTAGGGCACTGACACGAAGACAAGATAAAACAAGATCAAACACTTCCTTAAATTATCTTAAGATTAATGTTTGCCTCCTGCCATACAGGAGAATTAATGTTTCTTTCAGCCTCTGTAGAAAAATAATTCCGTCTCCTGGCAATAAAACTCGAAGGTTTGATCCTCCCAAGATTCCGACTTGTAACTAGTATCAAGGCCTTGAGATCCCATCTCGAGTCACGTAGAACACTTTTTTAGGACTCGGAGGCATTGGGATTTACGCCCTGAGCCCCCATTGGCATCCAAGTGTCCTCCTAATCCAAGTAATTTCCACGGAGAGACCTCTTGCGGTGGGTTCGGTCCACATTCCCGGTGTGGATTCATAACCCCTTTGATTAGGGTTTGGCAGCTCGCAAGGGGGGGTAGCTAGCGCCATCCTTCCTTAATTATTCCTTTAGGGAATCAATCACAGGTGAAGCACCCAGCTTACAAACAATTACTAAGGAAAACATCCCTTTCATTTCCAATGAAGAAAATATTATTTTCTACATCAAGCAATCACTTGCTTATAAACCACTTGTCCTTAGTAGGGATCTCCTCTTACCAAGGCAACCAGTCAATTCACTTAGAAATATCCTTCTCAAAACGACAAAGCATAAGCCTTGATCAACGTTCCATTTAGAATTAGCTTAGTAGCCTGGCTTAAGCATGGAGGATATCCACTTCCAATAATCCAAGACAAGATTCTTAAAAACAACTCACAAGCACGTGTGTTTAATCACTCGACTTCTTTTGAATCCCTCTTTCCCTTAGGTTCTTCTCTAGGGATCCAAGTTGTGAATCCTTGATTTTCTTGCACATCTTTTAACATACTTGGTATTGTTTAAAGTGCGTTAAATATATTGCATGATTAGTCATACATTCTTTCTCTCTTCTCTTAATGCGATGCTATGCAGAATTTTCTAATCAAAGTTATCTTGCATGCACAAGGTGTGTTTAGTATATTAGTACAACCTAAACAATCTTTAACTCTCTTCATATCTGGCAATGAGTACTTGTTCCTAGAGTGCAGGGTCTCATGTAACTTGAGTATATAAAGTTTAAACTCAATTCACTTATCGCCTCTATGCTCTAACATAAGTAAAAGATAATCATATAATGCATAAAAATCTTTCCTTGTAAGCGATCCATGAAAGTCTAAGAACATGTTAGTATTCTAATTGCAATTTTACCCTAATATTTCACGTGGTCTCCAAACATAAACATTGGCTATCATAGGATAAGACAACCTATTTGTGGTATGCAAGATCAAGACCTAACTTCCATGTGGAATGCAAGATAGATGACAAGTCCTCTATGCTTTTGTGCAGTTGCATCCCATGAATGGAAACTAACATTTCATGTATTTATTTTAATCACTGAAGTAAACCATGGATTATAGTTAACAAATCATGCACTAAACTAAGTGAAAGACTATCATTTTATGTGACATATTATGAAAACCTTATCATTTCATGTGGCAGAATGAAGTCAATAGTTCTTCCCTAGGCCAAAGAGAACCTGGTTTCCCGAGACGAGGTCTAGAGTTGCGCTAATTCCCGCATGGCTATACTTGGTGCTCCATTATTGGCCGCAATTCCAATGGTTCCAACTACTCCATGAATTCCATCTGTACTTGTCCCCTGAGCATCTAGGGTAGCTCCCGTGGTCTTCACTCCTTCTTTGTGCTTGGGGGCCATGGTAAGTAGTTAACCCAAAAACTCTCACTCTTGTTCCCTTCTCTTCCTCCTCTTCTCTCACTCTTCTCCCCTTCTGTTTCTTCTCTTCTCCTCCTCTTCTCACTCTTCTCTCTCTCCCTTCCTCTTCCATTCTCTTCCTTCTCTTCTCCTCCTCTTCTCTCACTCTTCTTCCCTTCTCTTTCTTCTCTTCTCCTCCTCTTTTCTCACTCTTCTCCCCTTCTCTTTCTTCTCTTCTCCTCCTCTTTTCTCACTCTTCTCTCTCTCCCTTCTTCTTCCCTTCTCTTTCTTCTCTTCTACTCCTCTTCTCTCACTCTTCTCCCCTTCTCTTTCTTCTCTTCTCCTCCTCTTCTCACTCTTCTCTCTCTCCCTTCCTCTTCCCTTCTCTTCCTTCTCTTCTCCTCCTCTTCTCTCACTCTTCTCCCCTTCTCTTTCTTCTCTTCTCCTCCTCTTCTATCTCTTCTCCCCTTCTCTTTCTTCTCTTCTTCTCCTCTTCTCACTCTTCTCACTCTCTGTTCCTCTTCCCTTATGCGGATCACATCGAGGGGGGGTCCTTGAAGTCGACAAAGAAGGGGGTGCTGACGTCACGAGAGGCAGGGGTGGCGGCTCTAATAACCCGATTGGGTGGGGTAATTCTTACAATGGGGGGAAAGAAAAGTATGTTGCCAACGAGGGACTGCTATTGCCATAGGCGCAGAGGAGAGGGGTTCCATTCGCACACAGCACGAGGGGGGAGGAAGACTGTTGTGAATGCCAAGAAGGAGGAGACAACTGAAGCTGCAGTGGAGGGGAAAACTTTATAGGTGGAGGGGGAGAGGTGGCACGATGGTGCCACCTGCCACCTGGGGCTGCATGCCCCCTCCCTTTACCACTTGGCTCTCTCTCTCTCTCTCTCTCTCTCTCTCTCCCTACCATGCAGTCGACAGGGGAGAGAGAGGGGGTAAATTTTTTAAGGAAATATTGAAAATTTCCTAGGGGGGTCGTATTGGGATATTACATCCTCTCCCCCTTAGAGGAATTGAGATGTCCTCATCTCAAAAAGACCTGGGGGAGACAAGCACTATTGTGCCTTAGAGCCTGTGGGTTAGGCCTCATCATGCTTCCACTACGCTACTCCGATTACTCAAATTATTTAAATGACAACTTGTCACAACTCATAGGGGTCGATTGGATTTATTCCAAGTACAAGACTTATTATCTCAAGAGGATCTTCTTAGGATATCTAGTCATCCTCAAAGGTTATGTCAAGCTCCAAGCCTTCATCATCATGGTCCATAATGTACACCAAAAGAAGAGTTTAGATGGCTTTATTTGATTGCACGTTCCTGATTCTCAGGGTTCAATCTGCTTGGATGTGTCCTAGTACATTGCAATGGAAACATCATCCATTGGGACATCTTTTACGGATGTGACCAATCTCTCCGCACTTGTGGAACCTTTTTTCTTGGTCCGGTGAGTCGTCTTCATCATAGTTGCCTAATTTAAGCTCTTCGACGATTGGACTTGCTTGGAGTAATGCGTCTTGCAAGTCTGTGAGCGCATGGATTCCAATCGAGTGTTTATGGGTGGATTCAACCTAGCACAGAACTTTGACACCTGTTTCGTCATATCCATTTGTGGTGCGTATTTTAAGAGAGAGATGAATTTAGAATAATATGCATCAAGGGATAGTCCAAGCTGCTTTAATTCATAGAATTTGTTCATCTTCTGTGTGCGATAGGCAAGTGGCAGATACCTCCCTCGCACAGCTTCATTAATCTTGTTCCAAGTGACAATCCCCTCCGAGATCGCTTGGTCTCTGCACCACTGTTTCCACCAAAGTCTAGCTTTGCCTGTAAGTTTAAGTTTGGCGAGCATGGCTTGGTTAGCAGGTGCAGTACTTGCTGCCTCAAAATAGTCCTACATGGACTTAATCTAGATCTCGGCATCCGCTTGAATAGTCCTTCCCTTGCTATCAAACACGGGTGGCCTAATTTGCTTGAGAAGGAACTTCTTCTCTTGCATATCAGCATTCGTAGGCGCAGAAAGTGCCTGGAAATGAAGCCATACCACTTAGGTTATTTAGGTTATGTCCATGTTCTCAGTCATGCATCGTTAAGAAGTTTTTATCTAATACCAACTATAACGTGCCCGCCCCTCAATTTGCGGGACACATCTTAGCAGTCCATCAAGAGATCAATCTAGAAGACACCGTCCGACACTCCCAAGGAATGACACGAGGTTTACCAACTAGGATCTCTTGATTGTGCCCCGCAATGGAACTTATCCGGCCGTTCCCACTAGGATTGACCTAAAGTCTGGGTTCCTAGCAGTCGAGTCTTCCTAGCAGCTTTCTAGCGTCAGTCTAAAGCCGCTCCACTTTACGTAGATACAACTGGACCCAAGCAGACTCATACCGCACTTGGTTCAAAGAGAATGGCAAACGAGAGGGATGCATCGCTTGACCTCTCTGCTCATAGGGCATAGTCCCATTCCGGTTCCTAAAATGGTATGAATCAGGATTCTAACCAACATTGTCTAAGGTCATCGTCTATCCTTCCCTAACATTCCTTGTTAACATTTCCTTTTGAGAAAAGCTCTCGGCTAACCGACACCACCCTTTCGTAGGATAGACCCATTGTTCACATCCACCACGCTTCCCTCGGGGGTTGTTTTAGTTATCTAATTACCTATCACGTTATGTTTGACATATAAAAGCAGCTTCTTTAATTAACCCATTAGTCACAGGTTCCTTTACGTAATTTAGGGCACTGACACAAAGACAAGATAAAACAAGATCAAACACTTCCTTAACTCATCTTAAGATTAATGTTTTCCTCCTGCCCACACAGAAGAATTAAGTGTTCCTTTCTGCCTCCGCAGAAAAATCCTTCTGTCTCCCGGCAATAAAACCCGAAGGTTTTATCTTCCCAAGATTCCACCTTGTAACTATTATCAAGGCCTCGAGATCTCATCTCGAGTCACGTAGACCACTTGTGTAGGACCCGGAGGCATTAAGATTTACGGGGCCAGAGCCCCCACTGGCACCCAAGTGTCCTCCTACTCCAAGTAATTTCCACGGAGAGACCTCTTGCGGTGGGTTCGGTCCACATTCCCAGTGTGGATTCATAACCCCTTTGGTTACCATCCAAACGGAATGTAAGGGTTCTCAATTTTTTGTGAGTTGTTGTATTGGACCCACTTATAGGTCAACCACTTGTTGGATCCCATGCATATTTTCAAGAATGTGGACAGCTTACTATGGGACTACATCATAGGAAAGAAAGACACTACACGGGCACGAATGGATTTGAAGGAGGTAGGCAAGATGGAACCCCTTTGGGCGGTAGTCAAGTGTTGATGGTTGCTTGCAATTACCTCAGTGTAACGTGTCCACTTATTGACTTATAGGACACATCTTAGCAGCCCATCGGGAAAAGAGTCTAGAAAGTGCCACCCGGCACTCCCACGGAATGTCACGGGGATTGCGATCTGGGACTTCCTGAGTCTGCCACGAAGCGGAAGCATTCCGGCCGTTCCTACTTAGGATCAACCTGAATTAGGGTTTCCTAATAGTCAAGTTTCTTGGAGGTAACTAGCGTCGAACCCCAGACAAACTACTTTACACAGAAGATTTATATTTCAATTGGTTCAAGGAGAATGGAAAACGAGAGGGATGCGATGCTCGACCTCTCTGCCCATAATGCACAGTCCCATTTCATTCCCCTAAAACAGTATAAGTCGGGACTCTAGCTTTCTAAATTCTAGGTCGTTGTTACATTGCTGTCAAATCCTTCGAGAAAAGTCCTCGGCCAACCATGACCACCCATCCATAGGATGGACCCATGGCCACATCCACCGCACTTTCCTCGGCGTTACTTTAGTTGTCGAATTACCTACCACATTTAGTTTGACATGCATAAAATAGCTTCCTTAATTAGCCAATTAGTCACTGGTTCCTTCACGTAATCTTAGCACTGACAAAGAAAAACAATGTCAAATAATTTTCTTTTCAACAATTTATCTTATTAATCAGTCTTTGAAATACATTATAATAATCCAACCTGAAGGCTGTTCCATAATCCAGCCCAAAGGCTATCCATAATCCGCCCGAAGGCAATCCAAAAATCCTCAGGGATTACTAATCCAAGTTTTCACTCATAGACTAGTATGCGGGCCTCAAGATCCAATCCCGAGTCACGTTGGCCTCTTGTGCAGGACTCGGAAGGCAAGGGATTTATGGCCAGAGCCCCCTCTGGCACTCAAGCGTCCTCTTGCTCCAAGTAGCGCCCGGCGGAGAGACCTCTCGCGGCAAGTTCGATCCATGTTCCCGGCGCGGCTAACAATCCCCTTGGTTAAGGTTAGGCAGACAGTCGGGGGTAACTGATGCTGCCTCTCCCTCCAGGCCTTCAACCTGAAGCAATTAATTATTTTTCAGCCTTAGATTCCTTGAGAAAAGAAGTACAAACAGTGCTCCTAATTGTACAAACACAATCAATACAGTGGTCGTTTGTTTGGCCAACTGCTAAGGTGTGAATCCTCTTCTCCGAATGCATCGAGCATTCGATCCAAGATCAATTGCGACTTGGCAAGATCCCAAGAGTTTTGTTGCTTGTTTATCCTTTTATCCTTGGGTTAGGGTTTATACCCTATCAACCCAAATTAACCAACACCTTAGGTTCCTCAAATTAAGATAATAGATCCTAGCGACTTTGTCGCTATAACTTGATTTGTCAATTTCTTGCTAGGCAATTTATTGTTTCCCTAACTTGGCAACTCAATCTCACAGAAAGTGAGGTAGTGTAAAATTTTCGATTCCTCCTGCATAAAAATTCCCTCTTAGGAAGGGATTATTATTAGAATTATGGGAAGTTTTTTTTTTTAAATTCCCTCCTTCCCCCAGCTAACTATCGTGCTGGGGGAGAGGGAAGGAAAGCAGGACGAATAAGCATCCCTGTTAGATGTTATCGAGGGGCCAAGGGCGTGCAAATTGGCGCGTGGAGGGAGGGAAGTACCTCCCCCTCTCCCATATAAACCCTTGTGGGAAAGGGCAAGAGGGAGGAGGGTCGTGAGAGGTAAGAAAGAAGTCGTCCCTCTGTTGCATCCCGAGCAGGGAGAGAGGCCATCACTCTACTGGTCGAGAGTGGAGGGAGGAGTGGAGACATTGCCATCGTTGCCGTCCAGAGGGGGGCCATGAGGCTGTTGACATCGCCACCGGGAGTGAAGGGAGGAGTTGTCAGACTCCTGGTCGCTGCCGTGGAGAAGAAGAAGAGCGTGAAGCTGTGGAACTGCCGTCAGTCAGTTGCCTGTCGCCATCTCATATCCCATACGCCACGAGTTCCTTCTACAAGCTTTAGAAGCTTCTAAAGGGGGGCTCTTAAAGCCCTTTTTCCCCCCACACACAAAATCTCCTCCTAAGGGCTCTTTAAGCCCCTTTTCCCCCCACACAAAATCCCCTACATCCTAAAGGGTCTTCTACACCTTCCCCCCCCCCCCCCCCCCTTTCCTATGGGTCTTCAAAAGGCATTTCAAAGTGGGTTTGATAAATCCCCCTCCCCGGGATTTAAAACCCTCCTCGTGGGTTTTCCCCACCCCCGCAATCCAAAGACCCTTAATCCTTTCTTGTGGGCCTTTCCCAAAATCCCCTATCATGGTTCTTATACCCCGTGCCCTCCACGATTTTTCCACCTATTTCCATGGGAATTACACCTAATCCCCTTTCCGTGAGGTTTTCCACAAGTCCTCAAAGCCTTCTTGTGGATTTTTCCCCCTTACACGTTACATTTTATAAAAGCCCTTCCTAGGAAATTTTATAAACCCTTTTCAAAGGGGTCTTTATAACCCGGATTTCTAAGCTATCTTTTCCCCTTTTTGCATGCCACAAAGTTACTTTCTTTTTCCCCTCTTGAATTTCTTACAATCTGCCAATTAGCCCAAGGGCTAAACCCCTACCCCTGTAGACAATTTGCACCTCGAAGCTCTACGAAAGAAAGGAGAAATTTATAAGTTCCATCTCTAAGGTTCACTTTCGAAGGACGGTGGAATCACAAAAGAAGTTTCACGTGCAAAGGAGACGAACAACATCATAAAGTCGCATCCAAGATGACGGAAAGGACACATTCACAATGGCTCCTAAGAAAGCACAAGGCGCAACCGCAGGAGGATCTCGTCTCCTAACATCCATGTGGACATTTCACCACAAGTCCTGGTTTTTTCTTCCTAATTTTTGATTTACGTCGTTATAATCCAATCGTGCATGGATCATTTTTGGAGATAGGATGCATCTTTCGTTAGTATTTTCAATTAAAAAAACAAAATAAAGTGAGTAGAAGATTGCTATGCATTTCTAGCAAGTAGTTTTTATGCATTGCAATGAATTGATATTAGATTAATGTCCATTTTTACAAAACAGAATTATGATAGTACACCTCGATTAAGCATGGAAGAAATAAATCGCATATTGCATTATTGAACATATTTTTCGAAATGATTCCTAAAGAAAGTTGCTAGCAACCGTAGGAAATTTCTAGAATAAGATTTAACTCTAGGCAAGTGGCCTAAAAACTTAAATCAACGAAAGGGTGTGCAAGTTTAGCATACGACAAATTCATTCTGAAAAGAAAGTAGAAAAAGGCTGCATGTTTTAAGCATGAATCTTGTTTGCATGTTATAGGATGATCAATTGGAATTAGGCTATAACTGAAACTATGCTTTGACCTTAAACTGAAAAGTTGGGGGTTGTAAATCAACTTACACGTAGACAATGAATCATGTGGTGACAGAAATGATAGCGTAATTATCTTCAAAAATAGACAAGTTAAATTGGTTTAAACCTAAACACCTAAAACCGCGAAGTACTCGTTTAGAAAGGGTTAATTCAATGCAACATATTCCAAAGAGCTAACTAGGGTTAGCTCGTTGAGAACATTACCTAATCGCTTTTAAAGCTGAAACTCTTATACCTTAAAGACTTGCCCACATTCACGGAATGTAGGGACATTGGAACATACTTGCGAGAAGTGATGTAGGGTTTTTCCTAAGAATCTCTCGCTAAAACGAAGAAACTTAGAACCCTAGGACCGACAATGTTGGCCTAATGCAATCAAGAACACATTGTTATATGTAATCATAATACCATGATTAGAAGACACCACTGATGGATAGAATAGTTCCATAATTTGATGCGACACTTGGCAACAAGTTGTAGAGTTGCATGATCCTGTGATTGGGAATGGCCAATTCCTCGGAATGAGATTGGTAGATTTTTACGCAAGTTTATATTGCAAAAGGATGAATAATTGTCCTGATATAGTACCTTTGTTGGGTAAAGTGACCAAGATACGGGGAATAGATATTTGCGTGGAAGCAAAAGACCAATCAATAAATTGGAATAATATATGAACTTAAGGTATTGACTAAGTCGAGTTAATAGGATACAACCTTAACCTAGGATATAGAGTTAAAAAATAAACCCTTGAGGATCTTGCCAAGTCGCAATTGATCCAGGATCGAGTGCTGGTGGATGCATTCAGAACGAGGAACTGACTCCTTAGCAATTGGCCAAAAATAATAACCAATGGAATTGTTTGTGCTTGTAACAATTTTAAGAGCACTGTTTTGCTTTGTTTACTCAAAGAATTAAAGGATAAAAGGATATCTAATGCTTCAGGTTGAAGGCTTGAAGGGAGAGGTAGCTTCAGTTACCCCCGATTGCCTGCTGTTGACCCTAACCAAGGAGGTTGTTAACCATGCCGGGAAGGTGGACCGAACTCGCTGCGAGAGGTCTCTTTGTTGAGCTCTACTTGGAGCAAGAGGAGGCTTGGGTGCCAAGGGGGGCTCTGGCCGTAAATCCCTCGCCTTTCTAGTGCTGCACAAGAGGCCAACGTGACTCAGGATTGGATCTCGAGGCCTGCATACTAGTCTATAGACGGAATCTTGGATTAGTAATCCCTGTGGATTGCTGGTTAGCCTTCGGGCAGATTATGCATAAGCCTACGGGCTGGACTTTATGTATTCCAAAGATAAATATGATAAACTATTGAAAAATGAACTTTTTTGACATTGTTTTTCTATGTCAAGTGCTATGATTACGTGAAGGGACCATTGCCTAACAAGTTAATTAAGGAAGCTGATTGACACATATCCAACTAAATGTGCTAAGTAATTAAATAACTAAAACAACCTGAGGAAAGTGCGGAGGATGTGCCCATAGGTCCGTCCTACGGATGGGTGGTCCCGGTTGGCCGAGAACTTTTCTCAATCATGATGGACAGCAAGAAGATCATTCAAAAAATACCAACAGAAAGAGCGTTGACCTAGAGTCTAAGTTGTAAATGATCCCGATTTACGTTGTTTTAGGGGAACGGAATGGGACTATGCCTTATGGCAGAGAGGTTGAGCTTCACATCCCTTTCATTTCCCATTCTCCTTGAACCAAGTGCAGTGTGAATCCGCTTCGGACCTAGCGTTTCTTCATAAAGTAGTTCGCTCGGGTTCGATGCTAGTTGCTGCTTGGAAATGACCAATAGGAAAAACCCTAATTCAGGTTAGTCCTAAGTGGGAAAAGCTGGAATACTTCCGCTACTTGGCAGACGTGGAAAGTCCTAGATCGCAAACCCCGTAACATTCCATGGGAGTGCCAGGCAAAGCTTTTTAGACATCCTTTCCGATGGATTGCTAAGACGTGTCCTGAAGATAACAAGTGGACACGTTACAGTTGGTATCAGAGTGAACCAACGAAGGATTTGTTTTTATGAAATCTTAATAAGATGAAGTAAAGCAAATGTTTTTGTTCCAGACATTTTCTTACTTTCAATGCTGTCTTGCAGAATTACAAAGCATGGAATAGGTTCTTAGTATTCTAAGTCATGTTTATGACTGCGATACATTCCCTAGATTATCGACAAAGATTTGAGATGATGAACATCCTAGAGCGTATCTATAATCCATCACCTTTGAACATGGAACGAATATGGACGGGTGCCTCAAGAATATACTATATAGCTGCCCACCGGTTTGCATACCTTCAAACTAACCTAAAGAGGATCAAGTGGTTGGAAGACCTGAAAGTTGTGAAGCTCTTCATTTTTGTGGAGGCTCACGTAAACTCAACTTTGCATATTCGAGGTCAGAGGGTTGAGCTGAACTCATATGTATATGAGGAAGTGACCCGTGTAATCCCTGCCGACAAGATCAAAGTGTTGGGGTGCCATGAGAGTAATGGGTTTCAAAGAAAATGATACCCTGATCTTCCAATGACTTATCGATTCCTGAAGATCCATGATTTGAAACCATAATACTATCAATACAACATTATTCTCCCCAAACTAAATGTAAACAGTTGCCCTATCATCCCAAGAAATGTTGTATTCCGAAAGGGCTATGCCCATATAAATACAATAAGACTTCTTTTTATCAATGTCTATTTTGTCGATAAGAATTGATAAAAAGTTAAGAGGTTAGGATTCTTGGTTCATAGCTGAATTGGAAATGAAATATAAATCACAGCATTATCGTATAATAACGTTAAGAAACCTCTATCCAGGCACAACCCTAGGTATAGAATCCTAGTTCACCTCCTACATCAAATACTGCTGTAATCCAGGAGAAGAAGTTTCTTCTCAAGTGGATTGCTACCCGAATTTGATGGGGGAGGCAGATCCATCCAAGCAGATGCTGAAATTTGGATTGAATCCATGGAGGATTACTTTGAAGCAGCCGGTATTGCACCCGCCAACTAGGCTATGCTCACCAAGCTGAAGCTCATCGGCGAAGCGAGGCCTTGGTGGAAGCAATGGTGCAGAGATCAAGGGATCGCAGAAGGATCCATTACCTGGGAGAAGCTGAAGAAAGCCGTGCAGGGAAGATACTTACCACCTACGTATCGGATGCAAAAAATGAATGAGTTCTATGAGCTAAAACAGTTGGGACTCACTCTTGACGCATACTACTCCAAATTCGTCTCACTTCTTAAGTATGCACCACAGATGGACATGACACAACAGGTGTCAAAATTTTGTGCTCATTTAAATCCACCAGTGAATACCCGTCTCGAATCTATGTGCCCATCAAATCTTCAGGACGCACTCATTGGAGCTGCTGCTATAATTCAGGAGGTACAGGCTAGACGAAGAGGTAACAAAACTTGGTCTTATAATGACCCGAATAGAGGAGCATTCAGGCCTCAAATGAAGAGAGTTCAAGGTCAGAATCAAAGACAAAGAAAGAAATCAAGAACTAACAATGTCAACAACTTTGTTTCTACTCAAACCAATGGCCGAAACCTCCATTGTTTCCATTGCAACAAGCCCGGTCATTTCAAGAGGCAATGTCCCAAGCTTGGAGGGGGACATTGCCAAGCACCTTTCCAAGGAATGGGCCGTGGTCAGGGAGCCACTACTCGAGGCAGAGGAAGAATAACCTGCATTGCCAGTAGGCAAATGTGCGAAGAAGAAGATCCGACCATGGAAGCAGAGTTTGAAAGGGCGACAATCCATGCTGCTCTACACAAGAAAGGGCCGAATCGCTAGTTTTGTGTGATTCAGACACGGTTGGACTATCAAGGTAAAGGTTTCAAGACCTTGATTGATTGTGGCAGTATAGATTCCTTTATCTCACCAGCTTGTGCAAAAATGTTAGGAATAGCCACAGTAGATGCCCCTATCTTGCTTGTGGTATTGGTAAATGGTCGTGAGGTTACTTGTACCAAGCAAACTGCTAAGGTGGAATTCTTTCTGGAAGGAAAGATGACTTCGGTCAAATTCAAAGTCATGAATTTAGGCATCCATGATTGTTTACTCAGAATGGATTGGCTTAAGCCTAAGGACGCCCACATTCATTGTTGAAAGGGTCAAATTTCCTTTCGAAACTCTGAAGGGGAATTGGTCACAACTCAGGGTGAGGCTGGAGTGCCAAAAATTCAATTGCCCAAAGCATCTCGGATCATAAAGGGAGTCAGAAAAGGATTGCATGTCTACTTGATTAAGCTCAATAAGTTAGATCACAAGCAGGAGTCTATTGAAGGACCTTCATAGCTAAAGGAATATGCGGACGTATTTCCTGAAGAATTGACAGAACTCCTGCCTCAAAGAGAAGTGGATCATGAGATCAAGCTAGTACCAGGAGCTACGCCAATTGCAAAGAGACCTTATAGAATATCCATTCCATAAGTAATTGAGATGACGGAACAAGTCAAGCAACTGCTAGATCAAGGCTACATCCATCCTAGCAGTTCATCATGGGGAGCTCCAGTATTGTTCCAGAAAAAGAAAGATGGAACACTTCGACTATGTATTGATTACAGAGGGTTGAATCAATCAACTGTCAAGAACAAGTACCCTATTCCTAGAATAGATGACCTTCTCGATCATCTTCAGGGTGTGAAGATCTTCTCCAAGATTGATCTCAGGTCGGGTTACTATCAGATAAGGATCAAGGAAGAGGATATCCCAAAGACGACCTTCAATACAAGATATAGACACTTTGAGTTTGTAGTTATGTCATTCGGGCTTACGAATGCGCCTGCCACCTTCAACAGGTCAATGCAGGATATCTTTAGGCCATATCTTGATGACTTCGTACTTGTCTTCTTTGATGACACTTTAGTCTATTCCAAATAGGAGAAGATCATGAGATCCAACTCCAAATTTTCCTTGAGACAAAAAGGGCACATAAGCTGTATGCTAAACTGAAGAAGTGTGCATTCTTCAAGCATCAGATTGAATATCTAGAATTCATCGTATCAGCGTAAGGAGTCTCAGTGGACCCAACCAAGGTTAGAGATGTGCTAGAATGGCCTATACCAACAGCTGTCAAAGAAATACATAGCTTTCTTGGATTGACAGGATGGTATAGGGTCTTCATAAAAAACTATGCTTTGATCGCAGCACCTTTGATGGACTTACTGAAGAAGCAAACTTCCATTGCATGGTCAACTCCTGAACAAACTAGCTTTGATAAGTTTGGTATCAGCACCTATGCTAAAATATCCAGACCTTAGTAGGGAGTTTGAGGTAGTAACTGATGCTAGCATACTTTCTTTAGGATGTGTGCTCATGCAAGAAGGTCATCCTATAGCATATTCTTCAAGGAAAATGAAGAGTCATGAGAAGAATTATGCTACCCATGATCTGGAATTGTTAGCTATCATACATGCTCTAAAGCTTTGGAGATATTACTTGTTGGGTAACAAGTTTACTCTAGTGACTAATCAGAAGAGTCTCAAGTAGATCTTTACCCAGAACGAGCTCAACATGAGGCAACGTCGGTGGATTGAATTGTTGGAGGAGTATGACTTTTAAATCAAGTACCGACCACGAAAAGAGAATGTAGTTGCCGATGCATTTAGTCACAAGGCATTCCTTAATTCTCTAATCTTGCAAAATCCATCAACAACTAGATCTCTAGCCACAAAGGTATCGATGCCAATCAACCCAATACTTGAGTTAGCTACAGAGGTAGCATGCCATGATCCAGTCTATCAAAAGATGCTAAGGGAAATCTCTATCAAGGATCAGGACCAAAAGCTGCAGACTAAGTATCATGAATTCTTTGTCAATAGTGGACTTGTCTACTATAGAACAAGGCTATGTATACCGGCAAGCCAGTCACTTAAGCAAAAGATATTGTGGGAAGCTCATGATTCCCCTTTCTCAGGACATCCTGGCTATGCCAAGACTCTCAATGTAGTTAGGAAGAGCTACCATTGGGAGAGGCTTAAAGGTGACATTCTCAAATATGTCACCGAGTGTTTGTCTTGTCAACGTATCAAAGCCAAACATGTCAAAATTCCAGGGAAGTTGCAACCACTTGACATTCCCCAAATGAAATGGGAATTCATTAGTATGGACTTTGTTATTGGCCTACGCCAAGTTCAGGGAGGACACAACTCCATCATGGTTGTGGTTGACATGATGACTAAGGTTGCACACCTTGTTCCACTAAAGACAAACTATAAAGCCTTAGATATTGCAAGATTATTTATCAAGGAGATATTCAAGCTACATGGGCTACCTAGAAGAATCATTAGTGATCGTGATTCTCTCTTCACATCACACTTCTGGAGAGCTATCTTTGAAGCCATTGGGACTCAACTCTGCTTTAGCACAGCTTACCATCCCCAAACGGATGGCCGAATAGAGCAAGTCGATCAAGTTATCGAGGATATGCTTAGGGCACACTACTGTCGTGAGCCAAAGAGGCAGATTTAATACTTGCCTTTGGTCGAATTTGCCTACAATGCTTCTTACCAACAAAGCATTCAGATGACCCATTTTCAAGCATTATATGGTCATGACTGTCGAAGTTCCCTAAACTTCTCAAATCCAACCTTAAGGGTTGAAGCTTCAAGGCAGATGTTGGAAGAGATCGATGACCAAATAAAGTCAATAAGACAAGACATCCAAGCCACCAAGGATAGACAGAAGGCATACGCAGATTTGAAGCATCAAGATAGAATCTTTGAGGAAGGAGACATGGTCTTCATTCGCCTACGCCCAAAGAAGAGTTCTCTATCCTTAGGAGATAGAATCTTCGAGGAAGGAGACATGGTCTTCATTCCCCTATTCCCAAAGAAGAGTTCTCTATCCTTAGGAGATTGCAAAAAGCTAAGTCCAAGGTATTGTGGACCGTACAAGATCCTCAAGTGTCTAGGACCTAATGCTTATAGATTGCAACTCTCGGAGAACCTAAAGGTTCATAATGTATTCCATATAAGCCTATTGAAGAAGTATGTACCTAATCCTAACCATGTACTTGATGACCAACAAGTTGTAATGCCTAGTCAAGGAGTCCTTGAACTAAGGACTGACAAGATCTTAGATGTTAGGAAGAGACAACTGAGATCCAGAAACTTGAGAGAATGCCTCGTCCAGTGGAAAGATTATCTCAAGGAGGATGCTACGTGGATAGAGGAAAGCACTCTCAACCATCAATATCCCTAGTTTATCTCGAGATGAGGACATCTCGATTTCTCCAAGGGGGAGAGAATGTAAAGTTTTTGATTCCTCCCGCATAAAAATCACCTCTTGGGAAGGGATTATTATTAGAATTATGGGAATTTTTTTAATTATTATTCCCTCCTTCCCCCAATCGACTGTCGTGCTGGGGGAGAGGTAGGGAAAGAAGGATGAATAAGCATACCTGTTGGATGCTATGGAGGGGCCAAGGGCATGCACATTGGCGTGTGGAGGGAGGGAGGTACCTCCACCTCCCCCATATAAATCCCTGTGGGAAAGGGCAAGAGGGAAGAGGGTCGTGAGAGGTAAGAAAGAAGCTGTTCCTCTGTTGCATCCCGAGCGGGAGGAGAGAGGCCATTACTCTGCTGGTTGAGAGTGGAGGGAGGAGTGGAGACACTGCCGTTGCTGCCGTCCAAAGGGGGGCCACGAGGCTACTGACATCGCCAGCGGGAGTGGAGGGAGGAGTCGTCAGACTCTTGGTCACTGCCGTGGAGAAGAAGAAGAGCATGAAACCATCAAACTACCGTCTGTCAATCGCCTGCCGTCTCATATCCCAGACGCCACGAGCTCCTTCTAGAAGCTTAAGAAGCTTCTAAGGGGGGCTCTTAAATCCCTTTCCCCCCCCACACACAAAATCTCCTCCTAAGGGCTCTTTAAGCCCCTTTTCCCCCCACACAAAATCCCATATATCCTAAAGGGTCTTCGAAACCTTTTTCCCCCCCTTTCCTATGGGTCTTCAAAAGGCCTTTCAAAGTGGGTTTGATAAATCCCCCTCTTTGGGATTTCAAACCCTCCTTGTGGGTTTTCCCCACCCCCGCAATCCAAAGCCCCTTAATCCTTTCTTGTGGGCCTTTCCCAAAATCCCCTATCATGGTTATTATACCCCGTGCCCTCCAGGATTTTTCCACCCATTTCCGTGTGAATTCCACCTAATCCCCTTTCCATGAGGTTTCCCACAAGTCCTCAAAGCCTTCTTGTGGATTTTTCCACCTCACACGTTATAGTTTATAAAATCCCTTCCTAGGAACTCTTATAAACCCTTTTCAAAGGGGTCATTATAACCCCGATTTCTAAGCTATCTTTTCCCCTTTTTGCATACCACAAAGTTACTTTCTTTTTCCCCTCTTGAATTTCCTACAATCTCCCAATTAGCCCAAGGGCTCAACCCCTTCCCGTGTAGACAATTTGCACCTCGAAGCTCTATGAAAGGAAGGAGAAATTTATAAGTTCCATCTCTAATGTTCGTTTTTGAAGGACGGTGGCATCACAAAGGAAGTTTCACGTGCAAAGGAGATGGACAACATCATAAAGCCGCATCCAAGACGACAGAAAGGACGCATTCACAATGGCTCCTAGGAAAGCACAAGGTGCAACCGCAGGAGGATCTCGTCTCCTAACATCCATGTGGACATTTCACCACAAGTCCAAGTTTTTTCTTCCTAATTTTTTATTTACGTCGTTATAATCCAATCGTGCATGGATCATTTTTGGAGATAGGATGCATATTTCATTTTGAATACTTTGACTAATTTAAAAGAAATAGCTCACGACGAAAGAATTCGGTCATTAGTATTTTCAATAAAACGAACAAAATACAGTGAGAAGAAGATTGCTATGCATTTCTAGCAAGTAGTTTTTATGCATTGCAATGAATTGAAATTAGAATAATGTCCATTTTTACAAAACGGAATTATGATAGTACACGTCGATTAAGCATGGAAGAAATAAACCGTATATTGCATTATTGAATATCTTTTTCGAAATGATTCCTAAAGAAAGTTGCTAGCAACCGTAGGAAATTTATAGAAGAAGATTTAACTCTAGGAAAGTGGCCTAAAAACTTAAATCAACGAAAGGGTGTGTAAGTTCAGCATACGAAAAATTCATTCGGAAAAGAAAGTAGAAAAAGGATGCATGTTTTAAGCATGAACCTTGTTTGCATGTTGTAGTATGATCAATTGGAATAAGGCTATAACTAAAACTATGCTTTGACCTTAAACCGAAAAGTTAGGGGTTGTAAATCAACTTACACGTAGACAATGAATCATGTGGTGATGGAAATGATAGCATAATTATCTTCAAAAATAGACAAGTTAAATTGGTTTAAACCTAAACACCTAAAACCGCGAAGTACTCATTTAGAAAGGGTTAATTCAATGCAACAAATCCCAAAGAGCTAACTAGCTCATTGAGAACATTACCTAATCGCTTTTAAAGCTGAAACTCCTATACCCTAAAGACTTGACCACATTCACGGAATGTAGGGACATTCGACTTGCGAGAAGTGATCTAGGGTTTTTCCTAAGAATCTCTCGCTAAAAAGATGAAACACAGAACCCTAGGACAGATAATGTCGGCCTAATGCAATCAGGAACAAATTGTTATATCTAATCATAATACTGTGATTAGAAGACACCGTTGATGGATAGAGTAGTCCCATAATTTGATGCGACACTTGGCAACAAGTTGTAGAGTCGCATGATCTTGTGATTGGGAATGGCCAATTCCTCGGAATGAGATTGGCAGACTCTTACGCAAGTTTGTCTTGAAAAAGGATGAATAATTGTGCTGATATAGTATCTTTCTTGGGTAAAGTTACTAAGATACAAGGAATAGATATTTGCTTGGAAGCAAAAGACCAATCAATAAATTTGAATAATATATGAACTTAAGGTATTGACTAAGTCGGGTTAATAGGGTACCGCCCTAACCCAGGATATAGGGTTAACAAATAAACCCTTGGGGATCTTTCCAAGTCACAATTGATCCCGAGTCCAGTGCTGGATGTATTCGGAACAAGGAATTCACTCCTTAGCAGTTGGCCAAAAATAACAACCAATGGAATTTTTTGTGCTTCTAACAGTTTTAAGAGCACTATTTTGCTTTGTTTGCTCAAAGAACTAAACGATAAAAGGATATCTAATGCTTCAGGTTGAAGGCCTGAAGGGAGAGGCAGCTTCAGTTACCCCCGACTGCCTACCTGACCCTAACAAAGGGGGTTGTTAACTGCGCCAAGAAGGTAGACCAAACCCGCCGCGAGAGGTCTCTCCGTTGAGCAGTACTTGGAGCAAGAGGACCCTTGGGTGCCAAGGGGGCTCTAGCTGTAAATCCCTCACCTTCCAGGCCCTGCACAAGAGGCCAACATGACTCGAGGTTGGATCTCGAGGCCCGCATACTAGTCTACGGGCAGAATCTTGGATTAGTAATCCCTGTGGATTGTTGGTTAGCCTTCGGGCAGATTATGGATAAGCCTACGGGCTGGACTTTATGTATTCCAAAGATAAATATGATAAGCTGTTGAAAAATGAAGTTGTTTGACATTGTTTTTCTATGCAAGTGCTATGATTATGTGAAGGAACCGTGCCTAATGGGTTAATTAAGGAAGCTGATTGACACATGTCCAACTAAATGTGTTAGGTAATTAAATAACTAAAACAACCTGAGGAAAGTGCGGAGGATGTGGCCATAGGTCTGTCCTACAGATGGGTGGTCCCGGTTGGCCGGGAACTTTTCTCAATCATGATGGACAGCAAGAAGATCGTTCAGAAAGAATACAAACAACAAGAGCATTGACCTAGAGTCTAAGTTATAAATGATCCCGATTTACGCTATTTTAGGGGAATGGACTGGGACTATGCCTTATGGCAGAGAGGTTGAGCTTCGCATCCCTCTCGTTTCCCATTCTCCTTGAACCAAGTGTAGCATGAATTTGCTTCGGACCTAGCGTTTCTACATAAAGTAGTTCACTCGGGTTCAATGCTAGTTGCCGTTAGGAAATGACCAATAGGGAAAACCCTAATTTAGGTCAGTCCTAAGTGGGAATGGTCGGAATACTTCCGCTACATCGCAAACGTGGAAAGTCCTAGATCTGAAACCCTATAACATTCCATGGGAGTGCTGGGCGGAGCTTTCTAGACATCCTTTTCGATGGACTACTAAGATGTGTCTTGAAGATAACAAGTGGACATGTTACAGGTAGTAGGATGACTACTCATCCTCTTGCAAATTAACTTGTACTTAGATCCTACCAACCCTTGTTCTAAAAAGTGGAAAATCTATCTTGTGACTTAAACACACAGCCATGCGACATTGCAACTTGTTGTACGAGACAAGTGTCGCATCTAACTTGTGGGATCGTTTCTCCCATCGCTTGGTATTCCTTAGAGAAGGATACCTTGATCAAGATGTAGGGTTTGGGAGTCCTCTTGACCCAACCCAACCCTAACCATACTAGGCTGATAACATTTGGCCCTAGGGTTTCTAATTTCAAGTGGAAGTCTAGTATTTGGCCATTGATTTATAGGGAAAAAACCCTATATCGTTCTTGCATAGGTGTTCAGCTAGCCCTGGCATTCTATGAATGTGGGTAGGATTCTTGGGAATTAGAAGTCTTTACTTGGCATCCCAAGTGCGATACTAGGTAGAATTTTTAACGTATTAAACTCTACCTAGCACTTTGAAGTGTTCGTCATACCAACTAGTTATGCTTTCACGAATCCCTTGAGGGTTATGCCAATACAAGCAATTTACCTAAAACGATCTAATTGTCTTGTGACAAGAGTGATCTTTGCTTAGAAGAGATGCAAATAATTTTCCTAAGAGATGCAGATAAATAAATTGAAGATGCAACATTCCATGCAAGTATGCGAATCATAGACTTTTACTTTTATGCAACTATAAGGTTTACAAGTGACCATTTCTTTTCCTTGCTAAAATCATAATTATTGACAATTTGGGGGAAAAACAGCATAAAACCTAGATAGATTTACATTAAGAACTTTGCCTACAAACATTTCATTTACTGCAATTGAATTTCAGGCTTTAATATGACATGCAACCTTTTCTAGATACAACTTCGATAAATGAAGTTCATGTATGGTGAATGTCATAAGACTTATGTTGACTTAATCCGTTCTAGGGCACTTAATCCGTCTTAAAATGCAAGCATCATTGCATGCAACAGGCAAGTTCATGGTTTCATTTCCATGCAATGCAACTACTTGGACAACATCCAATGGACGACAACGATTATCTCATACCAATCCACAAGTAAAAAATTACTACCTAAATTCCTTATGCGCTTTTCTTTTCCACGGCCAATCAAGGATGCATTTAAACAATTTCATCTTTTTAAACCTACGCAATATGCGCTTAGGATTTGTAACTTGGAAATGCAAGTAAACCCAAATGCATGACATGAACTAACTCTTGTAAATCGTCCAAGGAGATAAATTCCCAAATGTATTTTAACTTGACTACGTGAATTAGAGACATGCGTAAATGCATTCTTCCCATGAAAATTGAACGTGCCTAATGCATTCCTTTTATGCGGAATTAATCTTTTAAGAACCTGGGCATGAGGACTCGCAGCAACCTCCACGTGTAAACTTGGGTTGGAGGCTCCCACGTGTGTGCCTGCGTCTTTTGTTTGGGGGCCATTGTTGACGTAGACTCTTGACTCTGCAACTCGTCCTTGCGTTTACCCGATCTATGAACTTCCTTTGGCAAATCAGTCTCAAAATCTACCTACTTCCCCCTTGCATATGAATTCCCTTTACAAGACATGGGTTTTAAGAAATTGGGGAAAAGGCCATGTGCACAAGGCTTATGGAAGCTTTGTCTTTAGAAGCTTTTAAAGAAGCTTCCAAGAAGCTTCTATGTGAAAGAGAATGACGTGGAGGGGGGGATGATTGGGAAGAAGGATATTGTGATGGTGAAGGGAAGGCGGCCTGGCAGTAGAGGCACTCCACGGCAGCAGGGCAGTGTTCTTGGCAATGGCGGATGGTAGGGCACAGCATGGCAGTCTCCACGATTGTCTTATCTCTCCTTTCCTTCTCCCCAAGCTCCAAGGGGGAGTTTAAATAGGCTAAGGGGGGGGGAGAGATAGCCACCACGTGGATGGCTTGCATGCCTCATCCCCTCCCCCATGCACTCCACCACTATGCCTTCCTCTCACACTCCCTCTCCCCCTACCATGCATTGGCTGAGGGGAGGGGTAATTAATAAGAAAATTTGCCATAACTTTAATCATTTATCCATTTTCTCCTTTTTCCGAGAAGGGTGTTTTCGTGCGGCTTGCGGGTTTTAGCCTCAGCCTTATTTGCACAATGCGGTTGGGGTTTATTATTGCGCGTGCAGGGTAAGAACTTAGCCACTTTCATTATTTCGTTGCGCGAGATGACTTACCACTGCTTTTGCGCGGGGCGTGTAGTGGTTAAAATTCTTTAATATTTCGTGCGGAAATCTTACATTCTCTCCCCCTTAGAGGAATTGAGATGTCCTCATATTGAGAAGAACTGGGGGTATTATTGGTTGAGAGTACTTTCGTCTATTCAAGTGGCATCCTCTTTGGGATAATCTTTCCAATGGACGAGGTATTCTCTCAAGGTTTTGGATCTCAAATGTCTCTCCCTAACATCTAAGATCCTGTCGGGCCGTAGCTCAAGGACTCCTTGGCTAGGCATTACAACTTGTTGATCATCAAGCACATGACTAGGGTTAGGTACATACTTCTTCAATAGGCTGATATGGAATACATTATGAATTTTTAGGTTCTCAGGTAGTTGAAGTCTGTAAGCATTAGGCCCTAAGCACTTGAGGATCTTGTAAGGTCCATAATACCTTGGACTTAGCTTTCTGCAATCACTCAAGGATAGGGAACTCTTCTTTGGGTGTACGTGAATGAAGACCATATCTCCTTCAGCGAAGGATCTGTCTTGACGTTTTAGGTCCGCGTAAGCCTTTTGTCTATCCTTGGTGGCTTGGATATCCTGTCTTATTGACTTGATTTGGTGGTCCATATCTTCTAGCATCTGCTTTGAGGCTTCAACCCTCAAGGTTGGATCTGAGAAGTTTAAAGGACTACGACAGTCATGCCCATACAACGGGTCATCTGAATGCTTTGTTGGTAGGACGCATTGTAAGAAAACTCAACCAGTGGAAAATATTGAATCCACTTTTTGGGTTCATGGCAAGAATGTGCCCTTAGCATATCCTCAATGACTTAGTTGACTCGCTCTGTTTGACCATCGGTTTGGGGATGGTAAGCTGTACTAGAACATAGTTGAGTCCTAATGGCTTCGAAGATAGCCCTCCAGAAATGTGATGTGAAGAGAGAGTCACGATCACTAATGATTCTTCTGGGTAACCCATGCAGTTTGAATATCTCCTTGATGAACAACCTTGCAATGTCTGAGGCTTTATAGTTTGTCTTAACAGGGATAAGATGTGCAACTTTGGTAACCATATCAACCACAACCATAATGGAGTTGTATCCTCCCTGAACTTGGGGTAGGCCAACAACAAAGTCCATACTGATGAATTCCCATTTCATTTGGGGAATGTCAAGTGGTTGCAATTTCCCTGGAATTTTGACATATTTGGCCTTAATGCATTGACAAGACAAACATTCAGTGACATATTTGAGAACGCCACCTTTAAGCCTCTCCCAATAATAGCTCTTCTTGACTGCATTGAGGGTCTTGGCATAGCCAGGATGTCCTGAAAAAGGGGAGTCATGAGCTTCCCAAAGTATATTCTGTTTGAGTGACTGGCTTGCCGGTATACATAATCTCGTTCTATAGTAGACAAGTTCACTATTGACAAAGAATTCTAGATACTTTGCCTATAGCTTCGGGTCCTGATCCTTGATAGGGATTTTCCTTAGCAATTTCTAATATATTGGATCATGGCATGCCTCTTCTTTAGCTAGCTTGAGTATTGGGTTGTTTGGCATGGATACCTTTGTGGCTAGAGATCTAGTTGTTGATGGATCTTTTAAGATTAGAGAATTTAGAAATGCCTTGAGACTAAGTGCATCGGCAACTACATTCTCCTTTCCAGGCCGGTATTTGATTTCAAAATCGTATTCCTCCAGCACTTCAATCCATTGACGTTGCCTCATGTTGAGCTCATTTTGGGTAAAAATCCATTTGAGACTTTTATGATCCGTCACTATGGTAAACTTGTTACCCAGCAAATAGTGTCTCCAAAGCTTGAGAGCATGGATGACAGCTAACAGCTCCAGATTGTAGGTAGCATACTTCCTCTCATGGCTCTTCAGTTTTCTTGAAGAGTATTCTACAGGATGACCTTCTTGCATAAGCATACATCTTAAGGCAAGTGTGCTAGCATTAGTTATTACTTTAAACTCCTTATTAAGGTCCGAAAGTTTTAGAACAGGTGCTGATACTAAACTTTGCTTTAGTTTATCAAAGCTAGACTGTTCAGTACGTGACCATACAATTGATGTTTGCTTCTTTAGTAGATCAGTCTCAGTGGCGTTGCAATCAAAGCATAGTTTTTTATTAAGACCCTATACCATCCTATCAATCCAAGAAAACTACGTATTTCTTTGACAGTTGTTGGTGTTGGCCATTCCAGAACATCTCTGACTTTGGCCGGATCTATTGAAATTCCTTCTACTAAAACAATGAATCCCAGATATTCAATCTGTCGTTTGAAGAAGACACACTTCTTCTTTTTGGCATAAAGCTTGTGTGCCCTCATTGTTTCAAGAACAATGCAAAGTTGGGGTTCATGATCTTCTTCCTGTTTGGAGTAGACTAAGGTATTGTCGAAGAAGACGAGTACGAAGTCATCAAGATATGGCCTAAAGATATCCTACATTAGCCTGTTGAAGGTGGAAGGAGCATTTGTCAATCTGAATGACATGACTAGGAACTCAAAATGCCCATACCTTGTGCTGAATGCCGTCTTTGGGATATCTTATTCCTTGATCCTTATCTGATAATAACCACACCTGAGATCAATCTTAGAGAAGATCTTTGCACCTTGAAGACGGTCAAGAAGTTCATATATTCTTGGGATGGGGTATTTGTTCTGAATGGTTGATTGATTTAACCCTTTGTAAATCAATACATAACCAGAGCGTTTCATCTTTCTTCTTCTGGAAACACACTGGAGCTCCCCATGGCAAACTGCTAGGATGGATGTAGCCTTGTTCTAACAGTTGCTTGAGTTGCTCCTTCATCTCAATTGCTTTTGGGATAGACATTCTATAAGGTCTCTTTGCAATTGGTGCAGCTCCTGGTGCTAGTTTGATTTCATGATCGACTTTCCTTTGAGGAGGAAGTTCTACCAGCTCTTCAGGAATTATGTTTGCGTACTCCTTTAGCCATGAAGGTTCTTCCCTAGACTCCTAATTCTGATCTAGCTTATTAAGCTTAATCAAATAGACAGGTAGCCCTTTTCTAACTCCTTTTATTATCCGAGATGCTTTGGCCAGTTGAATTTTTGGCCTACCAGCCTCTCCTTGAGTTGTGACCAATTCCCCTTCAGAATTTCTAAAGGAAACTTGGCCCTTTCCACAATGAATGTGGGCATCATTAGGTTTAAGCCAATCCATTCCGAGCAAACACTCATGGATACCTAGGTTCATAACCCTGAATTTGACCGAAGTCGACTTTTCACCCAGTAGGAATTTCACATTACATTACATGCCCGATTCAACTTTCAACCAAGTGACCTAATCACTTAACTTCTTTACTAATACTCACAGCCAAGACATCATTGATAAAAAAAAGTCTATTCATTCATATGGGCATAGCCCTTTCGGAGTACAATTATTCTTGGGATGGTAGAGCAAACTGATACATTAATTCGGGGAGAATAAGATTGTGTTACATTGAGCTACGGGAACTGAGTAATAGTGTTGATTGGGGTCATGGATTTTCAAGAATTGATAGGTCATAGGAAGATTAGGGTATCCTTTCCTTTGATACCCATTTTAGGGGAACGGAATGGGACTATGCCTTATGGGCAAAGAGGTTGAGCTTCGCATCCCTCTCATTTCCCATTCTCCTTGAACCAAGTGTAGCATGAATCTGCTTTGACCCTGATGTTCTGCATAAAGTAGTTTGCCTGGGGTTCGACGCTAGCTACCGTTCTAGGAATTTAACCACTAGGAAAAACCCTAATGCCCTAAGTGGGAATGGTCGGAATGCTTCCGCTTCGTGGCAAACTCGGAAAGACCTAGATCGCAAACCCCATGTCATTCCGTGGGAATGTCGGGCGGTGCTTTCTGGTCTCTCTTCCTGATGGGCTGCTAAGACATGTCCTACAAGTCGACAGGTGGACACATTACACTCGGGCTCCTTGGGTTTTATCTAAAGACGACCAATTATCAAGGCTAAAATCCCATGATTGGCATAAGATATATCAAGTTTGTACTGCAAATGGATTGTAAATGGCCTACCTATTTTACTATTTTGAGTGTTGTTATTGTTCATAATGATTTTTCATTTGTAACAGTTTGTACTATCGATCGCAATCGCAGGATGCCTCACTCTAGAAATACATGGGATGATTTACAGGTTGTCAAATCTAGTACAAGGGATATAATAGAAGAAGATCAAGACATCCTCTATTGAATCCACAAAGGCGAGGAGTAGTGGAGACGGCCTGTCTCTTTGAGAAGTACCTATCCACAAGCATGCTTACAATACAAACCTACCACTTGGTGCATCTTGTAGATGAAGTGAAGATTGTGGGACCTATCCATACATGATGGATATTCTTCTTGGAGTACTTTATCAGTACCTTGAAAGGCTATGTGTACGACAATGAGCTTGGCCAGAAGGTAGCATGGCTAAAGGTTGGTTGGTGTCCCAATCCTAAGTGCATATCTTATAGTGGCTACCAACGGTGGATTCGGACAATAGTATGCTACGGTCGATGAAGGGTGATGATAGACTGATTGGAGATGTGGTGGTTGAAAATGAGTTAGAAAAAAGGATAGATGTTGCAGTGGAGAAGAAAGTGAATCGTTTTTGTATGTTACACCATGCCTCCATAGAGATGTGGCTCGCTGGGTACGAGAAATCCAGGAAAGATCGGGAAAGATCCAGGAAAGCCCCTTTTCCCCCCACACAAAATCCCCTATATCCTAAAGGGTCTTCTACACCTTTCCCCCCCCCCCTTTCCTATGGGTCTTCAAAAGGCCTTTCAAAGTGGGTTTGATAAATCCCCCTCCTCGGGATTTAAAACCCTCGTCGTGGGTTATCCCCACCCCCGCAATCCAAAGCCCCTTAATCCTTTCTTGTGGGCCTTTCCCAAAATCCCCTATCATGGTTTGTTATACCCCATGCCCTCCAGGATTTTTCCACCGATTTCCATGCGAATTCCACCTAATCCCCTTTCCGTGAGGTTTCCCACAAGTCCTCAAAGCCTTCGTGTGGATTTTTCCCCCTCACGCGTTATATTTTATAAAAGCCCTTCCTAGGAACGTTTATAAACCCTTTTCAAAGGGGTCTTTATAACCCGGATTTCTAAGCTATGTTTTCCCCTTTTTTCATGCCACAAAGTTACTTTCTTTTTCCCCTCTTGAATTTCCTACAATCTCCCAATTAGCCCAAGGGCTAAACCCCTTCCCGTGTAGACAATTTGCACCTCGAAGCTCTACGAAAGGAAGGAGAAATTTATAAGTTCCATCTCTAAGGTTCATTTTCGAAGGACGGTGGAATCACAAAGGAAATTTCACGTGCAAAGGAGATGAACAACATCATAAAGCTGCATCCAAGATGACGGAAAGGACACATTTGCAATGGCTCCTAAGAAAGCACAAGGCGCAACCGCAAGAGGATCTCATCTCCTAACATTCATGTGGACATTTCACCACAAGTCTAGGTTTTTTCTTCCAAATTTTTGATTTACGTCGTTATAATCCAATCGTGCATGGATCATTTTTGGAGATAGGATGCATCTTTCGTTAGTATTTTCAATAAAACAAACAAAATAAAGTGAGTAGAAGATTGCTATGCATTTCTAGGAAGTCGTTTTTATGCATTGCAATGAATTGAAATTAGATTAATGTCCATTTTTACAAAACGGAATTCTGATAGTACACGTCGATTAAGCATGGAAGAAATAAACCGCATATTGCATTATTGAACATCTTTTTCGAAATGATTCCTAAAGAAAGTTGCTAGCAACCGTAGGAAATTGCTAGAATAAGATTTAACTCTAGGCAAGTGGCCTAAAAACTTAAATCAACGAAAGGGTGTGCAAGTTCAGCATACGACAAATTCATTCTGAAAAGAAAGTAGAAAAAGGATGCATGTTTTAAGCATGAATCTTGTTTGCATGTTATAGGATGATCAATTGGAATTAGGATATAACTGAAACTACACTTTGACCTTAAATCGAAAAGTTAGGGGTTGTAAATCAACTTACATGTAGACAATGAATCATGTGGTGATGGAAATGATAGCGTAATTATCTTCAAAAGTAGACAAGTTAAATTGGTTTAAACCTAAACACCTAAAACTACGAAGTACTCGTTCAGAAAAGGTTTATTCAATGCAACATATTCCAAAGAGCTAACTAGGGTTGGCTCATTGAGAACATTACCTAATTGCTTTTAAAGCTGAAACTCTTATACCCTAAAGACTTTCCCACATTCACGGAATGTAGGGACATTGGAACATACTTGCGAGAAGTGATCTAGGGTTTTTCCTAAGAATCTCTCGCTAAAATGATGAAACTTAGAACCCTAGGACCGACAATGTCGGCCTAATGCAATCAAGAACAGATTGTTATATCTACTCATAATACCATGACTAGAAGACACCGTTGATGGATAGAATAGTCCCATAATTTGATGCGACACTTGGCAACAAGTTGTAGAGTTGCATGATCCTATGATTGGGAATGGCCAATTCCTCGGAATGAGATTGGTAGATTTTTACGCAATTTTATATTGCAAAAGGATGAATAATTGTCCTGATATAGTACCTTTCTTGGGTAAAGAGACCAAGATACGGGGAATAGATATTTGCGTGGAAGCAAAAGACCAATCAATAAATTGGAATAATATATGAACTTAAGGTATTGACTAAGTCGGGTTAATAGGATACGGCCCTAACCTAGGATATAGGGTTAAGAAATAAACCCTCGAGGATCTTGCCAAGTCGCAATTGATCCCGGATCGACTGCTGGTGGATGCATTCTCAATGAGGAACTGACTCCTTAGCAGTTGGCCAAAAATAACGACCAATGGAATTGTTTGTGCTTGTAATAATTTTAAGAGCACTGTTTTGCTTTGTTTACTCAAAGAATTAAAGGATAAAAGGATATCTAATGCTTCAAGTTGAAGGCTTGAAGGGAGAGGTAGCTTCAGTTACCCCCTGCCTCTGCTGACCCTAACCAAGGAGGTTGTTAATCGTGCCGGGAAGGTGGACCGAACTCGCTGCAAGAGGTCTCTTTATTGAGCTCTACTTGGAGCAAGAGGATGCTTGGGTGCCAAGGGGTGCTCTAGCCATAAATCCCTCGCCTTTTGGGTGCTGCACAAGAGGCCAACGTGACTCGGGATTGGATCTTGAGGCCCGCATATACTAGTCTATGGACGGAATCTTAGATTAGTAATCCCTGTGGATTGCTGGTTAGCCTTCGGGTGGATTATGGATAAGCTGGACTTTATGTATTCCAAAGATAAATATGATAAGCTGTTGAAAAATAAACTTTTTTGACATTGTTTTTCTATGTCAAGTGCTATGATTATGTGAAGGAACCATTGCCTAACGAGTTAATTAAGGAAGCTGATTGACACATATCCAACTAAATGTGCTAAGTAATTAAATAACTAAAACAACGTGAGAAAAGTGCGGAGGATGTGCCCATATGAGAGCGGAATTAAGGTGACGGGAAGTGCTTAAAAATAGCTACAAATTATGAATATCAAGGGAAAAATATTCACTGTCAAAGGCAGCGGCTCGATCTAGGACGATTTTAAGCGCCAAAGTGCTTTAAAGGCGCCCGAGCGACACTTGTTGATTTTTTATAATTTTTTAGACAGTCGTGCGGGTTGACACGAGCTATTAGCCAATGCGGGATGCTAAGCGGGACGCCCATGATTTTTCAGAGCTCGATTCCGAGTCCGGACGGGGAAATGGCCAAGAAACCGGTCAAGATACGAAGGGGTGGACAAAATTTGGCCAAAATGGGCAAGTGACCCTTGGGAGCCCAAATTTAAATGTAGCATGAAACTTTGGAGAGGCATGATGCATAAAAATCGTGGAGGGAGCGTGGAGAAACTGCGCCCGAAATTCACGCCATGGATGGAGATGCTCAACCTCCTGCCTGCAAACAATCCCCCCCAATCATCATTGGCCCTCATTCCCCTCTGTATGCTGACCCTATCGCCGCCCTTCGCTCGCGCAATGATGCCCTCTTTGGAGAATTCTGATTTCAGTCTTTCTCTCTCCTCCCCCTCTCTCTTCTAAAGGCAAGTTCATGTGGGGAGAAGAAGGAAGAAGAAAGAATGGTGGAGGCTTGTCCGGCATGGATCGGATTGCTCCACGGGCTGGAAATGGTGATTGGTGATTGTGCTGGACATGAAGTGCTGCTGATTTCCAAATCTACAGCCATGGACATGAAACCCGAAACACGCAAATAAGCGGTAATTTAAAATTTTCAAAGGAAATTTGAGCTTTTATGGCTTTTGTTTGATGAAATGTTGTTCATGTGGGATAATAATTGTTCATGTTGTTGTTTTCTATGAGTTCTTGCTGGTCATAATAAAAAAATCAGAAAAATATGCATTTTGTGGTTCAAAATAATATGCTTAAACACGTCAAACATGAAAAAACAAGGAAAAATAAGGGTTTTTGGCATAAAAATGGGAAAGTGAATAGGAACATCAACTAAACTTTCATTTTTTCTGCAAGAAGGAACTAAGGCCCACAGCCCATAACCTGTTCTTAATTTTCAGCAATTAAATAATGCATAAAAATAAGGGAAAATACAAGAAAATGGTGAAAAAACCCTAAAAAATAGGGAAAAAATACATTTTGGGTTCCGAAAAATAAGGATAAATAAAAACAATGTTTGTGAATGTTTGTGGGGACTGAAGCATGAGGATTTGCCTCAGTTCAACCCCACCTTCTTGTTCTAGTGTGGTTTTGCCCGGTTTTTATACATAAAGTGATGTCAAAATACCCTATAAACCTATCCAACGATGTAATACTTAAACGGGGAAGGGTAGAGAAGTTGAAATATGTCTAAATGTCATGTGAGATGATGGGAAAGTTGCTGATTTCTATGCATAGCATTTAGGACAGATGATAATTAAAATTAAGAGCTTAGTAGCACGAGGATCACCTCGGTGCTAGGCCCATGCAACGAAGCACGAACGGTAGTTGGAAACCATTAAAAGAATGTTTTGCACTTGTGCACGATACTGTTTTGCTAAATGTTTGAGCACTAGACATCCACCAAATGCATAGAGCATGAAAAGAATTTAAGAGTATCGGTGATCAGCTCCTGGACATGCATTGCAATTGTTTTTGGAACACGACCTACGTTGAGAGGTAGTGAGATACCCATGCTGTAGGCTAGTTGTGGGATCCTAAAGGGGAAATTAAGTAAGGACAATGGTACATTCCTGGACACGCTTATTGGGTACCTTGAGCGACGTTTGTGCGAAATGTCTAAATGTTGAGCAACGCATCGAGGGGCCAATCCCCAAGGTCTAGGAGAGTCGCAGAGGGTTGACGGCATTCGGCCGTAGGAGGAACCCCATGTGTATGTGATTCGAGCCTTTTGGCTATGTGAAAGGGACTCCCTCTGAGGAGTAATATTGGGTTAGGATCAGTTGGACTACAACGTATTACAAACGCAATGTGCAGGAAGGCAGAGATTTTGATAGACGCTCCTGGCCGCGAGGCCGAGGGGTTGTCTTGTGCATAGTGACGAGGTCCGGCTAGTGCATGAGCCAGTGCCGGCCCGTTTTTAGGTAAATCAGTGGTGCGTCTGCCGGGAGCCGCTTAAAAGTGGCGGTTCTCGAATCCTGGTTGTTTAAGGACCAACTAGCAGTTTATGCCAGAGGATACTGAGATTGATCCGTTATTTATTAATAAGCATCGTCTAGCAGAAATCCAAAAGCAAGAAAGAGACGAAAGAGCTAGGCAACGTGCTGAAATTTTTAGGAGATATTCCCCTGAGCGTAGCGGTGCTGAACCCTTACGAGGGAGTGGATCTAGTGGTCTTAGGACCACAAGCAGTAAGTTAGGAGAAGGCGGAAGCTCTAGTGCTCCCCTTCCTTCTATAATCCAGTCCACGTCAAGTACGGGAAGTGTAACCCCACCGTCCCCTATTCCTAGTGCAAATCCAATCCTGGTCATGGCGCAGCCTATTGCAATTCCAGCAGGAACGACGGATTTGCCGGCTCTAGGTTACCCGCTACCCATTTTTAATGGGTTAGTTGAGGAAGATGCGGAACTCCACATTAGGGAGTTTCAAAAGCTGATGTTTAACTGTCGCATTCAAGAGGAAGGACATTTAATGATGTTCTTCAATATGACTCTCAAAGGAAGAGCCGTATATGGTATCATGGTTTAGAAGCCGGAACCATATTGAACATTGATGCATTTTATGGAGCTTTTCGAAGGGAGTTTGCCCCTGAAAGGGGTGGGCAATATTGGTTGCATGTACTCAACGTGACCCGCCAAGAACCACACGAAGATATTCGTGCTTATGCGAAGAAGATAAAAGAGGTTTTCCGTAAGTTGGACACCTCTATCCCTATCCCCGCAGCTGCCCAATTGCAATATTTCCTACATGGTTTGGACTTTAATATCCAATTGCAGTTGAGTAGTGTTCCCTTGGGGGATATAGATACTGCCATTACACGAGCACAAGAGGTGGAATCCCGACTACAAGCAGCCTATGCTTCTCGCGGCAATTCGAATATGGGTATAGTATTGGGAAACAATGTGGCAATGACCAATGGCAGTAGTGGTCAAGGGATAGCGATGGCTAATCCTAATGGGAGAGGGAACATGATGCAGAATGTCTCTTTATTACTAGCTCCCCCTAGCATGTCGATGCCTACGGGCAGTCAAATGGCTCCAAGTAGTGGAGGCCAGGCGGTCAATTCTAACACCATGCTTGTAGCTCAACAGCCTGTGCCTAATCGAATTGTTAGGCCGATTGAACGACATAGTAATGACCAAGGCTATGAGTCGAGTTCTTCCAATGTTCTTGGCGAAGTTAAGGACATGATGAAGCATTATACCGACATGATTACGGAGAAGTATCGACAAATAGCTGTTGATGTCAACTTCCTTAAAAAACAACAAAATTTGATAGGAAGTAGATACCCGGAGGAGGGTGCACCGTCGAGGTTTAGTTGCAAATGGTGTGGCGGGCAGCACTATCCAAGAAATTGCCCAAATGTTAAGTGCGACATTTGTGGAAAATCCGGCCATTTAGCAGCTACTTGCTGGAGTAAGATCAGTTCCCTCCAGCGAGGAAGTCGGCAACCGGGGCCTGTTAATCATCGTGCCCAAGGAAATGATTCCCAGTGAGAGGACGGGCCTAAACAAATACTTCAACAACCAAAGACTACAGTGGAGGAGCTACCTAGTGGTAGTGGGGTTAGTTTGATTGAGGCTGTACGCGTTAATGATGCTGAAACCTCTAATCTGCGAGTTGTTCTTACAAGAGGTCAAAAGGGTAGAGGAGCCGACAGGGATAAGCCTGTCGACGGAAACCCTAAACAAGGCGACAAAGGAACGCAAGTTTTGGATCCTGCCATGGAAGGGGGACCTTTGAAGCCCGTGGAAAGTAAAGCCGATAAGGAACCACCAAAGAAGAAGGTGAAAGTTAAGAAAGAGGCAATAAAGCCGGTTCAGCGACCTAAAGAGCGGATGGTTTGGCGTGAAAAGCGAACTCTATCGAACTATCATGAATTCGATTTAGCGAGCTCTCTTTGCGAAGTCAAGCCGGATGTGAATCTTTTACAGCTTATTAAGCTTTCCCCAGGAGTACGCAAGGAATTTAGAAAGATCCTACGTACCGGGTATATCGTAGAACCTTTGGGTATTGCGCGAGTTGGTGATGACTGGTTCGAGCATGCTGAGAAGCATTGCCCAAGGGTTGCAGCCTATGTCGATGGGATATTAGTAGATTATGCCATTGTCGACACGGGATCATCTGTTAACATTATGAGTTCTGAACTGATGGAAAGGTTGGGTCTTGCGATTTAGAAAGATACCTCCACAATTCTCAGAATGGCAGATGACAGTTTGAGACAGCCGGAAGGCTGCATTACTAAGGTCCATGTCACTGTTGCAAATGTAGAATGCATGTTGGACTTTAGGGTGATTCGTTTTGCAGGGTGGCCAAGTTACCAAGTATTACTTGGACGACCTTGGATCTTGCAAGCGAACTGCCAAGTAGATATACCTGCCGGTCGACTGATATTCGGCAGAGGTGCCCAGCGTGTGGTGGTTGATGCTTATCCTGAGTCCCCGCAGAGTGAGAGAGCTCCTCTATCTTCTACAGAATTGGAGACATTAGAAGATTTATCTGCCAGTGAGACATCATCGAGTGATGAGTCCAAAGAGGGATCCACCACGGAGGACATCTATCAGATCACTTTGAACGAGCCGATAGAGGGCCAAGAGCATATAAGAGATGCAGATGTTATCGAGCTAGACCTTGGTACGCCTGATGATTTGCGGCCAATCAAATTAGGGTCCATGCTCAGTACAGCAAAAAGGAAGGACTATGTGGCCTTGATCCAAGAATTCTGTAATATTTTTGCCTGGAGTTATGATGAGTTGAGAGGCATTCCTCCTAGCCTTGCTGTTCATACAATTCAGTTGAAAGAGGGCAGTCGTCCTGTACGGCAGAAAGTAAGGCGTATGCCTTTCGGATTGAGGGACGGCCTGTTTGAAGAGTCACAGAAGCTTCGAGAAGCGGGTTTGATTTTTCCTGTGCAACACACGGAATGGTGTTCGCCAGTTGTGATTAGAAAGAAGAATAATAATCAGATCCGTTTATGTGTAGACTTTAGGGAGCTGAATAAGCACACAGTTAAGGACTATTACCCGTTGCCATTTATTGACCAGATTTTGGATCAATTAGCGGGTAGGGAGATATATTCGTTTATGGATTGCTTTGCAGGATATAACCAAATGGCAATTGCAGAAGAGGATAAGTTGAAAATAACTTTCATCACTGTATTTGGTACTTTTGCGTACCATGTGATGGCCTTTGGTTTATGCAATGCACTTGGTTCATGGCAACGAACAGCAGATAAGACATTCGGTGACATATCCCCTGAAGAGTTGAAGGCGTTTATTGATGACTTAGAAGCTGCCACCGTGAGAGCAAGGCAGTTGATCATTTTAAGAAAATGCTTTGAGCGCTGTAGACAATTTTGCATCGCCCTAAACCCACGGAAGTGTGTTTTTGGAGTACCTTATGGGCTATTGCTAGGTCACGTGGTCAGTTCGGTGGGAATTGCGACAGACCCCGAGAAGGTCAAAGTTATAGTTGCCATGGGTCCACCACGCACTCCGAAAGAGGTTCATAGCTTTCTGTCTTCGGTTGGTTACTACCGTAGATTCATCAACGCCTTAGCAGAAAGAACGTTGCCACTTACAAATTTATTGTCCTTTAGCTGTTCGTTTGTATGGGGTGACCCTTGTAAGGTAGCATTCGAGGATGTGAAACAAGAGCTAGCAAGAGCGCCCGTTTTAAAAGCACCTAAAAGAGGTGAGGTGTTCTATATATTCTCAGCAGCCACCATGTATAGTATCAGTTGCTGTTTAGCCCAAATTTGGGAAGAGAAGTGGTACCACCTGATTGCTTTTGCTAGTCGGAAGCTGGGGGTATCCGAAATCAATTACACCTACATGGAGAAGCTATGTCTAGCGATGGTCTTTGGGACCAAGAAATTCAGGCATTACATTCTCTATGAGAAAGTCGTGCTTTATACGAAGGCGGAGGGACTTCGACTATTGATGAATAAGTTACAGCCGCCTGATCGTTTAGCGAAGTGGTTAATCACTTTGCAGGAATTTGATTATGAAATCAAGAGTAAGCCACCAAGGTTGCAAGGCATCGTGGAATGTCTTGTGGACTTTGGGGAGCCGAAAGAATCTGTGGCTGAAGGTAGTGATATGGAGTGGTTATTTAAAATAGATACGGCATCTATTCCCTCCTGGTATGCTGCAATAACGCATTATTTATCAACGGGAGAGGTGGGATCCGAATTATCTAAGGCTGAGAAAAGGAAAATTAAGCAGCAAGCATTAAAGTTTGCATTGATCGCAGGTACATTATATCGGCAAGGGGTTGATGACATCTATCGCCGGTGTGTGATGCCTGACGAGGTGCCATTCATTTTGGAAGAGTGCCATGATTCTGCTTGCAGTGGCCATTTTGCTGGACGGCTTACAGCACAGAAGGCTTTAAGAGCAGGTTATTGGTGGCCTGCCATCTTCCAGGATGCGTTTGCGTATGTTAAGCGATGTGATATTTGCCAACGACATGATAGTCGAGAGAATAGGAAATGACCACTCACCCCTATTATGGCGATACTTCCATTTGAGAAGTGGGGAATAGACTTTGTGGGTCCTATTACTCCGTCATCGACTACGCAAAAGCGGTACATCATTGTAGCAACTGACTACTTCACAAAGTGGTCAGAAGCACGTGCAACAAGGAAAGATGATGCTAAAGAAACTGCTAGTTTCCTTTTAGAGCAGATAATATGCCCGTTTGGTCCATCGAAAGAATTAGTGTCGGACCGCGGAACCCATTTCCTAAATAAGGTGATCAAAGGTTTGACGGAGTTGTGGCACATCAAGCATAACAAGACAACCCCCTATAATCCGCAAGCCAACGGGCAAGTTAAAAGCACCAACAAGCAGCTTGTGGGCATCCTATCCAAAATTGTTTCAGAAAAGAAACGGGATTGGGATAAAAAGTTATACGTGGCAGTGTGGGCTTATAATACGACCTTCAAACGAGCCACTGGCCAGACCCCGTTCAAGTTAGTATATGGGGAGGAGTGTGTCTTGCCTCTAGAAATTGAGCTGTCGACTATTCGGTTTGCCATCAATCATTCTTTGAGCGATGAAGACGCACTTTTTGAGCGCTTGACGACACTGGCACATTTAGATGAGCTTAAGCTGCAGAGCTTATTGCACCAAGAAGTGGCGAAGCGCCGAATGAAGAAGCTACACAACCTCAAAGCCAAGAAATACACCTTCAAGAAAGGACAGCTTGTTCTGTATTATGACGTAGGACGTGAATTATTCCCAGGCAAGCTAGAACCCAAATGGGATGGGCCCTATAAGATCGTTAGAATAGGAAAGAATAAATCTACAGTGTTGTTAGCTGACCTTGAGGGGATAGAATTTAAAAATAAGGTTAATCTTAATAAGATTAAACCTTATTACTTCTGATTACACTAATGCTATGACTGCCTTGCAAGTCTAGGCAAGATCGATCAAACATCTGTAAGGAAATCGTGATAGAGGTTGATGGGTCGTCTGATCCCTTATTTAGAACACCCATATTTAGAACAGAGGTATCATCAGGGGAAGCTCATTTGGTGGAGCAAAGGATACAAGGTGATTGAGCAAGAAGACGGGACATTTATTTGGGAAATCAAGGTCTTCTGCCATCACTGCCTACAAATTTTGACGAGCATCCCTGTTGAATTCAATGATGATGGAGGGATGGAGCCTACAGTCCACCCGTTGAATATGCTGAATTTCGATTACCATAATTACGAGTAGAGTCCGGGATGGCGGGACATGTAAACCCTTTATGGACGTACACCTTGTACTTTGATGGGGCGTCCAGGGGTGCATGTAAAAAAGGAAGTGTAGGAGTTGTCATCTGAGACCCCTGACGACGCATTGTCATGAAGTTAGCTGCTTATCTCGGGGCGAATTTTACTAATAATATAGCCGAATACAAAGCCTTGATCATGGGTTTGAATATTGCAAAGAAGGGTGGTATCCGCCAGTTGTTGGTAAAAGGGGACTCTCAGTTGGTTTTAAATCAACTCAATGGGACGTACATGGTACGAAACCCCATCCTTTGTATGTACCATCATACTGCCATAGCCCTGCTAGACGAATTCGATAGAGTGTCTTTTCAGCTGATTCCACGGAATTGGAATCAGTTTGCCGATTCATTGGCTAATTTTGCGTATGAAGAAGACCTCTTCTTTAATTGTGGCCCTTGTCCCGATATATCTATTGACGATGAGACAGGACCTGGTTGCTTGTGGGGTATGCTTTCTGAACATGCCCTCTTTGGCAGACGATGGTTGATCTGGGTGATGCAGAGGGTAAGCGAGACTCATCTGCCTTTATTATCTTGGACCCACAGACTGGTTAGATGACATGTGATGCGAACACCTCTTGCGATATATGCAGGAGGGATAGGTCATAATTTAATGCACTTAGTATAGGGCTACGAGCCTCTATTCCCCTGGGAATAGTATGCTTTGATGTCTATCATGGTTGTTCCTAGGTGGATGTTCTACATAGTATTGTTTTATTTCATTAGGCCAAGAGGGCCGATTCAGTTTTGTAGCAAAGTCATGTCTGATTTCATTAAGCCAAGAGGGCCATTTTCCTGTCTAGTGCAGGTACGTTTAATTGGGTTTTTGTTTTAGTGTTGTGCTGGACAGATTTCGTGTTTTGTGGAATTTGATGGAGCCTGGAGGAGCTTTTGCTGCGATGGAAGCTTCTTGTGGCCAATCCAGGTGATATTTCTCCTTTACGAGTACCTTTCTTTCCTGTTATATGTGTATCTGTACTTGTCGAGGGGATCTATTTTTGTTAGGAATCGGCAACCAAGGCATGAAGTCCCAAGTTTAGGCTAAGTATGTTTGAGGGAGGTCGGAGTAGTCATTGCCTCCTGTAAAGACATTGTTAGGCATTGAAAGACCTATTTGAGAAGGAAGTCCTAGTGGCCCTGTTCTGCCAGCCTGCTAGGCAGCCGTTCTAGGAGTTCTTGTTAGCAGTGAGGCAGTTAGAGAAGCCTGCTAGAAGATAATAATAATGATGCCAAGAAACTCTGTACATCCTAAAAGATGAATATCAATACGAAGGTGTGTAAAAAGGGGTTCGAACCCCTATCAAAGAAAAGAAAAGAAATGAAAATATATAAGCCGTTGCTCATTGCCTTGCGAAGGCCTGGTAGGTTCCTGGGGACGAGTCAGACCCGAGGCTGATACCTTGTCCTCCTAGGGGTGGCTTCTTGCTGGATAAATAATACCAAAACAAGGAAGGGTGGAGCGAAAATAAAAGTGAGCGTTAGAAAAGGATTAAGTGTCGCCTTGCGAGGGCTTGGTAGGTTCTTGGGTGCCGAGACAGGTCCTGAGACCGATGCCCTGTTCTCCTTGGGTCACTACGCTCAACTCCCTCCTTTTTACATGCCCAAGTATGTTCATCCAATACAAACCCCAAAAGAAGACATGTACTGGAAGAAAGTACACTTTGATCAGCAGGCTATACGAGTCCTCGCCTTGTAGGAGCTCCTAGTTGTGTTGTCTTTAGTTAGTCAGTAGTTCAGACTACCACTTAGGGCAACCTCTTTGACAGTTCTTTTCAGTTTGGCTGTGTTGGAGCAGCTGGTTAGTGACTCGCTTCGGATCTTCTATTAAATGATGCTAGACCTACTCCTTGTGGATGTTATGCCTTGGTTCTGCCAGGGGTAGGGGGAGCATTGTGCTGAGTTTTATGATGATAATTGTTTTGTAGCAGTTTGATGCTTCTTTGGTTGTTTATGTGCAGATATGTTCATGGATTCGACGGGCTGAGTCGCCCTATCCCGTGGTCGCCAATCAGAGCGGAATTTAGGTGACGGGAAGTGCTTAAAAATAGCTAAAAATTATGAATATCAAGGGAAAAATATTCACTGTCAAAGGCGGCGGCTCGATCTAGGACGATTTTAAGCGCCAAAGTGCTTTAAAGGCGCCCGAGCGACACTTGTTGATTTTTTATAATTTTTTAGACAATCGTGCAGGTTGACACGAGCTATTGGCAAATGCGGGATGCTAAGCGGGACGCCCAGGATTTTTCAGAGCTCGATTCCGAGTCCGGACGGGAAAATGGCCAAGAAACCGGTCAAGATACGAAGGGGTGGACAAAATTTGGCCAAAATGGGCAAGTGACCCTTGGGAGCCCAAATTTAAATGTAGCATGAAACTTTGGAGAGGCATGATGCATAAAAATCGTGGAGGAAGCGTGGAGAAACTGCGCCCGAAATTCACGCCATGGATGGAGATGCTCAACCTCCTGCCTGCAAACAACCCCCCCCAATCATCATTGGCCCTCATTCCCCTCTGTATGCTGACCCTATCGCCGCCCTTCGCTCGCGCAATGATGCCCTCTTTGGAGAATTCTGATTTCAGTCTTTCTCTCTCCTCCCTCTCTCTCTTCTAAAGGCAAGTTCATGTGGGGAGAAGAAGGAAGAAGAAAGAATGGTGGAGGCTTGTCGGGCATGGATCGGATTGCTCCACGGGCTGGAAATGGTGATTGGTGATTGTGCTGGACATGAAGTGCTGCTGATTTCCAAATCTACAGCCATGGACATGAAACCCGAAACACGCAAATAAGCGGTAATTTAAAATTTTCAAAGGAAATTTGAGCTTTTATGGCTTTTGTTTGATGAAATGTTGTTCATGTGGGATAATAATTGTTCATGTTGTTGTTTTCTATGAGTTCTTGCTGGTCATAATAAAAAAATCAGAAAAATATGCATTTTGTGGTTCAAAATAATATGCTAAAACACGTCAAACATGAAAAAACAAGGAAAAATAAGGGTTTTTGGCATAAAAATGGGAAAGTGAATAGGAACATCAACTAAACTTTCATTTTTTCTGCAAGAAGGAACTAAGGCCCACAGCCCATAACCTGTTCTTAATTTTCAGCAATTAAATAATGCATAAAAATAAGGGAAAATACAAGAAAATGGTGAAAAAACCCTAAAAAATAGGGAAAAAATACATTTTGGGTTCCGAAAAATAAGGATAAATAAGAACAATGTTTGTGAATGTTTGTGGGGACTGAAGCATGAGGATTTGCCTCAGTTCAACCCCACCTTCTTGTTCTAGTGTGGTTTTGCCCGGTTTTTATACATAAAGTGATGTCAAAATACCCTATAAACCTATCCAACGATGTAATACTTAAACGGGGAAGGGTAGAGAAGTTGAAATATGTCTAAATGCCGTGTGAGATGATGGGAAAGTTGCTGATTTCTATGCATAGCATTTAGGACGGATGATAATTAAAATTAAGAGCTTAGTAGCACGAGGATCACCTCGGTGCTAGGCCCATGCAACGAAGCATGAACGGTAGTTGGAAACCATTAAAAGAATGTTTTGCACTTGTGCACGATACTGTTTTGCTAAATGTTTGAGCACTAGACATCCACCAAATGCATAGAGCATGAAAAGAATTTAAGAGTATCGGTGATCAGCTCCTGGACATGCATTGCAATTGTTTTTGGAACACGACCTACGTTGAGAGGCAGTGAGATACCCATGCTGTAGGCTAGTCGTGGGATCCTAAAGGGGAAATTAAGTAAGGACAATGGTACATTCCTGGACATGCTTATTGGGTACCTTGAGCGACGTTTGTGCGAAATGTCTAAATGTTGAGCGACGCATCGAGGGGCCAATCCCCAAGGTGCAGGAGAGTCGCAGAGGGTTGACGGCATTCGGCCGTAGGAGGAACCCCATGTGTATGTGATTCGAGCCTTTTGGCTATGTGAAAGGGACTCCCTCTGAGGAGTAATATTGGGTTAGGATCAGTTGGACTACAACGTATTACAAACGCAATGTGCAGGAAGGCAGAGATTTTGATAGACGCTCCTGGCCGCGAGGCCGAGGGGTTGTCTTGTGCATAGTGACGAGGTCTGGCTAGTGCATGAGCCAGTGCCGGCCCGTTTTTAGGTCCATCACCATAGGTCCGTCCTACGGATGGGTGGTCCCGATTGGTCGAGAACTTTTCTCAATCATGATGGATAGCAAGAAGATCATTCAAAAAATACCAACAGCAAGAGCATTGACCTAGAGTCTAAGTTATAAATGATCCCGATTTACGGTGTTTTAGGGGAACAGAATGGGACTATGCCTTATGGCAGAGAGGTTGAGCTTCACATCCCTCTCATTTTCCATTCTCCTTGAACCAAGTGCAGCGTGAATCCTCTTCGGACCTGGCGTTTCTTCGTAAAGTAGTTCACTCGGGTTCGACGCTAGTTGCTGTTTGGAAATGACCAATAGGAAAAACCCTAATTCAGGTCACTTCTAAGTGGGAACAACTGGAATACTTCCGCTACATGGCAGACGCGGAAAGTCCTAGATCGCAAACCCCGTAACATTCCATGGGAGTACCAGGCGGAGCTTTTTAGACATCCTTTCCGATGGACTGCTAAGATGTGTCCTAAAGATAACAAGTGGACACGTTACAGTTGGTATCAGAGTGAACCAACGAAAGGTTTTTATGAAATCTTAATAAGATGAAGTAAAGCAAATGTTGTTGTTCCAAACATTTTCTTACTTTCAATGCTGTCTTGCAGAATTACGAAGCATGGAATAGGTTCTTAGTATTCCAAGTCATGTTTATGACTGTGATGCATTCCCTAGATTATCGACAAAGAGTTGAGATGATGAACATCCTAGAGCGCATCTATAATCTATCACCTTTGTACATGGAACAAATATGGACGGGTGCCTCAAGAATATACTATATAGCTGCCCATCGGTTTGCATACCTTCAAATCAACCTAAAGAGGATCAAGTGGTTGGAAGACCTGAAAGTTGTAAAGCTGTTCATTTTTGTGGAGGCTCACGTAAACTCAACTTTACATATTCGAGGTCAGAGGGTTGAGCTGAACTCATATGTATATGAGGAAGTGACCCGTGTAATCCTTGCCGATAGGATCAAAGTGTTGGGGTGCCATGAGAAGAATGGGTTTCAAAGAAAATGATACCTTGATCTTCCAATGACTTATCGATTCGTGAAGATCCATGATCTAAAACCATACTACTATCAATACAACATTATTCTCCCCAAACTAAATGTAAACAATTGCCCTATCATCCCAAGAAATGTTGTATTCTGAAAGGGCTATGCCTATATAAATACAATAAGACTTCTTTTTATCAATGTCTATTTTGTCGATGAGAATTGATAAAAAGTTAAGAGGTTAGAATTCTTGGTTGATAGAGCTGAATTGGAAATGAAATATAAATCACAGCGTTATCGTGTAATAATGTTAAGAAACCTCTATCCAGGCACAACCCCAAATACAGAATCCTAGTTCACCTCCTACATCAAATACTGCTGTAATCCAAGAGAAGAAGTTTCTTCTCAAGTAGATTGCTACCCGAATTTGATGGGGGAGGCAGATCCATCCAAGCAGGTGCTGAAATTTGGATTGAATCCATGGAGGATTACTTTGAAGCAGCCGGTATTGCACCCGCCAACCAGGCTATGTTCTCCAAGCTGAAGCTCACCGGCGAAGCCACGCTTTGGTGGAAGCAATGGTGCAGAGATCAAGGGACCGCAGAAGGATCTATTACCTGGGAGAAGCTGAAGAAAGTCGTGCAGGGAAGATACTTATCACCTGCGTATCACACACAAAAAATGAATGAGTTCTACGAGGTAAAATAGTTGGGACTCACTCTTGACGCATACTACTCCAAATTCGTCTCACTTCTTAAGTATGCGCCACAGATGGACATGACACAGCAGGTGTCAAAATTTTGTGCTGGTTTAAATCCACCAGTGAATACCCATCTCGAATCTATGCGCCCATCAGATCTTCAGGACGCACTCATTCGAGCTGCCCCTATAATTCAGGAGGTGCAGGCTAGACCAAGAGGAAATAAAACTTGGTCTTATAATGACCCGAATAGAGGAGCATTCAGGCCTCAAATGAAGAGAGTTCAAGGTCAGAATCAAGGACAAAGAAAGAAATCAAGAACTAAGAATGTCAATAACTTTGTTCCTACTCAAAGCAATGGCCAAAACCTCCACTGTTTCCACTGCAAGCCCGGTCATTTCAAGAGGCAATGTCCCAAGCTTGGAGGGGGACATTGCCAAGCACATTTCCAAGGAATGGGCCGTGGTCAGGGAGCCACTACTCGAGGCAGAGGAAGAACCGCCTGCATTGCCAATAGGCAGATGTGCGAAGAAGAAGAAGAAGATCCGACCATGGAAGCAGAGTTTGAAAGGGTGACAATCCATGCTGCTCTACATAAGAAAGGGCCGAATCGCTTGTTCTGCGTGATTCAGACACCGTCACACTATCAAGGTAAAGGTTTCAAGACCTTGATTGATTGTGGCAGTATAGATTCCTTTATCTCACCAGCTTGTGTAAAAAGATTAGGAATAGCCATAGAAGATGCACCTATCTTGCTTGTGGTATTGGTAAATGGTCGTGAGGTTACTTGTACCAAGAAAACTGCTAAGGTGGAATTCGTTCTGGGAGGAAAGACGACTTCGGTCAAATTCAAAGTCATGAATCTAGGCATCCATGGTTTTTTACTCAGAATGGATTGGCTTAAGCCTAATGACACCCACATTCATTGTTGAAAGGGCCAAATTTCCTTTCGAAACTCTGAAGGGGAATTGGTCACAACTCAGGGTGAGGCTGGAGTGCCAAAAATTCAATTGCCCAAAGCATCTCGGATCATAAAGGGAGTCAGAAAAGGATTGCATGTCTACTTGATTAAGCTCAATAAGTTAGATCACAAGCCGGAGTCTAGTGAAGGACCTTCATGGCTAAAGGAATACGTGGACGTATTTCCTGAAGAATTGACAAAACTCTTGCCTCAAAGAGAAGTGGATCATGAGATCAAGCTAGTACCAGGAGCTACGCCAATTGCAAAGAGACCTTATAGAATATCCATACCAGAAGCAATTGAGCTGAAGGAACAACTCAAGCAACTGTTAGATCAGGGGTACATCTATCCTAGCAGTTCACCATAGGGAGCTCCAGTACTGCTCCAGAAAAAGAAAGATGGAACACTTCGACTATGTATTGATTACAGAGGGTTGAATCAATCAACTGCCAAGAACAAGTACCCTATTCCTAGAATAGATGACCTTCTTGATCATCTTCAGGGTGTGAAGATCTTCTTCAAGATTGATCTCAGGTTGGGTTACTATCAGATAAGGATCAAGGAAGAGGATATCCCAAAGACGGCCTTCAATACAAGATATAGACACTTTGAGTTTCTAGTTATGTCATTCGGGCTTACGAATGCGCCTGCCACCTTCAACAAGTCAATGCAGGATATCTTTAGGCCGTATGTTGATGACTTCGTACTTGTCTTCTTTGATGACACGTTAGTCTATTCCAAATAGGAGACCGTATCAGCGGAAGGAATCTCAGTGGACCCAACCAAGGTTAGATGTGTGCTAGAATGGCCAATACCAACAGCTGTCAAAGAAATACATAGCTTTCTTGGATTGACAGGATGGTATAGGGTCTTCATAAAAAACTATGCTTTGATTGCAGCACCTCTGATGGACTTACTGAAGAAGCAAACTTCCATTGCATGGTCAACTCCTGAACAAACTAGCTTTGATAGATTGAAGCAAAGTTTGGTATCGGCACCTATGCTAAAACTTCCAGACTTCAGTAGGGAGTTTGAGGTAGTAACTGATGCTAGCATACTTGCCTTAGGATGTGTGCTCATGCAAGAAGGTCATCATGTAGCATACTCTTCAAGGAAATTGAAGAGTCATGAGGAGAATTATGCTACCCATGATCTGGAATTGTTAGCTATCATCCATACTCTAAATCTTTGGAGATATTACCTGTTGGGTAACAAGTTTACTCTAGTGACTAATCATAAGAGTCTCAAGTAGATCTTTACCCAGAACGAGCTCAACATGAGGCAACGTCGGTGGATTGAATTGCTGGAGGAGTATGACTTTGAAATCAAGTACCGACCATGAAAAGAGAATGTAGTTGCCGATGCACTCAGTCTGCAAGGCATTCCTTAATTCTCTAATCTTGCAAAATCCATCAACAACTAGATCTCTAGCCACAAAGGTATCCATGCCAAACAACCCAACACTTGAGTTAGCTATAGAGGAAACATGCCATGATCCAGTCTATCAAAAGATGCTAAGGGAAATCTCTATCAAGGATCAGGACCAAAAGATGCAGACTAAGTATCATGAATTCTTTGTCAATAGTGGACTTGTCTACTATAGAACAAGGCTATGTATACCGGCAAGCCAGTCACTTAAGCAAAAGATATTGTGGGAAGATCATGATTCCCCTTTCTCAGGACATCCTGGCTATGCCAAGACTCTCAATGTAGTTAGGAAGAGCTACCATTGGGAGAGGCTTAAAGGTGACATTCTCAAATATGTCACCGACTGTAGCACCCAAGGATAGGGAACTCTTCTTTGGGCATTTGTGAATGAAGACCATATCTCCTTCAGCGAAGGATCGGTCTTGACATTTTAGGTCCACGTAAGCCTTTTGTCTATCCTTGGCGGCTTGGATATCCTGTCTTATTGACTTGATTTGGTCATCCATATCTTCTAGCATCTGCTTTGAGGCTTCAACCCTCAAGGTTGGATCTGAGAAGTTTAAAGGACTACGACAATCGTGTCCATACAACGGGTCATCTGAATGCTTTGTTGGTAGGAAGCATTGTAAGCAAACTCAACCAGTGGAAAATATTGAATCCACTTTTTGGGTTCGTGGCAAGAATGTGCCCTTAGCATATCCTCAATGACTTAGTTGACTCACTTTGTTTGACCATCGGTTTGGGGATGGTAAGCTATACTGGAACAGAGTTGAGTCCCAATGGCTTCGAAGATAGCCCTCCAAAAATGTGATGTGAAGAGAGAGTCACGATCACTAATGATTCTTCTGGGTAACCCATGCAGTTTGAATATCTCCTTGATGAACAACCTTGCAATGTCTGAGGCTTTATAGTTTTTCTTAACAGGGATAAGATGTGCAACTTTGGTAACCATATCAACCACAACCATAATGGAGTTGTATCCTCCCTGAACTTGGGGTAGGCCAACAACAAAGTCCATACTGATGAATTCCCATTTCATTTGGGGAATATCAAGTGGTTGCAATTTCCCTGGCATTTTGACATATTCGGCCTTAATGCATTGACAAGACAAACATTCAGTGACATATTTGAGAACGCCACCTTTAAGCCTCTCCCAATAATAGCTCTTCTTGACTGCATTGAGGGTCTTGGCATAGCCAGGATGTCCTGAAAAAGGGGAGTCATAAGCTTCCCAAAGTATCTTCTGTTTGAGTGACTGGCTTGCCGGTATACATAATCTCGTTCTATAGTAGACAAGTTCACTATTGACAGAGAATTCTAGATACTTTGCCTGTGGCTTCGGGTCCTGATCCTTGATAGGTATTTCCCTTAGCAATTTCTGATATGTTGGATCATGGCATGCCTCTTCTTTAGCTAGCTCGAGTATTGGGTTGTTTGGCATGGATACCTTTGTGGCTAGAGATCTAGTTGTTGATGGATCTTGTAAGATTAGAGAATTTAGAAATGCCTTGCGACTAAGTGCATCGGCAACTACATTCTCCTTTTTAGGCCGGTATTTGATTTCAAAATCGTATTCCTCCAGCACTTCAATCCATTGACGTTGCCTCATGTTGAGCTCATCCTGGGTAAGAATCCATTTGAGACTTTTATGATCCGTAACTATGGTAAACTTATTACCCAGCAAATAGTGTCTCCAAAGCTTGAGAGCATGGATGACAGCTAACAGCTCCAGATTGTGGGTAGCATACTTTCTCTCATGGCTCTTCAGTTTCTTGAAGAGTATTCTACAGGATGACCTTCTTGCATAAGCATACATCTTAAGGCAAGTGTGCTAGCATTAGTTATTACTTCAAACTCCTTACTAAGGTCTGGAATTTTTAGAACAGGTGCTGATACTAAACTTTGCTTTAGTTTATCAAAGCTAGACTGTTCAGCAGGTGACCATACAATTGATGTTTGCTTCTTTAGTAGATCGGTCAGTGGCACTGCAATCAAAGCATAGTTTTTTATAAAGACCCTGTACCATCCTGTCAATCCAAGAAACTATGTATTTCTTTGAGAGTTGTTGGTGTTGGCCATTCTAGAACATCTCTGACTTTGGCCGGATCTACTGAAATTCCTTCTGCTAAAACAATGAATCCCAGATATTCAATCTGTCATTTGAAGAATGCACACTTCTTCTTTTGCCCTCATTGTTTCAAGAACAATGCAAAGTCGGGGTTCATGATCTTCTTCCTGTTTGGAGTAGACTAAGGTATCGTCGAAGAAGACGAGTATGAAGTCATCAAGATATGGCCTAAAGATATCTTGCATTAGCCTGTTGAAGGTGGAAGGAGCATTTGTCAGTCTGAATGACATGACTAGGAACTCAAAATGCCCATACCTTGTGCTGAATGCCGTCTTTGGGATATCTTATTCCTTGATCCTTATCTGATAATAACCACACCTGAGATCAATCTTGGAGAAGATCTTCACACCTTGAAGATGGTGAAGAAGTTCATATATTCTTGGGATGGGGTATTTGTTCTTAATGGTTGATTGATTTAACCCTTTGTAAATCAATACATAACCAAAGCGTTTCATCTTTCTTCTTCTGGAACAGCACTGGAGCTCCCCATGGCAAACTGCTAGGATGGATGTAGCCTTGTTCTAACTGTTGCTTGAGTTGCTCCTTCATCTCAATCGCTTTTGGGATGGACATTCTATAAGGTCTCTTTGCAATTGGTGCAACTCCTGGTGCTGGCTTGATTTCATGATCGACTTTCCTTTGAGGAGGAAGTTCTGCCAGCTCTTCAGGAATTATGTTTGCGTACTCCTTTAGCCATGAAGGTTCTTCCCTAGACTCCTAATTCTAATCTAGCTTATTAAGCTTAATCAAATAAACAAATAGCCCTTTTCTAACTCCTTTTATTATCCGAGATGCTTTGGCCAGTGGAATTTCTGGCCTACCAGCCTCTCCTTGAGTTGTGACCAGTTCCCCTTCAAAATTTCGAAAGGAAACTTGGCCCTTTCCACAATGAATGTGGGCATCATTAGGTTTAAGCCAATCCATTCTGAGCAAACACTCATGGATACCTAGGTTCATAACCCTGAATCTGACCGAAGTTGACTTTTCACCCAGTAGGAATTTCACATTACATTACATGCCCGATTCAGCTTTCAACCAAGTGACCTAATCACTTAACTTCTTTACTAATACTCACAGCCAAGAGAGTCATTGAAAGAGAAAAGTCTATTCATTCATATGGGCATAGCCCTTTCGGAGTACAATTATTCTTGGGATGGTAGAGCAAAGTGATACATTAATTCGGGGAGAATAAGATTGTGTTACATTGAGCTACGAGAACTGAGTAATAGTATGGATTGGGGTCATGGATTTTCAGGAATTGATAGGTCATAGGAAGATTAGGGTATCCTTTCCTTTGATACCCGTTTTAGGGGAACGGAATGGGACTATGCCTTATGGGCAGAGAGGTCGAGCTTCGCATCCCTCTCATTTTCCATTCTCCTTGAACCAAGTGTAGCATGAATCCGCTTTGACCCTGACGTTTCTGCGTAAAGTAGTTTGCTTGGGGTTCAACGCTATCTACCGTTCTAGGAATTTAACCACTAGGAAAAACCCTGATTTAGGTCGCTCATTTAGGTAGGTCCTAAGTGGAAACGGCCGGAATTCTTTCGCTTCATGGAAAACTCGGAAAGACCTAGATCGCAAACCCGATGTGATTTCGTGGGAATGCCAGGCGGCGCTTTCTGGTCTCTCTTCTTGATGGGCTGCTAAGACATGCCCTACAAGTCAAGAGGTGGACACATTACACTTGGGCTCCTTGGGTTTTATCTAAAGACAACCAATTATCAAGGCTAAAATCCCATGATTGGCATAAGATATGTCAAATTTGTACTGCAAATGGATTGTAAGTGGCCTACCTATTTTACTATTTTGAGTGTTGTTATTGTTCATAATGATTTTTCATTTGTAACAGTTTGTACTATCGATCACAATCGCAGGATGCCTCACTCTAGAAATACACGAGATGATTTATAGGTTGTCAAATCTAGTACAATGGATCTAATAGAAGAAGATTAATACATCCTCTATTGAATCCACAAAGGCGAGGAGCAGTGGAGATGACCTATCTCTTTGAGAAGTACCTATCCACAAGCATGCTCACAATACAAACCTACCACTTGGTGCATCTTGTAGATGAAGTGAAGATTGTGGGACCTATCCATACGTGATGGATATTATTCTTAAAGTGCTTTATCAGTACCTTGAAAGGCTATGTATGACAATGAGCTTGGCCAGAAGGTAGCATGGCTAAAGGTTGGTTGGTGTCCCAATCCTTAGTGCATATCTTACAGTGGCTACCAACGGTGGATTTGGACAATAGTATGCTACGGTCGATGAAGGGTGATGATAGACTGACTGGAGATGTGGTGGTTGAAAATGGGTTAGAAAAAAGGATAGATATTGCAATGGAGAAGAAAGTGAATCGTTTTTGTATGTTACAACATGCCTCCGTAGAGAAAGATCGGAAAGAAGCGCGATCCTGATTTTGACGTAGTACGCACCATCAATCAATTCGATTTCCTGAGGTCATGGAGGAGATGCTGCGGTTTATGTCTATGCGATGGTTGCATGGAGCTTTGATCACACAGCCTCTTCGAAGGGATGGAGGTCTCTATCGAGTTGTGGGAATTCTCAAGGGGATGTAGTCCAAAGGTGACCACATGTTTTATAAGATGTAATTTCTAGGTTTTGTATATGACAACTAATTAACCATTTTAATGTACAATACCAAATATACAATGAAATGTGGTCACGCGGATGACATTTTCATGTGGAGCGTATCAACAAAATGCACTCCACAATGGATTGTGGTGTCATGGCAAAGTTCGAGCAAGAGAGCCAATGGCGAGCATGGATCCAAGCACTGTTATAGAAGAGATGGAGTATTTTGGGAACTTGCAAAGTATTATAATGATGGATTATTGTAGATTTTCCATGTTCCTATTCGATGTGTAGTTGTTCAAAGTGGCATATTGGAAGGAACTGAAGCAACTGTTCAATGAGGTCCATCTAGATTTCTCGAAATAGATTCCAAAAAAAGATGGGTGTATTTGTATGACATGTTTGTATTGCCGGCCCATTGTGAACATGTGTATGAACTCATGTTTTTTAAACTTTTATTACGACATGGTATATGTCACAAATGTGAAATCTCTCTTGTATGTGATTTTGAAAATGTAATTTTCTATTCAATTACTCAACAACCTTGATGGTGGTATGTTGTACCTTCAGCTCTCGGAAGTGCAAGAGGATATGATGAAAGCAATGTTCCCAATGTAGATGAGGACAATATGTAGATAGAGGGGTTGATATTTCAAGGAATGGAGGCCAAGAATTTTTTGAGAACCAGGTGGACTCATTCTTTTCTGGTGACCTTTCTATCGACCTTCTAGAGCATGCAGAGTTGTGTTAGGAGATCGACATGGGATCATAGGCTATGTCATACTTGCAGCATCCACCTACTCAATGAGTCGCTTATAAGGGTACTCTAGAATATGCATTTAAAGTAAGATCTTTTTTTTTAAGAGTTATATTACCATGCTTTTCTTGAATATTTATATTGATTACAACATGATGAGTTGAGGGAAGAGAGAGGAGGAGCTACAAGAGATCTTCACACATATGTCTTGAGATCAGATGGCTTGATTCAGAGATATGTAAAGCTCTCTTGACCACCATCAAGACATTCCATTACATCTACTTTGACATGCTCTGATGCTTCAATTTCTAGTAGACGAGGTCCACGCTCCAGACTTGGGCTGGATGAAGGGAGTGTTTTTGGGAAATGCTTCGGAGATGTGGATGCAGTGAGCACGCAATTGGCTCGAGATACAAGTGCTACTCGTCCCTCTCGTGCAGGTTTGAGAGAGGCTGGCTCAGGTGGTTGTTATGGAGGTACTGACATAGTGTCTCTGTCTCATCGTTTTGATGGATTTTCATCGCCTATGGGATTTTTCACATTTGTGGGGATATTTACTCCAATCATTCCTTTTGCTCAGCCATTCGTAGGTGGCACCCCTATGGGTGCTACTCCGAAAGATACCACCCTCGTGGGTACACTCGATGTACAGGGGTCTCCTCGATATGCCGATGAGTGCGGTACTGAAAATCCTATTTCTAACAGTTGTATTTTGTTTTCTTTGTAGCACTCCATTATAAACTACAATTCCACTGGCCTAGAGACACAATATGCAGAGAGACACGGTCTCATTACATTGATCGATAGATTGTATGTACATAGCAGCCCAGTAAGTCACTTATCTTTCTTGTCTGTAGTTATAATTTTAATTGAAATGCATTATTGTACGGTGGACTAATGTGTAGTTGTTTCATTTTTTGCAAAGTCCGTTCAATGCTCCTTTGGCACAAAGATGAGCTTTTGGATGGCGAGGATCTATAACTCAGCTTGGATCCATGGAGCGCACATCCTCTTCTTTTTTAGTCGTGTGATTTATTTAGGCATTTTCTATGCACTATGTTATGATCATCCTTTGTATTTTGCCATGATTCCATGGGTGCTTTCATTAAGCAATCTTGTATTTTATTTATGTATCAGTCTAGTTGTGGATTCAAGTATGCTTTGCCATAATTTTGAGGATCATTGTATACCTTACTATAACCATTTTTTATGGTCCAAATGCAACACACAGTGCTACATGTGGCAAGCTGCCCTACCACAAAAATAATTTTTTCTCTATGTAACCATTGCTATTAGCGTTGCAAATTTACTACACGCGTTGCTATTAGCATCACCATTTGCGTCACAAACCATCACTATTTGTATGAGGCATGTATCTTGTAGTGATAATACTCAAATGCTTCTTGTCTATCCAACTATGTTTCTTATAATTCTAGCACTCTCGTTTTCCGATAGTGCTTGTCCTTGTCATCACTCAATTTCTCCAGCATCTTATGGCCGGTATTTCAACTTCAATCGGTAACAAGGCTTCCTGTCCTCTATAAACGAACTAGAAGGGTAACAATCATGTGATTTCTCTTTTGTAGATATGATAGGTCCACAACACACCTAGAAACTCTTGGCCACATGGTTATGAATGATTTTTTTCTTATTGTGGAAAGCATGGCCACGACGTTCATGTAGACCATTTCATTGTGGATTGCCCATGTTGGAGTGGTTGGAATAGTAGTAAATCAGTATCGAATTCTCAAATTTGATCAAGGAGAGAATTGATTGCGTCAAATGACACAAATGCTAAAAGGTTTAGATGAGTGTCAATGGACACTATGCTTGTATCTTCATGGATTGAACTTGAATCTTCAAAAATGTCTCCTCCTTGCATGCTCAAGTGTTGCTCGAAGTTGAGTAAGAACTCTAAACCAAGTGAAAAAAACTCCAATTTACTAAGAAGAGCAAGAAAGTGAGAAAATGAAGTGAAATAGAAGCTTGAGGTTGAAAGAGTTATGGCTTCTCTTACAATTATAGCAGGCGATTGTGTTTTGAGTTCATGCAGCACGTAGAGATAATGTTTTGGAAAAATATTTGGTGAAAAGAGAGCTTACATGTGGTACATAAGAAGACCTATGGTTGCAGGTTAAAGCACTGCGTGTAGTAGAAGAGGCACAAATCATACAACCAAGTGATAGCTTGATCAAGATAGTGAACACAAATTTCCAGAATGCTTGAGTTAGATATCACCAATGTCTATGATTGAGGTGTTAAGAGGAAGTACCCTTAGGTCACGAAGATATATGTAGAAGAAAGCTTCAGTTGAGATAGCTTGGTTGAAGAGATCTAGAGACTCCAAAGTGGATAGGTGCAGTCTCTGGCTATGGCTATCACAAGGTGGAAGATATGGTGGCTTGAAGGATGAACTTATGAAGACATAGTGTTGAAGATAGAATGTCACAAAAGTGAATTAGGTTCTAAGATTGAGAATTGGATTTATAAACACAATCTTGTGTGGTTGGAAAATGACTGAGACACTTGTCTCCTCTTGTAGGTCAAAAGATGAGTTATGGTTTCCCATCTTGATTGTTTAATTTAAAATCCAAATTGAGAGTCTTAAAGTTCGTTAGTATACTTTATCATATTTTTAAAAAGATTTACATTATTTAGAATCGCAGCAACAAGTTATAACTAGTTGAGATGAATAATGACTTTAGCAACAAGTTTCACAAGGAGCTTTCGAAGAGTTCCTAAATAGAAGAATTTCTAGAATATATGAAATTTCTCCATTTTTCCTAGATATGTATATGTGCATTGTCCATGTATAACTAGGGAATTACATTTTTACATCTCAACATAGGGAATCCTCTACATATATGTATGAATTCTCTATATAGAATTAGAAATTTTAATTTTCCACATTTTGAACTAGGGATTGATTAGATCATATAACTAGGGAATCCTATTTCACTACAAGGGAATGGGGGTATCGAGACCGTGGTTTTCAACACAAAATAGGAATGCCGCTTTGAGGAAAAAAAACGCTGAAAAACCGTGTGTAGCATTTTGCCGCAAAAAATTTAAGAGAGAGAAAAATAGATCATGGCTTTGGGAGGTTCACAAAGAATAGGGAGAAGTGCACGAAGGAGAAATATGAGATGTTGCGAAGAGGAGATGAAGAATCCATCCTCGGCCCTTTACGGTAAGTACATTGCCTCCTCTTGGTTTGTTCTTATGCTTTTGTCTTTTCTTTTTTTTGTTTTTCTTGAGAATGAGGTGCAATGAGAAACAAAAGAGAGGAAATGAGAGAGGGAGAAGAAGAGAGAAAAAGGAAGAGAGAGAGAGAGAGAGAGAGAGAGAGAGAGAGAGAGAGAGAGAGAGAGAGAAGATGAAATATAACAAAGAAGGAGAGAAAGGGAGAGAGAGAGAGAGGAGAATGAGTGAGAAAACAACGAGGGGACAGAGACAAACAAAGAGAGTGGAAACAAAGAAAGAGAAAGAGAGAAATAAAGAGCAAGGGATAGAGAACATGAAATGGAGAGTTAAGGGAGAGGTGGATAAAAGGGTGAAGTAAAGAGAAGAAGGAGAGTGGAAAAAAAGAGAGAGATAGAAAGAGAATTGGAGAAAAAGAGAGATAGAGAAAACAACAAATAGAGAGCAAGAGAAAGAGAGACAAAAATAGAAACAACGAGAGAATTAGAGAGAATAAAATAATACAAAGAGAATGGTAGAGCGAAAAGAGAGGCACAAAGAGGGGTGGCAAGAAAGAGTCTTTTCAATGCCTTATTTTATGAGTTTTTTAATTTTTTCTTTGATATTTATTTTACCGAGATGCGTCGAGTGTGAATGAAGTGAAAAATGAGAGAAAGACATAGAGAAAAGAAGGGAGGGAAAGGAAAAGAGAGAAGTGAGAGTGGGGAAGGAAGATGGGGAAAATAAATGAACATTTATAGAAATAGAGGGGGAGAGAGAAGTAAAGAAGGATGAAGGGAGGCAAATAAAAAAAGAAAAAGAGAAAGAGAACAAAAACTTGTTGTTTATTGTAATGTAGACAAAATAGAAAATGATAATGGTTGTGATGTCATCCAATATCGCAAGGCATATCTTAATTAGACTGTCCCATTTCCTTGCTCTCAATGCAAATTGGCAATCAAACCAAAGTGTTGCTTGTCTATACAATATATACGATGCTTCAGCGAGTTCTAATTAGAGATCATTAATTAGGTGATCTCAAAGTTTGAGCAAATGGTAAGAGAAGTGTGTACCAATCATGCCTTACATTCACAAACTAATTGAATATCATTAAAAAAACATTAGACGTGCCTGTTAAGTTTATACAAGGAGGTGATATCTCATTGCAAGGAGTAATGCACCAGCCAATTAGAAGAGTTCATGGGCATGCGATGGATGGAGTGCCTGAGCCAATACACTACTTGAAAGGCATGACTCAGTCTATACCCTCAATACCAAAGGAGACAATTAGCCTTTCTTCGAACCTTCCTCCAATCTTGGAGCTGGAGCTAGAGGCAATGATTTGCATTTATGCCCATGGATGTCGAGTCATCTGATCTGCTAAGAAAGGAAGCATCCATACCATTATATGATGGGTGTCGAGTATCTTGCCTGAGGATGTTGGTTGTGCTCATAAGTGTATATGCATAATATGGGTGGAGTGATACGAGAGTAACCGAGTTGTTTAGGTACATTCTACTATGCTCCATTGATTTTTTTGATTTTTTTTTTAGGTTGCTAAATTATCATATATTACCACTTGAAAATACCATGCCTGAGTCTGGTGATGATGCACAATATGTTTTACAAAAGCTTGGCATGGTCTACAGCAGCATCCTTGCATATATTGATGATTGCGTGATGTTTTGAGGAGACTACGGGACTATGGAGAAATATTCAAATTGTGGTGCTCATAGGTATTAACAGGACTTGCAATCGCAAACCATCCCCTCAAAAAGTTATTAGAAACTTTCCACTTATCCTACATATATGTCATAATGTTTTGTACGTCGGGCATGGCGAGCTTGATAACATGGCATGCACAGAATAGGTCCACAGATAAAGCCCAATGAATATCAAGGGATTCACGCACATGGAACCACATTGACTCTACCTTTCTAGGCTTTGCATGAGAGCCAAGGAATCTTCAGCTTTATCTTACTATGGATGGCATGAACCCATTTGGTCTCAGCTCAACTTCTTACAGTGTGTGGCCTGTCGTCATTGTTAACTACAATATCTCGCCATGTCTTTCTACGAAGAAAGGACACATGATCCTTCGCTTGCTCATTCCTGGGTGCTACAAAGTAAAGAATATGTACATCTATCTCCATCCATTATTTGATGAGCTTAAGATTTTGTGCGAGGAGGGGGTTGTTATGGAAGATATGAGCAAGCACGATGGTTGATAGTCCACCAATATACGAGTCATTCTCGTGGTTCATGCATAACTTTTCGGGATTCAAGGAGTGCTCAAGTAAGTACGCTTTCGTTCTTGTTGGTGATATCTAACATGGCTCATTCAAGTTTGTGTTGACTAAATAGGGGTGGTAGGACATGTTGGGTTACCTCAGTTTATCATGCTTGTCCATTAGACTCCAAAGGTCATAAACCATGAAGAAGATGGTATATCAAGAACACAGTGCTTTCTTGTTGGAGGGTCATGAATTGAGGGAAGGCTTTCTTGGATGACCTTCAGCACGAATGAACGCCTAAAGTTGGGAAATTTTGAAAATGGTCCACATGGAGTCACATCCAAATGGAATGCGACAGTTCTCCATTTTCTACGTGTTATTGTGTTCCCACTTATAGATCAACCACTTGTTGAATCCCATGCATATTATTAAGAATGTGGGTAGCTTATTATGGGACCATATCACAAAATAGAGAGATATTACAGGGGCACAAATGGATTTGAATGAGGTAGGTAAGATGGAGGGGCTTTGGCCCCCCATAGTTGGCACTGATGGTCGATTGCATCTATCTCGCACTCCTTAGGTTCTATCTAGTAAAGAAGAGCACATTGTGAAACAAATTATCAAGTCTATCACATAGCGACAAGTAAGATACATTTCCTCATATTTACTTTTTCTAAAGACGACCAACTATCAGGGCTAAAATCCCATGATTGGTATAAGATATGTTAGGTTTGTATTAGTCTTGATTGTAAGTGGCCTACATATTTTGTTATTTAGTGTCTAGTCAGAGTTCATAATGCTTCTTCATTTGTGAAAATTTATACTACCAAATGCGATTGTGGAATGCCTCACTCCAGAAATACGTGGAGCAATTTAGAGGTTGTCAAATTTAGTGCAATGGATCTCATAGAAGGAGATCAAAACATCCTCTACTATTGAATCCGCAAGCTGGGGAGTGGTGGAGGCGGTCTATCTATTTGAGAAGTTCCTACTTACTAGCATGCTCATGATATAAACCCAGCTCCTAGTGCATCTTGTAGATAAACTGGAGATTTAGGGACCCGTCCATATGCGATGGATGTTCTTCTTGGAGCACTTTAAGAAAACCTAGAAAGGATTTGTGTAATAGCGAGATTGACTAGAAGGTAGCATGGCTAAAGGTTGATCAATATATTGCAGGCGTTCGTGCATATTTTGCAGTGGCCACCAATGTTGGATTCAAACAATAGTATGCTATGGTCATTGAAGGACAATGATAGACTGACTAGAGATGTGATGGTTAAAAATCGAGTAGAAAAAAGGATGGATGCTGCAATGGAGGAGAAAGTGAATCATTTTTGTATGTTGCATCATGTATCCATGGAGACATGGCTTGCTAGGTATGAGTAGGCCAAGAAAGATTGAAAATAAGTGCAATCTGAATTTTGACGCAGTATGCGCCATCGACTGATTCGATGTCTTGAGGGCATGGAGGAGATGCCGCGGTTTATGTCTATGCAATGGTTACATGGAGCTATGATCGCAGCTTTTCGTGAAGGGGTGGAAGTCTCTACTTAGAAGTGGGAATGCTTGAGGGGATGTAGTTTGAAGGTGACCGCATGTTTTATAAGGTATCATATCTAGATTTGATATGTGACATCTAACCTAACCGTTTCAATGTACATTACAAAATACACAATGTGGCATGGTCACGTGGGCGATATTTTTGTGTCAAGTACATCAATAAAATGCACTCCACAATGGATTGCGCTATCATGGTAAAGTTCAAGCAAGAGAGCCAACGATGAGCCATGAATCCAAACACCATTATAGATGATATGAAGTATTTTGGAAACTTGCAAAGTGTTATCTTAGTGGATCACTGTAGCTTCTCCATCATCATATTCGATATACAATGGTTCAAAGGGGTATTGGAAGAAGCCAAGGCAACCATTCAACGAGGTCCATCTTCACGACCCATTGTGAACATGTACACGAACTTTTTTTTAAAAAAAAATTCATGACACAAAATAATCACAAATGTTGAGTCTCTCTTATATGTGATTTTGAATAGGTAATTTTTCATCCAAACCCTTGATAAGCTCAATGGTAGTATGCTGTATCTTTAGCTTCTCGGAGTGCAAGAGTGTATGATGAAAGAAATGTTCCCAGTGTAGATGAGGAGAGTATGCAGGTGGAGGAATTGATATTGCAAGGGGTGGGGGTCAAAGAGTGCTTGGAGCATGTAGAGGAGGTAGATTTGGGTAACAATAATAGAAAGATAGGAGGCCTAAAACTCTTTGAGAATGAAGTGGACTCCTCCTTTTGTGCTACCCTATCTATAGACCTTTCAGTGCATGAGGATTTGTGCCAGAAGATTGACATGGGATCATAGGCTATGTCATACTTGTAGCATTCGCCTACTCAATTCGTTGATGAATTGCTTTTAAGGGTACTCTAGAATATGAATTTTAAGTAATATCATTTTTTAAAGAGTTATATTACCATGCTTTATTTGAATCTTTATATTGATTATACTAACATCATTTTCTATCTGTGTAGGTTGAAAGGGATGCAGGAGATGCAGGAGAGAAAAGCACACGCAATGTAGGTGTTGTCAACAATGTTACGACAGCCTTATTGCACTTTCACATATATATGAATAAAGAATATGGGCACTCACTGTACATGGGCAGGCCTAGGGGCCTTTTACCCCAACAACCTCCCACTAAAAGGCCAATGGACTAGGGAGTGAAAAAACAAAACAAAAGAAAAGAGACAGAGTAAGGAATCATGACATCTCACCCAATGCCCAATGGAAAAAGTGAGCTATGCAATAAGTGGCGGGAACCTCCTCACAAGAAGAGTTAAGCATCCTTGAGTCCATGACATCCAAGAGATAAGAGATCCCATAGCTCTAGACAATAGAGCAATCCATAATTTCTTCGCATGAAGCAAGCAACACAACTCATAAGTGCACAGCTATAAAGCATCAGAGTAGCGCATAGTATCAGCGCAGGGCATAAAAGACAGCGGAGAGTATACAGACTCTCCAAGGTCAATCATCAAAAGAGATCCAACATCGCGGACACAAGTCAAACGGGGTATCATGACAGTATGCGGTCTCAAGAAAGTCGAAGTTTGACATACGACTGTAGAATTAGCCATAAAGCGCACTGAATGCGCATGAAGAGGCTTGAGAGGTGTCTTTGTCTCATAGTTAAAGATAGGATGAGAACTGCGTAGAACCTGCTAAGCATCTAAATCCCAAAACCTCTAAGTCATAAAGTCACCATCTCCATAACCAAGGAGTATGCATCTACGTGACATAGGCTCATGTGGCATATTGATAGATGCCTGGTAGCCAAACATCCTCAAGTGATCATAAGAGGGTCTCATGCAACTCCATGCCTCATGTGGAGTAATAATATCCAAAGAGAAACACGACGTATAATTAATCAAGTAGATTGCCGTCATAAGGGCCTCAGCCCAAAATCCATAAGACAACCTAGCTTGGTAAGCATAGAAGCAACCTTTGCCTATAAATTTAGACACATGCCATGAGCAATTTCATAATACCATGGGCATAAGAAATCAATGCCATATTACTGACAAAAGATCCGTAAGCTGGGAGAGATAGCATGACTCTCATGATCCATCTGCAAGTATCTAGGCTTGCTACCAGCAGAATCCATAAACATGTCAAGTATAGTAACAACATCCTCAATACGTACCAAAGGGTAAGCCCAAACACGGGGGTAGCATGATCCATGAAGGTCATAAAATACGACGCTCCACCAAGTGATCGGGAAGGCATAGCTCCATATATTACAACATGGACTAGATCTAGAGGAGCATGCCTCACACGATCACCATAAGCGAAAGAGGCTCTGCACGGACCATGAGTACAATGAGGGAAAGTAGCATGGGGAAGAGCATGCAATAAGCCCATATCACATAAAGTATCCATCTCCGTGTGTCATACATGGCCTAGGAAACAATGCCATAACAATGCATGTGGTATATGCATAACTGCAACCATAGAATCTCCCACATAAGAGACATGCACTACATAATCACTGCCATATCTAGCACCTCTGGCCAATACCAAGCAACCACGATGGATTTTTCATGAAGTATCGCCAAGAGAGATATAATATCTTGCACTATGCAACTGATTAACAGAGATCAGACTCTTACTGAACATAGGTATATGCAAGATATCAAGAAGTATAAGAGAAGACCCATTTTGCAAAGCCAAGTGTATATCCCTTGTACCAATAACATGACAATTCTGCTCAAGCCCCAAAGAAATACATCCGTCAACCTTCCTATAAGAATAGAACCAAGCTAACATGACAAGATGCCATACTGTCTAAAATCCAGTTAAAGGTGTAGGCCATATCACTGAGCAAGTAATCTATAAGGTAACATGATGCCACAAGTCTAGACTCAGCTACATCATCATGGGTAACTACATGCACCATACCACTATCAACAGTGGTCTCACCTACTGTATCACTGACTTTGCTCTCATGTCTAGAGCGGCGTAATCTTTTCTTGTAAAGGGTCCACTAGTATCATCCAGGACACGTCTTAGCAGTCCATCAAAAAGGATGTCTAAAAAGCTCCGCCCGGCACTCCCATGGAATGTTATGGGGTTTGCGATCTAGGGCTTTCCGCATCTGCTATGTAGCGGAAGTATTCCGGCCAATCCCACTTAGGATTGACCTTAATTAGAGTTTTTTTTATTAGTCATTTCCTAACAGCAACTAGTGTCGGACCCAAGCGAACTACTTTACGCAGAAACGCCAATTCCGAAGCGGATTCACGCTGTACTTGGTTCAAGCAGAATGGGAAACGAGAGGGATGCAAAGCTCAACCTCTCTGCCATAAGGCATAGTCCCATTCCATTCCCCTAAAACAGCGTAAATTGGGTTAAATCATAACTCTAGGTCAACGCTTTTGTTGTGCGTGTCCTTTGATGATCATCCCGCTGTTCCTCGTGATTTGAGAGAAGTTCCCGGCCAACTGGGACCACCCATCCGTACGACGAACCTATGGCCCATCCTCCGCACTTTCCTCGGGTTGTTTTAGTTATTTAATTATCTAACACATTAGTTGGACATGTAACAACCAGCTTCTTTAATTAACCCGTTAGGCACACGTAATGTTATCACTTGACATAGAAAAACAATATCAGACAAGTTCCTTATTAAGAGGTCATCATATTTATCTTTGAAATACAAAGAGTCCAGCCCGTAGACTTATCCACAATCTGCTCGAAGGCTATCCAGTAATCCACAGGGATCACTAATCCAAGTTTTTGCCCGTAGACTAGTATGCAGGCCTCGAGATCCAATCCCGAGTCAAGTTAGCCTCTTGTGCAGGACTCGGAAGGCAAGGGATTTACGGCCAGAGTCCCCCGTGGCACCCAAGCATCCTCCTACTCCAAGTATCGCTCAACGGAAAGACCTCTCGCGGCGGGTTTGGTCCACATTCTCGGCGCCGTCAACAACCCCCTTGGTTAGGGTCAGGCAGGCAGTAGGGGGTAACTGAAGCTGCCTCTTCCTTCAGGCCTTCAACTTGAAGTATAGATATTCATTTATCTTTTAATTCATTGGTCAAACAAAGCCAAACAGTGCTCTAAAATTTGTAGCAAGCACAAACATTTCCATTGATCATTTTTATTGGCAAACTGCTAAGGAATGAATCCTTTCTTTTGAATGCATCCAGCATTTGATCCGGGATGACTTGTAACTTGGCAAGATCCCCTATATCCTAGGCTAGGGCATACCCTATTAACCCAACTTGGTCAAACCTTAAAGTTCATTGGGTATTTCAGTTTCTGGTCTTTAATCTTCAATTAATCTTCCTTACTCAAGAAGGATATCAAAGTATACATCCTCTTGCAAGATAACTTGCGTAAGGATCTGCCATCCTCATTGCGAGAATTTGGCCTTTCTTCTTGTGATGCAATCACAAGACCATATGACTCCGTACTTGCTGCGCAAGTGCCGCATCGTACTATGCGATAATGGAGTCACTAAACAATCTGTTTCAGGTTCTTTAAGCTGACGTCGTTAGACCTAGGGTTTCCTAGCTTCATTTTTTTGTAAGATTCTTAGGGACAACCCTAGATACTTTTACGATTACAATTCATTGTCCCTACATTCAGTGAATGTGGGCAAGTATTTAAGGTATAGATGTTTCTTGGAATTTAACTTATTCCCAACGAGTATTTCGCAACATAGGTGTTTTAAGTTTATATCAATTTGGTTAACTCCAGAAGATAATTTCAAGATTATTTCCACATGATTTGTTGACTATGCATAAATTGATTTTTCAATCCTAAACTTTATTGATTTGAGGTTAAGTTAATTCCAAATAATCCTCCTACACTTTGCGAATAGAATTCATGCTAAAAAAGCAACCTTTTACTTGATAATTTATGCTATTGACAATAATAATTTCATAGAGTTTATGCACCGTAAGAATCATTTCATGATTTGCTCTTTCCATAATGATTTATTGTGATATGTGTTAATAGTGTGAGACATAGTTTATACTTCAAGGCTTAACCGAAGTATACTATATTAATGGATAATAATCTAGTCTTATAATTTCTTTCAATGCATAAGCTATTTACTAGAAATGCGTTTATGCTTTCTTCATTTGCATGTTTCATTTAAAAATATTGATGACTAAGTTCCTTCGTCATGAATAACTAGGACGAAATATATCCTATTTTTAATAATTAACAATATCAAATAAAAATTAAGAAGGAAAACCTGGGTTTGGGGTGAGATATCCACATGGATACCGGGAGATGACCCTCCCGCGGCTGCGCCTTGGACTTTCTTAGGAGGCATTGTAATTGAAATTTTTGGACATGGAAGCAGCTTTACAACTCCTCCTAGGAATTCCACCGTCACTCCCTTCCACCGCCCGTCAATAGTAGTTTTTTTGGAAGGCTCCCTCCTTGGAAGTTGAGGAAATTCGAAAGGGTGTTTCAGAGTCTTCTACGACTAAGACCCATTGAAGCCATGGGGAAGGCTTAATGGCCTTTTAATGACTTGTTCAAACGAGGAACGAAAAGGGATGGAAAAAAAAACACAAGGTGCGGGAGAGAACTCTAAGGGGATATAGTAACCATAAAGGTTATAAGTAAGGTCAAAGGACCCTTAGGTCAAACTTGGAGAAAAAGGGGCTTATGGGGGTTTACACATGGGGGAGGGTGAAAGGTTTTGAAGCCAAGGAAAAGGCCTAAGGGGTAATCATGGGAGAAGTGGTTTTAAGAGGGCATAGGAAGGGGGTGATTCCAAAGCCAAGGGAATAGGTCTTTTAGGGATTATACACGGGGGAAAAAGTAATAAGACCCTTAAGGCCTTCATGCTCTAGGGGGAAGTGACTCCAAAGTGAAAGGAAAGGGGTTTTAGCACGAGGGTGAAAGAGGACTTAAGGGGTTTTTAAAACCTGACAGGGTAAGGTTCTAATACCCATGGAAAGGGGGTTTTTGACATGGGGGGAAGGGGGGGGGGGGGGAAGTGATAATAATTCCAAAAGGCATGAGAAGGGCCTTGGGAGATTTTTTTGAACACGGGGGGTGAAAGGGGGCTTAGGAGGATTTTAAACCCGGGGGGGGGGGGGATTTGATGAGGCAACAACAAGGGGGTGAAAGGGGGCTTAGCTAGCCCCCTTAGAAGCTTCTCTTGCTTCATACATGGCAGGAGACAAATTCAACGCCGTGTTGGCGACCGTCTAGCGGCACTTTTGTGAGGCGGCGAGGCCTGCAGCTGCAGGCGACGGTCCTGGGAGGACTGGCAGCGCGTATTGCACCCTCACGAGTCGAGGGGAGAGGCTTACTCTCTCCCTCTCTGCAACGATGGCGTACGGCCTCTCTTCAAAGTCTCTGGCCCTCCGTCTGTCAACGTAGCGTTCAGCCGTCCTCCCTCCCATCTCCCTTGACTGGGGGTTTCTTTTTATAGGGAGAGGGAAGGGAATCCTCCCTCTCCTCGTGTCGTCGTGCATGGCCATGAGGCCCAGCAAGAGCGAGGAGCTTGCTGGCCTTCTAATTCCTTGTCCGTCCTCCAGCATGACCGTCACCGACGGTGAGATGGATTTTTAAAAAAAATCCATAAATTTTTAATCGTTTGATATATTACATTTCTGATCTCTAATCCACTTGAAGCATTTACGCTTCACATGCCTTGTCTTTCCACAATGAAAGCAAACAAAACATGTAAACCTATAGAAGAGGACAATTGATCTGTAATAGCATGAGTAGGGGTGGCCAATACATCCAAGGAGCTCAAAGAATCAGGGGAACTCTCATCGGAGAGAATAGACTCATCAAGAGGACTATCTACATAACTAGAAGAGCTGTAAGTTGTCATAGCATACTGCAAAGGGGACTCATCCAAACCACAATGGGACAACAAAAAGGCATCAACCACAGATGCATAAGCTCCCACACGGACACGCCTAGCATTGTACTCGTAGCCATAAAAGCATAAGTATACCTCGAAGATCCATAAATACATAAGCATCCCCGAAACATAGGAAAATACATAACTTTGCAGTGTGTTATACCATGTACTAACATACATGTCCAACCAAGAATAGCAGGTGGCAAATAAAGCTACAAGAATCAAGCTCCAATAAAAGCCCAAATATCTGTGTAAAAGCATCCACGTAAGAGGCTCTGTAAAATACATAGCAACAAACCATGTGCATACACATGTGGCCATAAAGATCAATTGCTCCTTGACATACACGGGCAATAGCAGCCCAAATAGCATAGATGTCATACAACAAAGAAGCAGGACAACTCACTGACACATCATAACCCGTACTGGGTAGCCTAAGCATAAACCATGTCATAGATGAAATTCCAGCTCCAAAGAAGTGAAAGTAAAACATAAGTCGAGTTCTAATCTCAGCTCAAAAGAATTTGAGAGCATAAACAAGACATGTGGCATAGTCCAAATACATCATGATATCAAACCGAGTAGCCAGGAATACCTTGTGACCAATAGGCCTAATCCAACTGTAGCATAAATAGCTTCAACCCTGAGGTTTCCAGCAACAAATAATAGTCCAAAACTAAGTAAAATAATGGTCAAACCAAGATCAAATCCATAGGCATACATTCTTGTATGTATAGGCACCAACTGGGCATAATCGAGCCTTAAATGCCAAGACGTGTAATCATAAAATTGATGTAACAGGTGGCTGCCCTATTTTGGACAGATTTGGGACTATTCAAAATAATCAATGGCTGAGCTAAATCAGCTCCAAATGCAACTCACATAAGAGGCATAACATCCACAAGTGATCTGGTATCAATAGATATCAGTAGAAGGATCACATAAGCCATCGGCATACAAATACATACTGTCTCAAACCTAAAATCTATTGCAAAAACTTCTTTCATCAAAATTTGGCAAATCCAACATGACTGTCACGTCCTGAGCGTGCCAAAATCCCAACTTAGACTCTTACCTTGCCTGAATCGGGTTTCGAATGCCCGAGATATGACAAAAAGAGTGATTTTGAGCCATTTTTGCAAACAAGTGCAAATAAAACGTGAGCATGCAGTTGTACTTGAGGGGCCAAATTAGGGTGGGTAGGGGATAAGCAAGAGCCCAATGAAGGCCTACAATAGGCATACACAAGCCTAGGACAAGTCCAAGCAAGAGGTAAAGAGAACAAGCTTCAATGATGGAAGCTATGGCTACCTCTTCATGAAACCCTGCTGTTCATGTCAAAGAATAGCTAAGAATTGAGTGAGAAGTAAGCTCTCATACCTCATGTAGATGCCGAGGAAGGTCGGGAAGCACTTGCGAAGGACCTGCATTGATACCAGTTGAAAGGGATGTAGGAGACGGGGGAGAGAAGAGCACACAGAATGTAGGTGTTGTCAACAATTTTATGGCAACCTTATTGCACTTTCATATATATATGAATAAAGAATATGGATGTTGCGGAGATGTGGATGTTGTGAGCCCATGATAGGCTTCAGATAGAGGTGCTACTCCTTGCTCTTGTACATATTCTAGAGAGAGTGGCTCAGGTGGGTATTATAGAGGCAACGATGCAGTGTCTCCATCTTTTTGTTTTGGTGGAGGCAGGTCACCTGTAGGATTTGTCACACCTATAGGGACATCCACGCCAGTGACTCCAACTTTTGTTCAGTCGTTCGCAAGTGGTATCCCTATGGGTGTTACTCGAAGAGATACTACCCCTATGGGTATACCAGATGTACAGGGGTCTTGAGGTTATGCCTAGGAGTGTGGTCATAGTAGGTGGGAGAGGACACACCTTAGACATACCAAGTACAGGGGTATGGATACCCTTGTAGATGAGAGGACAACAACAATGATCATAAATGATGAGGGGAGGAGGGTAATGTCTCGCATGGAAGAGTTATACCAACAATTTTTTTGGCACAACATCTTGAACCATTGAAAGAACATACCCAAGGGGAGCAAGGACTATATTATGGCATCCTTACACGAGGAGTTTCCGGTGTCTACTATGATAGAGAGGTTTTCCATTGGGTGGATGATGGAGTGTATGCGTGGAAATATGTCACATAGATGGCTCAACGCTCAGAAGGCACTCAAGAGTGGTGCCTCAAAGCCCAAGTGGCTAGATGCAGATGAATGACAGAGAGTTAAGGAGGAGGTTATAAGATTTTCCAAGATGTTAGCAATAGCAGCAGGGGGCAGTAAGGGCACGATTGGAGGTAGGGGTCGTGCATCATTTGGGGAGTGGTGGCCATAAGACTTATCTGGAGGACTTTTGTGACATTCTGATTTAGCACGCGTGAACCCTCTTATATGGTCATAAGGATAATCATAGAGATACTATTTTTCTCGAATTGGATAATGGCAAAAATCTTTTTGACTTTCCCTTATCCCCCCCAGCCGATTCTCGTGCTAGAGGGGGAGGGGAATAGAAGGTATGTGAAAGCTCCTCGGTGGAGCTCGTAGGTGATAAGTCGCCATGGTTGTTGCCACACAGGGGAGGGAGAATCCTCCTCCCCTTACCTATATAAACTAGGGGAGTTGCAAGGAGAGAGGAGGATGAAAGGCTCTACGCAGAGAGGGAGAGAGTGAGGCACTGTGAGGGAGGGTACTCGTGAAGGGAGAGCCGTGATGCTGGGCGAGAGAGAGAGAGGTGGTGTAACGTGTCCACTGGTATCATCTAGGACACATCCTAGCAGTCCATCAAAAAGGATGTCTAGAAAGCTCCGCCCGGCACTCCCATGGAATGCTATGGGGTTTGCCATCTAGGGCTTTCCGCGTCTGCCACGTAGCGGAAGTATTCTGGCCATTCCCACTTAGGATCGACCGGAATTAGGGTTTTCTTGACTGGTCATTTCCTGACAGCAACTAGAATCGAACCCAAGCGAACTACTTTACGTAGAAACACCAAGTCCGAAGTGGATTCACGCTGCACTTGGTTCAAGGAGAATGGGAAATGAGAGGGATGCCAAGCTCAACCTCTCTGCCATAAGGCATAGTCCCATTCCATTCCCCTAAAACAGCGTGAATCGGGTAAGACATAACTCTAGGTCATAACTTTCATTGTTCGTGCCCTTTGACGATCATCCCGCTGTTCTTCGAGATTTGAGAAAAGTTCTCATCCAACCGGGACCACCCAACTGTAGGACGGACCCATGGCCCATCCTCCGCACTTTTCTCGGTTTGTTTTAGTTAGGTAATTATCTAACACATTAGTTGGACATGTAACAATCAGCTTCTTCAATTAAACCGTTAAGCACTAGTTCCTTCACGTAATCTTATCATGTGACATAGAAAAACGATATCAAACAAGTTCTTTATTAACATATCATCATATTTATCCACACGGATCACTATTCCAAGTTTCCGCCCATAGACTAGTATGCAGGCCTCGAGATCCAATCCCGAGTCATGTTAGCCTCTTGTGCAGGACCCAGAAGGTGAGGGATTTACAGCCAGAGCCCCCCGTGACACCCAAGCGTCCTCCTGCTCCAAGTAGAGCTCAACGGAGAGACCTCTCGCGGTGGGTTTGGTCCACGTACTCGGCGTGGTCAATAACCCCCTTGGTCAGGGTCAGGCAAGCAGTCGGGGTTAAGTGAAGTTGCCTCTTCCTTCAGGTCTTCAACCTGGAATATAGATATTCATTTAATTTGTAATTCATAAATCAAACAGTGCTCTAAAATCTCTAGCAAGCACAAACATTTCCATTAATCGATCTTGTTGTTGGCAAACTGCTAAGGAAGGAATCTTTCCTTTTGAATGCATCTAGCACTCGATCCGGGGTACCTTGTAACTTGGCAAGATCCCTTATATTCTGGGTTAGGGCATACCCTATTAACCCAACTTGGTCAACCCTAAAGTTCATTGAATACTTTAGTTTCCGATTTTTAACCTTCCTTACTTAGAAGGATATCAAAGAATACATCCTTTTGCAAGATAATTTGCGTAAGGATCCGCCATCCTTGTTGAGGGTATTTAACCTTTCTTCTTTTGAATCAATGTTGAGTGTTGAAATGACTTGTTTTTTGGCTGATTTTTGTTGTTTTTGAGAGCTGAATGGTTGATTTTATGAGATGATTGATTGGTTTGGAAGTGGTTTGAGAGTGTTTTGGATGATATTGATCATGTTTTAGAAGTTCATGATGTTTATTAGTAAAGATGTGAGGTTCTGTGATGTTCTGATAGGTTCTGATTGGTTCTGTATACCTTCTGTATAGCTTATGTTTTGTTCTGTTTTGTTCTATTTTCTCTCTATAAGGAGGGATGGAGTGATGATTGATGAAGATTGAAATATTGTGAAAGCTTATTGAATAGTTTTTGAGAGTTTGGAATGGTTTGAGTATGAGTAATGTAGTTTAGATGACCTTCTATAACCTTCTGTAGGTCTTTTGTAGAGCTTCTGTCTCTGTTCTGTTCTATACTGTAGCTGTTCCGGTACTGTACTGTGACTGTTCTGTATGCTTCTGTATGTGTTCTATTGGATGAGAGTGTAGCTTGGAAAAGTTTTCTAGCCTTGGAAAGAGGTGAATACAAGTGCAAAAGAGCTGAAAGAAGTGAAAGAAATAGCTGCTGAAGACTCAAGTGAAGACTGGAGTGAAGTGACAGTAGTGAGCTATGAAAAGACACTGTAGTGGCTCTAGTGACCCTTCATATCAAACATACCTCTTGGGAGGGGTATCGATGACCTAAGAAGGATTATTGTGAGTGATTTTGAGAGATTTTAGTGAGGATATGATGTATTATTGATGGAGAGAGAGAGAGAGTCAGAGATAGCCAAATCTACTGAAATAGAGTGATTGTATATGAGAGATTGAGAGAGAAGACTATGAAGATATTGAAGATGAATACTATGTGATGTATTTCCATTCAAAGATGGTGTATTCCTTCGCTTTCTTTGTTATATTGATGGATTTTGTGAAGATATTGAAGAATATGGTTGATTCTATCAAATCCGTGGGAGATCTACATGATGCTGCATGAAGATTTGTTGTGCCTCGTGTTCTTTTCTTCATTGTGATCATATAAAACATAATAAACAAGCTTATTGATGTTACAAGATAGATTTTCTTGTAAGAGAATTCCCTTTTCCTTGCTGTTCCTCTTAGGGCCCCATGTTTTTGGTGCGCAGCCGGGGAACCTTGCCATCAACAAGCACCAGAAGAGGCTAAAAATGAAGAAAATGGCATTGCCAAGAAGAGAAGAATCCAATGGATGTTTGTAAAGTTCCTTCTTCCACTGAAGAGTTGGAATTTCTCATAATCAAAGCCACTTTCCACAAGAAGTTCATCCCACAATGGCGGAAACACATCACCATCATGATGCATGCTCTATGTAGTGGACAGTTTCCTCTTCCTGTTGAAGAAGCAGAAACTTGCATCTTGGTGGCAAACCATTTGGGGACACACTGAAGAGCAGAAATAGAAAGAATGACCATGCATGGAAGATTTGGCATTTATTGAGAAGTTTCCAGACATCATCAAGTGGGAGATTGTGAAGAAGCTTCAGGAGTCTTGGTATGTGGAGGTTCACAGAGACAAGAAGGAAAAGAGTTGGAATTTGTTCGTGGATGCTCAACAGCAAGATACATGGGATGCTTGGTGTACTGATAATCTTCTGTTTGTTCAATTAGAAACCCACTGGAAGTTGGTAGACAGAGTGTTCTTTACAACATACACTATTGAAACCATCAAAAGCTAGCATTACTATGATGATGGCACCACCACAATGCTTAGACGTATGCATTTTGACACCTTCAGAACCGAATACCTTCCTCTGTGCAGTGGCATGAAAGCAGAATTCAGAGACGTTGAAAAGGAAGAAGTAGAAGAAATTTTGGCAAGAGAGTCCTCTAGAGACTAAAGCCTTCTGTTAACGCTCTGTGGAGCACTAACAACATAGTGGAGCCAACCCCCTGATGAATGACGCAATAAAGAGGCAAGCGTCAGAATGAGTCCAGAGGTACGTGAGAAGAGAGAAAGCAAAAATCAAGGTTGAGAACGAGCTCACAGCAGAAGCCGCCTTTGACGCCCTTGCGGAACTCTTTGCAGAAGTCCCAATGGCATACCAAGCCTTTCCTCCTCCTGCTTGAGGTCCACTTCCAAGCCAGATCCGTCCTGGAAATATTGATGACAGGCCAGCGAATGTAGTTCCATTCCCAGTTTTTAAGGGAGAGTACAATGAAGACCCTGATCTTCATGTAGCAGAGTTTATGGTAGCATGTGTAGCTAACAATGCTAGAACCCCTGAGCATTGGTTGGCAATATTCCCCGCCACTTTCAAGGGCGCGGCGTTTCAGTGGTATGAGAGACAAGCAACAGGAACTTTTGGCACATGGGACGACCTGAAGTTGGCCTTCCTCACTAAATTCAGGCGTGAAGGTTTTGAGGAGTGGATGCAAGAGGAATTTATGAACCTAAGTCAGCCCTCTGGAGAAAGAGTAGAAGCTTATGTCTCACGAATGGAATCCATCCTAAAGAGATGGACTAACCATAATCTAGATGATGGCATTTAGAAGGGGGTGTTTCTCAGAGGATTACAACCAGAAGTCCGTAAGTTTGTGGAGCTGCAAAGACCAGCCACATTGCAAGCTGCAACAGAAGGTGCAAGACTATACGATGAAGTGGAAGCTAGATTGGCAATGAATCCAGGAAGAGGAGTCCTACCTCCTCTAATACCAAGAATGATGTATCCACCAAATGCAGCCCCAAGGACTGTTCCCTACCCCTACCAACAGATGCCCCCAGTATCACAGTACAGTACACCAAATCCATAGTGGCCACAATCAATTCCTCAAATGATGGTTCAACCACAACAACAATGGTCCCAACCAATTTCCCCAATGCCAAATCAGCAGCAACAGTGGAACCCTACCAACTGGAGCCAACAGCCAATAGTTCAAACAGGAGCTCTGAATCAGAATCAGAGCAGAGACCCCTCTGCACCAGCCCAATCTATTTATGCAGTGATTACAGAGACTCCTCAAAACCCTACTGCCAGTACCTCAGGAGGAGAAAGCTTGAAGGATTACTTATCCAACTCGGTTGCAAATATCAAAAAGGAGTTGATGGATGTGATTACAGAGCAGCTACAGATGCTGAAAGTGAATACCGCCAGCATATCCAATGTTGCAGGAGCAGGAAGAGATGTGATGCGGTCAAATACTTGGTGTGGTAAGTGTCATCAAGGAGGTCATTTAGCCACTGAATGTACACAAAAACCAACCATCCCTAGAGCTTTCTATTCCTACTATTTGCGAAAGAACCATACAGAGGACATTTGCTCTTTGAAGGAGATGCATGATAGGAGAAGAAAGGAAGAAGATGCAAGATTCAACTTGCTGGAATCCAAAATGACAACACAAGATATTGGACCCAAGCCTAGAGAGTTTGGTCCTAATTTCGGACCCAGAAGATTTCCTTCTCAAAGTTACAGAGGAAGACAGTCTGGCGATGGTCAGAGATCAGAAGTGGAGTGTTACAGATGTGGAGAAAAGGGACACATTTCACCAAATTGTCCAAATCCCAGAAGGTGAGTGGATTACAAGCCCTTATGCAGTCGATGCAAAGGAGAAGGCCACACTGCAAAAGACTATCCAAGCCCAGCCCCAATGAAAAACAGTGCTACTGATAGTCCGGCTAAGGCCCAAGAGACTACCTCCAATTTAGTGAAATTGGAAGTTGCTGCCATCACACGTGCAAAGAAGAAGGAACCACCTATCCAGAAAGAAAACAATCCTCCTGCAAGAACAGTGAAGTTCAATCTTCCACCAGAAGAACAGAACAGAACAGAGCCTGACAGTGCCGTACAGAGCACTACAGTGCCATAGAGAGTTACATAGACAGTTCTAGAGACAGGACCAGAGGTCCAAGAGATAGAAGAGGAGGAGGTGCCACAAGTGGCAGAAGAAGTCCCCATGATGCCTTTGTTGGAAGAAAGAGGGAAAATGAAAATGGGTGTTGCCCCATTCCCTAACCGGTTAGAGAAGCCAGTGGATCCTATTAAGGAATACGATCTGGTCAGAGATCTAGATACCTTTAAACCAAACCTCACATTCTGACAATTATTGATGTTGTCTCCCAGTTGCCGAAAAAGGTTCAAAATTATACTGACAAGAAGAGTGGCTTAAGGATTGCTCCCCAATCAGCAGCAAAGTCCAACAAAGCTCCAGAGCCTGTAAAAGAAGTGGCTAACGCCTTCCTAGATCCAAGTACCCCAGAGACTGGCGTGTTGATAGAAGGCTGCTTTATTGCAAATGCACTGATTGATGGTGGTTCATCAGTGAACATTATGACGGATGTGACAAAAAAGGATCTAGGCCTACAAGGTGTGCAACCAAACCAATGGCTCAGCAGACTGGCGGATCAAAGCAGAATCAAGCCTTTGGGCATTCTCCCATATGTGAAGACTATAGTGGCTAGAAGAGATTATTGGCTAACCTATCTCGTAGTGAAGCCAAACTCTTATGGTACATCCTACCCTCTGTTACTGGGCAGACCATGGCTTTTTGAAGCCAGAGCAAGGACGGATTGGTTAAAAGGAACCTTGACCTTGGGTAGAGGACCTAATTAAGTGGTGCTGAAACTATATGGTGCTCAAAAAGGGCATGGATCCACCTCCTTGGAATTATCTTCTGGCTCCCCTAATGAGGCTACAGATGGAACATCAGTAGACGAAGATGCTGTCAAACAGATCCTTCCCAAGAAAACAGTGGCACGTTCCTTAACAGTGGATACTGTAAGCCAACTCCCAAAAGATGCAAAGCCCTTGACAATGGGTGAATACTTCCTGCCTAAACCAGGAATGATTTTTGAAATCACTTCTGACAGTGAGATAGAAGTATGGATGTATTGCTCTCCCTGTTACATGGCCATAGCAGAGCCAGAGATAGAGGCAGAAGATGAAACAGAGAACTTGTTCTTTTCTTACAGAGCTCCTACAGAGACAGAGACAGAGGCAGAAGAGGAAGGAGATGATATGGAAGAAGAAGGTTATGAAAGCGAGATGGAAGAGTCTATCCCACCTGCAGAGAATACATTTGAAGAAGAAGTCCCAGAAGCATCAGAAGCAGACGAGCTCATGCTGTGGGATAGAATGGAGATGGTACCATTTGGTCTGGTAAATAAATCTTCTTATATGCAAAATCTTTATAAGAAATGGGTTAAGAAGAACAAGCCGTCTTTCAGCAGTGGCTCTTGCCGTCCTAACCCATCCTTGCCAAAGAAAGATGATGATGATGATGCACCGTGCCAACAAGCACTAGTTTCACGATTCCAACAGGCATCAGAGGGTACCTGTTATGTGGCATTCCTGGATGCATCATTAGAAGATGAGTTTTCAATCCAAGAGGTAATTAATCTTGAAACCAAACCCGAAACGGCTCTAATCCCATTTCAACATCTCAAGAGGCAACCTAAGTCTCCACCAAAAGAAGAAGTTGGTTCTAGTGGAACATCAGAAGAGGATATCACTCCCTTGAAGGAGTCGAATCTGTATCCCGAAGTAGTCCGTGGGACCTTCATCCGTGAAGTAGAAGGTGAAAGGCAAGTAACTTTTGTGGATGCAGATAGCACTGAATGCCACTTGAAGGTGGGTAGTAGCCTCCCAGAAGAGGAGTTGTCAACCTTGTACAACTTGTTGAAGGAGAATTTGGACGTGTTTGCATGGTCCTACAAAGACCTAAAGGGGATTAATCCCACAATATGTCAGCACCATATTGACTTGGAGCCTGATGCCAAGCCAGTACGGCAACGACAGAGGCGAATGAACCCGAATTATTCCACATTGGTAAAAGTAGAGCTGCTAAAGCTTCTGGAAGCCGAGTTCATCTATCCAGTGGCAAATAGTGAATGGGTTTCACCCATCGTGGTGGTACCCAAGAAGAATGGCAAGCTTCGAATATGTGTGGACTTCCGAAAGCTCAATTCCAAGACGAAGAAGGATCACTTTCTTATCCCTTTCATAGACCAACTGTTGGACACAGTGGTGGCAGGACATGAGCTTTATTCCCTTTTGGATGGATTCAGTGGATACAACCAAGTGCAGATAGCAGAAGAGGACCAGTCCAAAACAACCTTCACCACAGAATGGGGAACCTGTGCTTACTGAGTGATGCCATTTGGACTCTGCAATGCCCCTGCTACTTTCTAGCGAGTCATGATGGCCGCATTCCAAAATCATCTGCATGACTTTATTGAGGTATATTTGGATGACTTCTGTGTCTATAGTTTGATCCGTGAACACTGGGGACATTTGGAACAATGCTTTGACCAATGCCAGGAGTATGGGATTTCCCTCAACCCCGACAAATGCATCTTTGGGGTCTCTTCTGGAGTTCTGTTGGGCCACATTGTCTGTGCACAAGGGATATCAACAGACCCTGGAAAGATCGAAAAGATTGTAGCTTTGACAGCACCCACCAATCTCAAATAGCTGAGGGGATTCCTAGGCCATGTGGGTTACAACAGAAGGTTCATAGCCCATTTTGCAACAAAGGCAACCTCCTTGCACAAGCTTCTAAGGAAATATGTAGAGTTTACTTGGACGGAAGAATGTGACAAAACCTTCAATACTCTGAAGCAGTGTTTGATTGAGGCACCCATTCTGCAACCTCCTGATTGGACGAAAGAGTTCCATGTACACACTGATGCATCTATTGAAGGCTTAGGTGAAGTTCTTTGCTAGAAGGGCTCCTCTAAATTAGATCAACCGATCTATTACGCAAGCCGAAAAGTCACTGATAGGGAACGAAACTACACAGTGATAGAGCTGGAGTGCTTGGCAATGGTGTTTGCCTTAGAAAAGTTTCGCCACTACCTCCTATCTACCCACTTTAAATTTTATGTGGATCATGAGGCTCTGTCCTTCCTGATGAACAAAGCAGATGTGAAAGAATAAATGATGAGATGGCTCCTTCTATTTCAGGAGTTTGATTTTGAGGTAATTACCAAACCTGGTCGTTCCCATGTTCTGGCTGATCATCTGTTGCGTATCCCACAGACTGCAAACAAGGAGCAGGATGATCCAGACCTCCCTGATGCTTCCCTATTCCTGGTAGAAACTATAACCCCCTGGTATGCAGACATTGCCAATCTGCTGGCAACCCAACAATATCCTCCTTGCATTTCTAGTTGGGAGAGGAAGAAGCTTATGTTAGAATCAACCCCCTATACCCTGCTAGGTGGCGCACTATATAAGAAAGGCAAAGATGAAGTGCTCACAAGATGTGTTGCAGGAGATGAGATTGGGATTGTTCTGAAGGCTTGCCATGATGAGCCATGTGGAGGCCACTTTGCAGGAGAAGCTACAGCCAAGAAAGCTCTACTACTAGCAGGATACTGGTGGCCTACCCTTCATAAGGATGTCTATGATTACTGTAAAAGATGTGATACTTGTCAGCGAATGGGAAAACCCACCAAGACAAGTGCCATGCCACTGCAACCTATCCTTCCTTTAAAACCGTTTGAGAAGTGGGGCATCGACTTCGTAGGTCCAATCGATCCTCCCACCAGAAGGAAACCAAAGAGATACATCCTCGTATGTACGGACTATGTCACAAAGTAGTGTGAAGCTAAAGCCCTAAAGCGGGACGATGGTAACAACGTGGCCCTGTTCATGTACGAGAATAACATCACCCATTTTGGCAGTCCCTTAGAGCTGGTAAGTGACAAAGGCACTCATTTCATTAATAAAGTCATGGAAGGGTTGACAGAGTTGTATAAGATCCACCACCGCAAGTCCACTCCTTATTACCCCAAAGCCAACGGCCAAGTTGAAGTCACCAATCGCATCATCTGCTAGATTCTGACAAGAACAATTGTCGCACATCGTCGTGATTGGGACGATCGACTTACAGAGGCCCTCTGGGCGTACAGAACCTCCCATAAAGCAGCAACAGGGTAGACACCCTTCCAGCTGGTGTATGGTACAGAAGCTGTTTTCCCTGTTGAACTGGAATTACCCTCTTTGAGAGTGGCTATTAAAGAGTGTTTGGGGGACGATGATTCACTGCAACGCCGTCTCTTGCACCTGGAATGTTTGGAGGAAACTCGCAGGATGGCTCTACAGTGCATGGAAGCCATGCAAGCTCGACGCAAGGCTTACCATGAAAGCTTCATCAAGCATAAGGAGTTCAAAGAAGGTGATTTGGTCCTAGCATATGATTCACAATTTGGCAAGTTTCCTGGCAAGCTTCAACAGCGGTGGATGGGCCCATATAAGGTACTTGCCGTCAACCCTAATGGCTCTGTCCAAGTGCAGACCATTGATGCCTCTGATGATCCCTTCTCGATCAATGGATATCACCTGAAGAAGTACTTTCCTCCTTGGGGATCTTGACAATCATGGTCATCTGATCCTTTCCCTCGTTGGCGCGGCACTGTACTTCTTATGATGCTACTTTTGATAGCCGTTCTTCAGCCACTCCTGATGAGGTGGATGCAACCCTCTGTCCCCTCAACCCTACCTTCCAGCCTTGATCTCTTATTCTCTATTTTCCACCAGCGACAGTGGCGAGGTTGGTTCTGACAAATGGTATTTCTACCATTCCCTTGTTTCATTCGAAGAAAAAAAATAGAAAAGAAAAAAAAATACATATCGGTCATGGGAGAAAAGGACTTAGATCCCTGTCATGCCGACCTATTCTTTGAGAAAAGGTGGAAACACCCTCGGGAGTAGGAGAAAAAGAAAAAAGAAAAGAAAAGAAAAAAAAGACAAATCTGTTATGGGAGAAAAGGAAGCAATTCCCTGTCATAGTAGGCCTCACTCCAAGAAAAGGTGGTAAACACCCTTGGGCGGGAAGCTCGCTGTGGAAAAGGTGGCAACACCCAGCAGTCCAGAAAGTGGATTCATTAATGGATATCCCTAGGATCCAGTTCCGAAGCTACCTCCCTTGGTACGCTGTGTCCTGGGTCTCTTTGCAGAGCATCTAACTGTCCTCTAGCAGACGACATGTCCTATCCAATACAACGTTCGATTTGATGGCTACCTCCTTGGGTACGCCTTTTCAACAACTGACGACACAATCTTCATCGATAAATAATCGAGTGACGTGAGCTTTCATCCTAACCGGATGGGGAAATGAGTATGGGTTGCCCTCTGTAACTATCAACAGAGAGTGAGACAGAGGGTGGGGTGAGTGACCAGTATTTTCCCTTCAAATCAAATGAGAGGTGAGAAGTGTGAATGAAGTGTTGTACGCATGGGATGGGCCTCTCAATGCACAAAGCACAATCTATTTTTGTGCACTGCACCATAAGACTCCTTGGCCTTCCTTCTCGCACTATATGCCGGCACAGGGCGGGATGCACCATTGCACCATCAAATGCGCACAAGGCATACAACCTTTACACAAGTGACCGTGAGGATAACATCAATGGGTTTCAGGAAATGGCTGCCCTCCTATATCTATCAACAGAGCGTGAGACACAGGGTGGGCTGAGTGTGACTGGAATTTCTTCAATCAATTACCGAGAGGTGAGATTGAGGGACGTTACGACACTTGGAGTCAGGTATGTTCCAGTTTCCCTATGCACCCACGGGATGGGTCTCTGCCGTCATCACAGGATACGTCACCCTGTTCTATAAACTGCACTCTAAGGCTCCCTTGCCTTCCTCCTTGCACTTATGCTAGATGGGTTGGACGCACTAATGCACCATCAACTGTGCACCCTGGCATAATCCCTCTGCACCATTCCCCTGTCGATTTCTAAACCGGGTACGAGATATTGGTCTCAATCATTCTTCCTCGAGTGATATTAGTTATGGGGCGAGTGACAGTTCTTCCATTCCATTTGAGTGACTGTGAGTTGAGTGCAATATCCCTTATCATCGACGAATTTCTTGCGATTCCTTCAACCAGCTACCTCCCTGGGTGCTACCCCGTGGTCCCTGCCATGACGGATGTGTGCTGTGAAGATGCCTTGGTACCTCCAGCAGTGGACAACAACACAGGAAGTGCCATCGACAATCAACCGTGATCCTCAACAAAATGGGCCAAGTTCTTCTAACCCTACATCCTGTTTCTCAGTGACGTTCATGTTTTAAGTGTGGGGACGTTAGTGGATGGTCTGTGGCGTGGTCCTAGGTCCCTGTTGCTCGGTTCACCCTATCCGTTAAGGTCTTAAGTGTGGGGACGCGTCCCTGCGCGTCTTTATTGCATACCCCTCTGCATATGCCTCAACGTGCTAATGCTTGTATGCCATGACTTGCTTTTACCCTGATGGGGTCCCTTCCCAACCACCCGTTCATTTTCAACCCACCCTTGGGGCTGTTCCCTTGCAGTTTTCCTTCATTCCCTGATTTTGCGGTCCTGCCATGTGAACGTACTCTACCTTCACCGACCTCCAAATCCAATCTTATAGCCATGTTTCCCCCTCTAAACTGACCATTTTTCCTTTTTACCTACTCCTGTTCCGGTGCATGATTTTCGAGTTATTAATTTTTGCAGCATTTTGCACAAATTAGTCGGTTTTCCATATGAATGCACTTTGCTTGCTTCAAAACCATGATCTGATATCATAGCCCTGACAAACACTTTCTCCTTGACATTTTTTCTTTTTACTCCGTGTCATTCCGATGCACGGTTTGTCCAATATTAATTTTCCGGTTTTTCAGGACTTTTTCGTGCGTCTTTTTGACATTTTTCCATGTGAACCTACACTGTTTGCATCGGAATTCCAATTTGATTTGACAGCCGTGTCCCTGTGCCTTCCCCTACCTTTTTCTTTTCCTCCACCCTCTTTTGCCTTCTGGATTTTTAAATATTAATTTTTAAATGTGTTTCCGGGTGTATTTTTGGTTTTTTTGCATGTGAACCCCTCCTACTTCCACCGAAACTGCGTTTTAACATACACCCTGTGCCATCCCTTCCTGCGGACATTTTTCCTTCTTACTGCATGTCATTCCGGTGAACGGTTTGTCCAATATTAATTTCTGATCCCATTTTTGGGTCTATTTTTGGGTTTTTTCCATGTGAACGCGTCTTATCTTAGTCAAAACTATGTTTTGATGTGATAGGATTGTCGGGCACGTCTTTCTGCACATTTTTCCTTTTTCGTGCACCTCGTTCCGATGCTTAGATCTTTTGATATTAATTTTTAATTGCGTTTTTTGATCCGTTTTTTGTGTTTTTTGCGCGTGACCGTCCTTTACCCCCTAGAACCTCCGTTGCACATTTTCCGTGTCTTCCCCCTGTCGTCCTGCCCACTTTTTGTTTTTACGCCATTTCGTTTTCAGGAGCGGATTGGAAGATATTAATTTTTCTTTATTTTTATGTGTTTTCGCGCACCCCGTCGCGCGTGTGAACGCACCTGTTTTCGATTTTCCGCATCTTAACGCGCTCTGGTCACGTCCGCATACTCTGTCCCGCCGTTGCGGCACCCTTTCAATCCCGTTACGGCAAATTTTTTTTACCCCGCCCCGCACACACGCGCGGGACGGGGGTACGCCTCCTTTTTGGGTCCCAACATTATCCCTACCCCGCCCATTGCCCCTACCGTGCCCATTGCCCCTACCCCTATCCTACCCCGCCCATTGCCCCTACCCTGCCCATTGCCCCTACCCACCCCCACCTTTCCCAATCCCCCCTCCCCTCTCACGACCCCTTCCCCATCCCAACTGCCTCCCCCTCTCTTTCCCTCTCCTTCTCTGCGTGTTTCCCTCCTCCTCCATTCCCTCCTCCTATCTCCCTCCTCTCGCACCTGTCCTCCACCTATCTCCCCTCCTCCATCTTCTTCTCCCCTCCCCTTCATCTCCTTCCCCCTCCTCCTCTCCTTCCCCTCCTCCACCTCCCTCTTCTCCCCTTTTCCACGCCTCCTACGCCGTGCCACGGTCCTTCCCCCTCCTCGCCCTCTGCAGCCCCGCCTTCGTCGCCGACGCCCCGCCCTCATGGTTGTCGCCGACAGCGCCCCTGCCGCCTTCGTCTGCGCCCGCTCCACTCGCCCTCCACAGCGCCAGGTCGCCCGCTCCACCCGCACTCTGCCAGGCCACGGTCGCTTGCGCCACCCGCGCTCTGCCCGCCACGTGGCCCTGTTCATCTCCCGTGCCACCGTTGACGCCCCCACTCTCCTCCACGTGTCCCCTCTGTCAGCCCCCTGTCCCCCCTTTTCCCACCATACCACACACACCCTCTCCCTCAGCCCCCATTCCCACCCAACATACACCCAGGCCCCCTGCCCCACCCAAAACCAACCCACCCCACCTAAACCCCCTTCCCCCCCCCAGCAAACCATCACCACAAAACCCCCCCCTCTTCCCACCACTACCTAAACCTACCTTCCCCCCAAAAACACACACCTGCACACACCCTACCCTCTGCTAACCCACCTTCCCCCCCACTAACACACCCTCCCACACAAGCCCCCATTCCCACCCAACAAACACCCAGGCCCCCTACCCCACCCAAAACCAACCCACCCCACCTAAACCCCCTTCCCCCCCAACAAACCATCACCACAAAACCCCCCACCTCTTCCCACCACTACCTAAACCTACCTTCCCCCCAAAAACACACACCTGCACACACCCTACCCTCTGCTAACCCACCTTCCCCCCCACTAACACACCCTCCCACACAAGCCCCCTTTCCCACCACAAACAACCCACCCCTCTGTAAGCCCCAGTCACACCACTAACACACACACACAACCCTACCCCCCTAAGCACCCCCTTCACACTAAACCCCACCCTACCCCGCTGTAAGCCCCCTGTTCCCCCGCAGCAACTTTCCCCACCCTTTCCATAAACCCCCGTCTCACCCGCCGCCACCCTCGCGACGCAGCCAAACGCTTAAAAAAAAAAACAACCATTACACAACCCTTAAAATTATGAAATAATTCCAAAAAAAATCTAGCAAAATTCCTACTATTTTTGCAACACATTGCCTATTTTTTTTTTAACTTGTCAATTTCAAAAAAAAAAAACAAAAAACAAAAAATTCACACCATTTTAAAATTCAAAATTCTTTTAAACATACTCAAAAAAATGAAAAAAAATCATTAAAATGCTAAAAATTCCAAATTAATTTTTGAAAACTTCCTAAAAATTCCATTAACATTTTTACTTATTTTTGGCATGTTTTTACACCTAAATTCATCAAAACAATACTTCATTATACACCTAAATTCATCAAAACAAAAAATTAAAAAAACATACACAAACAACAATATAGTATACAATCATTTTTCATCCACATTCCCACTAACCCTCCCGAAAAAAAATCCAAATATTTTTGGATTGCGGAGAGCGCATTCTTTGCATTTCCATACACCCACTACCAAGTATTTTCCTTTTATTTTTATTATTTTTTTGCAACTATCCCAAACATCACGATTAATTTCTTTAAAAAACACCAAACAAAATGATGAACCCTATCCACCACCATGGCATGTGCGTTCGCGCTAAACACACCATTTTTTAAATAAAAATAAACCCGCCGTTCACTTAGCACGCGCTAAGTGCACTAAAGAGACACTTTAATATTTTTAATTAAAATAAACGAGCCGTCACAAGAGCACGCGCTGGCAAAAAAGCGCTCCACATCACCTTAATTTGTAATCAATGAACTTGCATTTAGAGACCCAGTCTGGGTATCAAAGTCCAGGATTCGAATTAACGCACCACTTTAACCTAATAATTGGTAATTAAATTTTTAAGAAGGAACCGCAGTTTTCTTGTTAAGGTTTATCACTTAATAAAAATTCACCCATTCTTAATAATTTATTAAAATGAACATTTCATTAAATTAATTCCCCCTCACTGCACTTAATTTTCCTTTGTAATAAAGCGGGTTTCGTGGGATGGGTATGCGCAGTCTTTGGAGTTATTTCCATGGTCCAACACCGGTTTATCAAATATGTGGTCTTGATGTGTGTAGGTTGTTGTGATGTTTTGGTTCAGTGTCTTTGTTACGGTTAAGGGTACGGTGTGTAGTTTTTTCTTTATTGCCTGATACGGGGTTTTGGGTGTTTGTATGATGCATAGCATGAAGCTTTTGGTCACATATGTCTCAAGGTCATGTCGAATTTTTTCTAGGCTGTGGTTTGCTTGGGGATAGTTGGTCACGTCACATTTTATTGTTTTGGTTGTTCTCTTATCCTTGGTTTTTTGTCTGTTGCTTTGCAGGCATTCTCCTTGATTGTTTGTGTTTGTGGTGTGTGTGTAACCATCTGAATGGCGCCTTCTCACGCTCCTCCCCCTATCCAGTATTTCCACTCGTCAGTAGGGATTATTCTTTCCTACTCACTTTTGAGCCTCTCACGAAGGCGGGACTCGCTGCTTTTGTGGCTACCTCCTTTCCATTGCTTCCAGAGGATCCATCGATGTGTGATGAGTATCTGGCCTCCTACAGCAAGAAGTTGGGACTGGTCCAGGGTATTTCTATGACTTTGACACCTCGAGGCCTAGGGAAGGCTCTTTCTCTTCCCTCCAAAGGTGAACCCTTTGTTACCACTCGCCAGCTTTTCTCTAATGAAGAGATTTTGAAGCTGTTACAAAAGCAAACAAGGGAAATATTGGATGTTAAGAAGGTGATCAACTCTTCAGGAGTTTCCTTTTCCATGATCACACTGATCCTGTGTGGAAGATGGTCTATCAGTTTCTCCAGGACAGGTTTATGCTTGCAAAAACGCCATCCCAGTACTTCACTACAAGATATAGACCTTATAGCGACGTTTAAAGCGACGAAAATACAAACAACAAAATTTGCCCCCGTCGTCGCAAAAAGCGTCGTTATTGACGACGCCATAGAATCGTCACTATAACCGTCGCTATATGCGTCGCATTGGCAACGCAAATAGCGACGGTTGCAGAGAATTTGCGACACTGATAGCGACGACAATAGCGACGCGTGCAGTAAATTTGCGACGCAAATAGCGACGGTAACAGAGAAAAAAAAAATTTGTGGCAGGACAGCTAGCACTGTGTGCTTTATGAGAGCCATACAAAATAGTTTTTGCACTGCTGCATACAAAGCGTTTGCAAACAAAAAGAATGTATACTGAAATCATAAAACTGATGGATGAAATAAATACATGATATCGCATAAAATGCGATTGGTACAATCATAAAACAATATCACTAATACATAGGAAATGTCTACATAGATCGGGTGACTAAAAACTAAAGGTATGTGAGCTCTAAGGATCCAAGGGCGAGCTACAAATCGTCGTCCCCCGAAAGCTCTTCCCGCTGTAAAGGAGCATCAAACGGATTCTGCAGAAAAAGAAACAACATATCAATCCAGCATACAATAATGCATTCAAATATCTCATGGTAACTACGGACAAGAAAGATGAGTGACTTACTGGGCCGCCGCGTCTATACAATCGGTCGATCAATGATCTGAGACCGTGCCTCTCCGCATATCGAGTCTCAAGACCTTGCGGATCGCGATTTGTAATGGAGTGCTGCAAAGAAAACAAAATGCTAACTGTTAGAAATATGATTGTTAGTACAAAGAATATCTCAAAAAAACAAATAAGCAAAACAAAAGAGAATCTTACAAAGTCCTCCAAATATGTCTTGTGGCTGCCACTCCCAAGATGATGTACCGATCCGGCCTTGATTCGTGCCCTCGCCGCCTCCCGCTACTGACTCCAACTCCTGGCGAATTTGTAGCCTCCTCCCTCAGTCGGTGCCAGTCGTCTGCATCTAACCACTCGGGCTTTGGAGCCCCACTCTTGATTGCCTTGCGTATGTCGGATCGTCTATGTGACATGTATGCACGCATGCAATCCATCATCCAGCCCATAGAGAATCTATCCACTGCGGCTGGCACCGGGAACTCCTCGTGCAAGGATGCTACTATGTACTCCTTGCTCCCCTCCGGTATGCTCCTCCAATGATCCAGGACGTTGTGCCGAAAAACTTGTTGGCACAACTCCCTCATGCGAGCCATCACCCTCCTCCCTTCATCATTCATGATGATGGCTCCTGACTTGCCATCCACTAGGTATCCATAATCCCTAGGAGTGTGCCTTGTATGGGCCCTCTCCCATCTCCGTCCACGCTCCTGGGCATATCCAGGAGACCCCTGAACATCCGGTGTACCGACAGGAGTACCCTCTCCCGGAGTGCCACTCAAAGGGGTGCCACCAGAGGGTGTGCCACCAAAAGGAGTGCCACCAGAGGGGGGTGCCACCAAAAGGAGTGCCACCAAAAGGCGTGACATCTGTCGACGGCTGCGCAAAAGCTGGAGTAACTGGAGTGGACGTCCCCACAGGTGTAACAAATTGTGGAGGTGACCGAGCTCCAGCTGAACGACGAGACGGAGACACCGTGTCCGTGTCTCCACAGCAGCACCCCCCTGATCCTCCTGCAGTCGCAGTCCCTCCCTCTGGTCCAGGTCGCGAGCGTCGAGATCGTCTGCTCGAAGCTGAAGCATCTGATCGCGCTGAAGCTGATCTAGCAGAGCACCCTGACAAAGAAGGAGACAGCTCCTGATCTGCTATCTCTCTGAATCTCGCGAGCTGATCTGGAGACATACGTGCCATCATCTCCTGAAACTCCTCATCGCTCATCCCTCGACTCATCCTGAAAATGTTGATACCTGCACAGATAAAAAATAATGTTAGAATAATCAATTTAAACTATACAAAGCACATTAATATAAATCATTTTTGAAAAATCCCTCTTAAAATGCATATCTTATCTACCTTTATGGAAGATCTAAACAACGAATTGAGTAATACAATTCTCCAAGAATGAAGTATTCTATGGTCCCATGTTAATCTCCTGACACAACTCTGCATACACTGGAAGGTCGATAGACATGTCACCACAAAAGAACGAGTCTGTCTCGTTCTCAAAAAATTCTACGACTTCTGTATTTCCATCATTGTTAGCCGATGCGGGCTTCAAGCTTGCGGTGGCCTCCACCCCTTGTAATTTCGACCCCTCTATTTGCATATTTTCTTCATCTATGCCTAGAACATCGCTTTGATTGTATACTCTCGCACCTCGAGGAGTTGAAGGTATAACATACCATCATCGAGGTTGTCAGGGATTTGGATAGAAGATTACCTGTTCACAAACACTTACAAACTGTCTTCAAACCATTATGACATAAACCATGTCGTATTACAATTAGCAAGCAAATGCCTAGTTGTACCTGTTCACAATGGGCCGGAAACACAAAGGTGTCGCGCAAATCCATCCATTTTTTTTCGGAATCTATTTCGAGAAATCCAGATGGACCTCATCGAACTGTTGCGCCAGCTCCTCCAAGTACCACTTTGAACCACTGCACGTCGAATATTATCATGGAGAAGCTACGGTAATCCACCGTAATAATACTTTGCAAATTCCCAAAATACTCCATCTCATCCACAACCGTGTTCGGATCCGTTGCTCGTCACCGGCTCTCTTGCTCAAACCTTGCCATGACACCACAGTCCATTGTGGAGCGCATTTTGTCAATACGCTCCACCCGAAAATGCCGTCCGCGCGACCACGCTGCACTATATATTTTATACTGCACATTGAAACACTCAAATTAGATGTAGCAAGCAAATTTAGATACGACACATTCTAAACCCCTCATTACCTTTGGACTACATCCCCTCGAGAACTCCCACTCCTCCATTGAGACCTCTGTCCCTTCGCTGGATGCTGCGGTCAAGGCTCCATGCAACCATCGTGTTGACATAAACCGCAGTATCTCCTCCATGCCTTCGGGATATCGAATCGGTCGGTGACGCGTACTGCATCGGAATTCAGCTCGCGCTTCCTCTCGATCTTGCCTTGCAATCTGGTACTTGGTGAGCCACGTCTCCATGGAGGCATGGTGCAACATACAAAAGTGATTCACCTTCTCTTCCATTGAGGCATCCATTCTTTTTTCTACCCCATTTCCAACCACCACATCTCCAGTCAGCCTGTCATCGTCCTTCAGCATCCATAGCATTTCATTGTCTAGTTCCACCGTTGGTCTCGTATTCATCTCGAAACAATATGCAGTCGTTGATACATGCATGGATGTTATTGTAGTCCATGCCAAGCTTCCGTAAAACATGTCGTGCATCATCACGAGACTTAGGCATGGTGTTTGCAGGTGGCAATATATGATATTTCAATAACCTGAAAAAATCATAAAACACCTTGAAAAATCCATCCATGTTTGCGATAATACTGTTTAAAAAAAAAACAATGAAGTCTGTGTGCAAGGTACCTGAATAACTCAGTCACACTCGTATCGCTCCAACCGTATTTTGCTTGCACACTTAAGAGTGCAAGCAATGTCTTCAACCGAGATACTCGGCACCCATCATATAATGGTATGGATGCTTCCTCTCTAAGCGGGTCAGATGTCTCAACATCCATGGGAATCAATGCATCGATCATTGCCTCCATCTCAGGCTTCAAGATTGTAGGCAAGTCGGGAAGGTTGTCTGTCTCCTCTGGCATTGACGGTATAGATGGGCCTTGCGAGTGGTCGATTGGCTCCTGCAATCCATCCATCGCACTTCCACGAACTCTTCTAATTGGCCGCAAAGGGTGCACTCCCCCTTGGGTCGAGACATCACCCCCCTGGATACAAAATTTTCCAACAAGACCCAATCTTATTGTGTATGGTTTTCAATTAGCTTGAGAGTACAATGCATGAAAAATGCTAACTTCAAATTACCGTTTGCTGAAAGTCTGCAATCGCCTGATCAATGATCTCAGATTGAAACTCGCCAAATTGTCGTACGTGTTCTATAGACAATCGGTGTTTTCGTCTAATTGCCAACTTGCATTGAGAGCAAGGACATGGGACACACTAATTAAGATACGACTCGCGGTCTTGAACAATAGGACCTTCTTCGTTTGCCATCTTATCTACATTACAGCAAACGAGGCTTAAATGGATAGCTTTATGGAGATGTACATCAAGTTGCAAGTTGACCATAAACCTTCCATTGTATATAGTAGTCGAGAGATTTTCCGATGTTATATCTCGGCCTTGTATCATGCTCAACGATTTGTTTGTCCCGGTAGATAATTTTTTGTTATATCTCGGCTTTGAGTATAAGTAATCCATTTTAAAATTAATGCGCGCTATCTATGAAATTTTATAACTATAGTAATAAAATTTATTTCAATCAATTCTACTCATAGTCATAAGACCTGAGAGAAATTATCCTATACTCAATTTAAGGGTTTCTTCTTCTATAACAATAATTTTGGGTTCATTTTGATGAAATACATGGCCGTATGCAAAGCACATTGCATACCATTGTCAATACATATATTATCTTAGATTTCCTTCCCTTCCCTCTCCCTCACTTTCTCTCCCTCTCCCTCTCTTCCTCTCTTTCTCTCACCCTCTCCCTCTCCCTCTCGTTCTCTTTCTCTCCCTCTCTCATTTCCTCCCTCCCCCTCCCTCTCCCTCTCCCTCCCTCTTTCTCCCTCTCCCTCCCTCTTTCTCTCCCTCTCTCATTTCCTTCCCCTCCCCCTCCCTCTCCCTCTCCCTCTCCCTCTCTTTCTTTTTTTCCCCCTCTCCCTCTCTATCTCTCTTTCTCTCTCATTTCCTAAACAAGCAAAAAATAAAGTGATTTAAACATCCTCCAAGCAAAAGGGAGAGGGAGAGATACAATGCACTCTCCCTCTCTTTCTCTTTCTATCCCTCTCTCATTTCCTTCCCCTTCCTCTCCCTCTCACTCTCTTTCTCTCTCATTTCCTCTCCTAAACAAGCACTCTCCCTCCTTCTCCCTCTCTTTCTCTTTCTCTCTCTCTCCTATTTCCTCCCCCTCCCTCTCCCTCTCCCTCTATTTCTATTTCTCTTTCTTTCCCTCTCCCTCTCCCTCTCCCTCTCTTTCTCTCTTACTCTCTTGTTTCCTCTCCTAAACAAGCAAAGAAGAAAGTAATTTAAACATTAAACAAGCAAAAGGGAGAGAGAGAGAGAGAATGCACTCTCCCTCTCTTTCTCTCCCTCTCTCTCCCTCTCCCTCTCCTTCTCTTTCGTTTCCTCTACTAAACAAACAAAAGAGAACGATTTAAACCTTCAACAAGTAAAAGAAAGAGAGAGGGAGACTCACCAATGAGATATGGCGAGCGTGGGCGGCTTCTCTTTGCAACGAGGGCTCCTCCTCTCCTTCGTGGACAATGATGGTGGCGGTGGCGGCGGCGGCAGCAAGTCTCTTCCTCCTCTTCTCTCACAAAGCCTTGGCTCTCTCCCTCGCTCTCTCCCTCGCTCTCGCTCTCAAAAGGCGAAGAAAACAAAATGAAAACGACGCTCTAGTTTCGGCCGCGCTTTTTTTCCCTGCGGCGTCGCAATTGGCGTCGCCATTTGCGTCGACGCAAATAGCGTCGCTATATAACGACGCCAATTGCGATGCCAATAGCGACACCTACAGCGACACCGATATCCGCCGTCGCTAATCGGCGTCGCTATTGCCCCATTCCCTTGTGGTGCTTGTCCAAAGAGCTTTTCACAGCTTCAAGGATGGTGTTGAAAGGAGTTGCTATTGATTGGAGCACTTACCTACTCACTAAAATGGATCAACATTTCGTCAAAGTCACCAGGGGCAATGTTACCAATGTCACCTATGGATCGTATTTGTCTGCCTTCTTGACCTACTCAGGTTTACAGAAGAGTGTGCCTCCACCTCCTCCCTCAGATCCAGTACCTCCTCCTCCACCTTCAGATGAGTCAGAACCCATTGATATAGAGGATGATGATTCGTCGCCTCCCCTGGTCATACAACGCAAACGCTTGAAGCGGGTAGTGGATAAAGCTCCTTCAATTCTTCCTTCAGTGCCCATTCCTGCTACCTTTGGCAGTGATCTCCTTGGTTATCTCACTTGTAATAACTTGTTCAGAGCACATCGAGAAGGTTCGTTGGAGATATCAGTTCCCTCACTGAACAGTCTAGTCTCAGGAGATGCAATTCCTTTCCTATGTAAAGACATTCAGAGTTCCATTGAATTGTCAGTGACAGCCTGTGTTCAATAGCTATACGCTTCCTTTTATGAAGAACTGATGCAGTCTAAGGACCAGTTGCATAAGGCAACATCCGAGTTAGCCTCTGCTAAGGATACCCTAGCAGATTTGTTTAAGCAGATGGAGCAACAAACCCAACTGGTTGCAACCCAACGAGATGAGATATCTTCTTTGAAGATTCAGTTAACCGAGGCTCAATCAGAGGTTACTCACCTTTCAGAGGAGAAGGAGAGGATGCCCAGAGAAGCCAGGAGTTCCAAACTCTTTTAGATGCCAAACTTTCAGCCTTACAGACTATTAATGACACAATGGAATCACAAGCTTCCCAAATCAAGCAGTTGCAAGATCAACTGGCAAAGTCCCGGTCTGTTCCTTCAAGCCCTCATATTCCCTTGATCCCTTCTCTTTCACAGCAAGACTTGGCTGCTCTTCAGAGGTAGGCTACCTTGTGTCCTCTCTTCCAAGATAAAGTGGAAAGATTGCAATCCAGGATGGATTTGCTAAGGTCTACATTTGAGCAGTTTCACGAATATGTTCCACCAGACCATTCTTTCTTTGTCCACTATCACTTACAGAAGTTGGCCTTCTACATGAAGCTTTCCACGATGGATTTACCTCTTCCAGAGGATGGATGGAGTGGGGCTTGGTCTGCTGAGTTGCTGACAGAGGTGGTAAGGATGGTGTTTGAAGATTCTATCACGACAGATACCATGTTGATGTCCTACATATATCTACGTGGAGACTTGTTGATTCCAGATGAGGTGGATATGGCATGGTATGTGGGAGACGTGGTTCTACAAGCTGTTTTGTATGTCAACCATTTGGAGTTGCGCATAGATGACATGTTCCAGAGTTACTCCTCCAGAGTGGCTAATTGTCCTGATAATTTCTGGCATACCATGATTGATTCTATGGTCCTGAATCAAAGACAGAATACAGCCCCTACCTATGTCCAGAGCACTAATCAATTGAGGGTGGATCTTTCAGCTTATCTTTCAAAACATAATCTGTTTGATTCTACTTTTTTTTATGCCTATCATAGAAGATCTCTCTTAGGACCTTCTGTTCCTACCCTCTTGAATTACCAACAAATGGCTCACCGATATCATATATATCTTTCCCTTTGTCAATCTAATTCCACAACTATTTTACCCCTTCTTTTCCAACCTTCCTCTTTTCCTCAAATTCCCATTTTTACATACTGCTCTTTTATTGAGGATAGAGTATTTTCCCCTTCTCCACCATGTCCTTCTCCATCCATTCATGTACCTTCCATCTTTCCTATTTATTAGTTAATAACCTTTTTAACTGATTCCCTAAAAATTTCAGCCACTCCTTCTTTAAATCATTCTTCCTTTTATGATTTTGCCTACCGCTTACTTCATCCCCTTTTCCTTATTCCACTTCCCTCTCCTAACACTTCTATATCTCAACCACCTCAGTTGGTTAGTGACTATGACGGGTTTGATCATCAGATTTCTAGAAGAAGGGGATGGAGCTTGCATGATTCCCTTACAGGACCTCAGATCAACTGGCCCGTAATTCCAAGAGAATGGACAGCTGCCAGTCAAGCATACCAGAACTATATTCATTTTGCTCAGCAGTATTCACAGTCTGCAGATCCTTTAGTGCGATTAACTGCTCACTTAGCTTGGTATCTGGCGTATATGCATAGGCATTCTCATAATGATTCCAAGTCTATTCCAAAGTTGTGCATGAATATCAATGTGAGCATTGATTCCCAGTAGAGCTGGATATATTGTATTTTCATGCCCTTTGTTTGCCTAGCAGATACCTTATCCTGTTGGAAAGGATGTGCTGTCTTCAGTTTTTTCAAAATCCTCCCAAAACATTTGTAGATGAATCCTTGTCTATGGATCATTTCCAAAATCACCAATCTTTCAAGAGGGATCATCTTCATTGATACCCTCTCCAATGTATGGTGGATGCTTTTTAATGAAAATCTCTTGTGTTGTGGGTTAATTTATGTAATAAGATCGTGGTGGTTGCCTATTGGATTGGATTTCGTGCGAGCTATGTTTTGGAGACTTGTGGTGATGGGGTCGTAGTTGGAGACTTGAAGCTGATGAAGAAGAAAACGAAGAAACCTCTTATATCCTTTACAAGTTTGTTGTGATTTTTAGTTTGATAAGAAGTGTTAATGTATAAAGGGTTTTCCTTTCGTTGTATTTTTATATTAGATACAGGTTATAAGTTGGGGTCGTGGTTGGATGGATTGTTTTTGAAGAGATATTGAAGATAAAAGTTGAGCTTTTTGAATGAACTTGTATTCCCTTTTTCCTGGGTCGCGAGGACGCTTCCTTATTAAGTGTGGGGATATGTTGAGTATTGAAATGACTTGTTTTTTGGCTGATTTTTGTTGTTTTTGAGAGCTGAATGGTTGATTTTATGAGATGATTGATTGGTTTGGAAGTGGTTTGAGAGTTTTTTGGATGATATTGATTGTGTTTTAGAAGTTCATGATGTTTATTAGTAAAGATGTGAGGTTCTGTGATGTTCTGATAGGTTCTGATTGGTTCTGTATACCTTCTGTATAGCTTCTATTTTGTTCTGTTTTATTCTGTTTTCTCTCTGTAAGGAGGGATGGAGTGATGATTGATGAAGATTGAGATATTGAAAAAGCTTATTGAATAGTTTTTGAGAGTTTGGAATGGTTTGAGTATGAGTTATGTAGTTTTGATGACCTTCTGTAACCTTCTGTAGGTCTTCTGTAGAGCTTCTGTCTCTGTTCTGTTCTGTACTGTAGCTGTTTTGGTATTGTACTGTGACTGTTCTGTATGCTTCTGTATGTGTTCTATTGGATGAGAGTGTAGCTTGGGAAAGTTTTCTAGCCTTGGAAAGAGGTGAATACAAGTGCAAAAGAGCTGAAAGAAGTGAAAGAAATAGCTGCTGAAGACTCAAGTGAAGACTAGAGTGAAGTGATAGTAGTGAGCTATGAAAAGACACTGTAGTGGCTTTGGTGACCCTTCATATCAGACATACCTCTTGGGAGGGGTATCCACGACCTAAGAAGGATTATTGTGAGTGATTTCCAGAGATTGTAGTGAGGATATGATGTATTATTGATGGGGAGAGAGAGAGAGAGTCAGAGATAGCCAAATCTACTGAAACAGAGTGATTGTATATGAGAGATTGAGAGAGAAGACTATGAAGATATTGAAGATGAATACTATGTGATGTATTTCCATTCAAAGATGGTGTATTCCTTTGCTTTCTTTGTTATATTGATGGATTTTGTGAAGATATTGAAGAATATGGTTGATTCTATCAAATCCGTTGGAGATCTACATGATGCTACATGAAGATTTGTTGTGCCTGGTGTTCTTTTCTTCATTTGATCATATAAAACATAATAAACAAGCTTGTTGATATTACAAGATAGATTTTCTTGCAAGAGAATTCCCTTTTCCTTGGTGTTCCTCTTGGGGCCCCAATCAATCACAAGACCATATGACTTCGTACTTGCTGCGCAAATCCTGCATTGTAATGTACGGTGAAACAATCCGTTTCAGATTCTTTAAGCTGACGTTTGTCAGACCTAGGGTCTCCTTTTATTATTTTCTTTAAGAACCTCAGGGACAAACCCTAGTTCTTTTACATTTATGATTTATTGACCCTACAATCAAGGAAGGTGGGCAAGTATTTAAGGTATTAACGTTTCTTGGATTTTAAATCATTCCCAATGCATATTTTGCAGCATAGGTATTTCTAAGTTTACATTAATTCAGTTAAATTTTAGAAGCTAATATGGAGATCACCTCGGCACCATTTGCTATCTATGTGAATTGATTTTTCAATCCTAAACTTTATTGCTTTGAGGTTAGGTAAATTCAATTAATCTTCCTTTTTCCTTGCGAACAAAACTCATGCCAAATAAACAATCTTTTCCTTGCTAAGAATATGTAGTTAGCAATGGTAACTTCCTAGAGTTTAAGCAACGTAAGAAATCTTTCATGAATTTCACCTTCTAGGATGATTCATTGTAAAAAGAATAGGGGTTAATAGTGCAAGATGCAGTTTTTATACCTTCAAGATTTAACCAAAATATACTACTTTAGTGGGTAAATAATCTTGCTCATAATTTGTTTCAGTGCATAATGCTATTTGAAGGAAGCTATGTTTATACATTATCCATTTTGCATGTTCAATTAAACTAAATTCCTTCATTGTAAATAACTAGGACAAAATATATCTCATCCCTAACAATTCATCTTGCATGATTGAATTGAAACCGATATAAAATTTAAGAAGGAAAAACCTGGTTTTGGGGTGAGATATCCACATGGATACCGGGAGATGACCCTCCCGCAGCTACTCCTTGGATTTTCTTAGGCCGCATCGCAGTTGTAATCCTTCGAACGTGAAGGCCTCTTTACACTCCTTTTCGGAATTCCACCGTCGCTTCAATACTCTTCTTCTCTCTTTCGAGGCAAGGAGTCGTTAAAGGATTGACCATGAGAAGGGGGGTAATAAGACCTTTAAGGTCTTAGCTTCTTCGGGAGGGAAGGGTTTACAAAACCTAAAAAGGCCCTATAGGGGTATATACACGGTAAAAAGGGAGTATGTAAGTGTGGTTTTGCAAACATATGAAGGGCCTTGAAAGGGGTATAAAAAGCAAGGGGATCTTGAAGGGCTTCTGGACACACGGGGGGTAAGTTCCAACCCAAGGGAAAAGGGGAAGGGTGAAAGGGGGTAAAAAGCACAAGAAGGGGGTAATAAGTTAAATACGGGGGTTAAGGTGGATAAGACTTTTCAAGCCTTAGTTCTTTGGGGGGTTCCATCCAAGGGAAGGGGCTTAAGGGAGAAAGGCCTTAAGGCTTGCAAAGCATGGAGGGGGGGTGAAACACGGGTTTTTAAAAAAAACACAAGAAGGGCTTATTAATTTAAGCACGGGGGGAGGGGGGGGATTTGTGGTTTTTGAGGCCAAGGGGAGTGGGGGTTTAATGGCCCCACGGGAAGGGGTTAAGGCTTTAAGACCTGGGGGGGGGGGGGGGGGGGGGTGAAAGGATTCTAAGGGGATAAAACCGGGAGGGGGGGTGAAAAAGGTAATAAGGCTATAGGAAGGGGGGCTTAAGGAGTGTGTTAAAAAGGAATATGAGGGGGGGGGTGAAAGGGGGCTTAATTAGCTCTTTAGAAGCTTCTAGTAGCTTCCACATGTGGGCAGGAAAGGAAAGGACAGATGGACTTTGCCAGTCGTGCTGACGAATTCAACGCAGACTATGATGATGATGGCCTGGCGATACTCGGCGCCTCCTTTCCCCTCTTGTAACGGAAGCAACAACACTAATAATGGCAGCCCCTCCTCCTTCTTCAGCACTACTGTAGTCCTCCCCTCTCCCTCAAGTGGCACAACGTCTATGGCGAAGTAATTCTCTCCTGGAGAAATCAGCCGGCTACAGCACTCCGTTTCTCTTCGCCTCCTCAACCTCTGGCCCCCACTGATTTAAATAGGGGAAGGGAGAGGTTCCTCCCTCCCCTACATGGCAGCACGCATGGCTAAGGCTCCACATGAGCCCCAACGTGCTGCTTGAACGTGGCTTCCCTCCCTCCCCTCCAGCGCGACGTCGGCTGGGGGAGAAGGAGGGGAAAAAGAATTTGTTTTTTTTTAAGGTTTTATCCATTGGGAATTGTTACATTCTCTCCCCCTTAGAGGAATCGAGATGTCCTCATCTCGAGATAATCTGGGGGTTTTGATGGTTGAGAGTGCCTTCATCTACCCAAGTGGCATCCTCTTCGTGATAGTCTTTCCATTGGACGAGGCATTCTCTCTAGGTTCTGGATCGTAATTGTCTCTCCCTAACATCTAAGATCCTATCAAGCCTTAGTTCAAGGAATCCTTGACTAGGCATTACAATTTGTTGGTCATCAAGTATATGGTTAGGGTTGGGTACATATTTTTTCAATAAGCTGATATGGAATACATTGTGAACCTTTAGGTTCTCAGGGAGTTGCAATCTATAAGCATTAGGTCCTAGGCATTTGAGGATTTTGTATGGCCCACAATACCTTGGACTTAGCTTCTTGCAATCTCCTAATGATAGAGACCTATTTTTAGGGCGTACGCAAATGAAGACCATGTCTCCTTCTTTGAAGACTCTTTCTTGATGCTTCAAATCCGCGTATGCCTTCTATCTATCCTTGGCCGCTTGGATGTCCTGTCTTATTGACTTTATTTGGTCATCCATCTCTTCCAACATTTGCCTTGACACTTCAACCCTTAGGGTTGGATCAGAAAAGTTTAGGGGACTTCGACAGTCATGACCATACAAAGCTTGGAAAGGGGTCATCTGAATGCTTTGCTGGTAAGAAGCATTGTAGGCAAATTCAACCAATGGTAAGTATTGAATCCACCTCTTCCGCTCTCGACAGCAATATGCCTTAAGCATATCCTCCATGACTTGATTTACTCGCTCTGTTTGGCGATCCGTTTGGGGATGGTAGGCGATGCTAAAACTGAGTTGAGTCCCAATAGCTTCAAAGATAGCTCTCCAGAAGTGTGATGTGAAGAGAGAATCTCGGTCACTAATGATTCTTCTGGGTAACCCATGTAGCTTGAATATCTCCTTGATAAACAATCTTGCAATGTCGGAGGCTTTATAGTTTGTTTTTAATGGAATAAGGTGTGCAACCTTGGTAAGCATGTCAACCACAACCATGATGGAATTGTATCCTCCCTGGATTTGGGGTAGGCCTACAACAAAATACATACTGATGAATTCCCATTTCATTTGGGGGATGTCAAGCGGTTGCAGTTTCCCTGGCATCATGACATGTTCGGCTTTGATACGTTGGCAAGACAAACACTCAGTGACATATTTGAGAACGTCACCTTTGAGCCTCTCCCAATGGTAGCTCTTCCTAACTGCATTAAGAGTCTTAGCATAGCCCGGATGTCCTGCGAAAGGGGAATCATGAGCTTCCCACATTATCTTTTGCTTAAGTGACTGGCTTGCTAGTATACACAGCCTTGTTCTTTAGTAGACAAGTCCATTATCAATGGAAAATTCCTGATACTTAGCTTGCAACTTTTGATTCTGCTCCTTGGTAGAGATCTCCTTTAGCATTGTTTGGTAGGCCAAATCATGGCATGCTTCCTCTCTAGCTAACTCAAGTATAGGGTTGTTTGGCATAGATACTTTTATAGCTAGAGATTTGGCCATTGATGGATTCTGCAAGATTAGGGAATTTAGGAATGCCTTGCAACTAAGTGCATCGGCAACTACATTCTCTTTCCCTGGTCGATACTTGATTTCAAAGTCATACTCCTCCAACACTTCAATCCACCGACGTTGCCTCATGTTGAGCTCATTCTGGGTAAAGATCCATTTGAGGCTCTTATGGTTGGTTACTAGAGTAAACTTGTTACCCAATAGGTAGTGTCTCCAAGGCTTTAGAGCATGGATGACAGCTAGTAATTCCAGATCATGGATAGCATAATTCTTTTCATGGTTCTTCAGTTTCCTTGAAGAGAATGCTACTGGATGACCTTCCTACATAAGTACACACCCCAAGGCAAGAATGCTAGCATCAGTTACTACATCAAACTCTTTATTGAGATCAGGGAGTTTTAGAATAGGTGCTGATACCAAACTTTGCTTCAATATTTCGAAGCTATTTTGTTCGGGAGTTGACCATGTAATGGAAGTCTATTTCTTCAGTAAATCCGTTAGAGGTGCTACAATCAAAGCATAGTTTTTGATAAAGACCCTATACCATCCTGTCAATCCAAGAAAGCTAGGTATCTCTTTGACGGATACTGGTGTTGGCCACTCAAGCACATCTCTGACCTTGGCTGGGTCCAGTGATATTCCTTCTGATGATACTATGAATCCTAGATATTCAATCTGATGCTTGAAGAATGCACACTTCTTCATTTTTGCATACAACTTATGTGACCTCATTGTCTTAAGGACAATCTGAAGTTGAGGTTCATGATCTTCTTCTTGTTTAGAATAGACTAAAGTGTCATCGAAGAAGAAAAGAACGAAATCATCAAGATATGGCCTAAAGATATCCTGCATTAACCTATTGAAGGTGGCAGGTGCATTGGTAAGCCCGAATGACATAACCAGGAACTCAAAGTGCCCATATCTTGTATTGAAGGCCGTCTTTGGGATATCTTCTTCCTTGATCCTTATCTGATAGTAACGTGACCTGAGATCAATCTTGGAGAAGATCTTCACACCCTGAAGATGATCAAGAAGCTCATCTATTCTAGGAATAGGATACTTGTTCTTGACTATTGATTGATTCAACCCTTGGTAATCAATACATAGTCAAAGTGTCCCATCTTTCTTTTTTTAGAATAGTATTGGAGCTCCCCACGGGGAATGGCTAGGCTGGATGTAGCCCTGATCTAACAGTTGCTTGAGTTGTTCCTTAAGCTCAATTGCTTCTGGTATGGACATTCTATAAGGTCTTTTGGCAATTGGCACAGCTCCAGGTACTAACCTAATCTCATGATCCACTTCTCTTTGAGGCGGAAGTTCGGTCAACTCTTCAGGGAATACGTCTGTGTATTCCTTTAGCCAAGAAGGTCCTTCATGAGACTCTTTCTTTTGATCTAACTTGTTGAGTTTGATCAAGTAAACGGGTAATCCTTTTCTGAATCCTTTTATGATCCGAGATACTTTGGCCAATTGGATTCTTGGCACTCCTGCCTCACCTTGAGTTGTGACTAATTCCGTTTCAGAGTTTCGAAAGGAAACTTGACCCTTTCCACAGTGAATGTGGGCGTCGTTGGGCTTAAGCCAATCCATTCCTAGTAGACACTCATGGATACCTAAATTCATGACTCTGAATTTAATCGAAGTCTTCTTTCCTCCCAGAAAGAATTCCACCTTAGCAGTTTGCCTGGTACAAGTAACCTCACGACCATTTGCCAATTCCACAAGCAGGGTAGGTGCTTCTACTGTGGCTATTCCTAATCTTTTTACACATGCTGGTGAGATAAAGGAATGTGTACTGCCACAATCAATCAAGGTTTTGAAACATTTACCCTGATAGTCCGACGGTGTCTGAATCACCGAGAACGGGTGATTCGGCCCTTTCTTGTGTAAAGCGGCATGGATTGTCGCTCTTTCGAATTTTGCTTCCATGGTTGGATCTTCTTCTTCCCCTCCTTTGCACATTTTCCTATTGGCAATGCAGGTGGTTCTTCCTCTTCCTCGGGTAGCGGCCCCTTGACCACGACCTGTTCCTTGGAAAGGCGCTTGGTGATGTCCTCTACCAAGCTTGGGACATTGCCTCTTGAAGTGACCGGGTTCGTTGTAGTGGAAACAACGGAGTTTTTGGCCATTACTTTGAGTAGAAACAAAGTTGTTGACGTTATTCGTCCTTGCTTTCTTTCTTTGTCCCTGATTATGACCTTGAACTCTCTTCATTTGAGGTCTGAATGCTCCTCTGTTCGGGTCATTATAAGACCAAGTTTTTTTATCCCTTGGTCTAGCTTGCACCTCTTGAATTATAGGTGCCGCACAGAATGAGTGCATCCTGAAGATCTGATGGACGCATAGATTCGAGACGGGTATTTACTGCTGGATTTAAACCCGCACAAAATTTGGACACCTGCTGTGTCATGTCCATCTGTGGTGCATACTTTAAAAGTGAGACGAATTTGGAGTAGTATGCGTCAAGAGTGAGTCCTAGCTATTTTAGTTCGTAGAACTCGTTCATTTTCTGCGTGCGATATGCAGGTGGTAAGTATCTATCCTGCACGGCTTTCTTCAGCTTCTCCCAAGTAACGGATCCCTCTGCGATCCTTTGATCCCTGCAGCATTGCTTCCACCAAAGTCTGGCTTCACCGGTGAGTTTTAACTTGGTGAGCATAGCTTGATTAGCGGGTGCAGTACCGACTGCCTCAAAGTAATCCTCCATGGATTCAATCCAAATTTCAGCATCAGCCTGGACAAATCTGCCTCTCCTGTCAAACTCGGGTGGCTTAATCTGCTTGAGAAGGAACTTCTTCTCCTGGATCATAGCAGAACTTGATGTAGGAGGCGAATTAGGAACTTGTACCTGGGGTTGTGCCTGAATAACGGTTTTCTTAACGTTATTATACGATAATCGATGTTAGCTTATCTTTAATTCAGCTATCTCGTAAACAATGTAGCTACTTAACTTTTTATCAACTCTTATGCACAGCCAGATATTGATAAAAAGGAGTCTTTATTTGTATTTACATGGGCATAACCCTTTCGAATACAATGTTTCATGTGATGATAAGCCAATTGTTACATTTAGTTTGAGGAGAACAACGTTGTATTGCATTTATCTACAGGAACTGTGTAATAGTAGGGTTTTGGGTCATAGATCTTCAGGAATCGATAAGTCATTGGAAGTTCAGGATATCCTTTCCGTTGGAATCCATACTTCTCATGGCGGCCCAACACTTTAATCCTGTCGGTGGGGATTACACGAGTTACTTCCTCATATACATATGAGTTCATCTCAACCCTCTGACCTCGAATATGTGAGGTCGAATTTACGTGAGCTTCCACAAAAACGAAGAGCTTCACGACTTTAAGGTCTTCCAACCACTTGATCCTCTTTAGGTTGGTCTGTAGATAAGCAAACCGGTGGGTGGCTATATAGTAGATTCCTGAAGCACCCATCCATCTTTGTTCCATGTACAAAGGTGATGGATTATAGATCTGCTCCAGGATGTTCATCATCCCAATTCTTTGTCTATAAAGCGGAGAATGCATTGCAGTCATAAACATGACTGGAAATACCAAGAACTTGTTCCACGCTTTGTAATTATACAAGACAGCATTGAAGGTAAGGAAATGTTTGGACAACAACAATCTCTTTACTTCATTTCATTGAGATTTTATTAAAACAATTCTATTGTTGGTCGGCTCTGATACCAACTGTAACGTGTCCACTGGTATCATCCAGGACACGTCCTAGCAATCCATTGGAAAGGATGTCTAGAAAGCTCCGCCCGGCACTCCCATGGAATGCTACGGGGTTTGCGATCTAGGGCTTTCCGCATCTGCCACGTAGCAGAAGTATTCTAGTCGTTCCCACTTAGGATCGACCAAAATTAGGGTTTTCCTTGATTGGTCATTTCCTAACAGCAATTAGTGTCGGACCCAAGCGAACTACTTTAAGCAGAAACGCCAAGTCTGAAGCGGATTCACGCTGCACTTGATTCAAGGAGAATGGGAAATGAGAGGGATGCAAAGCTCAACCTCTCTGCCATAAGTCATAGTTCCATTCCGTTCCCCTAAAACAACGTAAATCGGGTAAGACATAACTCTAGGTCATCGCTTTCGTTATTCGTGCCCTTTGACAATCATCCCGCTGTTTATCAAGATTTGAGAAAAGTTCTCGGCCAACCGGGACCACCCAACCGTAGGACGGACCCATGGCCCATCCTCCGCACTTTTCTCGGTTTGTTTTAGTTGGGTAATCATCTAACATGTTAGTTTTTTACATGTAACAATCAACTTCTTTAATTAAACCGTTAAGCACTGGTTCCTTCATGTAATCTTATCATGTGACATAGAAAAACAATATCAAACAAGTTCTTTATTAACATATCATCATATTTATATTTGAAATACAAGGAGTTTCGCCTGTAGGCTTGTCCATAATCCACCCGAAGGCTATCCAATAATCCATAGGGATCATTATTCCAAGTTTCTGCCCGTAGACTAGTATGCGGGCCTCGAGATCCAATCCTGGGTCACGTTAGCCTCTTGTGCAGGACCCGAAAGGCGAGGGATTTACGGCCAGAGCCCCCTTGGCACCCAAGCGTCCTCCTGCTCCAAGTAGAGCTCAACGGAGAGACCTCTCGCGGTGGGTTCGGTCCACGTAACCCAGCGCGGTCAATAACCCCCTTGGTTAGGGTCAGGCATGCAGTCGGGGGTAACTGAAGCTGCCTCTCCCTTCAGGTCTTCAGGTCTTCAACCTGAAGTATAGATATTCATTTAATTTGTAATTCATAAATCAAACAGTGCTCTAAAATCTGTAGCAAGCACAAACATTTCCATTAATCGATCTTGTTGTTGGCAAACTGCTAAGGAAGGAATCTTTCCTTTTGAATGCATCTAGCACTCGATCCGGGGTACCTTGCAACTTGGCAAGATCCCTTATATTCTGGGCTAGGGCATACCCTATTAACCCAACTTGGTCAACCCTAAAGTTCATTGAATACTTTAGTTTCCGGTTTCTAACCTTCCTTACTTAGAAGGATATCAAAGAATACATCCTTTTACAAGATAATTTGCGTAAGGATCTGCAACTCTTGTTGAGGGTATTTAACCTTTCTTCTTGTGAATCAATCACAAGACCATATGACTTCATACTTGTTGTGCAAGTCCTGCATTGTAATGTACGGTGAAACAATCCGTTTCAGTTTCTTTAAGTTGACGTTTGTCAGACCTAGGGTCTCCTTTTATTATTTTCTTTAAGAACCTCAGGGACAAACCCTAGTTCTTTTACATTTACGATTTATTGACCCTACAATCAGGGAAGGTGGGCAAGTATTTAAGGTATAAACGTTTCTTGGATTTTAAATCATTCCCAATGCATATTTTGTAGCTTAGGTATTTCTAAGTTTACATTAATTCGGTTAAATTTTAGAAGGTAATATGGAGATCACCTCGGCACGATTTGTTATCTATGTGACAATTGATTTTTCATTCCTAAACTTTATTGCTTTGAGGTTAGGTAAATTCAATTAATCTTCCTTTTTCCTTGCGAACAAAACTCATGCAAAATAAACAATCTTTTCCTTGCTAAGAATATGCAGTTAGCAATGGTAACTTCTAGAGTTTAAGCAACGTAAGAAACCTTCCATGAATTTCACCTTCTAGGATCATTCGTTGTAAAAAGAATAGGGGTTAATAGTGCAAGATGCAGTTTTCATACCTTCAAGATTTAACCAAAATATACTACTTTAGTGGGTAAATAATCTTGCTCATAATTCGTTTCAGTGCATAATGCTATTTGAAGGAAGCTATGTTTATACATTATCCATTTTGCATGTTCAATTAAACTAAATTCCTTCATCGTAAATAACTAGGACAAAATATATCTCATCCTTAACAATTCATCTTGCATGATTGAATTGAAACCGATATAAAATTTAAGAAGGAAAAACCTGGTTTTGGGGTGACATATCCACATGGATATTGGGAGATGACCCTCCCGCAGCTACTCCTTGGATTTTCTTAGGCGGCATCACAGTTGTAATCCTTCGAACGTGAAGGCCGCTTTACACTTATTTTTGGAATTCCACCGTCGTTTCAATACTCTTCTTATCTCTTTCGAGGCAAGGAGTCGTTAAGGGATTGACCACAAGAAGGGGGGTAATAAGACCTTTAAGGTCTTAGCATCTTCGGGAGGGAAGGGTTTACAAAACCTAAAAAGGCCCTATAGGGGTATATACACAGTAAAAAGGGAGTGTGTAAGTGTGGTTTCGCAAACATATGAAGGGCCTTGAAAGGGGTATGAAAAGAAAGGGGATCTTGAAGGGCTTCTGGACACACGGGGGGGTATGTTCCAACCCAAGGGAAAAGGGGAAGGGTGAAAGGGGGTAAAAAGAACAAGAAGGGGGTAATAAGTTAAATATGGGGATTAAGGTGGATAAGACTTTTCAAGCCTTAGTTCTTTTGGGGGTTGCATCCAAGGGAAGGGGCTTAAGGGAGAAAGGCCTTAAGGCTTGCAAAGCACAGAAGGGGGGTGAAACACGGGTTTTTAAAAAAAACACAAGAAGGGCTTATTAATCTAAGCACGGGGGGGGGGGGGGGGGGATTTGTGGTTTTTGAGGCCAAGGGGAGTGGGGGTTTAATGGCCCCACAGGAAGGGGTTAAGGCTTTAAGACCGGGGGGGATGAAAGGATTGTAAGGGGATAAAACTGGGATGGGGGGTGAAAAAGGTAATAAGGCTATAGGAAGGGGGGCTTAAGGAGTGTGTTAAAAAGGAATATGAGGGGGGGGGGGGTGAAAGGGGGCTTAATTAGCCCTTTAGAAGCTTCTAGTAGCTTCTACACGTGGCCAGGGAGGGAAAGGACAGATGGACTTTGCCAGTCGTGCTGACAAATTCAACGGGAACTGTGATGATGATGGCCTGGCGATACTCGGTGCCTCCTTTACCCTCTTGTAAGGGCAGCGGCAACACTAATAATGGCAGCCCCTCCTCCTCCTTCAGCACTACTGTAGTCCTCCCCTCTCCCTCAAGCGGCACAGCATCTATGGCAAAGCTCTCTCCTGGCGGAATCAGTCGGCTATACATCACTCCGTTTCTGTTCGCCTCCTCAACCTCTGGCCCCCACTGATTTAAATAGGGGGAGGGAGAGGTTCCTCCCTCCCCTACACGACAGCACGCATGGCTAAGGCTCCACATGAGCCCCAGCATGCTGCTTGAACGTGGCTTCCCTCCCTCCCCTCCAGCGCGACCTCGGCTGGGGGAGAAGGAGGGGAAAATTTTTTAAACTTTTTTTTTATAAAAGGTTTTATTCATTGGGAATTGCTACAGGTGGTCATCGCTGCTGGGAGAGGCCGTGAGCTACAGTAGCAGCGTAGATTGTCGCCACCAAGGAGCCACCCTGCCGCCATCCGTTCACCTATACACCGCTGAAATGTCCTTTCGACGACTGCCTCCAACCCCCTCCCTCTTGAAAATTTCCTCTAAGGGCTTCCTTAAGCCCTTTTTTTCCCCTCGAATTTCCCTAAGGGCTCCCTTAGGCCTGTTTTATACCCTTTTGTTTACTCCCTTACAAAAAGAAAAGAGGGTGTTAAGGGTCTTTTGACACCTTTTTCTCCCCATACAAAAGCCCTCGTAAGGGTTCTACACCTTTTATTTCTCGTTCTTTTGTGTCTTTAAAAGGCCATTAAGCCTTTCCCATGGCTTTAATGGGCCTTATTCGCGGAGGATTTTGAACACCCCCTTCCCAGTTTTGAACCCTTTCCGTGGGTTCTCCCCTCCTCCACAAGTATCCCTTCGAAGAGCTTCTAAGAAAGGAAAGAACAGAAGACTCATAAAGGATGGTGGTATTTTGAAAAGGGAATTCGCAGAGTTGCATCCACGACGGAAATGTTGTATTCGCAATGCCTCCTAAGAAAGCCCAAGGCGCAACCGCAGGAGGATCGTCTCCTAGCATCCACATGGACATCTCACCACAAGTCCAGGTTTTTCTTCCTAATTTTTACATCATTATAATTCAATTGGGCGTAGATGATTGTTGGAAATAGAATGAATTTTTCGTCTTGAATGCTTTAGAAGATTGATATGCATTCCTAGCAAGTAGTTTTGTGCATTCAATAAACTGAACTTAGGTTATTGTCCATATTTACAAAATGGATTTAAGATAATGCACTCTGTTTAAGCATGGAAGTATAAAACCATGTTGCATTATTAGGCCATATCTTCTTCGCAATGAGTCATCATGGAAAGTGCTAAGAATCCATAGGAACGTGCAAGGTATGAAATGATTCATGTGTTTATGGAAATGAGTCATGTGTTTATGGAAATGATAGCGTAATTATCTTCAAGAATTAAATAAATTGGCATAAATCTAAACACCTAAACCGGCGGAGTACTCGTTTTAGAAAGAGTCAATTCAATTCCAAAGAACTCACTAGGATTTAATACATGACCTAATCGCACATATTGCTAAAACTGAAACTCCTATAACCGAAGTACTTGCCCACATTCACCGAATGTAGGGACATCCGAACATACTTGAGAAGTGAGCTAGGGTTTTTCCCTAAGAATCTTTCGCTAAAAAGATGGAACTTAGAACCCTAGGACTGACAATGTCAGCCTAATGTAATCAAGAACAGATTGTTTGGTGACTCCATTTGATGAGTACAATAGTCTCATAGTTCGATGCGACACTTGTGCAACAAGTGCGAAGTCGTATGATCTTGTGATTGGATCACAAGGTAATGGCCAATTCTCGCAATGAGGTTGGCAGATCCTTACACAAGTTATCTTGCAAGAGGATGAATAATCATCCTAATATAGTATCTTTCTTGAGTAAAGATAATTGCTTAGAAGCAAAAGATCAGCCGATAAATTGGAATAATCTATGAACTTAAGGTTTGACCAAGTCGGGTTAATAGGGTATGCCCTTACCCAGGATATAGGGGATCTTGCCAAGTCGCAAGTCATCCCAGATCGAGTGCTCGATTGCATTCGAAACGAAGGATTCACTTCTTAGCAGTTGGCCATCAACAAACGACCAATCGAAATGTTTGTGCTTATGACACATTTAAGAGCACTGTTTGGTTTTGTTTGATTAATGAATTAAAAGGTAAATGGATATCTAATACTTCAGGTTGAAGGCATCAAGGGAGAGGCAACTTTAGTTACCCCCGATTTCCTTCCTGACCCTAACCAAGGGGGTTGTTAAGCGTGCCAAGAAGGTGGACTGAACCCGCCGTGAGAGGTCTCTTCATTGAGCTCTACTTGGAGTAGGAGGACGCTTGGGTGCTAGGGGGGGCTCTGGCCATAAATCCCTTGCCTTTTAGGCCCTGCACAAGAGGCTAACGTGACTCGGGATTGGATCTTGAGGCCGGCATACTAGTCTATGGGTGAAAACTTGGATTAGTGATCCCTATGGATTGCTGGATAGCCTTCCGGTGGATTGTGGATAAGCCTATGGGCTGGACTTTATGTATTTCAAAGATAAATATGATAACCTATTAAAAAGGAACCTGTTTGATGTTGCTTTTATATGTCAAGTACTATGGTTATGTGAAAGAACCACGGGCTAATTAAGGAAGCTGATTGATAATGTCCAGGCCAGAAGACCGTCAAAGAACACGTACAACAAAAGCGTTGACCTAGAGTTATAATTGATCCCGATTTACGTTGTTTTAGGGGAACGGAAAGGGACTATGCCTTATGGCAGAGAGATTGAGCTTCACATCCCTCTTGTTTCCCATGCAGCTGAATCCGCTTCGGACCTGGCGTTTCTGCATAAAGTAGTTTGTTTGGGTTCGACGCTAGTTGCCGTTAGAAAATGACCAATAGAAAAAACCCTAATTCAGGTCGGTCCTAAGTGGGAGCGGCTGGAATACTTCCGCTATGTGGCAGACGCGGAAAGTCCTAGATCGCAAACCCCATATCATTCCATGGGAGTGCCGGGCAGAGCTTTCTAGACATCCTTTTCGATGGACTGCTAATACATGTCCTGAAGGTATAAGTGGACACGTTACAGTTGGTATCAGAGCGAACCAACAACGCAATTGTTTTTATGAAATCTTAATAAGATGAAGTAAAGAAAATGCTGTTGTTTCAAACATTTTCTTACTTTCAATGCTGTCTTGCAGAATTATGAAGCATGGAACAAGTTCTTAGTGTTTCGAGTCAAGTTTATGATTGCGATGCATTCCCCTGATTATCAAAAAAGGGTTGAGATGATGAGCATCCTAGAGCGAATCTATAATCCATCACCTTTGTACATGGAACGATGATGGACGGGTGCCTTAGGAATCTACTATATAGCTGCCCACCGGTTTGCATACCTACAGACCATTCTAAAGAGGATCAAGTGGTTGGAAGACCTGAAAGTCATGAAGCTGTTCATTTTTGTGGAAGCTCACGTAAACTCAACTTTACATATTCGAGGTCGGGGGGTTGAGATGAACTCATATGTATATGAGGAAGTAACCCGTGTAATCCCCGCCCGACATGATTAAAGTGTTGGGGCTCCATAAGAAGAATGGGTTCCAAAGGAAAGGATACCCTGAACTTCCAATGACTTACCAATTCCTGAAGATCCATGACCCGAAACCATACTATTATACAGTTCCTGTAGATAAATGTAATACAACATTATTCTTTCCAAACTAAATGTAACAATTGGCTTATCATCGCAAGAAATGTTGTATTCCGAAAGGGCTATGCCCATATAAATACAAATAAGACTTATTTCTATCAAAGTATGATTGTGCATGAGAATTGATAAAAAGTTAAGTGGTTAGATTACTCGATTTTGATAGCTGAAATGGAGATTAAATATAAATCACAGTGTTAACAAGTAATAACGTTAAGAAATCTTTATTCAAGCACAACCCCAGGTACAGAATCCCAGTTCGCCTCCTACATCAAGTACTACTGTAATCCAGGAGAAGAAGTTTCTTCTCAAGCAGATTAAGCCGCCCGAGTTTTACATGAGAGGCAGGTCCATCCAAGCAGATGTTGAAATTCGGATTGAATCCATGGAGGATTACTTCGAAGCAGTCGGTACTGCACATGCCAATCAGGCAATGCTCGCCAAGCTGAAGCTCACCGGTGAAGCCAGGATTTGGTGGAAGCAATGGTGCACGGATCAAGGGATCGCGGAAGGATCCGTTACCTGGGAGAAGATGAAGAAAGCCGTGCAGGGAAGATACTTACCACTTGCATATTGCACGCAAAAAATGAATGAGTTCTACGAGCTAAAACAACTAAGACTCACTCTTGATGCAAACTATTCTAAATTTGTCTCACTTTTAAAGTTTGCACCATAGATGGACATGACACAGCAGGTGTCCAAATTTTTTGCTGGTTTAAATCCACCAGTAAATACCCATCTCGAATCTATATGTCTATCAGATCTTCAGGACGTACTCATTTGAGCTGCCCCTCTAATTCAAGAGGTACAGTCTAGACCAAGGGGTAACAAAACTTGGTCTTATAATGACCCAAACAGAGGAGCATTCAGACCTCAGATGAAGAGAGTTCAAGGTTAGAATCACGGACAAAGAAAGAAATCAAGGACTAATAATGTCAACAACTTTGTTCCTACTCAAAGACTGATCTCAAGTCGGGTTACTATCAAATAAGGATCAAGGAAGAAGATATCCCAAATATAGCCTTCAACACAAGATATGGGCACTTTGAGTTCCTAGTTATGTCATTCGAGCTTACGAATGCACGTGCCACCTTCAACAGGTTAATGCAGGATATTTTTAGGCCATATCTTGATGACTTCGTTCTCGTCTTCTGGACACTTTAGTCTATTCTAAATAGGAAGAAGATCATGAAACCCAACTTCGGATTATCCTTGAAACAATGAGGTCACATAAGATGTATGCTAAGATGAAGAAGTGTGCATTCTTCAAACGTCAGATTGAATATCTGGGATTCATAGTATCAGTGGAAGGAATCTCAGTGGACCCAGCCAAGGTCAGAGATGTGCTAGAATGGCCAATACCTACATCTGTCAAAGAAATACGTAGCTTTCTTGGATTGACAGGATGGTATAGGCTCTTCATAAAAAACTATGCTTTGATTACAGCACCTCTGATGGACTTATTGAAGAAGCTAACTTCCATTGCATGGTCAACTCCCAAACAAACTAGCTTTGACAGATTGAAGAAAAGTTTGGTATCAGCACCTATCCTAAAACTTCCAGACCTCAATAAGGAGTTCAAGGTAGTAACTGATGCTAGCACACTTGCCTTAGGATGTGTGCTCATGCAAGAAAGCCATTCTATAGCATATTCTTCAAGGAAACTGAAGAGTCATGAGAAGAATTATGCTACGCATGATCTAGAATTGCTAGCTGTCATCCATGCTCTAAAGCTTTGGAGACACTACTTGTTGGATAACAAGTTTACCCTAGTGACTGATCATAAGAGTCTCAAGTGGATCTTTACCCAGAACGAGCTCAACATGAGGCAACATCGGTGGATTGAAGTGCTGGAAGAGTACAACTTTGACATCAAGTACTGACCAGGGAAAGAGAATGTAGTTGCCGATGCACTCAGTTACAAGGCATTCCTTAATTCCCTAATCTTACAGAATCCATCCACAGCTAGATCCCTAGCTACAAAATTATCGATGCCAAACAATCCAATACTTGAGTTAGCTAGAGAGGATGCATGCCATGATCCAACCTACCAAACGATGCTAAGGGAAATCTCTATCAAGGATCAAGATCAAAAGCTGCAGGCTAAGTATCATGATTTCTCTTTCAATAGCAGACTTGTCTACTATAGAATGAGGCTATGCATACCGGCAAGCCAGTCACTTAAGCAAAAGATATTGTGGGAAGCTCATGACTACCCTTTCTCAGGTCATCTTGGCTATGCCAAGACTCTCAATGTAGTTAGGAAGAGCTACCATTGGGAGAGGCTTAAAGGTGATGTTCTCAAATATGTCAGCGAGTGTTTGTCTTATCAACATATCAAAGCCGAACATGTCAAGATGCCAGGGAAGCTGCAACCGCTTGACATTCCCCAAATGAAATGGAAATTCATCAGTATGGATTTTGTTGTTGGCCTACCCCAAGTCCAAGGAGGATACAACTCCATCATGGTTGTGGTTGACATGCTGACTAAGATTGCACACCTTATTCCAGTAAAGACAAACTATAAAGCCTCGGATATTGCAAGATTATTTATCAAGGAGATATTCAAGCTACATGGGCTACCCAGAAGAATCATTAGTGATCGTCATTCTCTCTTCACATCACACTTCTGGAGAGCTATCTTTGAAGCAATTAGGAATCAACTCTGTTTTAGCACAGCTTACCATCCCCACACGGATGGCCAAACAAAGTGAGTAAATCAAGTCATCGAGGATATGCTTAGGGCATACTGCTGTCGTGAGCTGAAAAGATGGATTTAATACATTAGGGCAAAAAACGCTTCAAAAATGGCACTTGTAAGAAAGTGATTAAGTTGCTAATTAGTTGAGGTTTAGGAAGAATAAAACCTCTAAATTTGGTTGTCCAGATGTGATTAATGAGAGAATATTTGGTTCATTGAAGAGGTCGGCCATTAATTTCCCTCATCTTTTAATCCAGGTCAGGGGTCACCTTTTCGGCCGTTTATTGTCTTGGAACTCGAGAGATTTTGTATTTTCGAGATTTTTGTACGAACTTCGCATTTGTTTGCTCCCGCGTTTTCTTTCTATACACTATTCTCTTTTACCATTCCTTTTGCTGCACTTGCTTTCTATCACTGTGAGATTCTTGCTCGGTTCATTTGCTAGAATGTCTAGCAATACTACTTCAAATAACACAGGCGCAAGCACACGTAAATACAAGCTATCTATTCAGCTAGATCCGACTTACACATCTTGGAGAAATATACATCATCGAGTATTGATAGATGAGATTGAAGCCAACAGGTTGAGAACACAAGGAATGAAGCATATAGATTTGTGGGTGGATGGAAATATCTATCCCAGGGATCCTTCTACAGGTAAACCACCTCCTTTTTTGAATGTCCATGACTATATAAGATATGCTGGAGAAGGTTACAATGGAATGCTTGGCTACTGTATGAGGTTATACTCTGCATCTTACACATATATAGCTCAAGTGCACGAAATGAAAAAAGCACTAGAAACTACACAAACAAAAATTTTAGAGTTGACAAGTCAGATTGATATTTTGAAAAATATTAACAATTCATTGTAGAATAAGCTAATACGCTTGAGAGAAACTCCAGTAGGATTTAGAGAGAGGAAGAGACCATTAAAAAATATAACCAGCTTGTGTGAGAGAGCAAAGAAAAGGAGACTAAATCTTACAAAGAAATATGTCTCTAACATATTAGGCATAAATATCCGAGAGAATGAGGAAAGAATCACACTTTTGAAGGAAACCATGAATAAGAAAGACATTTTGAGGATTCTTAAGTCACCAGAAAATGTGGATTTGAGAGGTCCAACTCTGAGAGAGTTAGTGAAGGATTTAAAAGGCACAGTGAAAGCAAATGAAATCGTAGAGACATGCGATACTGTGGGTATAAGTCGAAAAGGTTACCGTGCTATCTCTGGATTATCGTTTAAAAATCTTAAACGCAATAGGGTAACTATATTTGGATTGCCCCGAGCCCTTGCAGTTTCCACTGCAAGAATTTCCATGAATCGCAAGATTCCACATGTTTTTGGAGATTACTTTCACATCGAAAGGTCTATGTCCTATGAAAAACAAAAAAAACAGGCAATTTTTGATTACAATGAGTTTAACAATATATGGGTTGATCTAAAAAAGGTGGAAATTGCAATGGTTCACATGTATAAAATCACAGTAGAAGAAAGTTATGGTGTTCTAAAGTTTGCCTTGAAGTTGGATGAAGCACAGATTCAAAAGGGACAGAAGATGGAAAGAATTAGCATTTGCCTCATGAACATGGCATTTGACCATGGCAATGGCGAGGGCAAAGCTCCATTGCATAAGATCCAATCCGAGATGGAGATTTGGTGGATTGGTGCAACCCAGGTACCAATTGAAAATCATCAAACGTTGAAATGGTTGTTCAACCATACAGGTATTCCAAATATCATTAAGTCTCAAAGTGAAGGCGAAATGTTGGTAGTTGATGGGGTTGGTAAATTTAATGTGGAATGGCATATGAGTGCTGATTTGAAAACTATCAAATGTATGCTTGGAATATGTAATGGCGCAAATGCAAAATATCCTTGCATTTATTGCATGGAAAGTATTGGATCCAAAGATTGGAGTAGTTTGCGACCAGTAAGAAAAGCCCCAAATAGGGACTCTATAGATTTGAGTAAATTTAAAAACATAGAAGACATCTGGGATCCCATTCTTTCCATCTCTCTTAAGAATGTTCATATTTGTACTTTGCATGCAGAGATTAGAATAATCGATAAGCTTCTCAGGTTGCATCTTGACTATGCATATTCCATTAAGCCATTATCTTTATCAGATGAGTGTATTGATAAATGCGAGGCATTGCTATCGAAAATGGGATTTCATGGGGGCCAAGTTCACTTGAGAAAGGATCCAATACTTTCAGGAAAAACAAGAGATATCTTGGCCGATGTCTCTATGGGAGGCTCAAAAGCTAGACGATTCTTAGGAAACCATTCAGGAAAGCAGGTGAATGCGGCTTGGGAGTGTTGGAGAGAGCTATGTGACATCACAACAAATGTTGCAAGCACGCCGAGGCTTGCGTTTCTTAGAATGGAGGTCTGGATACACCTTGATGTTTTTCTGAAACTCCTCAGGCAACATAAGACAACATATACATATGCGGAAGAGTTCAAAAGATCAATCACAAAGCTTGTTCAGGCGATAAAAGAGGCATGGGGAGAAAAAGATATCACTTTTTATCTGGTAAAGTAATAATTATTTAATATCGGCTTATTTTGATAGGTTTTTCAATTGGTATAAAATTTGTGTTGCTTTGTATTGCAGCATATTCTTCATATTCATGGACCTTTCTTTGTGGAGGAGCATGGCCCCTTAGCAACTTATAGCAACCAAGGCATGGAAAAATCCCACTATCAAGCACGCACAAGTTATTTTCGAAGCACAAGGCATGGGGGAGGAGTTACAAAAAGCAATGCTTTGGAGGAGCTATTCAACTGGTTTTTTCAACCACAACTTCAAAGAATGCAAATAAAAGACGGCAATGACACATGAGCAATCACACTTTTATATATAAGAAAGAATATATACAAAGCTAGTTTTCCGAAACTCTCACATTTTCTTCCTCCTCAGGAATCTTTCCTCTATAACGTAGAAATTTTTTTCTCTTGTAGCCAGCTATAGATTTTACATTAGTTCTGTCTGCAGCTAAGGCGTAGGATGAAAACGCCAAAAAGTATCCTGCTCTAGAAGCAGAGTAACCAGGACCGTAGCCAAAAATCCTAATTGCTGCAGTCTTTTCCAAAAACATTATTTTGTGGGCATTATATTGTAATCCTGAGAAACATAGAAGCCTTGTAAGAGCTTTAATACAAAGTATCGGCCATGCTGCGTCCTCTGAGAAACTACTATGAAGTACAAAAAAGGATTTAGGGTCAATCCTAGCCAAGTAGTGGCCGAGTGTAATGTCTTTGGTGGTGTTACTAGCAGCTCTCGATCCTTTGCCACGCCCCAAGAAGTTATCTGTATCGGCAATCTCCAACTGCAAATAAAACCCATACTGAATGAGCATGAAATGTAAACCTACCAATGTGTAAAAGAAAATTCAAAATTATCTTACCACTTCATTTTCATCGTACTCCAATTTAAACGGATTCCATAAATTAATTGATGATGCTGTCTCATTGGTGTTAGTCAATTCTTTAACATATTCAGACTCCTCTCTTCCAAAATTGGAAATGCCGAGCTCGCTTTGAATGCGATCGAAGTCCTCATCAGTAATGCTCAACTCTTTCTCAGCTTCTTTGGCCTTTTCAAAACAAAGAGAGAATGCCTCACCAGCATCAATAAACTTATCATCTAGAGTTTCTTTATCAAGTTTCAGAATCTCTTCCTTTGATTCATTTTCTGTGTCAATTATCCCATTTGCAGCATCAGAAGCCTTTGCAATAATTGCAAGACAATAATCTTCCCTGAGATTAAAAAGTTTTTGAATATCTGATAGTAAAATGTACTCCTTGTCCTTGAAAGGTATACATGGCAGGGAAGGAACAATATGGTGAGAACTCTCATCAGGTTGAGGGTTTGTATCTCCTTGGCTCTCCTCAATGATAGTCTCAGCTTTGAAGTGAGCAACATCCAAATTCTCAGCAGTGGAAGCCTCAAAATCAGTATCTACAACCTCCTCTGTTTCCTTTCATCTGCCAGATCATCCAACATGCAAAAGCTGGCAGTCTTTGCTCCTTCCAACTGTTGCTCCTCAGCTTTCACAGGGTATTTGACAAGGCTGAAAATAATAAAAGCAACATATTTTCTCATCATCTTGCAGTTTTTGGAATGAGTGCAGCAAAATATGTCTGTTGAATGAAACCTCTCCAGAGAGTGGGCCCTGCACTTTCTAGTAAATATTGCCTTTTCATTTCCTGTTGACCCAATGGGAACATGGACATATTCAATTGTGCCAACTTCAACAGAAGGACCTACAAGAGTTTCAAACTCCAAAAAGTCCTCCATAATATATTTTTCACAAGATTTCAGAACTTTGTCAAGTTCCCAATCAGGATTAAAAATATTTTTCACAACTCCATAGAATGAGAGATCCATTCCATTCTGAAGCATAAAATCAAGTAGCCTCTCTGATGGAGTGATATCAATGAGCTCTAATACTCCTTGACCTCTCACTACTGACGTTCGCTTCCCTGGAGATGTACTTGGCTTTCTCACACTGGTGGCAGAGGATGGAGAGGAAAAAGAATGCACAGGCTGATCAGATGTTGATGCACTTGAGCCTTTTGAAAGCCTTCTTCTTTTACCAGTTCCTGAAGAAACCTTGGATTCTATGGGTTCAGACATGTTTCCAACTTCTGACAATGCGACGCGATAAGAGAGAAACGATTCAGATGGAAAGGCCCCCTCGCGCCGTATCGATGATCCCAGTAAGAAGCGCTAGAGCCACAACAAAGGTGGTCACACGAGCTTGGGGAACGCTAAAAGAGGACTAGATCTACAGAACCTCCAAAACGAAGCGAAGAGAGGAAAGCGAAGAAAACCAACAGTTGCTCTCGCGCCGTATCAGCAATACAAACAGAGGTCAGAAACCGAAAAAAGCCGTACAGATAAGAAACACACCCTTATCTAGGTGCGGATTATGCCACCTGGCAGTATCTGTTAGTCTCATACACGTGGCAGTAGCCGTTGGGCAACACGTGGCCGATAACCACATGGCGAACAAGTGGACCAGTCATTACTTGACATGTAGCATATGGATCATAAATGCACATACGTGGCACAATCAATATCGGACACGTGTCTGACACGTGTCATGATTTACCTGGGTATATAAGTGGTCATTTTTCCGACGTGTATACTTTTCATTTCTCGAGCTCTTCCCGCCTTGCTTGCCGATACGGTGCGATACAAGTCCTTTTTTCGCTAGCAAAAAGAGGTGTGTCGATACGGAGCAAGGGCGTCTAAACGGTGTGCTCCTTTCCTCCGTATCGCGCCGTATCGTCATCTGATCACCAATACGGAGTGAGGGCGTCCAAACGGTGTGCTCATTTCCTCCGTATCGCGCCGTATAGGCATCTGATCTCCAATACGGAGCGAGGGCGTCCAAACATTGTGCTCGTTTCCTCCATATCGCGCCGTATCTGCAGTTTGCTCCATATCGTGCCAATACGGAGCGAGGGCTTCCTTACCAGTGTTGGTTTCCTCCATATCGCGCCGTATCGGCATCTGATCTCCAATACGGAGCGAAGGCGCTGTTCCATTCTGCTCGCTTTGCTCATATCGCGCCGTATCGGAATTGCTCATTTCGTCACTTTCTTCGCCAATTTGTCTTTCAGTTATTGTCCTTCTGGTTGTTATTTTTTCTTTTCTGGATGGCAAGGACAAAGCAAATTGCAAGAAGAGTGTATCTAGATGGGAAGGATAGTGGGGGTAGAAGAAAGTTAAAATTTGATGAATCTAAGGGGGTAGAAGAAGCTGGTCCATCACAGGATCCAGAGCATTTTACAACAGAAATCCCACCTACACCAGGTGTTGTCCTTACATCTTCTATAAATGTTTCTTCACCTGAAGTTGAGGAAGCAAAGGATGAGGCTTACCCTATGAAAGATTCATTCCCTACAATGGTACCTGAGCCCACATCTGCTGAAGCCACTCAACACCCCAAGCCACAAAAGAGAAAGAGGAAGTCCAGGTTCTTCTATATGCAGAGATGTTTCAGTGAGATCAAGAAAGCCCAGAGAGCTACACAGCATGTCATTCCAAAAGCTGCTTTTATAAGGGTGGTTAAAGAGATCTCTGATAGATTGTCTCAAGTGGCAACTTTCTCTGGTCTAAATAAGAAGTGGCAACTCTCAGCCATTCTTGCCTTGCAAGAGGCCGCAGAAGATTTTGTTATTGATTTCATGAACGACGCTTACATTGCTGCCACCCATGCTCATAGGATCACCCTTATGAATAAAGATTTCAGCATCATTAGCAGAGTGAGGTATAGGTTTGACAAAGTCCTGAGGCCCTTGCCTTCCAATGATCAAAAAGCCTTTGAAATCCTTAACGTTCCCCCAAAATTGTCCAGGAAAGAGAAAAAGCTAAATGTTGAGGATGTTAGTGACCTTTACCCTACAAGGGGTGCCACCCAGCAAGAGGCTTTCTTGAGTGAAGAAAATCAGGAGGTGTTTGAAACTGAAGATGATGTTTACAAGAGGAAAGCTGCATCACTTGCTCACGTTAACAGCGAGAGGATGGGCAAAGTGTATGGGCAGATTCTTGTGAATGTTGCTCGGGAACCTGAGGAGGAATATCTTAGTATATCTCCCGAGGACAAGCCCATGTTGGAAAAAAGGGATGTCCAACTATCTGACTCCGTAGTATTTTGTTGAATAAGGTAAGGTTTTTTGTTGCATAAGTTAAGTCTTATAGGTTAAATTATATTTTGGATGAAATTGGTATTTAATAGCTTTTGCTATTATCTGCAGGGCATTGGTCTCCTCTCTCACTCTCGATATCCGAAGAACCATATACATTGTTGATCCACTTCTCTCTGTGGGACTTTTTGCAAAATCTGGTTCTAATATTTCACCATTTTTTCATATCTTCGATAGTGTGAGAAATTACCACATCTTTTTCCCTTATGTAGAAAGATATTTTTCTTTTTTTGTAGAGGAAAATTTATGTTCATTTGCTTTCACCCTTCTACTCACCTCTTTTATGAATTTGCAGAGGGCATTGGAGTCTCATCTACATTAATTGTCTTTCAAGGAAAATTATCTTTATGAATTCTCTCAGCGGTGTTCACGGTCAAGCACGAATGTATGTTGGAAGAAATTTACTTACTTTGATTTCTTTTATAAATAATATTTTGAACTTACAAAGCTTCCTTTTGCAGTGCTGGTAGACTCGTTTCTACATTTTTGGATACAACATACGAGGATCTTGCTGATCCTCAAAGGCCGTATACTTTTCTTCTACAAGAAGTTCCATTGCAAAGCGATGCGCATTCTTGTGGATGGAGAGTTATCTCAAACATTTGCAGAACAGTGGATTCAAAGCTGTTACAAATAGAAGGAGTGAATGTAAGTTTATTTCATTTGATGTTTGTGTAACCCTTATCATGATGTCTTTTCACTAACCTATAATATTTATTCTTATAGTGTAGAGACTATCCTGAATCATATGTTTGGTGGATAAGGGAGAGATGCATCGAGCTGATTCTAGACAAAGCAATCACACCGTATGATCCTGACTCCCCTCTTCCTCCCAAAACTTCAATGGCCAAGGTCACAAGCAAGGGAAAGGTCAAGGGAAAGGGTAAGGACAATGGCAATGGTAAAGACAAGGGCAAGGGAAAAGGCAATGGGACCACTGCTGCAGAGTCTAAGAAAAAAGGAATGCCAGTGCTCTCTCCTCTTAAATTTGATCCATCCCCTCTTAAGCCCCAAGAAAAGAGACTACTTGTAAAGGTCAAAATTTTTCAACAATCAAAGAAAGGCCCTGTGAGAAAAAATATCTTTGAAGAAATCGATAAAGAATGAAAATAGCAAACATAAGCATACACGAGCCTTTTTATTTTGGCTTTGTACATTTTTATGCAATTTTTGTACCTCATTGTGTAATGAAAATTTTCACTTGTAAATCGAATGTAATGTACATTTTATACACAAGCCTTATTATTTTGGCTTTGTACATTTTTATGCAATTTTCGTACCTCATTGTGTAATGAAAATTTTCACTTGTAAATCGGATGCAATGTTGATTTTATTTATACACATTCGAAAGGCGACTTGCTTCACGATAGCTTATGAAGTTCCCATTAAAAAATATCTTAAGGACAGTCTATTAAGATAAATTCCTGCCAAGTTTTCATTCTCAAGGCCCCAAACTCACAATTGTGGGAGACAAACAACTCGTACAAAAGAAAGAGAGCTCGGCTCTTTTACCAATTGTTACACCATTCACTTTGAACTTATATCTAGGGGATGTATTGTCTAGCAATTCCAAGGTATCCCTCACATCTTTCAGACTCCAATTGGAAGTAACATTCACCTTCTTTACTTCATGCGGAAAAACGTGCACCACAAGTTTATATGGTGTGTTATCTGTATCAGAGTCCAAGGGAACCCAAATACCCAATCTTAGTTTGTATCGCCTGTAATCAAAGCCCAAAGCAAGATTTTGGCGAGGGATACTGTAAGCCAAAGCCAAGGATTGAGGGCATGCACTGCACCTCAAGATATCACCTTTATGATTGCACTCTCTAGATTTCCAATGCGTCCCTATAGTGTTGTCCAAATCCTCTTCCGAAAAGTTTCTACTTAACCAGGATACCTTCGTTCTTTGTAAATTTGATGTTTTGAAGCAAGCCACGAAGATATGGAGGGGTACAAACCATGATAAACGTATTCTTCTTGAGATCCTTCCAGCTGTCATGGACTTTTTAATATCCTGAGATATTTTGAATTTGAAACTCTGCACTGTTACCTTGTCAGGAATCTCCCAATTTAGAGATGAAAGACTTGGGAATGGCAAATCTTTGATATTCCCATACCTATCCGCTTTAGAGGGAACCACATACTGTGCATAATATATAAAAATCTTGCATTCACTATAAAAAGACACAGTTTGATCGGCATAAATAATGTCTGCCAATACCTTATGAATGGCATGGAAAGTCCCACTTAGGCTTTCCACAAGTTGCCATTCAATACTTGTTGACGGAAAGATATCTACAATGACGAACCATTTGTTAGAACTTGCATAAATGGAAAAGAATTATATACGTTATTCAACTTATAACTTACAATGTGTTTGTTGGGGAACACGTTCGTTTGGAGGCAAGTGCATATCCTTGGCCATGTAAACATGTTGCACCTTGACAAACCAGCCTTCGGGCATAATTTTGAAGGCAATGATACGCCCCTTCCAGTGATGTTTTATATCTTCTCGTTTTCTTCTTTTCACCTTATGGGAGCCCTTGCAAGATGGCAGCATGGTAACCCAATCGTTTACAGCAAAGGTTTTGGGCTCAAAATTTCCATCTACTCCGTGGCTATAGACTGTGCAAGAGTGTATTAAACGAGAAGGGCGCCTGGAGGAAGCCATGAAAAGAATGAAAGCGCAGAGAAAGAAGCTCAAAGAGGGGTGAATGAACTAAAAAGTAGCGCCAAGAACCCAAATGAGTATGTATTGGGCACCAAAAACAATATTGAAAGATCTCCCGACTTTCAAAAAACTCATTATTAATTTCATCACATCTCTGTCATGTATTTTGTTAGATTTGTAAGTAAATAACGTCTTTGGGACTCCAAAACATGTCATACTTTAGGGGTTTTGGCTAAAAAAGAAGAGAGAATCGCGAAATGGACTCCACTATCTCTAAAAAAGAGGAGACAAGAATACCATATTCTTGCACACGTGGCGAACTCTCCTTTGGCCCTTTCCTTAATCCCGTGATTAACAAAAGTGCATTTTTTGAAGCATTTTTGGCCCTAATGACTTGCCTTTGATTGAATTTTCCTACAATGCTTCTTACCAACAAAGCATTCAAATGACCCCTTTCCAAGCATTGTACGGTCATGACTGTCAAAGTCCCCTAAACTTCTCAGATCCAACCTTGAGGGTTGAAGCTTCAAGGCAGATGTTGGAAGAGATGGATGACCAAATAAAGTCAACAAGATAGGACATCTAAGCTACCAAGGATAGACAGAAGGCCTACGTGGATTTGAAGCATCAACATAGAGTCTTCGAAGAAGGAGACATGGTCTTCATTTGCGTATGCCCAAAGAAGAGTTCCCTATCCTTAGGAGATTGCAAGAAGCTAAGTCCAAGGTATTGTGGACCATACAAGATCCTCAAATGCCTAGGACCTAATGCTTATAGATTGCAACTCCTTGAGTACCTAAAAGTTCATAATGTATTCCATATCAGCCTATTGAAGAAGTATGTACCTAATCCTAACCATGTACTTGATGACCAACAAGTTGTAATGCCTAGTCAAGGAGTCCTTGAACTAAGGCCTGACAGGATCTTAGATGTTAGGGAGAGACAACTGAGATCCAGAACCTTGAGAGAATGCCTCGTCCAGTGGAAAGATTATCCCGAAGAGGATGCCACTTGGATAGATGAAGGCACTCTCAACCATCAATATCCCCAGTTTATCTCGAGATGAGGACATCTCGATTCCTCCAAGGGGGAGAGAATGTAACAATTTGATTTAGCATTCGTGAACCATCTTATATGGTCATAAGGATAATCATAGGGATACTATTTTTTTCGAATTGGATAATGGCAAAAATATTTTTGATTTTCCCTTATCCCCCCCCAGCTGACTGTCGTGCTGGAGGGGGAGGGGAATAGAAGGTATGCCAAAGCTCCTCGGTAGAGCTTGCAGGTGATAAGTCGCCATGGCCGTTGCCACACAAGGGAGGAAGGATCCCCCTCCCCTTACCTATATAAACTGGGGGGGTTGCAAGTAGAGAGGAGGATAAAAGGCTCTGCACAAAGAGGGAGAGAGTGAGGCTCTGTGAGGGAGGGTAGTCATGAAGGGAGAGCCGTGATGCTGAGCGAGAGAGAGAGAGGTGGTCATCGCTGCTGGGAGAGACCGTGAGCTGCAGTAGCAGCATAGATTGGTCGCCACCAAGGAGCCACCCTGCCGCCATCCGTTCACCTACACGCCGTCGAAACGGCCTTTTGACGACTGCGTCCAACCCCCTCTCCCCCCTGTGCTTCTAGAAGATTCCAAAGCTTCTAAGGGGGGGCTCTATAAGCCTCCTTTCTCCCCCAAAGTTTCCTTGAAAGTCCTTAAGTGGTCTTCAAGGCCCTTCTTCCCCCCCCTGAAAATTTCCTCTAAGGGCTTCCTTAGGCCCTTTTTTCCCCCTCGAATTTCCCCTAAGGGCTCCCTTAGGCCCTTTTTATACCCTTTTCTTTACCCCCTTACAAAAAGAAAAGAGGGTGTTAAGGGTCTTTTGACACCTTTTTTTCCCCATAAAAAAGCCTTCATAAGGGTTCTACACCTTTTATTTCCCGTTCTTGTGAGTCTTTAAAAGGCCATTAAGCCTTTCCCATGGCTTTAATGGGCTTTATTCGTGGAGGATTTTGAACACCCCCTTCCCGGTATTGAACCCTTTCCGTGGGTTCTCCCCTCCTCCACAAGTATCCCTTTGAAGAGCTTCTACGAAAGGAAAGAATAGAAGACTCATAAAGGATAGTGGTATTTCAGAAAGGGAATTCGCAAAGCTGCATCCACGATGGAAAGGCTGTATTCGCAATGCCTCCTAAGAAAGCCCAAGGCGCAACCGGAGGAGGATCGTCTCCTAGCATCCATGTGGACATCTCACCACAAGTCCAGGTTTTTCTTCCTAATTTTTACATCGTTATAATTCAATTGGGCATAGATGATTGTTGGAAATAGGATGCATTTTTCATCTTAAATGCTTTAGAAGATTGATATGCGTTCCTAGCAAGTAGTTTTGTGTATTCAATAAAATGAACTTAGGTTATTGTCCATATTTACAAAACGGATTTAAGATAATGCACTCCGTTTAAGCATGGAAGTATAAAATCATGTCGCATTATTAGGCCATATCTTCTTCGCAATGAGTCATCATGGGAAGTGCTAAGAATCCCTAGGAAAGTGCAAGGTATGAAATGATTCCCGAGTTGCATAAATTGATCAATTATTATTTTTCAACTGCATAATTATTAGTAAAAGAATGTGTGTTTAGCATGAATCTTGTTCGCAAGTTATAGGTTGATTAATTGGAATTAGGTTATAACCTAACCTATGCTTGATCTTAAATCGATAGTTAGGGTTGAAAATCAATTTATGCGTAGAAAATGAATAATGTGTTTATGGATATGATAGCATAATTATCTTCGAGAATTAAACAAATTGGCATAAATATAAACACCTAAACCCGCGGAGTACTCGTTTTAGAAAGAGTTAATTCAATTTCAAAGAACTCACTAGGATTTAATACATGACCTAGTCATACGTATTGCTAAAATTGAAACTCCTATAATCGAAATACTTGCCCACATTCACTGAATGTGGGAACATCGAAACATACTTGAGAAGTGATCTAGGATTTGTCCCTAAGAATCTTTTGCTAAAAAGATGGAACTTGGAACCCTAGGACTGACAACGTCAGCCTAATGTAATCAGGAACAGATTGTTTCGCGACTCCATTTGATGAGTAGAATAGTCTCATAGTTCGATGCGACACTTGTGCAACAAGTGCGAAGTCGTATGATCTTGTGATTGAATCACAAGGGAATGGCCAATTCTTGCAATGAGGTTGGCAGATCCTTATGCAAGTTATCTTGCAAGAGAATGAATAATCGTCCTAATATAGTATCTTTCTTGAGTAAAGATAATTGCTTGGAAGAAAAAGACCCCCAGCTGATAAATTGAAATAATCTATGAACTTAAGGTTTGACCAAGTCGGGTTAATAGGGTACGCTATAACCCAAGATATAGGGGATCTTGCCAAGTCGCAAGTCATCCTGGATCGAGTGCTTGATGCATTCAAAACGAAGGGTTCACTCTTTAGCAGTTGGCCATCAACAAACGACCAATCGAAATGTTTGTGCTTGTGACAGATTTTAAGAGCACTATTTGGTTTGGTTTGATCAATGAAATAAAAGATAAATGGATATCGAATATTTCAGGTTGAAGGTATGAAGGGAGAGGCAGCTTCAGTTACCCCCGATTGCCTGCCTAACCCTAACCAAGGGGTTGTTAACCGCATCGGGAAGGTGGACCGAACCCGCTGCGAGAGGTCTCTCCGTTGAGCGCTACTAGGAGCAGGAGGACGCTTGGGTGCCAGGGGGCTCTGGTCATAAATCCCTCGCCTTCCCGGCCCTGCACAAGAGGCTAACGTGACTTGGGATTGGATCTCGAGGCCCGCATACTAGTCTACGGGCGGAAACTTGGATTAGTGATCCCTGTGGATTGTTGGATAGCCTTCCAGAGGATTGTGGATAAGCCTATGGGCTGGATTTATGTATTTCAAAGATAAATATGATAACCTGTTAAAAAGGAACCTATTTGATGTTGCTTTTATATGTCAAGTGCTATGGTTACGTGAAAGAACCAATGCCTAACGGGCTAATTAAGGAAGCTGATTGATTTATGTCCAATTAAATATGTTAGGTACTTAAATAACTAAAACAACCCGAGGAAAGTGTGGTGGATGTGGCCATAGGTCCGTCCTATGGATGGGTTGTCCCGGTTAGCCGAGAACTTTTTTCAAATCACGATGGATAGCCAAAAGACCGTCAAAGAACACGCACAACAAAAGTGTTGACCTAGAGTTATAATTGATCCTAATTTACAGTGTTTTAGGGGAATGAAATGGGACTATGCCTTATGGCAGAGAGGTTGAACTTCACATCCCTCTAATTTCCCATTCCCCTTAAATCAAGTGCAATGTGAATCCACTTCGGACTTGGAACTTCTGTGTAAAGTAGTTCGTTTGGGTTCAACACTGGTTGCCGTTAGGAAATGACCAATAGGAAAAACCCTAATTCAGGTCGGTCTTAAGTGGGAGTAGCCGGAATACTTCTGCTACGTGGCAGATGTGGAAAGTCCTATATCGCAAACCCTGTAACATTCCATGGGAGTGCCAAGCGGAGCTTTCTAGACATCCTTTCTGATGGACTGCTAAGACGTGTCCTGAAGGTACAAGTGGACACGTTACAACTTTGTAAGTTTTTCTTTTGTTCTTCTCGCTTTCTTATTTTCAATATCACTTGTACAAATAATTGTGTTTCTAACAGTTTTATTCTATTATCTTTGTAGGACTACATCATAAACCGCGATCCCATCGGCCTAGAGACTCCATATGCAGAGAGATACGATCTCACTGCAGTGATCAATAGACTGTATGAACGCAGCAACCCAGTAAGTCAATTATTTTTATTGTCCATAGATACTATTTTTTTAAAAATGCATTATATATGGTGGACTGATGTGTAGTTGTTCATTTTGTGGATTTTGTTCGATGCTCCTTTGCGTCCAGACGAGCTTTCAGATGGCAAGGTTCTATAACTCGCGCTTGGATTCATGGAGTGCACATTCTCTTTCTTTTTGGTCATGTGATTTATACACGCATCTTCCATGTACTAAGTACTCATTATTCTTTGTATCTTATCATAATTCCATGAGTTTTCATCAGTAATCTTGTACTTATTCTATGTATTATCTTGTGGGTTCAATTAATTTTTGCACTCCTCTTGACATACATTGTGTATCCAACATGTAATTCATTCACAGTTGGTCTGTAAAAGGGATAGGAAAATGATCCTTCTTCGTCTTCGAATTGAGCTTTCAGAAGTCGACACATATTCAAAGTTTCCCATTCTTCTTGGGTACTACTAGAATGGACGAAACCCATTCACTATTAGCCACAGGATAAATGAACTTTGCTTCAAGAAGTTTCAATAATTCAGCCTTTACCAGAGCAAAAAATTTAGGATTTATACGCCTTTGTCTTTGCCTTATAGGTTTGGCATCAGGCTCTAGCTCAATGTGATGGTGGCATACTATTGGATCAATCCCCTTTAGGTCCTTATATGACCAAGCGAACACATCTAAGTTCTCTTTGAGTAGGTCTCGTAGGACCACTAGTTCTTCTTCTAGAAGATTGAGGCCCACTTTTAAGTAACATTTGGTACCTTCAGTATCCAAGAATGTTATTTGCCTTTCACCTTCCACTTTGTAGATAAATGTCCCACGGATTGCTTCTGGATAGAGGTCTGACTCTTTCAAGAGAGTAGTATCCTCGTTTGATGTTCCACTAGAACTAGTGTCCTCCTTCTAAACAGATGAATCATTCGTCTGTTGAGGTTGCTGGAAGGGTATGAGAGATTTTTTTACTTCTGTTTGAGTGGTGAGCTCTTTAGGACTTAAATATTCATCTTCAAAGGATGAGTCATGGAATGTCACATAGCACGGACCTTCTACAGGCCGTGGCTCTGAGGGCTTTGGCTTCTATTGGCAAGGGGCATTATCATCATCTTTTCTCTGGACTGAACGGTCAGGGCGACAGGAGCCAATGATGAACTTAATTTTTATGCTTTTAATCCATTTCTTATACAGAATCTGTATACTTTGTGGTCCATTGGCCAATCCAAATGGAACCATGGTTATTCCATCCAACACCCTAAGATCTTCGGCCTCTGAGGTCTCTATAGGGACATCAACAAGATCATCCGCTATCAGAGGAAATTCTTCATCTACACTTTCATAACCTGCTTTATTTTCTTCCTTATCATTTTCATCCTCTTGCTCTGGAGGCTCTTTCTCTACTTCTGTAGAGGCTGTGTAAGAGAAGAACAGATCTTCTGCCTTTGCATCTACTTCTACTTCTGTCACAACTTCTGACTCTACTTTTGCCTCTAGCTCTAGCTGTGGCTGTGGCTCTGGCTTTGTATCTGTTACTGTCTCTGTATTCGCTCTGTCTCTGCTCTGTATCTGTACTGCCTCTGCTCTGTAACTATACTGTAACTGTACTGCATCTGCTCTGTCTCTGCACAACTGTCATGTAACAGGGAGAACAGTACACCCATGCTTCTATTTCACTGTGAGAGGTGATTTCAGAAGTTAATTCTAGTTGAGGCAGGAGATATTCTCCCATGGACAAGGATTTTACTTCCCTTGGTAGTTGGCTTACAGTGCCCACTGTTAGCGACTGTGCCTTTGTTTTCTTAGGAAAGATCTGCTTAATAGCCTCTTCATCTCCTGATGTACCATCTGTTACCTCATTGGAGGAGTCAATTATGATTTCAATGGATGTGGATCCATTGCCTTTTTGTGATCCATACAGCTTCATCACCACTTTGTTAGGTCCTCTACCTAGAGTTAGGGTTTCTTTAAACTAGTTCGTCTTGGCTCTTACTTCAAAAAGCCAAGGTCTTCCCAATAGCAGAGGGTATGAGGTCCCATAAGAATTTGGTTTGACCACCAGATATGTCAGCTAATAGTCTCTTCCTGCAAGGGTTGTTTTTACGTATGGGAGGATTCCCAACAGTTTTATTCTGCTTTGGTCTGCCAATCTTATAAGCCACTATGTAGGTTGAATTCCTTGGAACCCTAAGTCCTTCATTGTCACATCCATCATTATGTTTACTGATGAGCCTCCATCAATCAATGCATCTGAAATAAAGCATCCTTCTATCTATACAATAATCTCTAGGGTTCCAGGATCTAGGAAGGCGTTAGCCACATCCTTCTATCTATACACTAATCTCTGGGGTTCTAGGTTCTAGGAACTACTTCCTTTACAAGCTCTGGGGCTTTAGTGGTCTTAGTCACTGTTGAAGGAGCGATCCTTAGTCCACGTCTTCTTGTCAAGATGCTTTTGAATTTCTTTCGGCAACTAGGAGACAACATCAGCAACTGTCGGAATGTTAAGTTTGGTTTAAAAGTGCCTAGGTATTTTACCAAGTCATAATCTTTGATAGGATCCATAGGCTTCTCCAGCCTGTTGGGGAATGGGGCTACACCCATTTTCATCTTTCCTTTTTCTTCTAGTAATTACAGCATCGACACTTCTTCTGTTTCTCGAGGTGCTTTTGTATCATCTATCTCCTTGACCTTCGGTCATGTTTCTGGGACTGTCTCTGTAACTCTTTGTGGCACTGTAGTGCTTTGTACTACATTGTTCTGTTCTGTACTGCTCTGTCCCTCTGTGGGTAGGTTGAACTTCACAGTCTTGGTAGGAGAATTATTCTCATTCTGAACAACTGGTTCCTTCTTCTTGGTGCGCGTAACAGCAATAACTTCCAACTCTATCAAATTGGAGGTAGGCTCTTGTACCTTTTGTTGGCTATCAGTGGCATTGGCATTTACAGGGGCTGGACTTGGACAGTCCTTTGCAGTGTGGCCTTCTCCTTTGCATCGGTTGCATAAGGGCTTGTAATCCACAAATCCTCTAGGGTTTGGACAATTCGGGGAGATATGACCCTTTTCTCCACAACTATAACATTCCACCTTTGATTTCTGACCACGGCCAGACTGTCATCCTCTGTAACTTTGAGAGGAAAACCTCCTTTGACCAAAATTAGGACCAAATTCCCTAGGCTTTGGTCCAATATCCTGTGTTGTCATTTTGGATTCTAGCAAGTTGAATCTTGCATTTTCATCCTTCTGTCTTCGTTTGTGCATCTCTTTCAGAGAGCAAATATCCTCTGTATGGTTCTTCCGCAAACAATAAGAATAGAAGGCCCTAGGAATGGTTGGTTTTTGGGTATATTCAGTGGCTAAATGTCCTGCTTTATGACACTTTCTGCACCATGTATTAGAGCACATCACATCTCTTCCAGCTCCCGTAGGAGTGGATATATTGGTGGTATTCACCTTCAGCGTTTGTAGCTGCTCTGTAATTACATCCAGAAGCTCTTTCTTTATACTTGTAAAACTGAGTTGGATAAGTAGTCCTTCAGATTTTCAACTCCTGAGGTACTTGTAGTAGGGTTTTGGGAAGCTTCTGTAATTACTGCATACACTCGTTGGGTTGATCCAAAAGGTCCTCTGTTCTGGCTCTAATTCAAAGCTCCTGTTGAGACTTAGGGTTGTTGATTCTAGTTGGTAGGATTCCACTATTGTTGAGTTGCCATTGGAGGAAGTGTTTGAGGCCATTGTTGTTGTGGTTGAACCATCATTTGAGACACTATCATCTGTGGTGACCACAGTGGATTAGGTGCATTATACTACGGCACTGTTTGCATCTGCGGATAGGGGTAGGGAGCTGTCCCTGGGACTACATTTGGTGGGTATACCATTCCAGGCATGGGAGGAGGTAAGACTCCTCTTCCTGGAGTCATTCACAGCCTTGCTTGAACTTCGTTATATAATCTTGTATCTTTCACTGCAGCTTGCAGATTGACTGGTTTTCTCAATTCCATGAACTTGCAAACTTCTTGTTGTAGACCTCTAAGAAACACTCCTTTCTGGATGCCTTCATCCAAATGATGGTTAGTCCATCTCTTCAGGATGGATTCCATTCGCGAGACATAAGCTTCTACTCTTTCTCCAGAGGACTAACTTAGGTTAATGAACTCCTCTCGAATCCGCTCTTCAAATCCTTCACGCCTGAATTTAGTGAGGAAGGCCAGCTTCAGGTCGTCCCATGTACCAAAAGTTTCTACTGCTTGTCTCTCATACCACTGAAACGCCGCGCCCTTGAAAGTGGCGGGGAAGATTGCTAACCAATGCTCAGGGGTTCTAGCATTGTTAGCCACACATGCTACCATGAACTCTGCTACATGAAGATCAGGGTCTTCATTGTACTCTCCCTTAAAAACTGACAATGGGACTACATTTGCTGGCCTATCATGAATATTTCCAGGGAAAATCTGACTAGGAAGGGGACCTTGAGTCACCATGGGGAATTTTGTAAAGAGTCCTTTTAGGACGTCAAAGGAGGCTTCTGCTGCAAGCTCGTTCTCAGCTTTGATTTTTGCCTTCTCTCTTCTCACGTACCTCTGGACTCATTCTAACGCTTGCCTCATTATTGCGTCATTCATCAAGGGGTTGGCTCCAACCAATTGATCTGTACTCAACAGGATAGTATCGGAGGGGGCTCTAGTCTCTAGAGGATTCTCTGGCTAACATCTCCTCTACTTTGTGCTTTTCAACATCTCTGAATTCGGCTTTCAAACTACTACAGAGGGGAAGATATTCCATTTTGAAAGTATCAAAACTCATTCTTCTTAGGATCATTGTTGTGTCATTATAATAATGCCAACTTTTGAGGGTTTCAATAGTGTGTGTTGTGAAAAACACTCTGTCTACCAACTTCCAGTGGGTTGCTAATTGGACAAACAGAAGATTGTCAGTACACCAAGCATCCCATGTATCTTGCTGTTGAGCATCCACGAACAAATTCCAACTCATTTCCTTCTTGTTTTCGTGAACCCCCATAGACCACGACTCTTGAAGCTTCTTCACAATCTCCCACTTGATGATGTCTGGAAACTTCTCAATAAATGTCAAATCTTCCATGGATGGTTATTCTCTCTATTTCTGCTCTTCAATTTGTTCCCAAACAATTTGCCACCAAGATGAAAATTTCTACTGCTTCAACAAAAAGAGGAAAGAGTCCACCATATAGAGCATGCATCATGATGGTGATATGTTTCTGCCATTGTGGGATGAACATCTTATGGAAAGTGGCTTGATAATGAGAATCTCCAACTCTTCAGTGGAATAAAGAACTTTGCAAACATCCATCAAATTTTCCTCTTCTTGGCAATTCCATTTCCTTCATTTTCAACCTCTTTTGATGCTTATTGATGGCAAGTTTTCCCCGGCTGCGCACGAAAAATATGGAGCCCCAAGAGGAACACCTAAGAAAATGGGATTCTATTGCAAGAAAATCTATCTTGTAACATCAACAAGCTTTTATTTCATTCTTTTGATGACCAAAACAAACAAAACAACAAATCTTCACGCAGCATCATAGTAGATTTCTCCCACGGATTTGATAGAACCAACCATAATCTTCAACATATTCATAGAATGCTTTAATAAAACAATGAACAAAAAAGAATACACCATCTTTGAATGGAAATCAATCACATAGTATTCATCTTCAATGTCTTCATAGTTCTCTCTATCAATCTCTCATAGACAATTACACTGTTTTGATAGAATTTACTATCTCTGACTCTCTCTCTCTCTCCATCAATAATACATCATATCCTCACTATAATAGTCTCATAATGTGTAACGTGTCCACTTGTATTTTCAGGACACGTCTTAGCAGTCCAGCGTAAAGGATGTCTAGAAAGCTACGCCCGGCACTCCCATGGAATGTTACAGGGTTTGCGATCTAGGGCTTCTCGCGTGTGCCACGTAGCGAAAGTATTTAGGCCATTCCCACTTAGGATCGACCTGAATTAGGGTTTTCTTTATTGGTCATTTCCTAACAGCAACTAGCGTCAGACCCAAGTGAACTACTTTATGCAAAAATGCTAGGTCCGAGGTTAATTCACGCTGCACTTGGTTCAAGGAGAATGGGAAACGAGAGGTATGCAAAGCTCAGCCTCTCTGCCATAAGGCATAGTCCCATTCCGTTCCCCTAAAACAACATAAATCCGGTTCAATCATAACTCTAGGTCAATGATTTTGTTGCTCATGTTCTTTGACGATCTTCTTGCTATCCATCGTGATTTGAGAAAAGCTCCTGGCCAACTGGGACCACCCATCCGTAGGATGGACCTATGGCCCATCCTCCGCACTTTCCTCGGGTTGTTTTAGTTATTTAATTACCTAACACATTAGTTGTACATGTAGTAACCAACTTCTTTAATGAACCCGTTAGGCACTGATTCTTTCACGTAATATTATCACTTGACATAGAAAAACAATATCAGACAAGTTTCTTATTAACAGGCTATCATATTTAACTTTGAAATACAAAGAGTCCAGCCCGTAGGCTTATCCACAATCTGCCCGAAGGCTATCCAGCAATCCACAGGAATCACTAAACAAAGTTTATGCCTGTAGACTAGTATGCAGGCCTTGAGATCCAATCCTGAGTCACGTTAGCCTCTTCTGCAGGACCCGAAAGGCAAGGGATTTACGGCCACAGCCCCCTCTGGCACCCAAGTGTCCTCTTGCTCCAAGTAGTGCTCAACGGAAAGACCTCTCGCCGCGGGTTTGGTCCACTTTCTAAGCGCAGTTAACAACCCCCTTGGTTAGGGTCAGGCAGGAAATCGAGGGTAACTGAAGGTGCCTCTCCCTTCAGGCCTTCAACCTGAAGTATAGATACCCATTTATCTTTTAATTCATTGATCAAACAAAGCCAAACAGTGCTCTAAAATCTGTAGCAAGCACAAACATTTCCATTAATCGTTTTTGTTGGCAAACTGCTAAGGAATCAATCCTTCCTTTCGAATGCAACCAGCGCTCGATCCGGGATGACTTGCAACTTAACAAGGACCCCTATATCCTGGGTTAGGGCATACCCTATTAACCCGACTTGGTCAAACCTTAAGTTCATCAGTTATTTCAGTTTATCGACTGGTCATTAGCTTCCAATCAATCTTCTTTACTCAATAAAGATACTAAATTGGAATGATTATTCATCCTCTTGCAGGATAACTTGCGTGAGGACTTGCCAACCCCGTTGCGAGAATTTAGCCATTCTCTTGTGATCCAATCACAAGATCATATGACTCCACACTTGCTACGCAAGTGTCGCATCGAACTATGAGACTTATTTTACTCATTGAACGGAGTCACGAAACAATCTTTTCCTGATTACATTAGGCTGACGTTGTTAGTCCTAGCGTTCCAAGTTCCATCTGGTAAGATTCCTGGGGACAAACCCTAGTTCACTCTACGGTTACATTTCACTGTCCCTACATTCAGTGAATGTGGGAAAGTATTTAAAGTATAGGCGTTTCTTGAAATTTAACTTATTCCAAACAAGTACTCCACAGTTTAGGTGTTTTAGGTTTACGCCAAATTGTTTAACTCTAGAAAATAATTAGGTGATCATTTCTACATGACTTGTTGTCTATGCATAAATTGATTTTTCAACCCTAACTTATTGGTTTGATATCAGGCATAGGTTAGGTTAATTCCAACTAATCTTCTTATAACTTTGAGAACAAAATTCATGCTAAACAAGCAACCTTTTTCTTGATAATTTATGCAGTTGACAAATGATATTTTCCTAGAGTTTATGCATCGTAAGAATCATTTCATGCTTGCACTTTCCATGATGATTTATTGCAAAGCGGATATGGGTTAATAGTGCGATATGTAGTTTATACATCTAGGCTTAAACGAAGTATACTATTTTAATGGACATTTATCTAATTTTTAATTCATTTCAATGCATAAGGCTATTTGCCAAAAATGCATTTATGCTTTCTTTATTTTGCATGATTCAATAAAAGTATTAATGACTAAGTTCCTTTATCGTAAACATCTAGGACAGAAATATATCCTATATCCCATAATTAGCCTTGCATGATTGAATTTCAACATTTAAAAATTAGGAACGAAAACCTGGGATTGGGATGAGATGTCCACATGGATGCCCCGAGATGACCCTCCCACGGCTGCGCATTGGACTTTCTTAAGAGGCATCGCAATCGTAGTCTTTCGGACGTGGAAGCAGCTTTACAACTCCTCTTTGGAATTGCACCGTCACTCCCTTGCACTGTCCGTCGAAGTAGTTTTAGAAGGCTTCCTCCTTGAAGTCGGGAATTCGAAAGGGATGTTTCAGAATCTTTCATGACTAAGACCCATTAAGCCATGGGGAAGGCTTAATGGTCTTTCTAAGGACTCGCACGAATGGGAAATAACAAGGTGTGGAATTTCTTACAAGGTTTTTTTTTAGTGGGAAAGGGAGGTGTTAAAAGATCCTCAGCACTCTCTTTCCTTTAGTGAGTGGGGGAAAAACAAAGCCCAAGGGTATTTTGCATAGGCCAAGGAAAGGCCTAAAGGGTTTAAATACAAGGGGGGGGTGTGGTTTCAAGATGCCCAAGGGAAGGGCCTTAAGGAGGATTTAAAGAAAAACTGGGGAGATAAGACCTTAAAGGTCAAAACCCTTTTATGGGGGGAAAACCCTAAGGGGGAAACTCCAAGGGAAATAGAACCTTAAAGGTTTTAAGTAAGGGTCTAAGGACCCTTAGGCAAATTAGGAGAAAAGGGGGCTTATGAGGGTTTACACACAAGGGGGGTGAAATGTTTTGAAGCCAAGGAATAGGGTTTAAAGGATTAACAAGGGGGGGGGGGGGGAGGGGAGGCTCTAAAGCCCAGGGGAAAGGGAGCTTATGAGCTTTAAGCACGATGGGGAGCTGGGGGTGGGGAGTAATCCTAAAGGAAAGGGGGCTTAGGAGCCACTTAGAAGCTTTAGAGCTTCAGTAGACACGTGGGAAGGGGGTATCTAGCCATCTGACGGTGATTTCAGGCGACAACGGCAATTCGACAGCCCTCGTCCGGGCAGAGTGGCGACGAGGCGGCCCTCCCTCCTTCACTATTGCAAGGCGGTGCACAAATATTGGCAGCCCTCAGTCCTCCCTTTTGTCCCTTCACGACAGTAGCTAGCATCGTATGGCAACGCCTCCTTCTGGCCGTGCCTTGCACAGTGTCCTGACTGGCTTTTTATAGGGGGAGGGGAGGGAGATCCTCCCTCTCTACGTGTCGAGAGGCATGGCACTACCACACCTGCGAGCTCCCACCGAGGAGCTTCTGCCTCCTATCTATTCCTCTCCCCCTCCAGCACGACTGTCGGCTGGGGGGGATAAGGAAAATTTTTTTTAAAAAAATTCATTTATCCTTAAGAAAATGTTATATCATTATCCTCAAGAGGTGGTTTACGCGAACGTTACATTATCTCCCCCTTAGAGGGATCGATATGTCCTCATCTCGAGATAAACTGGAGATATTGATGGTGGAGAGTGCCTTCATCTACCCAAGTGGCATCCTCTTCAAGATAATCTATCCACTGGACGAGGCATTCTCTCAAGGTTCTAGATCTTAATTTTCTCTCCCTAATATCTAAGATCCTGTCAGGCCTTAGCTCAAGGACTCCTTGACTAGGAATTACAATTTGTTGGTCATCAAGTACATGGTTAGGATTAGGTACATATTTCTTCAATAGGTTGATATGGAATACATTGTCAACCTTTAGGTTCTCAGGGAGTTGCAATTTATAAGCATTAGGTCCTAGGCATTTAAGGATTTTGTAGGGTCCACAATACCTTGGACTTAGCTTCTTGCAATCTCCTAAGGATAGGGAACTCTTTTTAGGGCGTACGCGAATGCAGATCATGTCTCCTTCTTCGAGGACCCTATCTTGACGCTTCAAATCCGTGTATGCCTTCTGTCTATCCTTGGCCGCTTGGATGTCCTGTCTTATTGAGATTATTTAGTCATCCATCTCTTTCAACATCTGCCTTGAAGCTTCAACCCTTAAGGTTGGATCTGAGAAGTTTAGGGGACTTTGACAGCCATGACCATACAATGCTTGGAAAGGGGTCATCTGAATGCTTTGTTGGTAAGAAGCATTGTAGGAAAATTCAACCAAAGGCAAGTCTTCAATCCACCTCTTCGACTCTCGATAGCAGTATGCCCTTAGCATATCCTCGATGACCTTATTTACCCACTCTGTTTGGCCATCCGTTTGGGGATGGTAAGCGGTGCTAAAATAGAGTTGAGTCCCCATAGCTCCAAAGATAGCTCTCCAGAAGTGTGATGTGAAGAGAGAATCATGATCACTAATGATTCTTCTAGGTAAACCATGTAGCTTGAATATCTCCTTGATAAACAATCTTGCAATGTCTGAGGCTTTATAGTTTGTCTTTACTGGAATAAGGTGTGCAACCTTAGTAAGCATGTCAACCACAACCATGATGGAGTTGTATCCTCCCTGGACTTGGGGTAGACCTACAACAAAATCCATATTGATGAATTCCCATTTCATTTGGAGAATGTCAAGCGGTTGCAATTTCCCTGGCATCTTGACATGTTCGGCTTTGATACGTTGGCAAGACAGACACTCGGTGACATATTTGAGAACGTCACCTTTGAGCCTCTCCCAATGGTAGCTCTTCCTAACTGCATTGAGAGTCTTGGAATAGCCAGGATGTCCTGTGAAAGGGGAATCATGAGCTTCCCACAAAATCTTCTGCTTAAGAGACTAGCTTGCTGGTATACATAGACTTGTTCTATAGTAGACAAGTCCACTATTAATAGAAAACTCATGATTCTTAGCCTGTAGCTTTTGACTCTGTTCCTTGATGGAGATTTCCTTTAGCATATTTTGATAGGCTGGATCATGGCATGCATCCTCTCTAGCTAACTCAAGTATAGGGTTGTTTGGCATAGATACTTTTGTAGCTAGAGATATGGCTGTTGATGGATTCTGCAAGATTAGGGAATTAAGGAATGCCTTGCGATTAAGTGCATCGGCAACTATATCCTCTTTTCCTGGTTGGTACTTGATTTCAAAGTCATACTCCTCCAACACTTCAATCAATCGACGTTGCCTCATGTTGAGCTCATCTGGGTAAAGATCCATTTGAGACTCTTATGGTCAGTTACTAGAGTAAACTTGTTACCCAACCGATAGTGCCTCCAAAGCTTTAAAGCATGGATGATAGCTAGCAATTCCAGATCATGTGTGGCATAATTCTTTTCATGACTCTTCAATTTCCTTGAAGAGTATGCTACAGGATGACCTTCCTGGATGAGCACACATCCCACGGCAAGTATGCTAGCATCAGTTACTACCTCGAACTCTTTATTGAGTTCTGGAAGTTTTAGAATATGTGTTGATACCAAACTTTACTTCAAAGTGTCGAAGCTATTTTGTTTGGGAGTTGACCATGCAATGGTTGTTTGCTTCTTTAGTAAGTCCATCAGAGGTGTTGCAATCAAAGCATAGTTTTTGATGAAGACCCTATACCATCCTCTCAATCCAAGAAAGCTGTGTATTTCTTTGATAGATGTTGGTATTGCCCATTCTAGCACATCTCTAACCTTGGCTGGGTCCACTGAGATTCCTTCTGCTGATACTATGAATCCCAGATATTCAATCTGACGCTTGATGAATGCACAATTCTTCATCTTAGCATACAGCTTATGTGCCCTCATTGTCTCAAGGACAATCTGAAGTTGGGGTTCATGATCTTCTTCCTGTTTGGAATAGACTAAAGTGTCGTCAAAGAAGACAAGCACCAAATCATCAAGATATGGCCTAAAGATATTTTGCATTAAACTGTTGAAAGTGGCAGGTGCATTCGTAAGTCCGAATGACATAACTAGGAACTCAAAGTGCCCATATCTTGTATTTAAGGCCATCTTGGAGATATCTTCTTCCTTGATTCTTATCTGATAGTAACCTGACCTGAGATCAATTTTGGAGAAGATCTTTCTGCCCTGAAGACGATCAAGAAGCTCATCTATTCTAGGGATAGGGTACTTATTCTTAACTGTTGATTGATTCAATCCTCGATAATCAATACATTGTCGAAGTGTCCCATCTTTCTTTTCTTGGAATAGTACTAGAGCTCCCCACGGTGAACTGCTAGGCCAGATGTAGCCCTGATCTAGTAGTTGCTTGAGTTGTTCTTTCAGCTCAATTGCTTCTGGTATGGACATTCTGTAAGGTCTCTTTGCAATCGGCGCAGGTCCTGGTACTAACTTAATCTCATGATCCACTTCTCTTTGGGACGGGAGTTCTGTCAACTCTTCAGGGAATATGTCTGCGTATTCCTTTAGCCAAGAAGGTCCTTCATTAGACTCTTGCTTCTGATCTAACTTGTTGAGTTTGATCAAGTAGATAGGTAATCCTTTTCTGACTTTTTTTATGGTCTGAGATACTTTGGCCAATTGGATTCTTGGCACTCTAGCCTCACCTTGGGTTGTGACTAATTCCCTTTCAGAGTTTCGAAAGGAAACTTGACCCTTTCCACAGTGAATGTGGGCGTCATTAGGCTTAAGCCAATCCATTCCAAGTAGACACTCATGGATACCTAAATTCATGACTCTGAACTTAACCAAAGTCTTCTTTCCTCCGAAAAAGAATTCCACCTTAGCATTTTGCCTCGTACAAGTAATGTCACGACCATTTGCCAATTCCACAAGCAAGGTAGGTACTTCTACTGTGGCTATTCCTAGTCTTCTTGCATAAGCTGGTGAGATAAAGGAATGTGTACTGCCACAATCAATCAAGGTCTTGAAACTTTTACCTTGATAGTCTGACAGTGTCTGAATCACCGAGAACTAGCGATTTGGCCCTTTCTTGTGTAGACCGGCATGGACTGTCGCCCTTTCAAACTCTGCTTCCATGGTCGGATCTTCTTCTTCACACATTTGCCTATTGGCAATGGAGGTGATTCTTCCTCTACCTCAGGTAGCGGCTCCTTGACCACGACCCGTTCCTTGGAAAGGTGCTTGGCGATGTCCTCCTCCAAGTTTGGGACATTGCCTCTTGAAATGACCGGATTCGTTGCAGTGGAAACAACGTAGGTTTCGGCTATTGCGTTGAGTAGGAACAAAGTTGTTGACATTGTTAGTCCTTGCTTTCTTTCTTTGCCCCTGATTATGACCTTGAACTCTCTTCATTTGAGGTTTGAATGCTCCTCTCTTCGGGTCATTATAAGACCAAGTTTTGTTACCCCTTGGTCTAGACTCCACTTCCTGAATTATAGGCGCTGCTCAAATGAGTGCATCTTGAAGATCTGATGGATGCATAGATTCGAGATGGGTATTTACTGGTGGATTTAAACCCACACAAAATTTGGACACCTGTTGTGTCGTGTCCATCTGTGGCGCATACTTTAAAAGTGAGACAAATTTAGAAAAGTATGCATCAAGCGTGAGCCCCAGCTATTTTAGCTCATAGAACTCATTCATTTTCTGCGTGCAATATGTAGGTGGTAGTTATCTTCCTTGCACGGCTTTCTTCAGCTTCTCCTAGGTGACGAATCCCTCCGCGATCCCTTGATCCTTGCACCATTGCTTCCACCAAAGCCTGGCTTCACTGGTGATCTTTAGCTTGGCGAGCATAGCCTAATTGGCGGGTGTAGTACACCAACTGCTTCGAAGTAATCCTCCATGGATTCAATCCAAATTTCAACATAAGCTTGAATGGACCTGCATCTCGCATCAAACTCGAGCGGCTTGATCTGCTTGAGAATACAACAGTATTTGATGTAGGAGGCAAACAAGGGACCTGTACCTGGGGTTGTGCTTGGATAAAGGTTTCTTAACATTATTATACGATAATCGTTATTTATTTATATTACATCTTCAATTCTGCTATCACGTAAGCAATGTAGCTACTTAACTTTTTATCAATTCTCATGCACAATCAAAAATTGATAAAAGGAAGTCTTATTCGTATTTATATGGGCATAGCCCTTTCTGAATACAACATTTCTTGAGATGATAAGCCAACTGTTACATTTAGTTTGGGGAGAACAACATTTTATTACATTTATCTACAGGAATTGTATACTAGTATGGTTTCGGGTCATGGATCTTCAGGAATCGGTAAATCATTGGAAGTTCCGGATATCTTTTCCATTGGAATCCATTCTTCTCATGGCGGCCCAACACTTTAATCCTGTCAGCGGGGATTACACGGGTTACTTCCTCATATACATATGAGTTCATCTCAACCCTCCGACCTCAAATATGTAAAGTTGAGTTTACGTGAGCTTCCACAAAAATGAACAGCTTCACCACTTTTGGGTCTTCCAACCACTTGATCCTTTTTAGGTTGGTTTGTAGGTAAGCAAATCGGTGGGCAGCTATATAGTAGATTCCTGAAGCACCCATCCATCTTTGTTCCATGTACAAAGGTGATGGATTATAGATTTGCTCTAGGATGTTCATCATCTCAACCCTTTGTCGATAATGCGGAGAATGCATTGCAGTCATAAACATGATTCGAAATACTAAGAACTTGTTCCACGTTTTGTAATTCTGCAAGACAACATTGAAGGTAAGGAAATGTTTGGAAGATCAACATTTTCTTTACTTCTTCTTATTCAGATTTCATGAAACAATTCCGTTGTTGGTTGGCTCTGATACCAACTGTAACCTGTCCACTTGTATTTTCAGGACAAATCTTAACAGTCCATCGGAAAGGATGTCTAGAAAGATCCGCCCGGCACTCCCATGGAATGTTACGGGGTTTGCAATCTAGGGCTTCCCGCGTCTGCCACATAGCAGAAGTATGCTAGCTGTTCCCACTTAGGATCAACCAGAATTAGGTTTTTCCTTATTGGTCATTTCCTAAAAGCAACTAGTGTTAGACCCAAGCGAACTACTTTATGTAGAAATGCCTGGTCCGAAGCTAATTCACGCTGCACTTGGTTCAAGGAGAATGGGAAATGAGAGAAATGCAAAGCTCAACCTCTTTGCCATAAGGCATAGTCCCATTCCGTTCCACTAAAACAATGTAAATCGAGTTCAATCATAACTCTAGGTCAACGCTTTTGTTGTTCCTGTTCTTTGACGATCTTCTTGTTGTCCATCATGATTTGAGAAAATTTCCTGGCCAATGGGACCACCCATCCGTAGGACGACCTATGGCCCATCCTCCGCACATTCCTCGGGTTGTTTTAGTTATTTAATTACCTAACACATTAGTTGGACATGTAACAACCAGCTTCTTTAATTAACCCGTTAGGCATTGGTTCTTATCATGTAATCTTATCACTTGACAATAGCACCTACCTTGCTCCAAGTAGACATCAACGGAGAGACCTCTTGCGGCAGGTTCGGTCCACTTGCCAGCGCGGTTAACAGTCTCCTTGGTTAGGGTCAAGCAGGCAATCGGGGGTAACTAAAGCTGCCTCTCCCTTCAGGCCTTCAACCTGAAGTATAGATATCCATTTATCTTTTAATTCATTGATCAAACAAGGCCAAATAGTGCTCTAAAATCTATAGCACGCAGAAACATTTCCATTAATCATTTTTGTTGTCAAACTGCTAAGGAATGAATCCTTCCTTTCGAATGCAAATAGCACTCGATCCAGGATGACTTGCAACTTGGCAAGAATCCCTATATCCTGGGTTAGGGCGTACCCTATTAGCCCGACTTGGTCAAACCTTAAGTTCATCAATTATTTCAGTTTATCAGCTGGTCATTAGCCTCCAATCAATCTTCTTTACTCAAGAAAGATACTAAATTAGGATGATTATTCATCCTCTTGCAAGATAACTTGCGTAAGGACTTGCCAACCCCGTTGCAATAATTTGGCCATTCCCTTGTGATCCAATCACAAGATCATATGACTCCACACTTGCTGCGCAAGTGTCGCATCGAACTATGAGACCTATTCTACTCATTGAACGGAGTCACGAAACAATCTGTTCCTGATTACATTAGGCTGACGTCATTAGTCCTAGGGTTCCAAGTTCCATCTCGTAAGATTCTTAGGGACAAACCCTAGTTCACTCTACGGTTACATTTCATTGTCCCTACATTCAATGAATGTGGGCAAGTATTTAAAGTATAGGTGTTTCTTGGAATTTAACTTATTCCAAATGAGTACTTCTCAGTTTAGGTCTTTTAGGTTTACGTCAAATTGTTTAACTCTAGAAAATAATTATGTGATCATTTCTACATGACTTGTTGTCTATGTATAAATTGATTTTTCAACCCTAACTTATCAATTTGATGTCAGGCATAAGTTAGGTTAATTCCAACTAATCTTCTTATAACTTTGCGAACAAAATTCATGCTAAACAAGCAACCTTTTTCGTGATAATTTATGCAATTGACAAATGATATTTTCCGAGAGTTTATGCATCGTAAGAATCATTTCATGCTTGGACTTTCCATGATGATTTATTGCGAAGAGCATATGGGTCAATAGTACGATATGTAGTTTATACATCTAGGCTTAAACGAAGTATACTGTTTTAATGGACATTAATCTAATTTTTAATTCATTTCAATGCATAAGGCTATTTGCCAAAAATGCATTTATGCTTTCTTTATTTTGCATGATTCAATAAAAGTATTAATGACTAAGTTCCTTCATTGTAAACATCTAGGGAAAAAATATATCCTATATCCAACAATTAGCCTTTCATGATTGAATTTCAACATTTAAGAATTAGGAACAAAAACCTGGGATTGGGGTGAGATGTCCACGTGGATGCCCGGAGATGACCCTCCCGCGCGGCTGTGCCTTGGACTTTCTTAGGAGGCATCGCAATTGTAGTCTTTTGGACATGGAAGCAGCTTTACAACTCCTCTTTGGAATTCCACCGTCGCTCCCTTGCACCGTCCGTCGAAGTAGTTTTAGAAGGCTTCCTCCTTGAGGTTGGGAATTCAAAAGGGATGTTTCAGAATCTTTCATGACGAAGACCCATTAAGCCATGGGGAAGGCTTAATGGTCTTTGTAAGGACTCGCACGAACACGGAGTAACAAGGTGCATAATCCCTTACGAGGTTTTTTTTGAGTGGGAAAGGGAGGTGTTAAAAGATCCTCAACACTCTCTTTCCTTGAGCGAGTAGGGGAAAAACAAAGCCCAAGGGTATTTTGCATAGGCCAAGGAAAGGGCTAAAGGGTTTAAATACAAGGGGGGGTGTGGTTTCAAGATGCCCAAGGGAAGGGCCTTAAGGAGGATTTAAAGAAAAACTGGGGAGATAAGACCTTAAAGGTCAAAACCCTTTTATGGGGGGAAAACCCTAAGGGGGAAACTCCAAGGGAAATAGAACCTCAAAGGTTTTAAGTAAGGGTCTAAAGACCCTTAGGCAAATTAGGAGAAAAGAGGGCTTATGAGGGTTTACACACGAGGGGGGTGAAAGGTTTTGAAGCCAAGGAATAGGGTTTAAGGGATTAAACACGAGGGGGGGGTTTAAAGCCCAAGGGAAAGGGGGCTTATGAGCTTGAAGCATGATGGGGGGGGGAGTAATGGGGCCTTAGGAGCCACTTAGAATCTTTAGAGCTTTTGCAGACACGCGGGCAGGGGGTATCTAGCTGTCCGACAGCGACTTCAGGCCGTAGTGGCGGTTTGACAGCCCTCGTCTGGACAGAGTGGCGACGAGATAGCTCTCCCTCGTTCACTATTACAGGGCGGCGCACAGATATTGTCAGCCCTCAGTCCTCCCTTTCGTCCCTTTCGTATGGCAGTGCCTCCTTCTGGCCATGCCTTGCATACCATGCCGACTGGCTTTTTATTGGGGGAGGTGAGGGAGATCCTCCCTCTCTACATGTTGAGAGGCATGGCACTACCACACCTGTGAGCTCCCACTGAGGAGCTTCCGCCTCCTTTCTATGCCCCTCCCCCTCCAGCACGACTGTCAGCTGGGGGGGAGAAGGGAATAATTTTAAAAAATTCCATTTATCCTTAAGAAAATATTATATCATTATCCTCAAGAGGTAGTTTACACAAACGTTAGATAATAACTCTCAATAATCCTTCTTAGGTCGTGGATGCACCTCCCAAGAGGTATATCTGATATGAAGAGTCACCAGAGCCACTACAGTGTCTCTTCACAACTCACTACTGTCACTGTCACTTCAATCTTCTCTTTAGTCTTCAGTAGCTACTTCTTTCACTTGTTTTAGCTCTTTTGAACATAGATTCATCCTTTCCAAAATTTAGAAAAGGTTTCCAAAGTCACATATACTTTCTACAGAACACTTACGGAAGGTCTACATAACAGTTACAATACAGTACCAGAGCAGCTATAGTACAGTTACAGAGTAGAGAGAAAGGCTCTACAGAAGGTCTACAGAGGGTTACAGAAGGTCATCAGATGTAACGTGTCGATTTGTATCCTCAGCACACGTCTTAGCAGTCCATCAGAAAGGATGTCTAGAAAGCTCTGCCCTGCACTCCCATGGAATGTTACGGTGTTTGCGATCTAGGGCTTTCCAAGTCTGCCACATAGCGGAAGTATTCCGGCCGTTCCCACTTAGGATCGACCTGAATTAGGGTTTTCCTTATGGGTCATTTCCTTACGGAAACTAGCGTTAGACCCAAGCGAACTACTTTACGCAGAAACGCCAGGTCTAAAGTGGATTCACGCTGCACTTGGTTCAAGGAGAATGGAAAATGAGAGGGAGGCAAAGCTCAACCTCTCTACCATAAGGCATAGTCCCATTCCATTTCCCTAAAACAACATAAATCGGGTATAACCATAACTCTAGGTCAACGCTTTTGTTGTTCGTGTTCTTTGACGATCTTCCTGCTATCCGTCGTGATTTGAGAAAAGTTCCCGGGCTAACCAAGACCACCCATCCATAGGACAGACCTATGGCCCATCCTCTGCACTTTCCTCGAGTTGTTTTAGTTATTTAATTACCTAACACATTAGTTGGACATGTAAAAACCAGCTTCTTTAATTAACCCGTTAGGCACTGGTTCCTTCATGCAATCTTATCACTTGACATAGAAAAACAATATCAGACAAGTTTTTTTATTAACAATTTATCATATTTAACTTTGAAATACAAAGAGTCGAACCCGTAGGCTTATTCACAATCCGCCCGAATGCTATCCAGCAATCCATAGGGATCACTAATTCAATTTTCCACCCGTAGACTAGTATGCAGGCCTTGAGATCCAATCCCGAGTCACGTTAGCCTCTTATGCAGGGCCCGAAAGGCAAGGGATTTATGGCTAGATCCCCCCTAGCACCCAAGCGTCCTCCTGCTCCAAGTAGCACTCAACAGAGAGACCTCTCACGGCGGGTTCGGTCCACTATCCCGACGTAGTCAACAACCCCCTTGGTTAGGGTCAGGCAAACAATCGGGGGTAATTGAAGCTGCCTCGACTTCAACCTAAAGTATAGATATCCATTTATCTTTTAATTCATTGATCAAACAAAGCCAAAGAGTGCTCTAAAATCTATAGCAAGCACAAACATTTCCATTGATCATTTTTGTTGTTGGCACACTGCTAAGGAATGAATCCTTCCTTTCGAATGCAACCAACACTCGATCTGGGATGACTTGCAACTTGGCAAGATCCCTTATATCCTGGGTTAGGGCGTACCCTATTAACCCAACTTGGTCAAACCTTTAGTTCATTGGGTACTTCAGTTTATTGGCTGTTCTTTAGTTTCCAATCAATCTTCTTTACTAAAAAAAAGACCACTAAATTAGGATGATTATTCATCCTCTTGCAAGATACATACTGCAAATTTTTTCCCATAAGAACCATGATTTCACTGAAGGGAACAACATCCACTCGGAAGCATGATTCCAACACTAAAGGTCTCTCAAGAGCCTTACTAGAAACAAAATTAGAACCACACACAAAATGCTTATCAACACTCATAGGCCCATTGGTCCTATCCATCTTGCCATCACAAGTACCTCTCGTGGAAGTGTTGCAAGCCCTAATAGGACTTACATGGCTTGGAACCTGTTCACTGAGAGGCATGTCATTACTACTCATAGGATGGCCATTTTTTTCTTTGAGATTTTTGCCACTAAGGTTCCCCTCATAGGATATCTTGGTATCAAAAAGTGAACTATCTTCTTGCATAAATGATTGGAAGCTAGGATGCACTTGTACTGAGCAGGGAAAACTCCAAAAGTTTTCCCAACATCTTTGAATATGACCCTCATAATCGATGGCATACATTTTTTCTTCCTTTAATGACTTAGGATTCCGCAGTTCTACTTAGATTTGCATATTAATCTCTAAGCCATTCAGAAAGAGCTCACATAGCACATCATCCGATAGTGCACTGGCTCTTCTTGGCCAAAGCCTAAGAGTAGTATCAAAGGCTCTAGCATACTCTTTAACAAAAGGATAAGACTCCTGTCTAAACTGCATAAGCTGCCCTAAGACCTGAATCATAGGGAGCTTCTTTTCATACTCATCTAGAAATCTATCACAAGACTCCTCAAATGATTTGATCGACCCTCTTGGGAAGCTCCAGTACCATTTCCTTGCCCCTCCCTTTAGGGTACTTGGGAGTACGAGCATCCGATGTATATCGTCAAACCCACTTGCAATGCAAGTTAGGCCATATTCTCTTAAATGGATCATCAGATCCTCATTTGGCAACCCATAAAACATTGGGAGATCCCTATAAAGAGGAGGGCATTTACTCCTCTCCTTTGGGATCAAGACTGGGTTATAAAAATCTTCATATTCATCATGATCTGGGTCCAGCCTCTTAGGATCTTTAGCCTCTTCCATCCCCACCCTTTCCGGTGTGGGAAGGTTAATATCCTCAGTGACATCCCTTTCTGCCAACTCACTGAGTGGTCTAGGGAGTCCTATAAATTTCAACTTGTCCTTTTGATCCCCTCTTAGAGGGTCTTCCATACCTTTCCCTTTAAAAGGAAAGTCCATAACGAATTTATATAAGAGCTTTTGGTCCCTATCCAAAGCAGATTTATCATTACCACTTCTTAAAACTTGGGAACCATGCCTTTTAAGCAACGGTTTTCCCTTGACAACTAGGGCTTCTAATATCCTTGTGATGCCTACTATGTCATCATGGTGGCCCATTACATGGGATGTTTCAACCACAAGCATATTCCATCGTATATCAGCACTTTCCCATGGCATTGTAGCTTTAGCATGGTGACCTGTTGATGCAATAACTACCCTAGTTTCCAACATGCTTGTTTCATGCCCTCTAGGTTGATGTATGGTTAAACATGATTTCTCTTGGGTAGAGACCACATCAAGGCGAACCTCGGCCCATGCCATCATATTAGAGGATGGGGTAACCACTAATGGGCTACTCTTTTCATCACATAAATTATCTTCTGCAGAGGACTCATGCTCTACATAACTAACTAAGTCCATTAGTAAGTTTTGTATGGGGAAAGCCAAGTTCTTCCATCCTTGAACAAACCCCAATTTATGGATAATTTAGGGTCCCTTGAAACCCTAGATTGGAAAACCGCTACTTATAGGCAGCTCCCGACAAACGCACCATTGATAGGACCTAAAATGGACTGGCACTGGCTATGGCACTAGCCGGACCTCATGCTCATGACACACAAACACCCTCACGGCCTCGCGGACCAGGAGTGTTAATCTAATGCTAAAGGACAAACTGCCCTTAAGCTTAATCTATATGTTTATAGTTTATAGTCCAACGTTTCCCTAAAACTCCTTAGAGGGATAACCCAAAGTACATAGGCATAACGCCTCGTCACATACACATAGGAGGCACTTCACTGACTAATAGTCGGAGCCCCACTACAGCTCTCCTACATTGCAGGGATTGGCTCTTTGATGCGCTGCTAAACATATAGAACATTTCCACACATACTCCTCTCAAGGTACCAATATTTTACGTTCCAGGATGTACTGTTCCTCACTAAAATTTCCCCTTAGGACCCAACAACTAACCTACAACTTAGGACATTCTCTCACGCTCATCATTGGTCACAACCCAAGGAAGACATGTGCCATGCATCCAGGAGGTTTTTCTGATACCTTTTAATTATTATGCTTAATACAAATCGTGTATGGCTATGTGCTCAGACGAAAGAAAAATCAGCATTGTGCATCGTGCATCAAGCATTCTTTCCGTGAATTCTACTAACGCGTGCTGTGTTGAAAGGAGGCACTGAGCCATATGCTCATGCTACCATCCTTTTCATTTAAACCGTTGCTATATGCCAAGTGCAATGCATAAATCAAATCTTCTCTTTATCTTTCGGTGTTTCAGCCTCTCTTCATCCAACTCTTAGAATTTTGCATCATTGATCGGTTAGATAGGGTTTCTATGCATTTTTTCCTTTTAAAAGAACAATAGATACGGACAAAACATAGTGAGAGCGGAATTTTGATGCCGAGAAGTCCTTAAAAATAGCTAAAAATTACGAATATCAAGGGAAAAATATTCAACGTCGAAGGCGGCGGCTCAATCTAGGACAATTTTAAGCGTCAAAGTGCTCTAAGGACGCCCGTGCAACACTTGCGGATTTTTAGTAATTTTTCCATGTGCCTGTGCGAGTCAGGGAAGCTGCCGGCCAGTCCAGGATGCCGAGACGGACGCCCATGATTTTTCAGATCGCAAAATGGACGCCGGACGTCGAAAATATGGAAAAACCCAAGAGGGTGCCCAAAAAAGGGTTAGAAATGAAAGGGTGTCTAAGTTAGGGGCCAAGGGGGGTGCGTCTTGGGACCCGCCACCCCCAATTTCACGAAAAAGGAGGGCGGCATGTCGTGCAGGCAGCCACGTAGAAAGATACGGCGTCCCCCTCCCAAAAAAACGAGAGAGAAAATCACTACTTCGCTCCATATCGCCGTCTTTCACGCGCAAAATGGTGGATTGTAGAGAGAGAGAAAAAATCAGTCTTTCTCTCTCCTCCCTCTCTCTCCTCTAAGGGCAGATTCGTGTGGTGAAGAAGAAGAAGAAGAATGGATGATGGATGCTTGTCCAATGAAGACGGGATTGCTCCGTGATGCAAGAGGAGGGTAGATTGCTGATTCTGGACTGTCATGAGTATTAATGGTGGCTGGAAATCAGTCCCGTAATGAGGCATAAAAACCCGCAACCCGAAAATACAATTGGTAATGTGTTTTTATAAGAAAAATTGATTCTTTATGCTATTTGATACATGAGACATCGTTCATATGGCCTATAAATTGATAATAATGTTGTTTGCAATGTCTTCCAATTGTTTGAAATCAGAAAACTAGAAAATCATGAGCCCTATGGCTGAAAAAATAAAATAAAACATATAAAACACGCGAAATAGGGGAAAATTGGGTATTTTTGATATATAAATAGAAAATATAATTAGACACACCAACTAAATCTGTGTTTTTGTTGCAAATGAACCTAAGGGCCACAGCCCACAACTCTTTTTGAATTTTTAATTATTTATTATTGTGAAAAATACAAGAAAAATAGGAAAAATTATTAAAAATAAGGGAAAAATAGAGTTTGAGTGTGCGAAAAATACTAAAAAATAAGATTCATGTTTGTGTATGTATGGGGGGTTTGAAGTATGAGGTTTGGCCTCAGTTCAGTCCTACCTTTATGTTTTAGTGAGTTTTTATTGCTTTTCATACAACAAAAAACATAGAAAAATATTACCCTAAACCTATGCATCGTGCACAATCTAAACGGCGAGGGGTGGAGAGAATGAGAGTGGTGTTTAAGTGCTGAGAGAAAGAAAAGGCTGATTGGTTTCATCTATGCATATCATATAGATCGATCGTTAATTTAAAATAAGGATCTAGTAGCACGAGGTCTCCTCGGTGCTAGGTTCGTGCAACGTAGCAATTACGCGTCAGAGAAATTCATTGAAAGAATGCTTTTGCACTAAGCACAATGCTGATTTTTCTTTGTTTGAGCACATGGACATTCACAATTTGCATGAAGCATAAAATGATAAAAGGTATCAGACAATACCTCCTGGATGCATAGCACCTGTATTCTCTAGATCGTGACCAACATTGAGTGAGTAAGGTTGTCCCAAGTGGCAAGCTAGGCGTTGGGTTTAAGGGGGAAAGTAAAGTGAGGTATGGTACATCGTGGAACGAAATAATTGGTACCTTGAGAGGACTATGTGTGAAGTGTTATATATGTTTAGCGATGCATGGAGGGGCCAATCCCCAAGATGTAGGAGAGTCGCAGTGAGGTAGCAGCAGTCAACCGTGGGAGGACCTCCTATGTTTGTACTTCGTGCCATTTCGCAATGTGCTAGGACTCCCTCTGAGGAGTGTTAATTGGGTTAGAGTTGGACTATGAGACGTGATACAAACGCAAGATGTTAAGGAAGGCAATGTATGTGTCATCAACACTCCTGGCCGCGAGGCCGTGGGGTTGTTGAGCATATGATAGAGGTCCGGCTAGTGCTATAGCCAGTGCCGGCCCATTTTAGGTCCCATCAATGGTGCATCTACTGGGAGCCACTTATAAGTGGTGGTTTTCAGATCTAGGGTTTCTAGGGACCAAAAGGAAGTTGGTTTATGTCCTCTAACAAGGACCGGCCGTCAAGACAAAATCTAAAAAGCTGAGAACGTGTTGAGAGGGCTAGACAGCAGTTAGAGATCGTAAGCCATTATTCTCTTCAAATGAGTAGTCCAGTACGTATACGAAGCAGTGGTCTTAGTCACTTAATTGCTCCACCTATCCCATTAGGTGCAGGAGGAAGTGTAAGATCTTCCTCTCCCCCACCAAGTCTACCCACTTCAAGTGGGGGTGTGAATCGGTCACTTCAAGCTCCTATTGCTAATCCGATTGTCACCATGGCACAGCCTATTGCGATTCCTGCCGGGATGCCGGACTTACCAGCCTTAGGAGTTTCCTTGCCCATTTTTAATGGGTTAGCAGAAGAGGATGCAGAATTTCACATTTGTGAATTTCAAAGATTGATCTTCAATTATCGCATCCAAGATGAGGGACATCTCATGATGTTCTTCAATATGATGTTAAAAGGAAGGGCTGCGGTATGGTATCACAGCATAGAGTCTGGAACCATAACCACCATTCATCAATTCTATGCAGCTTTCTGAGCAGAATATGCCCCTGAAAGAGGTGGCCAATATTGGTTGCGGGTCTTGAATGTAACACGTCAAGATCCTCACGAGAATGTGAAAGCATACGCTAAGAAGTTGAAGGAAGTATTCCGTAAGTTGCAAACTTACATTCCCATTCTGCCGGCTGCCCAACTGTAATATTTTTTGCATGGGTTGGACTTTAATATCCAAGTACAATTGAGTAGTGTAGCCTTAGCAGATATAGACACCATTATTACGCGGCAGAGGGAGTAGAAGCATGATTACAAACGGCCTACTCCTCTCGAATGAATGTTAATGGGGGTTTAGTACCTAGTGGCAATCCATCATTGACGAATGGAAGTCAAGGGATGCCTATGACTAACCCTAATGGGAGAGGGAGTGTGGTCTCGAATATACCTTTACTACCGGCTCCTCCCAGAGCACCCAATGCCAAATCAGATTGGTAGGCCAATGGAATGATGCATTGACGATCGTGGCTATGAGTCAAGTGCATCTAATGTCCTTGGCGAAGTTAAGGACATGATGAAGCATTATACCGATATGATTTCCGAACAATATCAACAAATAGCCATCGACGTTAATTTCTTGAAGAAGCAATAAAATTTGATAGGGAGTCAGTGGACCCACTAGATATAGTTGTAAATGGTGTGGTGGACACCACTTCCCCAAAAACTGTCTAAATGTGAAATGTGACATTTGTGGGAAATCTAGTCATCTAGCTACTACCTGTTGGAGTAAGATTAGTTCTCTCCAACAAGGCAATAAACAACCGGGCCCAGTGAATCATAGAGCGCAAGGAAATAACTTGCAGCAGAATGATGCACGTAGGAAAATATTGCAGAGGGGAAAAATAAATATAGAAGAGTTGCCACAAGGCAACGGGGTCAACCTTATTGAGGCTGTACGAGTCCATGATGTTGAAACCTCTAACTTAAGAGCCGTGAAAAGAGGCCAAAAGGATAAAGAGGTTGGCAAAGATAATACAAAACCGGTTGAGAGAAACCCTAAACAAGGGGATAAGGGGACGCAAGTCCAGAATTCTAGCATAGAAGGGGGACCGCTAAGGCCGGTTGATAGGAAAGGCGACCCTAAAAAGGATGATGAAGTACCAAGAAAGAAGGCAAGAGCTAAGAAAGAAGCATCGAAACCGGTCCAAAGACCAAAAGAGAGGATGGTTTGGCGAGAAAAGAGAGCTTTGGCTACTTATCATGACTTTGATTTAGCGAGTTCTCTTTGTGAAGTTAAACCAGATGTGAACCTCTTGCAATTGATCAAATTATCTCCAGGAGTACGTAAGGAATTTAATAAGATCTTGCGTATTAGGTATATTGTGGAACCTCTGGGCATAGCACGAGTAGGGGAAGATTGATTTGACCATGCTGAAAAGAACTGCCCTAGGGTTCCAGCTTATGTAGATGGAATATTAGTGGAACATGCCATTGTAGACACTAGATCCTCCGTCAATATCATGAGTTCAGAATTGATGGAAAGGTTGGGTCTAGGCATCCAAAAGGACACCTCCACCCTTCTGAGAATGGCTGATGATAGTCTGAGACAACCAGAAGGTTGCGTTACTAAGGTCCATGTTACACTTGCAAGTGTAGAATGCTTCTTGGACTTTAGGGTGATAAGGTTTGCAGGACATCCTAGCTATCGGGTTTTGCTAGGTAGGCCTTGGATCTTACGAACAGACTATCAAGTCGATATACCCGCCGGTCGTGTGGTTCTAGGTAGAGGTGTTAAAAATCGAGTAATAGTTTATGCTTATCCTGAGTCTCCTCAAAGTGAGAGCTCCTTTATCTTCTACTGAATTAGAGACAGCAGATGATTCATCTGGTAGTGAGACATCATCCAGTGATGAATCTAAAGAGGGGTCCACTACAGAGGATATCTATCAGATAACTCTAAATGAGCCGACAGAGCCTCAAGATAGGATAAGAGATGCAGATGTGATTGAGTTAGACCTTGGCACGTCGACTGATTCGCGGCCAATTAAATTAGGTTCTATGCTCAGTTGAGCAGAAAGGGAGGACTATGTGTCCTTCATTCAAGAATTTTGCAATATCTTTGCTTGGAGTTATGATGAGCTGAGAGGTATTCCTCCCAGCCTGGCTATTCATACTATCCCTGTAAAAGAAGGAAGTTGTCCTGTGCGTCAGAAGGTAAGGCGTATGCCTTTTGAATTGAGGGAGGAGCTGTTTGAGGAGTTACAGAAGCTAAGGAAAGCTAGTTTGATTTTCCCTGTTCAGCACACAGAATGGTGTTCACCCATTGTTATCAGGAAGAAGAAAAATAACCAGATCCGATTATGTGTGGATTTTAGAGAGCTAAATAAGAAGACAGTTAAAGATTACTACCCGTTGCCATTCTTTGACCAGATTTTGGATCAATTAGCGAGTAGGGAAATATATTCGTTCATGGATTTCTTTGCAGGATACAACCAGATGGCAATTAGAGAAGAGGACAAGTTGAAAAAAACTTTTATTACTGTCTTTGGTACTTTTGCATACCATGTGATGGCCTTTGCTTTATGCAATGCACCTGGATCGTGGCAATGAACAGCAGACAAGACCTTTGGTGACATTTCCCCAGATGAGTTGAAAGTATTCATTGATGACTTGGGGGCAGCCACTGTAAGGGGAAGGATGTTGATTATTTTGAGAAAATGCTTTGAGCGCTGCAGACAATTTTGTATCACTGTTAACCCACAGAAGTGTGTCTTTGGAGTACCTTATGGGCTATTGCTGGGCCATGTGGTCAGTTCAGTAGGAATAGCAACTGACCCTGAGAAGATCACGGTCATAGTTGCTATGAGCCCATCACGCACTCCGAAAGAGGTTCATAGCTTTCTGTCTCGTCAATAGGGTACTATCGGAGGTTTAAAAATGCCTTGTCAGAAAGAACGTTGCCACTAACAAATTTATTATCCTATAATTGTCTATTTGCATGGAGTGATGCTTGAAAAATATCATTTGAGGATGTGAAGCAGAAGCTCACTAAAGCACCCATTTTAAAAGCACCTAAAAGAGGTGAGGCGTTCTATATATTTTCAGCAGCCACTGTGCATAGTATTAGCTGCTGTTTAGCCCAAATCTAGGAGAAAAAGTGGTATCACCCGATAGCTTTTGCTAGTCAGAAATTGGGCATTTCACAGATTAATTATACCTACATGGAGAAGTTGTGTCTTGCAATGGTCTTTGGGACTAAGAAATTCAGACACTACATCCTCTATGAGAATGTAGTGTTCTATACAAAGGCGGAAGGACTTAGATTGCTTATGAACAAGCTGCAGTCGCGTGATCGTTTGGCAAAGTGGCTAATCACTTTGCAGGAGTTCAATTATGATATCAAGAGTAAGCCATCGAGGTTGCAGGGTATTGTGGAATGCCTTGTGGATTTCGGGGAGCCGAAAGAGACTTTGGCTAAAGGAAGTGATATTGAGGAAATGTTTAAAACTGATACAGCTTCTATTCCATCTTGTTATGCTGCTATTACGCATTATCTATCAACAGGAGAGACAGGAGCTGGTTTGTCAAAGTCTGAAAAGAGGAAAATCAAATAGCAAGCTTTGAAGTTTTCTTTGATCGCAGGAACACTATATCGGCAAGGTGTTGATGATATCTACTGCTGATGTCTGATGCCTGACGGGGTTCCTTTTATCTTAGAAGAGTGCCATGACTCTGCATGTGGAGGGCACTTCGCGGGACGGTTGACGGCGCAAAAAGCGTTAAGAGCTGGATATTGGTGGCCGTCTATCTTCCAAGATTCTTTTGAGTATGTAAAGAAATGTGATACGTGTCAGAGACATGACAGTAGAGAAAATAGGAAGCATCCACTTACGCCTATCATGGCTATCCTTCCATTTGAGAAGTGGGGCATTGATTTTGTGGGTCCCATTACCCCATCATCTACTACCCAAAAGAGTTACATTATAGTAGCCACTAATTATTTTACAAAATGGTCAGAAGTGTGGGCGACGAGGCAGGACAATGCAAAAGAGATTGCAAGTTTCCTGTTAGAACAGATTATCTACCGCTTTAGTCCACTGAGAGAATTAGTGTCGGACCGTGGAACCCATTTTCTAAATAAGGTGATCAAAAGCTTGACTAAGGCTTGGCAAATCAAGCACAATAAAATGACTCCTTATAATCCGCAAGCAAATGGGCAAGTTGAAAGTACTAATAAACAGCTTGTGGGTATCTTGTCTAAGATAGTCTCTGAGAAGAAACGAGACTGGGACAAGAAGTTGTATGTGGAAGTATGGGCATATAATACCACGTTCAAGCGAGTTACCGGCCATACCCCATTCAAATTGGTCTATGGGGAAGAGTGTGTGTTACCCCTTGAAATCGAATTGCCGACCATACGGTTTGCAATTAACCATTCTTTGGGAGATAAGGATTCCCTTTTTGAATGTTTCACGACTATAGCCCACCTATATGAGCTAAAGTTGCAGAGCTTATTACACCAGGAGGTAGCCAAGCGTTGGATGAAGCAGTTGCATGACCTTAGAGCGAAGAGATATACCTTTTAAAAATGGCAATTAGTCCTCTATTACGATGCGTGTAGGGAGCTGTTTCCAGGGTGTTGAGATATCGAGCTCCACTCGTGATACGCCAGGGTGACCGTTGTATATTTATGTCACCGACTTGTCAGTTGCAGACGCGGTTGGTACACCGCCCATGAATAATAGCTACATGATAGCTATCCTTATCTACTCTAGTTCGTGGCTCAGTTAGTATGCCACCTTAGTTAGTTGAGTTTGGTTTGAGACCCATATATAGGGTTCTTCTATTTCTTTGTACTTGAGTTCTTTTGGCTTACACAACTAAGAAGAGGAAAACTGTTTTCAGCCTCCACCCTTGTGTGTCTTCCCCCATTGTGCAAGCAAGAAAGCTTCAAGCGAGACTCCTTCCTTCTCTCCCACAATCTTGACATGGTATCAGAGCCTTGTTCGTGGTAAGGAGCTCAAGAAAGCAAGCCAAGCTCGCGGTGGTCTGGTAAGAGGAGCAGTGTTGCTTTCATTTCCTGTTTTGGGAGCAGATCTCTGCAGGTAGCACAGCCGGAAATTGCAGGAGTGCATTGTCTCAGGTTGAGACGCCCTTCACGGTGAAGCAAGAGGGCAGTATATGCTGCGGGCGAGGGCTTTAGCCCTCGGCGACCTTGTTTTTTTGATTTGAGGCCATTTCGGGGCCTGTTTTGCAGACGGAAGTTTTCTGCACGCACTCAAGAAAAGGCTCAGTTTTATGCTGTGCGACCACTGTTCTACAGGTCGGTGAAAAGTTACTGTAGAAATTGCATCGTATGCTTGTGCGCAGAGACATTGGGAGTTTCAGAATCATCCTTGGTTCCTGTTTATGCAAAATCGTCACTAGGAAGTGACTGTGTGGTCAAATACCACTTTCGCCAGTTTTGCAGATTTGCCCTTGTGAGGGTGAAGCTGTGTTTTTTGCAGTGACAGAATTTCTTGCAGTATTCTGTAATGGCATCTGATTCTCTTTCACAGATTGTCACTGAAAAGCTTGACAAGAACAACTTCCAGGCATGGAAGTTTAGAATGACGAATTTCCTTATGGGAAAAGGATATTGGGAATTTGTTGCAGGAAATGAAGAAGAACCAGTTCTTCCTGATGTTCCCAATCAACAACAAATGCAGGCATTTAAAACATGGCATGAGAGAGCCACGAAAGTTATGTATTGGCTGTCTATTAGTATTTCAGACTCTATGATTGTGCATATTCAGGATGCAAGTACGCCAAAGGAGGCATGGGATACTTTGTCAAAAATGTATAGCACAAATACGCAAGCCAGGAAAATGCAGCTCAAGCAAGAGTTGCATAATGTGCAAAGAGAAAGTATGAGCATCAACGACTACCACATGAAGGTGAAGAAGATTGCAGATGCACTTGCTTCCATTGGGTCGCCAGTGGAAGATGATGATTTAGTTTCCGTGACCTTGAATGGTCTAGGAAAGGATTATGCACAGTTTCGGACATCCATTTCAGTTCGTGAAAGATTTCCTGATTTTGAGGAGTTGATTGCTCTTCTAATTTCTGAGGAACAGAGAAATGGTGGTGCATCTTCTTCAGGAGGAACTTCAAAAGAAGCTGTCTTCTACTCAAATGCTGGAAGAGGTAGAGGCAGAGGTAGAGGAGGCCGATTTGGAGGCCGTGGCAGAAATCAGAATATGCAGCAAACTCAAGAAAACCAGTCCTATGGAGGAGGACGTGGTAACTCTAGAGGCAGGGGGAGCCAAAGAGGTCGTGGTGGATGGCAAAGAGGCCAAAATGCAAACAGTAATGTTGAATGCTACTATTGTGGTAAAATGGGTCATATGGCTAAAGACTGCTATAAAAAGCAGAATGACATCATGAATGGAAAACTGCAACAAGGGAATTATGCATCTTCTAGTAGACAGGGTGATGACAGAAATGAGCATTTGTTCATGGTGCAGCACATGAACAATTCTATGACAAGTGTAGAAGAAAGCAATGATGTATGGTATGTTGACTCAGGTGCATCAAACCACATGACAGGTCATGCAGAATGGATGGAGGATGCAAGGAAAATGGAAAAACCAGGATTTGTGGAGACTGGTGATGATACTGCACATCCTATTGTGCAGATTGGAAAAATTCCCTTGTCTATGCAGGGTGGGAAAAAGAAATACCTGTCCGATGTATTTCATGTCCCGAATATTACCAAGAATCTGGTTTCAGTTGGTCAAATGGTTGAACAGGGCTTGCAGGTCAGATTTAATCCTCATGGATGCTTTGTTGAGGATATGAAAAATAAAGGTCGCTTGATAGCAAAAGGAAAGAAGAAGGGCAGAATGTTTACATTGGATGCAGACATGTCTGAATTGAGTGCAGCAATGTTTGCACATGGGACCGGTGTAGTTGCAGATATTGATATCTGGCATAAACGCATTGGTCATGTTAATGTACAGCGACTTAAATCAATGCAGGCCCAAAATATTGTTGCAGGATTGCCCAAATTCAAGGTTGCAGAAATGCATAAGGTATGTGAAGCCTGTCAGTTTGGAAAACAGGCAAGGAAACCATTTCCTAGACATGTTCAAGAGAGTGAGAAGCCATTGGAATTAATTCACTCTGATGTGTGGACAACTAAAGCTGCATCTCTTGGAGGCTGTCATTATTTTGTCAGTTTTATTGATGACTATAGCAGAAAAGTTTGGGTGTATTTTATGAAAAAGAAAAGTGAAGTTTTTGGGCATTTCAAAACTCTTAAAGCTATGGTTGAAAAAGAAACAGGCTTGCAGATAAAATGCCTAAGGTCAGATGGAGGGGGAGAGTACCTCTCAAATGAGTTTGCAAAGTTCTTGCAGGAGCATGGCATAAAGCAGCAATATTCATGCAGTTATACCCCACAACAAAATGGAATTGCAGAAAGGAAAAACAGGCATATTGGAGAGGTATCTCGTGCCATGCTCAATGAAAAAGACTTGCCAGATTTTTATTGGGCTGAAGCAGTTGCTACAGCAGTCTACATAATGAACAGGACTCCCACTGCAGCAATACATGGAATGACTCCAGAGGAGAGGTATACTGGTAGGAAACCAGATATTTCTCATTTGAAAATTTTTGGTTGCATTGCCTATGTACATGTGCCAGATGAGCTGAGATCCAAGTTGGATCCAAAAGCTGAGAAGTGCATCTTTATTGGTTACTCTCTGCAGCAAAAAGGGTATAGATGCTATAACCCTTCTACTCGTAAGTTTACAGTGAGCAAAGATGTTGTTTTTGATGAGATGAGTAGCTGGTATAGACCAGTAAATGTGATTGATGATGAAGATGCACAAAATGGTAATGCTACACAGAATTCACAGCAGCAGTCACAAAATATTAGTGGACCTGGAGCGTCCTCTAGCAGTGGTTCACATTCTTCGCCATGGACAGGCAGATTGAGATCAGGAGAATCTTCTCAAAGCAATGCAGATAGTGGTATGCAGGTATCACGAAAAGGAAAAGAGAAGGTTGATCATCCCATGTTTGATGTGAATGCAGGTCACTCTTATGTGGATGGTGAATCCAGTGGCTCAGAACAGAGCATTGATGATGAGTTGGGTATTCCTTCTATTGTTACACCTGGAGTAAGGAAGACCAGGGATGTTTTGAGAGCACCTGGGAGTGAACCTACTTTGCGCAGGTCTACAAGAGCTAGGTATCCTGTGGATAGGCTGAAATATGATGGATTTACAGCCATTCACTATGCATATATGGTCAAAGTGATACAGGAACCAGAACCCACATCTTTTGAGCAAGCCATGGGAAAAGAAAAATGGGAGAAAGCCATGGATGAAGAAATGGATGCCTTGGAAGCAAATGCTACATGGGAGTTAGTACCTTTGCCTAAAGGTAAGAATGCAATTGGCTGTAAGTGGGTTTATAAGGTGAAGCACAATGCTGATGGTTCTGTGAACAGATACAAGGCAAGATTAGTAGTCAAGGGGTATGCACAAACATATGGCATTGACTATGAAGAAACATTTAGTCCGGTTGCAAGGATGGCAACCGTAAGAGCAGTCATTGCTATGGCTGCATCAAAGGGATGGTCTTTACATCAGATGGATGTAAAGAATGCCTTCTTGCATGGTGATTTGCAAGAAGAGGTCTATATGGAGCAGCCACCAGGTTATGTGCATGCTGTTCATCCTGAGTTTGTTTGCAGGTTGAAGAAAGCCTTGTATGGCTTGAAGCAAGCACCTAGAGCATGGTCTGACAAGATAGGACAGTATCTTGTCACTATTGGCTTTCAGATTTCCAAGGCAGATTTCTCACTTTATGTGAGAAAAACAGAGAAAGGTATTATGCTGCTTGTCATTTATGTTGATGATTTGATTATGACAGGTGACAGTGATGAAGATATCCTTCATGTGAAAATGCTATTGAAGCAGAAGTTTGAGATGAAGGATTTGGGAGAGCTGCGTTATTTCTTGGGCATTGAGGTGATTAGATCACCAAGTGGGATACAGCTCTTGCAGAGGCAGTATGGATTGGACATGCTGTCCAAATATGGGATGACAGGCTGTAAGCCTATTTCAGTTCCTTTGGAGCAAAATGTGAAGCTGAGCACAGATGCAGGTGAGCTTCTAGAAGACCCTACTATGTACAGACGCATAGTAGGAAGTTTGATTTATATGACTATTACCAGGCCAGATTTGAGCTATGCTGTTGGATTGGTAAGTCAGTTTATGCAGGCTCCAAGGAAACCACATTTGGATGCGGCTAGACGCATACTTAGGTATGTGAAGTCCACATTGCAGTATGGACTATTTTATGAGACTGGGGTTCAGATACAGTTGCATGGATACACTGATGCTGATTGGGCTGGTAGTATTTCTGATAGACGATCTACCAGTGGATATGTATTCTCTTTTGGGAGTGCTGCAGTCACTTGGAGCAGCAAGAAACAGCCTACAGTTGCCTTGTCGAGCACAGAGGCTGAGTACAGGGGTGCAGCAATGGCTGCATGTGAGGTAGCTTGGTTGCATAAGCTACTTTATGATATGCATCAGTCTACAGATGGGCCAGTTGTCATTTATTGTGACAACATGAGTAGTATACACTTGGCAAATAACCCAGTCTATCATGCTAGAACAAAGCACATTGAGGTGCATTATCACTATGTGCGAGAGAGGGTTTTACTAGGTCTTATTGATCTAGTTTATGTCAGCACAGAGGATCAGGTAGCTGACATATTCACGAAGGCATTGGGCGCAGAGAAGCTGCGCAAGTTCAGAGACCTGCTTGGTGTGCAGGAATTGGGATTGAGCTCGAGGGGGAGTGTTGAGATATCGAGCTCCACTCGTGATACGCCAAGGTGATCGTTGTATATTTATGTCACCGACTTGTCAGTTGCAGACGCGGTTGGTACACCGCCCATGAATAATAGCTACATGATAGCTATCCTTATCTACTCTAGTTCGTGGCTCAGTTAGTATGCCACCTTAGTTAGTTGAGTTTGGTTTGAGACCCATATATAGGGTTCTTCTATTTCTTTGTACTTGAGTTCTTTTGGCTTACACAACTAAGAAGAGGAAAATTGTTTTCAGCCTCCACCCTTGTGTGTCTTCCCCCATTGTGCAAGCAAGAAAGCTTCAAGCGAGACTCCTTCCTTCTCTCCCACAATCTTGACACAGGGAAGCTGGAACCTAAATGGGATGGCCCCTACAAGATTGTCAAGTTAGGGAAGAACAGGTCTATGGCCCTATTAGCTGATCTACAGGGAGTAGAGTTTAAAAATAAGGTTAATCTTAATAAGATTAAACCTTATTATTTCTAAGTATGCTAATATGGAGAAATGCATTGCAGGTCCATGCTGGGGATGATTTGAGACATGCGAAAGAGCTTAAAGTCGGTTGATGGGTTGGTTAATTCCTTATTTGGAGTACCCATATCTGGAGCAAAGATACCATCAGGGGAAACTCATCTGGTGGAGCAAAGGATGCGAAGTGATTGAGCAAGAAGAGGGAACCTTTGTGTGGGAGATTAAAGTCTTCTCCCATCACTGTTTACGACTATTGACGAGTATCCCTGTTGAATTCAATGAAGAAGGTGGGATGGAGCCGTCAGTTCATCCTCTCAACATGCTAAACTTTGATTATCATAACTACGAATAGAGGAGTTCATGATGGCAGGCTATGTAAACCCATTATGGACGTATATATTATATTTTGACGGAGTGTCCAGGGGCCCTAATAAAAAAGGGAGTGTTGGAGTAGTAATCCAAGATCCCGGACGTAGAGTTATAAAGAAGTTAGCAGCTTATCTTGGGGTAGGATTCACTAACAACATGACGGAGTATAAAGCCTTGATTATGGGACTGCATATTGCCAAGCAAGGTGGTACTCGGCGGTTGCTAGTGAAAGGGGATTCCCAGTTGATCCTGAATCAGCTAGATGGGATATACAGAGTGCGGAATCCCATTCTTTGTATGTATCATCGGACTGCGATGACCCTACTTGAAGAGTTTGAGAGAGTGTCTTTTCAGCTGATTCCACATTACTGGAATCAGTTTGCGGATTCATTGGCAAATCTTACTTATGAAGAATACCTCTTCTTTAATTGTGGTCCTAGTTTGGATATTGTGATCAATGATGAAACAGGACCTGGTCGCTTGTGGGGAATGTTATCAGAGCATGCAATATATGGCAGACGATGGTTGATATGGATGATGCAAAGAGTAGTCGAGACCCATCTACCGTTGTTATCCTGGACCCATAGGCTGATTAGACAACATGTTATGTGTACGCCTCTTGCTATGTATGCAGGAGGGATGGGTCATAATCTTATGCATTTAGCTTAGGGTTGCGAGCCTGTTTTCCTCCTTGGAAGGGAGCATATTATTGTATATCTGCACTATTTCAGGGAGAGATGTGTAGGTGCTATTTTGTTTGATCTCGTTAGGCCAAGAGGGCCTATTTGCGAGGTTTTAGTGTTCTATTTCGTTAGGCCAAGAGGGCCGATCAAGTTTTGTGGTGAAGTGTTTTATTTCATTAGGCCAAGAGGGCCAGTTGTCTGCTTAGTGCAGGTGCGGTTAATGGTTTCTTGTTTGAGCTTTGTGCTAGACAGGTTCGGAAGAAGAGCTTGGAAGGAGTCTTTTGTTGCACAGAAGCTTCTTGTGGCCCTATCCAGATGATATCCTTCCTTTATGAGTACTGTGGTTTTTATGATATACGTGGCTGTGTACTTGTTAAGGAGATTTTCTTTTCTTATTGGGGACCGGAGTCCAAGGCATGAAGTCCCGAGGTTTAGGTTCAGTATGTTTGGGGGAGGTCTGAGTAGTCATTGCCTCCTGTAAAGACATTTTCAAGCATCAAAAGACCTGTTTTAGAAGAGGGTCCTAGTGACCCTGTTCTGCTAGCCTGCTAGGCAGCCGTTCTAGGATTTCTTGTTAGTTGTGAGGCCATTAGAGAAGCCTGCCAAAAGAAAAATAAAGATGATACGAGAAAAGAAACCCTGAATATCTTAAAGAAAATAAGTATATACGAAGGTGTGTAAAAAGGGGTTCTAAGCCCTAAAAAAAAATAGAAAAGAAAAGAAAGGAAATTCTATGAGCAGTTGTCTTCATCCATCCGGAAGCAATCCGGTCTCATCCGAACAAGCTTTCCTCCATCATTCTTCATTGTCTTCTTCCACATAAGAACAACCCCTTAAGGGAGAGAGAGGGAGGAGAGAGAAAGGCTAAAATCAGAGATCTTCATCTAGGCCATCATTGCACAAGTGAGAGGCGGCGATATGATCAGCATACGGGAGGGAACCAAGCCCCAATGTCCATCAGGGGATTACTTGCAAGCAGCCATCATGATCCTCATGGATCATGGCGCAAATTTCAGCGCCATTAGACGCCATCTCCACGCTTCCCCTACTCACGTTTTTTCATTCTTGCCTCATAAAATTTTGGGGGGGTTCCAATGCTCCCAAAAGGCACCACTCATTTGGCAAAAAATAAGTCCATCTTTTCGTATCTTGATCGGTTTCTTAGCCATTTCCTTGTCCGGTGTCCAAATAGAGTGCCGTAAATTTCTACACGTCCGGCTTGACATCCCACATTGGCCGGTAACTCCTGACAATCCGCATGGCAGTCTGGAAAATTATCAAAGATCAACAAGTGTTTCTCGGGCACCTTTTAAGAGTCGTATTTCACTTGGTGCTTAAAATCATCCTAGCTGGAGCCGCCGCCTTTGACGTTGAATATTTTTTCCTTGATATTCGTAATTTTTGGCTATTTTTAAGCACTTCTCGGCATCAAAACTCCGCTCTCAAACATATATATATCGGAGTGTTTCCCGTCTCGTGGTGTTGCACCAGACCTCGCCACCACTCTCTAACTTTGTTTTTTATCCATTCATTATCTTCTCTCCTTCCATCTCTCTCTCTTTCTCTCTTTCTTTATTATGTTGTATGTTTATTCCCTCTGTCTCGTTCCTTCTTCTTTTTTCTCTTCCTCCCCCTCTCTCATTTTCTTTAACAATCATGACTACGATTATGACAAAGACCACGACCACAACTAGGACTACGACTTATATGACCATGATCACGACTACGACCACGACTATGACTACAATGATCACGACCACGACCACGACTACAACCATGACCACGACTACCACTACCACTACCACTACCATGACTACGACCACAACCACAACTACGACCACCACATCTACCACTACCACTACCACGACTATGACCACTATAATAAACAAGAAAAGAAGAAGAAAAAAAAAACAATAACAACTACTACTACAGCAAAAATAAACAAGAAAAGAAGAAAAAACTACTACTACTACTACTACTACAAAAAATAGAAAAACTAAACAACAATAAATAAGAAAAGAAAACAAAAAACTACTACTACTACTACTACTACTACTACAACAAACAACAACAATTAATCTCCTTATCTCTCTTCCTCTCCCTTCCTCACCCTCTCCCTCTCTTTCTCTCTTTCCCTATTAGGTTTAATGTTTTTCTCTCTTTTTCTCTCTCCTCTCTCTCTCTCTCTCATTTTTTCTCTCTCCTCTCCTCTCATTTCCTTTTCTCTCTTTCTCTCCCTCTCTCGTTTCCTCTCACCCTCACCCTCTCTTTCTCTCTTTTCCTATCAGGTTTAATGTTTTTTCTCTCTTTTTCTCTCTCCTCTCCCTCTCTCATTTTTTTCTTTCTCTCCTCTCCCTCTCTCATTTTGTTTTCTCTCTTTCTATCCCTCTCTCATTTCCTCTCCCTCTCTTTCTCTCTTTCCCTATTAGGTTTAATATTTTTTCTCTCTCCTCTCCCTCTCTCATTTCTTTTATTCTCTCCTCTCCCTCTCTCATTTTCTTTTCTCTCTTCCTCTCCCTCCCTCACCCTCACCCTCACCCTCTCTTTCTCTCTTTTCCTATTATGTTTAATGTCTTTTCTCTCTTTTTCTCTCTCCTCTCTTTCACTCCTTTTTTTCTCTCTCCTCTCCCTCTCTCATTTCTTCTCCCTCCCTCACCCTCTCCCTCTCTTTCTCTCTTTCCATATTATATTTAAATTTTTTCTCTCTTTTTCTCTCTCCTCTTCCTCTCTCATTTCCTTTTGCTCTCTTCCTCCCCCTCTCTCATTTCCTCTCCCTCCCTCACCCTCTCCCTCTTTTTCTCTCTTTCCCTATTATGTTTAATGTTTTTTCTCTCTCCTCTCCCTCTCTCATTTCCTTTTCTCTCTTTCTCTTCCTCTCTCATTTCCTCTCCCTCTCTTTCTCTCTTTCCCTATTATGTTTAATGTTTTTTCTCTCCTCCCCCTCTCTCATTTCCTTTTGTCTCTACTCTCCCTCTCTCATTTTCTCTCCCTCATTTCTTCTCCCTCCCTCACCCTCTCTCTCTCTTTCTCTCTTTCCTTATTATGTTTAATATTTTTTCTCTCTCCTCTCTCTCTCTCATTTCCTTTTGTCTCTTCCTCTCCCTCTCTCATTTCCTCTCCTCCCTCTCCCTCTCCCTCTCTTTCTCTCTTTCCCTAGTATGTTTAATGTTTTTTCCTTCCTCTCCCTCCCTTTCTCTCTTTCTCTATTATGTTTAATTTTTTTCTCTCTTCCTCTCGCTCTCTCTTTCCCTACTATGTTGAATGTTTCCCTCTCTTTCCTCTCCCTCCCTCTCCCTCTTCCTCCCCCTCTCTCATTTCCTCTCCCTCCCTCTCCCTCTCCCTCTCTTTCTCCATTTTCCTATTATGTTTAATGTTTTTCCTCTCTTCTTCTCCCTCTCTCAAATCCTCTCCCTCCCCCTCTCCCTCTCCCTCTCCCTCCCTCTCCCTCTCCCTCTCCCTCTCCCTCTCCCTCCCTCTCCCTCTCCCTCTCCCTTTCTCATTTCCTCTCCCTCCCTCTCCAATTTTTTTTCTCTCATTTCCTCTCCCTCTCTCAATACACACGCATTATACAAAAAACAAGTAAAAGAGAGAGAGAAAACACAAAAGCAAAGCAAGAATGGACAATGTACTCACCATAAAGGCTCAAAGAAGGGTTTGGCGGCTCCTCTTTGCCCTCCGTACACCTCCTCTTCTTCACGAACGGCAGCGGCGGTGGCGGTGAGAAGCCTTCTTTCTCTCTCTTTCTCTCTTTCTCTCCCTCGTAAACGCAAGATGTTTGCTCTCCCTCTCACTCTCTCTTTCATGAATGCATGCAAAATAAGGCGCTCGGGCTTCGGCCCATGTTTTTTATGTCTGGGTACCGTCGCTATTTGCGTCGCAAATGCGACTCTAATAGCCACGTCGCTACTTCTCGTTGCAAATGGCCGTTGCTATACCCTCATATCCTTGTAGTGTCTATGTCATAATCTCTTTGAGTTGTTTTGACTTCCCCCTGCTCATCTTCTCCAATCTGAATATTGTCATCAATTTCTTTTATCACTTGGAAGGCCTCTTCTTCTTCTCTTTCATTCTTAATTTCATATTTTTTTCCATAATTCATTCATCTTTGAACGTTTCCTCATCTTCAAGTTACAAAAATTAACCCTTTGTCTTTGTGAGATGGTATTTTCATAAATAACTTTATATGTTGATGGTTTTGTCTTCCTACTTGGTTTCCCATTTACTTACTCATTTTGTAAGTCATGAGGCTCTCTCATTTCTTCCTCTTGTTCTTCCAATCCCTCAATAAAGATTGAAGATACCTTGGGATCAAACTTTCTATCTCAAAATCCTCATCCTCGCCACTCTCCTCATTTGAATTATTTGAGGATTCCTTTTCTTCTTTCTCACCTTCATCTTCATCATCCAATTTTCTTCTTGATACCACGTCAAACTTTTTGTATGCCCCTCAATGTTCATAGACTATGATGGTCTCCTTTTCCTACAGTTGGACCTCTCCTGCCGCCTTGTGTAACCAAGGATATCCTAGAATCAATGAAAAGGCTTCCAAACTTGCACAAATAATATGATATGTTGTTTTCATAGACATCCCCCATAAACATTTATTTCAATGTCTCGAACTACCTCGAAACATTTAGCTTTAGCATGATTTTCTAATGTAATGCAAAACCCTAACCTCACAACAAGTCAAAGACCAAAGTGTTCAACATATGCCTGTGTCATTACACTTAGCTAGGCCCCTTGGTCAATGTGAGGTTCTCCAATATTTTTACTTTTATGCTAAGTGTTTGCAAGAGGCATATATATGGTAGTTCCTCTACAATTAAGGTCCTCGTGGTTCCCTTTTTTCTCTCTAGTCTTGCCTTGGGATCTCGAGGAAGTTTATATATATATATATATATATCATCTACATCGCGTGCATTCAAGGCCTATTTATAAATATCCTTATATGTGATTTTTTTCTAAATAAAACATAACCCTTTTCTATTCAATATGTAAATAATCCCTTTACATTAAACCCTTCTATATGTAAAAAATGTATAAAGATAGTATTTTAAAAATACATTTTTTTGAACCCACATGATGCACACATATATTCATGAGTAACTTATCGGAGCTTGAATTTACTAATTTCTTCAATTGTCCTCATGTTTTTTGTCATAACTTAATTAACTGTGAAAATGTAATGTCTACTTTTTCAATCCATAATGTCTCTCCTTAGACCATAATTACTCTTATTGTTGCCGAACAATTGCTTGATGGTCGCATGTTAGTGTTTACTAGGGGCCCTAGGTTTTTCCCCTCCTTTTCTTTTTTCCCTTTCTTTGTTTTCCTCTTGCATTCCTCATCTATTATTCTCAATTTGGATTTCTCCTTTGTTAATCTTAGCATCATTTTTTATTCCAAGCATCATTTCGATTAATCTTAGCCCTTGTAGGATTGGGGTTGTGGAAGTTATATCTCGTAATCATTTTGTCCAATTGGAAGGTTCATAGAAAACGGAAACATATCACCCCCTACTCTAGGTGGATCTGGGCATTGAGGACTAATATGCCCTTGCTCTCCATATGAGAAACACACGGGTGGCGTTCTAAAGTATCTTCTCCCATCTCCACCCGACTCTTATCCTTGATTAAGTTGATTCAATTGTTCCATTGATCCCCCACTGTCAAGCCTTGAAGTCCATCCTCTTAATGTATTAAATTTCATGATTAGAAGTTATCCTAATAATTGGTTGACATCTTGTGGAGCTACTTGAGTTCTATCATTTGGTAGGACTTGATGAATTTTCCTATATTGATCCCAAATTCTATCCCTAGCTTCAACATGATGACTCCTTCTCTTGGTATCTTTTTTTTCATAATGTCTTTCATCTTTTTTATTTTTTTGTTTGTCAATTGCAATCATCACTGCTTTTTCCAAAGGTCCTTGGATATTTTAGCTCTAACTTTGTTCTCACTTCCTCGTGGATTTTATCTACAAAATGCTTGACTTTTAACTGGAGAGTTTGAATGGTCCAACAACATTTCATATTTTAAGGAAAATGCATCAATGTGTTGACCTTCTATGAGTTTATAATGTTCTATCTTCTTCCATAGCCCCTATGATGTTTCCAACCCCCTTGTGTCTATTAAGGAAAGATTATGTTGTTGTTGTCCCCTAATAATTGTTACTTAACGATTTGAACCTTTGTGGTTGGGTCTAAAATCCTTTTAGTCATGCATCCCAATTCAAATTTCTCAATAAATCTTTGAGGGTCCTTCATTCTAGTTTTACTAAATGTCAGAAGGAGAAAAGCCATCTCCTTTGACTTGTAGTCACCCCAACCCTAAGTTAAAGAATTTTGTGGCACTTCTGAGCAGGGTACACGAAAATTTATATCATACGAGTACTAAAAGATGAAAACCCTACTTATTCACAACTAGATGAAAGAAGAAAAAGGTACTCCTCAACACTAAGGGGACATTAAAAATTATGTTGTGTGAGCAGTAAAATAGGAAAACCCTACTCACAACATGATGAAAGAAGAAAAAGGAGCACCAAAAGAGATAAAGACTTTGACCAAGAGAAACAATTACCAACACATTTTTGTAAAAAGTTACTCAAAAACAAGGTATTACTTTAATTATTGCTCAAAACAAATTCTCTTCCACAACTTAGTGCTAAAGACAAACAAAATTTGAATGTCCTAGATCAAGATAAGACTCCACAACTTACTTTCAATTAGAGTAAACTACTACTTGTGCAAGGGAACTCTAATCACAAAGAAGTTCTCACTTATAAGACTCATTCAATAAATACATGATTGATAGTCTAAACCTTGAAAGAGAGGTGGGCCTCATCCCTCACTCTTTGTAAGCCGTTTTTTCAGGCAATAAAGTAAAAGAGAACAATTAAATTTGAAGTAGAAACCATATGATACCTTTGTACTAATGTATGCTCTAACTCTAACCTTTCTTTAAAACCCTTATATCTTCAAGCTACATGTTTGAGAAAATAGAATAACTAGTTTGTAATGTTAGCTAGGTTATGGAAGTAATATAAATAATAATAATAACTTGAAAAAGGAAAAAGAGATAAATGATAAGGGAAACAGTAAAGAGATGATGTGGTGGTCTTCAATTTAGCTTTGCACACCACCTCACCACTCCCTCTTGTTGCCCACACCAATTGAATCATAGCCACCATTATGGCCTCTTCCTTGTCTTTTCCATCCCCTCCTAGTTTTCCATCAATTGCCCTCCTCTAGCTCAATAACAACATCATTAATTTCCTCAAATGCAATTCATGGGACCTTCCTCCCCTTCATTGGGTTAAGAATTTTTCTTGATTCCCCAAGTTGTTAGGGAAAGTTGAGATGGAAAAATATATAAGACATGGATGATTGCATGAATTGTATCTTTTACTTGTATGAATGTATTGTTATTGACTCGGAAATCATTTGACCAACTACATTCATGAAACCTAAGGGTTTAGATAACTCTAATTAGAAAATTCATATGATCAATTGCCAAATGCCACATCACTTGGCTTGGCGAAGGTTCTGTAACATTATATAAAGAGATCATTATCCTCTTTTGTTCTAAGATGAAATACTTGTTGCAATTGTATGGATCTTATTATGGTGGTAAACCCTTCATACTATGGTGAATGCCAGGGATATTTGGGTTATTTTCCAATGTAGATAGCTATAAAGGTTCCCTTTGTGTGTGTGTGTGCGCGTGCGTGGGGGGGGGGGGGGGGCGAAACAAAGAAAAGCTTGAGAAAAAAAAGAAAAACAAAAAAGCATGATAGCCCCTAATTTTTTTGCGAGATAAGGTCATCGCCTATAAAAACCATGTCTATGTTTGTCCAAGATTGTGATCTAGTGGAAAATGAGATTTTCCAGGAGCATTCTAATGGCTGTGGTTTTGCAAATTGTCCTCGTTTCTTCAAACTGGTATAGCTGCATGTAAGCATAATTCCTTTCTATTTGTTCATTACATAACTATATGACCACCATTGTCTTACGCTCTTTCCTTAATAATAATTCCGTCATGCATTTATTATACATGGAAAGGGTAAATACTATCATTTTTCATATAAACAATAAAAAATTCAAAATATCTTTAACGATCCTTTCTCTAAAACAATTAAACATATTAATTTTATGACATGTCTGTGTAAAAACTTATGTGTAAAGTATTATCTAATAGAAATATTATAATAAATAAAGAGTGCTATCATCAAAATGCATATCCATATACTTGTTAATAGGTAGTATTATCCAAATGATATAGTTTGCAGAAGTTAAACATAGTCATATTGACTATAAATGTTATTTTTATATTTTAATATATATTATTATTATTTCTAAAAATAAAATATTAAAAAATCCTAAAATAGTATGGAAGAGTCATTGGGGGGAGGGGGGTAATGTATATCATACACTAGGGGATAGTAATTCTTCATTCTAGTCATGTGGAAGTGTCCTATAATTTTCTCTTGTGGGGTTTCTTGCTCCACATTGCTTATTCTATTGATGACATGGAGATGATAAGGTAGTCTAAGACCTTTGAATATATATATTTTAATTTATGGCCTTTTATCAAGTACATGAGCATCAAATCACTTTTTTCAAAGTGCCTTTATTATCCTAGTATATTCTAGAAATAAAGATAGATTTGGCAATGATACCTATTAACATTTTTTTCATTGATCTTGCTTACCCATTGGATTGATGATATTATGGAGTTTATTTTCAATGTATGACCAAGCACGTAGATAGTAGATGTTTATTAAGTTGACTCACAAAGTTAACTCCTTGGTTGTAAAGATCTTGATGGGGTAGCCAAATCTTATGGGTGTTTCTAGCTTCAACCCATTTTTTCAAGTAAGTAATACCTACAACGATGTATTGTGCTTGGGAGTACTGAGTCATTGGGCTAATGGGTTCCAAGAAACCAAAAAAGAGTTGATGAGAAATCACTAGAGTGAGTCTCATTGTAGCTTTCCGGATTGACACCTTAAGGCTTTGGCACTCATCATAGTGTTTCAAAAAATGTGTCATGTCTTTTAACAAGATTAGCCACCATACTTATGTGTGTAATACTTTTAAGTCATGACTAAGGTACCAAAATTGGCACTTTAAAGGCTTAAGACTAAGTTCTGCTAACATCATCCAAAGAGTAATCATAAAATTTCAAGGTGTTCATTCCAACAAGAGTTGACATAGAGGTCATCCATAGACACCTCAAGCCAAATTTTGTACACAAATACTCTCCATTTCATAGCAAAGGGGTGCTTGGGATGAACTTGTACACTTGATTACAACCTAAAAATCCATAGAGAAAGTTGCATGCCTTGTTGCCCTTTATCACTCCATTGGTCATGTGGTTAGTGTAGGAAGATGTATAATTCTCTCTTTATAGCAGTATTCACTTTCTTGAAATTTATGATGAATTTACACATGCTTTGATATTTCCATTATTTTTGAGTAACACAATGATGGTGATGTCTAGCATGTATCATTGATCTCATAGATGAGTTTTACTTTGAGAAGTTTTTCCAACTCTTCTCGTACATGGTACATATAGTAGGGGTTTGTCAAATAGGGCTAGTGTTTTAGTGGATTAGCATTAGGGTTTGTTGGAATAGTATGCATTAGCACATGGGGTAGAATTCCCTTAAGGTCTTCGTACTTCCAAGATAATGCATCTTGGACATCCTTGAGCAAGTTGATGAGCTTTTTCTCATCCTTGAAAACAATGAGCTCATCTAAAATGGATGAAGATGTATGCATTGGTAAAAAGTCTACCTTTCAGATTATGATAATGTCTTTGCTACTTTAATCAACATGCCAAATCCTAAACTTGTTGACATTCAAGCCTCTTTATTAGAAGAATCAAATATTATAAAAAATAAAGAAGAACCAAGTACCTCTAAGGATGAACAAGTGTTATATGTTAGTAAACAAGTACAAAGGAAACAAGTGTTATACTGAAAATCTTTGTCATGATAGAAAAAGGCATCAAAAGGTTTATCTTGCAGCTGTGAAAGAAGAAGAAGAGCATGGACATGAAGAAGCAAAGGAAGAAGAAGGCCATTAGGATCAGAAGGACACATTTTAGGTATCCTTCTTTTCACACTACTCTGATAGAATTTTTTGAAGCCTCGTATAACCTTGCCCTAATGTTCCTCTCGTAAGCTTGTAAACTCCTTATGTAACCTAGCACTATAGCCTCTATACACTTTGTGAAGCCCCTATTACAGCCTATGGATGTCCACCATGTTTTTGGTACCCACACTTAGCTTTGTTTGAAATAGCCTCTCTAGATGATTACCATATTTATGGTGTGCCCACACTTTTCAAGTAGTTGGTCACTAAAGCCTCTACACACTTTGGGGCTTTTGTAGTTGTGATTGAGGAGTAGTGTTGAGAATTAGGCAATCATACCCACATGAGCCTCTTTGTATGGAATAGTTAAGCCAAGGGAAATGCAAGCAACCTAGGAGAAGGGATTGAATCGCGTAAGCACAGTGGTGAAAAATGCTACCTAGCCAAAAGACTATAGAGCACTGCACTTGCCTATCATTTGGATGGAATGCCATTGTACTTTTTGTCCTTTGAGTCAGTTTTATTGTCTACACACACAAGACTTTGTTTATGAGTCCAATCTTCCATCTTGGAACCTAATTCACTTGTTTGACAGTCAATGTTATCATGAGTCCTCTCTTTCTCTTCCATCTACCATAGCCATGCTCTAGTTCCACTCATTCTAAGAAATCTCCATAGGAAGAGGAGTACAGACAAAAAGGAGACAATATAATAGAATCCCTAACTTAGTAGAGATAGTATAGAGCTCACTACAACTCAAGACACCTTGGCTTCCTCGAAGAAACAGTAACCCAAGTTCTCAACTCATGGAGGCTTTAAAGAAACCATAATCTTATTGATAAAATGTGTAGTGTGTTGTTGGAGATCATCTACCATCAAAATGTTCTAGATACACAAACTGTGGATGCTTTGGCCATGAGGCAATCTACTATAGAGCCCTAAGAAGGATTATGTGTCCTAATCCAAATGTCTCTTAGCAATATCCAATTAGATAAACTATTTACTTGATAAATCAAGAATTGGACTTGCTTGCCTCATTTGACCATAGGTCAACCACATCTAGACTTATAGACCAAATATTACCAGTCCTCCTAGTGATGCTTCTTTGTGTTTCATTAAAGAACCCCTAGAGTAAGAGAAGCACACCAATCCCTATATTTCCTATACTGAAGAGGAAATGCCATCCTCATAGACTATCCTCATAGAATATCACACACCCAACTCTTATCATGATATTGGGATGTGGCAAGGGAGGAGGAATGATCGAACCTTGTCACATAAACCATTGTCCTCCTAAAAACTTGGAATCTCATAGGGGATGTTATGAATATGGAATCACTCATATATACTCCAATATCCCTAAGCAAAAAGCTAGCACAAGCAAGGAAATCATATCAATGAGACTCTTTGGAATGGAGATTATCAGTGATGAGGGCACCATCCTAGTCCCTATCAATGCCATAACAATATCCCAATAGAAAAAAGGAGGAGTCAACATTCTTGGCCTATTGACTACCAACAATAGATTAGTGATAAACAAAAAAATCTCAAAGAAGAGAAAGGGGCATGATGAAATCAAGTTGAAGAGGGAAGAACTAACTATATTTCTTGAACAAGTAGTTGATTCAAGTGCAAAGAGTGATGTTATTGCACCTTGCATGGAAGAGGCTACAATAGCCAAAGTAGGTGAATATCCTAACCTAGAGCATCAATTGCTACTAGTGATTGTCAAGATTAAGCACTAGATTAAGGAGGCATAGGTGAGGTTGAAAGAAGAGAAGGTAGTGTATGCCATGAGTATGCTTGATCCATCCTAATCCCAACTCCAACTCCAGGGGCACTAGGTCTAAACACATTCTAGGGAGGAGCCAAGTGTCATGCCATCCTTCCTATGAAAGCTATAGGTAAATTTGTGTAAAAAGGGATCATTGATATTAAAGTGGAGGTTAGACTTGTAAATCAAGTAGTTCTTGAGTCTTTGGAAAACCATACGATTGAGAATGTGTACTTCAACTTGATTGTAGCCAATGGATTCAAGGTCTAGCCACTAGGAGTACTCAAAGATTAACTTGTCACAATTGCAAACTAAAGTTATTTAAACTTCATGCTCATGAAAGGATTTCACTATGACTTGTTGCTTAGAGGTCCTTGGATGTGGAACATAAGAGTTATTAAAGATTAGGATAATGATGTAGTCATCACCAACAAAGGGACACTATTCAAGTGAAAATGAAAAAATGGAATATCACCCCAATAGACTTGGATGAAATTTTGAAATATTACAAGGAGACTTTGAGTGTCCTCTTGCACTAAAAAGAATTTAGGCACACTCCTTGTCCCAAGGATGAGTGTGACTAGATCCTTATTCTTGCAATGCTTGACATGTTCACCAAAGAAGGAGAGCATCATGGGCTTCCAAGAAAATGCATCCAATGGGAAAAAAAGAGCCCACTATGCACATACACATTCTTAATGCTAGTGCTATAATGATGAACCTTAACCCAATAACGAAGCTCAAGACAAATAGATTTTAGACCCTCTCTAACAAACTAAAGATTCAAAAATTACTTACACAATGGAATTGGTGCCTCAAGGACAAAGCCAAATCTAACCTACTGATCTTTGAGGAGCTATTAGAAATCATAAGTGGTAATGAACCAAGCTACATCAAATTATATTGACAACCACAACAACCTATTCTTCTCCCTAATGCAAGCTAAGAACTTTGATGATGAAGTTCAAAGAAAATTATAGGACAAAACATTAGACCTTCATTGACTATGACACAAATGGAAGATTAATAGAATGCATGATGGTAGACCCAAGACCCTAAAAAGTTGAAGGTTCGCTTATCTATGGCAGCATAGTTAGCTAGAATGCATAGAACACTTAGAGGTTTTGGATCATTATTATTTTTAATGCCAACCCATATATCTAGTCCCCACTGTCAAAGTCATTGTGGAATAAAAGAAGAAAAAGCTCAAACTTCAACTCACTAAGGAGATTAAAAGCATCAAGCTTAGAGTCAAAATGTAGTATAGATAACATCCCAAACATTCACAACCTCCTAATGTATGAAGAACAATGAGAGATATTTCTATCCATTTACAAATAAGGTGGCTCAATAATTCTCAAAGGAGCTTAGAATCTAATGTAACGTGCCCACCTCTTCCCTTGCAAGACACGTCTTAGCAGCCCATCGGGAAGAGAGTCTAGAAATCGCTGCCCGGCACTCCTACAGAATGTTACGAGGTTTGTGATCTAGGTCTTCCCGAGTCTACCATGTAGCGGAAGCATTCCGGATGTTCCCGCTTAGGACCGACCTGAATCAAGGTCTCCTCTAGTGGTCGAATTCCTAGAGACTGACTAGTGTCGAACCACCCCAGGTGAACTACTTTACGTAGAAAAGTCAGGGTCGAAGCGGATTCATGCTGCACTTGGTTCAAGGAGAATAGGAAACGAGAGGGATGAAAAGATCGACCTCTCTGCCCATAAGGCATAGTCCCATTCTGTTCCCCTAAAACAACATAAAGCAGGGTTCTAGTATCCTAGACTCTAGGTCAACGTTCCTTGCTGTTCATTTCCTTTGCGAAAAAATTCCCTGCTGTCGATTTTGTTTGAGAAAAGTTCCCGGCCAATCGGGACCACCCATAGGACGGACCCATGGCCACATCCACTACACTTTCCTCAAGGTTGCTTTAGTTGTCTAATTACCTACCAAAATTAGTTGGACATGCAAAAACAACTTCCTTAATTAGCCAATTAGTCACTGGTTCCTTCACATAATCTTAGCACTTGACATAGAAAAATAGTTTCAAACAAGTTCCTTTACATCAATTGATCTTATTTATCTTTGGAATACATCCATATAGTCCATAATCCACCTGAAGGCAATCCATAATCCGCCTGAAGGCTATCCAACAATCCACAGGGATTACTAATCCAAGATTCCACCTGTAGACTAGTATGCGGCCTTGAGATCCAATCCCGAGTCACGTCGGCCTCTTGTACAGGGCTCGGAAGGCAAGGGATTTACGGTCAGAGCCCCCCTTGGCACCCAAGTGTCCTCCTTCTCCAAGTAGCGCCCAACAAAGAGACCTCTCATGGCGGGTTCGGTCCACGTTCCCGGCGCGGCTAACAACCCCCTTGGTTAGGGTCAACAGGCAGATAGTCGGGGGTAATTGATGCTGCCTCTTCCTTCAGGCCTTCAACCTAAAGCATTAATTATCTTTCCATATTTAGTTCCTTGAGCAAACAATGCAAACAATGCTCCTAAATTGTTACAAACACAATCAATCTAGTGGTCGTTTAATTGGCCAACTGTTAAGGAGTGAATCCTTATCTCCAAATGCATCCAGCGTTCGATTCGGGATCAATTGTGACATGGCAAGATCCTCAAGAGTTTGTTTGTTTACCCTTTTGTTCTTGGATTAGGGTCATACCTTGTCAACCCAAATTAACCAACACCTTAGGTTTCTTAAATTAAGACAGTAAATCGTGGCGACCATGTCACTCCAACTTGATCGATCCTTTGCTTACCAAGCAAATACATAACTTCCCTTAACTTGGCAAACCAGCCCAAGAAGGGTGATGTAGCAGGATGTCTACTCATCCTCTTTCAAGTTAGACTTGCGCTAGAACCTGCCAACCTCATTCGAAGGAATGGCAAATCTATCTTGTGACTAAACCATAAGACCATGCAATGTTGCAACTTGTTGCACAAGTGTCGCATCTAACTCATGGGATCATTTCACCCATTGAACAACGTTTCCTGGTCAAGGAATTTTGGTTAAACAAGATGCAGGGTTTAGGGTGTCTTCTTACCCAACCTAACCCTAATTATACTAGGTCGACAACGTTCGGTCCTAGGGTGTCTTCTTACCCAACCCAACCCTAGTTATACTAGGCCGACAACGTTCGGTCCTAGGGTTTCCAAACTAGGCCGACAACCCTAATTATACTAGGCCAGTCCTAGGGTTTCCAAACTCAAACCGAGTTTTAACATTAAGTCAGTCGATCCTTAGGGTAGAGACCCTAGATCGTTGTTTGCATGGGCGTCCAATTGATCCAAACATTCTGTGAATGTGGGTAGGACCTTTGGGTTTGAGGGTTTCGACTTGGCGTCCAAGTACGATACTAGACTGCATTTCTAACTTCCCAAGCCCTAGCTAGTACTTGAGGTGTTTATCGTATCGAGTAGTTATGCCTATATGAATCCCTTGAGGGTTAGGTGATTTAGCTAAATTGGGCTACTTGTCTTGCAATAAGGAACGATCCTTTCCTAGAGATGCTAAACTTGTTCTAAAGGTGTAAATAGTTGCAAGACGTCACAATACATGTAAACATGCAATTCATTACTTCTAAGCACCAAAAGGTTTGCAATAACCCTATCTTTTCTTGCTAAAGTCATTACGCATGATAATTTGGAGAATAACTTACATAGGACCAACTAGGATTTACATCAAGGAATTATGCCTACAACCTTTTGTCGAAGCTTTTGAATTTCATGCTTTGATAAACCATGCAACCTTTCCTAAATGCCACTCTTGATGAATGGATTTTTCGCATGATGAATATGTAACATACAACCCTTTCCTAGGTACAACATCGTTAATGAAGGTCATGCAAGACGAGTATGTACCATGCAACCTTAATCCATTCTACAAGCGACCTCGCATGCAACATGCAGTGTCCATGGTCTCATTTTCATGCTGTGCAATGGATGTTTAACAATTTTCTCATGCAAATCATAACAAGGAAGTTATTGACTAAATGCAAGATACACTTGTTCTTTCACGGCCAATCAAGGATGCACTTAACAATTTCATCTTTCACCCTAAGCAATATGCGTTTAGGCTCATTACTTTGGAAATGCACCAAAATGGCAACATGCGACTACACTCCTAAGACGAATAAACAATTTATATTCATAGCTTCCCTATGAATTTTAAAAATGCCCAATGCAGAATTAAACTTCAAGAACCTGATTATGAGGACTTGTGGTGATGTCCACGTGCAAGTTTGGGTTCGAGACTTCCATGCGTGCACCTTGCGACTTGGACTTTGGAGCCATCATAGACGTAGTGTGTTTGGACTCCGGGTTTTTCTTTGCCCTTACGCGATCTGTGAATTCCCTACAGCCTCAAAAATCTGGTCTACGTCTCCCATACGCAAGAATACCCTTTACAAATGTGGGCTATAAGCACCTAGGGTAAAGATCACGTGCACAAGCTTTATGTGCCTTATCCTTAGAAACTTCCAAGGAAGCTTCTAAGAAGCTTCTACTTAGCAGCAGAATTGACGTGGAAGGAGAAGGCAATGATTGGAGAGAGAAAATGTTGAGGAAAACAGGGGGAAAGGGATTTTTGATGATGATTGCGGGATGGGCGGCGGCTGCAGGCGTGGTATGGTGGCGGCATCCTCATGGTGGTGGTGTTCCTAGGCGCACGACGGCAATCGTTCCCCCCCTCTCCCTTCGTTCCTCAACACGATAGCCTCTTCTGATTCGTCCCTTGTCCCCAGAAAGAATTCCACCTTAGCAGTTTGCTTGGAACAAGTGACCTCACGACCATTTGCCAATTCCACAAGCAAGGTAGGTGCATCTTTTGTGGCTATTCCTAATCTTTTTGCACAAACTGGTGAAGTAAAGGAATGTGTACTGCCACAATCAATCAAGGTTTTGAAGCCTTTACCTTGATAATCCGATGGTGTCTGAATCACCAAAAACTGGCAAATCGGGCCTTTCTTGTGAAGGGTGGCATGGACTGTTGCCCTCTCAAAGTCTGCTTCCATGGTCAAGTCTTCTTCTTTGCACATTTCCGTGTTGGCAACACATGTGGTTCTTCCTCTGCCCCGAGTGGCAGCTCCTTGGCCACGGGCAATCCCTGGAATTCTCCTTGACATTGTCCTCCGCCAAGTTTGGGGCATTGCCTTTTGAAATGACCGGGCTCATTGCAATGGAAGCAATGGAGATTGCAGCCATTACCTTGGGTAGGAACAAAGTTATTGACATTGTTTTGTCCTTGCTTTCTTCCTTTGTCCCTGGTTTTGACCTTGAACTCTCTTCGCCTGGGACCTATATACTCCTTTGTTCTGATCCTTATAAGACCAAGTCTTGTTACTTCTTGGCCTGGTCTGCACCTCCTGAATTATGGGCATAGCTCGAATGAGTGCGTCCTGAAGGTTTGTTGGGCGCATTGATTCGAAGTGGGTGTTTACAGGTGGGTTTAATCCAGCACAAAACTTGGACACCTGTTGTGTCATATCCATTTGTGGTGCATACTTCAAAAGAGAGACAAGCTTTGAGTGGTATGCATCAAGACCAAGCTGTTTCAACTCATAGAGCTCGTTCATCTTATGCGTGCGATAGCAGGTGGTAAGTATCTTCCTTGCATAGTTTTTTTCAGCTTTTCCCAGGTAACGGACCCTTCCGAGATCCCTTAGTCTCTGCACCATTGCTTCCACCAGTGTCTGGCTTCGCTGGTGAGCTTCAGCTTGGCGAGCATTGCCTGGTTGGTGAGTGCAGTAGCGGCCGCTTCAAAGTAATCTTCCATGGACTTGATCCAAATCTCAGCATCAGCTTCGACAGTTCTTCCTGTAACGTGTCCACTAGTATCATCCAGGACACGTCTTAGCAGTCCATCGTAAATGATGTCTAGAAAGCTCCGCCCGGCATAAGGCATAGTCAGATTGGTCATTTCCTAACATCAACTAGCGTTAGACCCAAGCGAACTACTTTAGGCAGAAACGCCAAGTTCGAAGCGGATTCACACTGCACTTGGTTCAAGGAGAATGGGAAACGAGAGGGATACAACGCTCAGCCTCTCTACCATAAGGCATAGTCCCATTTCGTTCCCCTAAAACAACATAAATCGGGTTAATACATAACTCTAGGTCAACGCTTTTGTTGTTCGTGTCCTTTGACGATCATCCCGCTGTTCCTTGTGATTTGAGAAAATTTCCCGGCCAACCGGGACCACCCATCCATAGGACGGACCCATGGCCCATCCTCCGCACTTTCCTCGGGTTGTTTTAGTTATGTAATTAACTAACACATTAGTTGGACATGTAACAACCAGCTTCTTTAATTAACCCGTTAAGCACTGATTCCTTCATGTAATCTTATCACTTGACATAGAAAAACAATATCAGACAAGTTCTTTATTAACATGTCATCATATTTATCTTTGAAATACAAAGAGTTCTGCCCGTAGGCTTACACACAATCCGCCCGAAGGCTATCCAGCAATCCACAGGGATTACTATTCCAAGTTTCCACCCATAGACTAGTGTGCGGGCCTCGAGATCCAATCCCGAGTCACGTTAGCCTCTTGTGCAGGACCCGAAAGGCGAGGGATTTATGGCCAGAGCCCCCCCTGGCACCCAAGCATCCTCCTGCTCCAAGTAGCGCTCAACGGAGAGACCTCTCGTGGCGCGTTCGGTCCACGTTCCTGGTGCGGTCAACAACCCCCTTGGTTAGGGTCAGGCAAGTAGTCGAGGGTAACTGAAGCTGCCTCTCCCTTCAGGCCTTCAACCTGAAGTATAGATATTCATTTATTTTGTAATTCATTGGTCAAACAAGTCAAACAGTGCTCTAAAATCTCTAACAAGCACAAATATTTCCATTGATCATTTTTGTTGTTGGCAAACTGCTAAGGAATGATTCCTTCCTTTCGAATGCATCCAGCACTCGATCCGGGGTGTCTTGCAACTTGGTAAGATCCCATATATTGTGGGTTAGGGCGTACCATATTAACCCACTTAGTCAAACCTTAAAGATCATTGGGTACCCCAGTTTCTAGTTTTTAATGTCCTATTAATCTTCCTTACTCAAGAAGGATATCAAAGTATACATCCTCTTGCAAGATAACTTGTGTAAGGATCCGCCATCCTTGTTCCGAGAATTTGGCCTTTCTTCTTGTGATTCAATCACAAGATCATATGACTCCATACTTGCTGCACAAGTCCCGCATCGTACTATGCAATAATGGAGTCACGAAACAATCCGTTTTAGGTTCTTTAAGCTGACGTTGTTAGACCTAGGGCTTTTTAGCTTTATTTTTTTTGTAAGAAACTCAGGGACAAACCCTAGTTCCTTTTACATTTACAATTTACTAACCCTACATTCAGGGAATGTGGGCAAGTATTTAAGGTATAAACGTTTCTTGGAATTTAACTCATTCCCAACGAATATTTCGTAGCATAGGTATTTCTAAGTTTATATTAATTTGGTTAACTCTAGAAGGTAATTTCGAGATTACTTCCGCATGATTTGTTATCTACGTGTCAATTGACTTTTCAATACTATACTTTATCGATTTGAGGTTAGGTTAATTCCAACTAATCTTCCCTTTTCTTTGCGAACAAAACTCATGCTAAATAAGCAACCTTTTTCCTGCTAAGTTATGCAGTTAGCAATGATAATTTCCTAGAGTTTATGCATCATAAGAATCCTATCATGATTTGCACTTTCCATGATGATTTGTTGTAAAAAGAATAGGGGTTAATAGTGCGAGATGCAGTTTTATACCTTTAGGCTTAATTGAAATATACTACTTTAATGGGTTAATAATCTTGCTCATAATTCATTTCAATGCATAAAGCTATTTGAACAAAAAAACATTTATACTTTATTTATTTTGCATGTTCCATTAGATGTATTTCATCATGAATACTAGGACAAGATATATCCTATTTCTAACAACTAACCTTGCATGATTAAATTACAACTATATAAAATAAAAATTAAGAAGGAAAAACCTGGGTTTGGGGTGAGATATCCACATGGATTCCAGGAGATGACCCTCCCGCGATTGCGCCTTGGACTTTCTTAGGAGACATCGCAATTGTAGTCCTTCGGATGTGGAAACAGCGTTACACTTCCTTTTCGGAATTCCACCGTTGCTCCCTTGCACCTGAATACTTTTCTTCTCTTTTTCGAGTAGGGGAAAAAATCAAAGTCCCAAGAGTATTTTTAAAAAGGTAAGGAATGGCTAAGGGTTTTAACCACGGGAGAAATGGGGAGTAATTCCTAAGTCCAAGAGAAAGGCTTAAGGAATTTTATAAAGCACGTGGATTTTTTTAAAACCCACAGGAAACATGGGAAGGTTAAGGAAAAAAGAAACCTTAAGAGCTTTAAACATGAGGGGGTTCTCAATATGTCACAAGGGAAGGGGGATGAGGAATTTTACACACACGGGGGTGTTTTTGGCTTAAGGGATAAGAGGGATGATAAGACCTTTAGAGCCTAAAGGTTTAATAGAATAAGGGGGATGATAAGACATGGGGGAAAATGAAAGGTTTTTCGAAAGGCACAATAGGGGATGAAAAGGGTTTATACGGGCCAGGACAAAAAGGTCATTGAGTTTAGCACCGAGGGGGGGAGGGTAGGGAGAATTTGGTGAGGAAAAGAAGGGATGAAAGGCCCTTTAAAATAGTAAAACTGGGGGGGGGGTTTTGAAAGGGAAGGTCTACAAGCCCATAAGAAAAAGGCTTAAGGGGTTTTAAAACTCAGGGGCGGGGGGGGGGGGGGGGGGGGGGGGGGGGAGTGGGGGGAAATAAAAGGAGGCTTAAGGGTCTTAAAAATCGGGGGTGAAAGGGGGCTTAAGTAGCCCCCTTAAGAAGCTTCTCTTCAAAAGCTTCTATGCTTCATATGTGGCAGGAGGGCGTTTCAACGCCGTGTTGGCGACGGGCAGGCGGCGCTTCTGTGTGGCGAATGAGGTCGACGGCTGCAGGCGACAGCGCTATTGTGTCACTGGTAGCTCTTTCCCTTCTCACATGGCATGTTCCAACTTATCATAGCCTTTCCCTTCCTCCTCACCCCACGGTAGTGACCGGCTGAAGCAGAATTGCTTCACTCTCACACATGGCCTGACAGTTCTCTCTTCTAGTCTTCTCCTCCGTCCTCCAGTCGTGTGGCCCCCCCTCAGTTATATAGGGGAGGGGATAAGATCCTCCTCACCCTTACGTGTCCGCTTGCATGGCACTACCGCTTGCGTTTCCCCCACCGAGGAGCTTCAGCGCGGTTACTATTCCCCTCCCCTTCCAGCACGACAGTCGGCTGGGGAGGGGAATAATGAAAAAAAATTTGCATTATCCTAAGCATTTATCAAAATTATCCATTGAAAGGGGTTAGTTGACGCGAAGGGAAATGCAGAACTTTACACTTCCTTTGCCGTCAAATTCTGGCAGCTTGATCTGCTTGAGAAGAAACTTCTTCTCTTGAATCACGGCCGTTTTAGATTTTTTGAATATTTTATTTTTAAAAATTATAATAATATATATTAAAATATAAAAATACCATTTACAGTCAATATGACTATGTTTGACTTCTACAAACCATATAATTTGGATAATACTACCTATTAACAAGTATATGGATATGTATTTTGATGATAGCACTCTTTATTTATTATAATATTTCTATTAGATAATACTATACACAAGTTTTTACATAGATAGGTCATAAAATTAATATAATAAATTGTTTTAGAGAAAGGATCATTAAAGATATTTTGAAGTTTTTTATTATTTATATATCCCATTCTTTTACACAGTTATTCATCGGTTTATTCTTACAATAAGATCATTGGTTCTTGAAAATAACAAACTTCTAATACATTAAGAAATTAATATTGAATCTAGTCATTCAAAGATTACTCTTTAGCAATAAATCAACCTTTTGTATCAATTTGGTTGAGATTTCTTATATCATTCAAGAGCAGGAACCACAAAAAAGCCCATCTATCCAAGATGAAGATAATTGTAATGCATGCATTTTTCATGGCATCTTTGATCCACAACAAATAAAGAAGGAGAAACATATGAACCTAAGTACTCTTTTTAGTTTACAAAATTTGATGGTAAGAAAGATGACAAGGTTGTTTTATCATGGCTAAGCTAGTTTAATGATTATTTTGATCAAGAATACTTTCCTGAGAAGGATAAGCTTAGGTGCACCACAAATGATCTATCGAACAAGGTGTCCTTATGGTGGAATGTACTCCACCAAAGTATTGATTGTCTTATCACTTGGGATTAGTTTCAAAAGAATTTTAAACATTTTTTCTTATCTCCTCAATTTTATCTTAACACTTGAATGAACAAGGTAAATCTTTTGTTGGCAAGAGGGTGATAGTGTAGTTGCCTACACTGAGTAACATTGGCAATGACTTTTACTATTGAGCATATATGAACCTTCCTCTCTTTACAAACTCCCCTATCCCATGCACATGATGTCAAAAAGTAATTTCAAGTTATTGCATACATCCTCTACACTTGACAATCCACTCAAAACCATTTTCACAATAATAATCAAAAGCAACAAAAGCCATTCATTCCCTACCATTCAAATGTTGTCTCACCTTCTCGTCTACTCATGGTTAAATTGTTAAAAGCAATGCTAGCTTTCTTTCCACTGAACAACTATCATACGACCATCCTCCAAGGTTTTTCATGAGTGGATGCATAGTGTCATGACATCCAACCCCTCTAGACTTGCACATCCCTTGGAGATGTGCCACACTATGTAGCCACTTGGATCAAACATAAATATAATCATCTAACCAAATGTAAGAATATTCACCCTCCCACCATGATCATAAACCCAGATCACTAGCATTCTCAAGAACACATGGCAATCCCAATTGTTTTGGCCCGAATCATAAGGCACTATAAGTGCATAACATCTCTTTATCATCAAACCCCCTACAACCAAATCCAAGAACTCAAAAGGTTATCTAGGGCTACATAATAAACTAAAACCCCATTGCATAATCTTATTTCCAACAACCTTCCATTGGTAGGTGAATTGGATAGTCGACCTCAACAACCCCCAAGACAACACCACAGGATAAAGACCGAAAATCTCCCCTTAACAAAACCCACGAAACAACACCATGAAACACATGATCAAATATTTTTTATCACTCACTACTCACTAAGACTTCAACTCAACACTTAAGAACTTTAAACCTTCAACTCAAAATTTACCATTTTTAGAGAGAATTTGATGTGGAAACAACCATGGCTGAGACTCTGACAATGCAAGCTTTCAAATTCACACAACTCCTATTTTTTAGGGATGGCAACCCAACCCAGCAACTGCCCCACAAAGCATGGTTACCTCAAGTAGTGCAAATCCAGTTGTAGACCCTTTCTACTCTTGTTTTCTCAGAGCACACATAAACACAAACCAAAAAACATAGGTAATTAAAGCTTTAAACAATGAAATTTCATGCCAATTCAAGTACTATAAACATTTCACTGTTGTAGACATTCCTTACTCCTTCAAAATAGAGATTACACTGATATAGCAATGGATAATCATGATAAATTTCATGGGAAACCAGGTTGATGATGTAGATGTTGCTGAATTCACATGTTTTCTTATATTGCCTTATAGAACACTACACATAATAGCTCATAACTTTCTAATCAGATCTCGGATCACTGAGCTTCAAAAAGTAAAGTTGTAGCTCTCTTTTCAATCTATAACTTTGCAGAACAACTCAGAGAAAAATTCTTTGATCTACTATCCTACAATAGCTCTACACAACCTGTAGTCCTAAATTTACTGCTGCTCTATACAACAAACAAAACCTTTTTGTTCCAAGAAGCCCAAACTTGCAAACAGGAGGACACTGTCTTTGATTTCAGATTATATTTTTAGCATACAAGCAAATACATTTCAACATATCTTGCATTGATGAAGAGTTACGAGAGCTCTAAACTTTACGAGCTGCTCTAATTCATCATTTTCATGGCTGCAAATCCTTCCAAATTTCCACTAACTCGAGTCTGTGCATTCAACATCTGCCCATAATACGTATTCTCTGCCACATACCCAATTTCACATCTAGAGATCCTTTACCTCCATTCTTCTCTCATGTTCGAGAAGCCTCACACAAACAACTAATATACATTACTCTCAACATGATGAAGAACAACCCTCAGCTGTCTTTCACTCATAACCATACCTCAAAAAAGATCTGCATACTCCGTGCCCCACATAGTAATAGAAGAAAACAAGACAAAAGGAAGACTATTATTGCCATCACCTGAACATTGAGAACTCACATCAGCCCATTCACTTTGACAACCTTGCAATCATGCTCCACGGCTTCAATAACTTCAGCTTCATGGCCTCTTTCCTCTAAAAGCTTGTTCTTCTTCTTCTGAGCATCAGATTTCTCCCTTTTCTTGAGGTTTCAAGATTCTTCACACACACACACACACACACACACACACACACACACACACACACACACACACACACACACAACACACACACACACACATACACACATACACACACACACACACACACACACACACTCTCTCTCTCTCTCTCTCTCTCTCTCTCTCTCTCTCTCTCTCTCACGTTGATTGTCTTGCGTAGAATCCTTCTCCCCTTCTCTTCCCTTTTTTAATATAAAAATCTCCTCCTGTTTTTTCTTTTTCCCATATTTTACCAAGTTTCCCCCCTTGCTTCCCCTTAGTTACTAGATGGCAAACATGCCCCCTACTATGTAAAATTCCACTCGAGGACTCAAAAGGGGAAGCGAGAACACACTTTTTGTATGAATATATCTCTTACTGCATGAGGCGCGTGTCTCAAAATAGAAAGATCATAACCACATGTTGAACATGCATGATACCACTTGGGATTTTCATCTATAAACCCAACTTTGGCTATGGGTAAGTGTTAGAAAGCCAAAAAAATGATATTTGCATATGTTATCCCACTTGACTTCATGCGTATCATGTCTCCCCTCGCTCATTTTCATTGACCATGATTAGCCACCCCCTAGTTTGGAACAAAAAGTGTGAAGAAACCTTTATTAAAAGCGTCAAAAACATCTAAGAAAGACAAACTCCTTTTTTTGAAAATCTATCTCATAGAGCATTTCACAGAATAGCTCATAAATTTCTAACCAGGTCTTGGATTGCCAAGCTTCAAGAAGGAAATTTGTAGCTCTCTTTTCAACCTAGAACTCTCTAGAATAACTCAGAGTCAAATTCTCTAATCTGATGTCTTAAAACAACTTTGCATAGCATGTAGTCCTAAATTTCTACATGCAATCTGCTTCAGACATCAACCTTCCAGAGACCATAACTTTCATATTCTTCCTCGAATCAACACCAAACTTGATAGAGACCTTGAGTAGGTATTAAAGTAAACATGCTGTCCATCATTTAAAACCATTTGGGTAACACAAAATTTAAAAAGACTAAATCTGCCCCAAACAATAAACTCGAAGCAACCTACTCTACGTATAGTATGTACATTACTTATTTCCCCTTTATTTACACAATTCAGCATATATATTTCTATAGAGGGAATCCATTCATTCTACTATTGTGAACACTCCCATCTAAATCTTGTAGCAAGTAAGTGCCATTTTCAAACTTCTGCTTGATGAGGAAAGGTCCTTCCCATCTAACATGAAACTTGGTTTGAAAAGTGGAGTCCAAGCTACTATAATATCTCATAACCAACATTCCCTCCGCAAGAATCTTCTTCTTCCTCTATGCATTGAACCATTGCCTTCTCTTTGTAATCTATTTTGCATAACAATCAATTGCTTGTTGCCTATCCAACTATAGGGTATGCAAATTCATTCCTCTGTCAACTCCCAATTCCATTTGATCTAATTGATGGTTTCTTACAAACTCCATCGTAGGGAGCATGACATTCATAGGTAATAAAGCATCTTGACCATATACTAACTAAAAAGGGGTGAATCCTATACTTTCTGCATTGTTCTACAAGCCCACAAAACTTGATGTAGATAATTATCCCAATCTTTAGGATGATATTCCACCAGCTTAAAGATAATTTTCTGTAACGTTCCATTGAATGCTTCCACTAGTCCGTTACACTGAGGGTAATAAGGAGTAGCAAATCTGTGTTTCAAGTCTAGTTTCCCTGTCAATTCTCTCAATAGCTTATTTCTGAAGCTAGGACCTTGATTTGTCACTATTTCTAGTGGTATTCCAAATCTGCAACATATGTCATCAATGCGAAATTGAGTTACATTCTCTTTCTTGCAATTCCTTATAGCCTTAACTTTAGGCCATTTGGTCATATAATCAATTGTAGTAAGGGTGTAAGACTTTCTTTTTTTTGTAATAGGCAAGGGTCCAATAAAATCAAATTCCATTTCTCAAACGGTCCATAGGAAACTATGGCTTTAGCAGGTCCTAGAATTTATTATACCCTTTTTGCATATGACTAGCAAGCATGTCAACTTTTACACCAATGAGCAACATCAATGCTTAGACTAGGCCAATTAAGTCCCATTAGCACAATTTTCCTCTTTTTGGTAAGATCAAAACCAAAATGACCACCACATGCTTACTCATGACAGGAAGATAAGCAAGCAAGAATCTCAGAACCATCCAACACCCTTCTCAATACATTATCAATCCCCTTCATGTACAACTAATCATTTGTGAGCACATATGCCTTGGCCTTTCTAACAGGGGCATATCTTTTGTATTTATCAACCAATGAATTTAACTCCCCAATTTTTAGAAACTCCTCAATTAGGTGAAGGCTTTCCCTACCCTCGTATCTAGGATTATCCACACTCGTGGCAACAACATACTGGGAAAGAGCATCTTGAGCCAATTCATGAGCTCTACAATTGTTCTCCAAGTTGCCAATATGCCAAATTTCAAAAATTTTCAACTGCTTCATGAGGCCTTTTATCTTAAACAACGAGCCCTTCAAAATATCTTTATTGGATTCCCAAACATTTTGAACCTCCAACATAACATTTCCTTTTGCAACTATCTTCTTGTATCCCAACTGAATACACTGTTTTAGGCCAACATGTAAACTTGCATATTTAGCTTCATTGTTACTTTGTATTTCTTTACTTTCTTGACTTCGAGAAAAAACTTCTTGATTTTTAGCGTCCATAATGACAAAACCTAGTCCTCCCTTTTTCAGCACTCTTCTATAACTGCCATCAAAAACCAAGGTAGCATCTTTATCATTCATCTTCTCATGAATTTATGAATGTGGAATTAGTTTTCATCATCTTATAACAGCTACACTCTTAATAGGTTCTTTATACATCAAAATATCAGCTAAGCTAGCTCTTACAACATCCTCTTTCAAACATGTAAATTGAAATTCTTGCAAAGCCAGCAGCCACTTAGTAGCCCTTGGAGCATTTTCAATAGATTGCGGAACCTATGGAAGAAATTGAGAACTAGTATGTACTACAAATGATTTTTGAATCAAGTATGATTTCCATATTTTAAGTGCATATACCAGCCCCCATACCAACAATTCTTCTTTCATCCTTTTTCAGTTGCTCCAATGGATCTACTTATATAAAACATGGGCCTTATATAAGACATCCCCTTTGAACCCTTTTGCATTAAAATGGGTCCCACTGCATTTTTTCCAACACTGATGCTAATGCATCCCAATTTGGAGGCATAAGAACTAGCAAAGTGCTTAAGTTTTCTTTAATATGCAAGAATGCATCCTCTTCAACTTGTGTCCAAACTAAAGGATCCCTTTGAGTTGCTTTTTGTAAAGGATATACATACTCACTAGCATATGGAATGAACTTGATAGATGCCTTAACTTTTGAACAAATCTCATTAGTTCTTTTACAGTTTTTGGAGAATCCATAAGGAGTAAAGCCTCAACTTTACTAGGCTCAGGTGATTGGTATACACTTCATGACCCAAGAGTATCACTTTAGTTCTTGCTATTTTGCATTTATCAAGGTTCAGCTGTGATGCCAGGAGGCATATTCCACGGTGGATTCCGTGCCACGGTGGATTCCATGAGGTTTTACGGTGGATTTCATAAGATTTTATTACCGGGGCTCATACACAAAGTGGATTCTTTGTGCGAGAAGTCGATGAGGACGCCTATCCTTTTCGGGCATTTTGTTAATTTAGTGTGTACATGGGTGATTCCATAGCGGGTGATTCCGCAAAATACATATTTAAATTAATAAATGTTTATGAGTTTAGAGTGCACACTCATGATAAATTAAGGTTAGGATTGATTTCTAACCAATTTATTTATGTAGTTGAAGACTGCTAGGTATTCACTTTTGCCGGTTTAATTGTATCATTTTACTAACATTTGTGAATGCTTTAGTTGATGTGTAGAGATAACAGCGGTGGCAGTGGAAAGCATTGGAGGATAGCGTGTATTCAAGTTATTGTCAATATTTTGATGGGCACATACCTTAGGCATGGCGCCTATATTTTGTCGTGCTTATTTATCAAGGCGCTGTCGTATTGTTGCGCATTCGAGGTGTGAAAACCATCCAAAAGTTGTGTGTGTGATTTGATACTTTGTACATACTTAGTTGTTGTGTTTACATTTATTTTCTGCGTATGAGTATAGTGAGGAGGAGTTGGAGGCATAGTGGTGAGCATGATGAGATGCTTTCAGCCTATGTTGAGCAAGGTCAAGTGGAAAGCAGTTTATCGTGCTACAAACAAATGCAAGAAGAAGGTTGTATTCCTTGCAAGGAAATATTTGTCATTAGCCTTCAGGCATGCATAGTAGTAATAGAGAAGATGACATTACTAGAAATTGGACAAGCAAAGGTGACACAAATGCATTGAAGGGTGTGTTGGATGATGAGGCTTCACCAAATGCAGCTGATTATGATAACAGAGCTGCATTACATCTTGCCGCTAGTGAGGGACATTGCTCAATAGTGGAATTGCTACTTCAGTATAATGCTCTTGTCAATCCTGTTGACCGTTGGAACAGAACTCCATTGGCAGATGCACGGAAGTATGGATTTACTGAAATTTGTGAAATAGTTGAAGCACATGGTGCAAAAGAGGAGGTACCTTCTCCAGGCATTGGTTCAAAGCATGATACGCTTGTCCCAAAGAAGGTTGAGGATAAGCCAGTTTCAAAGTAAACGAATGTGTGTCCTGACTATACTTTTAATCTGCTATATTGTGCGAGCAAAGGTGATGTATATGGAATTGCTAAAGTGCTAAGACAGGGAGCTTCCCCAAATGCCATGGATTATGACCAGCGGACTACTCTACATCTTACTGTCAGTGAAGGGCATATTAAGGTGGTTGAAGTTTTACTGAGTAATAAGGCATCCGTCAATCCAACGGACCGTTGGGGTAGAACAAGTGTTATGAAAAATGGCTGATGCAACACTTCAACTTATAGATCACACATATCAGCTTCTTTATTTTGCGAGCATTACGGTATGCACGGGAAGTTGAAAAGGTGGAGGCCGCTTTTCTGCGTGTGGTATGCTATGAAAAGGAAGAGTGGCTAAAAAAAGGGGCGGCTTTTCCTCGGAATTCTGCGACTGGGACCATGGGTGCTTTTCTGGTTCTGCGAGGGAAGCCAATTTGGGGAAAAAAAAACGCAGAAGCAAGGGGATGACAAAAACAGGGAGAAGAGGGGAGGAGCATAAGGTGGCTTTTTGGGGAACTTGCTTGGCTCCTGTGGATAAGAGGAAGATCGAATTTGTGGAGGAGAAGGAGATCGAATGCTGGGAAGGAGCGATATTGTAGTCTGCGATGATCGACATGGTTTATGAGGGAGTGAAGGTTTGCAAATACGCTGTGCAAGGAAGACGGAAGATGAAAATTCGAGTGTGTGGAAGGGAAGGATGGTCGTCTGGTCTGGAAGGGTGCTAGCTCTGCATTCAGAGTAACAGAGGAGGAAGGACTTAACATGTGGAAGAGTCTGAGGACGCAGCGAAGCTGAAGAAAGAGAATGGGCTTTAAAGATGATTGAACACACAAAGAAGCTCGTGGAAGATCGGTTTCACCTGAGGCTTGCGCTGTCTGCACTGGGGGCATATACACAGCAAGCTCTCTTTTTGATGTCGTCATCATTGTTACCACCGTCACGGTCCTAGTCATCGTATTCAATCTGAGGCAGCCGTCATAGCCAGGAGCTTAAACAATATTTTCCCCTCTTCGGTTCGTCCAATCGACAGAAGAAGCGACGACTTCCCATCAGTCATCCATTTTGGAAAAAGGAGAGTTGAATCATCATCCTCCATCGTCAGAAAGGCAGGAGCTTCTTCTGCTCATCTCTGCAGAATCCGATCTGCATTGAGCTGGCGAATCTGATCTGCATCGCACATCCGAGTTTTGTCGATGATGTCTCTATCACTGTGATGTTTCTCGTAGCTTGCCAATCCTGGCATGGATTGAAGCTTGTTAAGGTGCAAGAGATTAATCAATTGGGTCTCCGTATCAAGTTCCAATGAAAGAGATACCTCAGGCTTTGACTTAGGAGCTCCGTCAATTTGTCATCAGCTTGAGCGAAAGTATGCCTAATGCTCAGAAATTCATCATCCATGTGCTTGATGATAGCCGCCTCTTCGTTCAACCCCATGTTGTGGACATGATCCAGAAGAAGATTCATGAATTTTGAGAATAGTGCACCTTCAAAAAGCCCATGTGAGGCACATGGTTACAGATTTTAATAACACATAAAGTCACTTACAGGGGCAGCATAAGAGAATTGGGTTTACATCGCAGTTGCTAAAGCAGCGGAATGTGCTTAAGAAGATGTTGGTGATGAAAGGCTAAGTAGTGGAGGACTTGAATAGCAGTAAAGCAGAAGCATCTTTAACATTTACAACAACAGTCACTGTTATAGCTACTATAAAATCTTCAAATCTCTTAAAATGAAGTATTTCAACATCAATAGTTTTATCTTCAGTTCTTTTGTTCTCAAAGAATCATCCCACATTTGGAGATCTCTATAGATAGTTGGCTTAAGCACATATGCTAGAGCATACATTGAATCCAGTTGTAAAACTCTATCAAAGCTTGATACTCCACATTCCTATGAAACTTTCAACCTGCAACAGAGATCTCAGACTTTCAGATTCTGAATTATGATCTGTAAACCACGAGCCATTATCAACATGGCAATGAAAATGCATGTTATTCAAGTTTGATCTGATCACAATTCTATATGGTGAAGAATTACGTATTTTGGAAGATCTATGACAGAGTTTTAACTGTACAAGAGCTGTGTATATCTATCCAAGATTACACTAGATCTAGATGGCTGCCACAAAAATTTTATCTATTCAAGAGAATTGCAAATTATATGACATGAGTATTGGTCAAGTTGTTTATTGGAAATGCTCTCATTCAGATGTAACTGGATATTTGTCACATACTATTTAAAATTGAGCTTTCAAATGGAATTTGATCTCGCTTGATTGATCTTCTATCTTGAAATTAATCAAGGTCCTCTGTGGATGCGATATTGCTTTCACAAACCCTTCGACATCTTTGGTGAACCCGACGTGAGAGCGTCGCAAAAATTTCAAGATGGGAGATACTTCAGCCTCTATTTCAGCCTCTTCTACAATTCCAGCTGCGTCTACTTCAGCTCCATCGATGACTGCTGCATCAAGTACTTCAAGAGAGGATCTAAAGCAGATTTTGTAGAATATGTCCATGTATATACAGCTCCAAAATCAGCAGACACAATTGTATATGCAGCAGCAACAACAATTGCATCAACAGCAGTTGTCTCAGCAAAGGCAACTCTATTCGGAGCAGGAGAATGCAAACAGCGCGACTAAGGCTATTGAAGTAGTTGAGAATGAGAAGAAGCTATTTGACGACCGTAATGTTTTAGCATATTTGAAGACATATGAGATCAAGATGGGGTTTTTTGGAGTTCCAACTGGACTTATGAGTAAGTACTTCCTTCGTCTTGTCACACTCGCTTTGAGGGCAAAAGTGACTGATCTTTTTATTCAAAATACACATTGGCAAGATTTTAAGAAGGCCTTGAAAGAAGAATATTTCCTTGAGGACTTTGGTATGGCTACTCGACGGTCATTCCGAGAGTGGGTCTACATGCCAAACAAAGGTCTAGCTGCTTTAGAGTTGATTCGAGAATTTGAAGAGAGGTATAGTCATCTTGATGCCATTGAACAAAGAGCATTGGATGTTGAAAAAGTTGAGCTTTTCTTGCAAGCTGCAGATCCTGCTCTTCAGGAAGAGTTGGGTGAGCTTCTTGAGGATCGCACGAAGCCTATGGGTCTTAAAACGGATTGGCAGGATGCTCAGGATGCAGTCTCAACTTTGACCAAGAGAAGGATATGGAAGACTCGCCTACAGAATGGTTCCATGATACCTACACCATCATCAGCTCCTATGCCTGCTTCTATCCCTGTTATTTCTTCTCCTTCTCAGCCAGTTTCATGGCCTATGCCAGTGCCTACTGTTTCCACTCCACCTATTCCTCCTGTTCCATGACCGATGCCTACACCTTCTGCTCCAAAACCATCCACTCCATCGGTGCCTACCTCTCTTGATGACATAATTAAAGGCATAACAGATTCGACACTGGAGTCAGTCAAAGCGGAGTTGGTGGAAAAGTTGAAAGAGCAGTTTTCTTCGACTGCGCCTACTACTTCTTCTAGTGCTCCTACTGCACCTAGGAGTGCTCCTAGTGCACCTAGGAGAGATCGGAGATGTATTTGGTGTGATAGTACGGACCATCAGCATTGCAGGGATTGTGAATCTTTTCAAGATGCAAAGAGGAAGAATTTGGTATATTGGGGGCAAGATGGTAAGATTTGGTTGACTGAGACAGGAGCTCCACTTGCTACCAACTTTGGTAAAGGTGGAATGAAGAAGTTAGTGGATGACATGGTTGCGCGTACTTCTTATGTGACAGCTAGAGGTGATGCTTCTGCATATGGAGTCCAGATTGAGAAGGGATCAGAGACTCAGTCAGCACTATGGACTTATGCTATGGAGACTGCAAACAAGGGCAAAATTCAGCAAACTGTTTTGACTAGTGCAGGCTCTAGCATCAGATCAGAGACAGGTTGGGATTCGCCTGTTGATAGGTACTCTATTTATGCTTATTTGGCTAAGTCTCAGGGTGTAGATGTACTTGTTGAGGAGAAGCATAAGAGGGATGAAGAAAATCCAAGTGCAACTAAGAAGACTAGAGGGGGTGAGTTTGTTACTCCATCTACTGCAAGACCGTCTTCAAGACCAGGGCCAGATCGACATATGGAAGATGCTCAAAAGAGAGAAAAGAGGCAAGAGCCTAGAGAGAGAAAGCAGCCAGGGTTTAGATTGATGTCCGATATTGAGACATCTACAGACATGAAGAAAATCTTTAATGACAAGATACTTGGCAGTGAGGTGACTTTCACTATCTCTGAGATTTTGGGCATCTCGAAAAGAGAGTTTCAGGAGGTTTTGAAGAGGAAAAGACATGCATTGTCTACCATTGATACACAGGGAGTTTTGATTGGGGAGTTGGATGAGGATGAGGATGAGGTTATGGATGAGAATGCTTCTGTTTTTCCGCAGGTAGAGAAGAGGGTTCAGCCTATGCATTATGCTGAAATTTATGAGCCTATCTTGATACCGCGTAGTCACTTTTCGCGGAGCCATTGGGCTAGGGCAACTACAGAGACGATGGTAAAGATTGGAGAGAAACAGGTGCCTTATGTTGCATTGGTGGATCATGGTTCAGAGATTAATCTCATAGTTCGTGGAGTTTATGAGAATAACAGATGGCCTATGGATGTAGAGCATGGGTGGCGTATGAGAACCGCCAATAACACTACAGGTGATTTGTATGCTGCCTGTCCTAGTGTCAGGGTTTCTATTGGTAATGTAGAGGAGGATTTTCATTTCTTTGTGCAGGATTCATGCTCTTATCCTATAATTCTTGGACATCCATTCATCACAGAGATGCGCATGGAAACAAAGGTAATGGATGATGGTTCTGCTTATGCACGGATTCGCAGTAAAGATGGTATGAGAGCAGTTCAGTTTATGACTGTGTGTGTGAACCATGTTAGAAACAGGGATACTCTCAGAGATGCACCTTTGCCCACTGTGAGGGATTCCGGTTTTCATTAGGTACCGCCGTTTCGCGAGACGACGGTGGTATAGAGCAGAGGAGATTGGAGTTCTCGCCTCCTGGCAGCGGTGTTTTCTCCTCCGGTTTTGTTGGGATTTCAGCAAACAGTTCAATGAGCTATCAGAAGACTTCTAGGTTGCCTAGAGCTGCCAGGCAGTATATATGCAAGAAGGAGAAAAAATTTAAAAATACAGGAATTTTGGAGGATGATGAGCACATAGATGGGATGTATGACAGTATGATTTGTGCAGATACAATGGAAGAGATAAAAGATATGCTGAAAACTGATATGCAGAGTTGTCATAGTATTGTATTAGTGTAGTCCCTGGACATGTTTCATGAAATTGTAGATTTTGTGTCACATATTGAGTTAGAGGCTGAGGTAACTCAGCAAAGAGTGTTGAGTGCTGAAGAAATTCAGCAAACAGAGTTTCCAGCTGGTTATGATCAGCTTTCAGAGACACAGAGGGCTGAAAACTTTCAGCCAACAGAGTTTACTGCTGAAATATTTCAGCATCCAGAGTTTAGGACTGTTTCTATGCAGTCCATAGAGCAGAGAGCTGAGGATATTCAGCCATTGGAGTGCAAAATTGCTAATTTACAGCAAGATTTGAGTAATGCAGAGGATCACAATGAAGCCAGGGTTGACACGAAATACAAAACTGTGGATAAGAAGGTGAAGCCGGTTGTTGTACTGCTTCCACCTGACAGTGATCAACAAATAGAGAGGGCTGCTAAACAGTCAATTTTGAGGAATCCGGAGCATATTGGTCATAAATTTTCAGCAGAGACTCTTGCTGAATTGAAAATTACAAATGATGATTTTTTGTTACCCATAGAGAAATAATGCTTTCAGGAGATGCTTGAGCGACATGGAAGGGGATTTGCTTTTTTTCCACATGAGATTGGATGTGTGAATCCTGATATTGTTGCTCCTATGGTCATTTTTACTATTCCTCATATCCCATGGAATCTCCGACCTATTCTAGTGCCTAAAGCACACTTGCCAAAGCTGATTGATTTATTGAATGAGAAAATCAGGATGGGAATTCTTGAGCCTTCATCTGCACCATACTCAAACAGGTGGTTTACAGTTCCAAAGAAGAATGGTACTCTCCGATTTATACAGGACATGCAGCCAATAAACAGAGTTACTATCAGGAATGTTGGTATAGGTACAGTTGTGGATGAGTTTGCAAAGGCATTTGCTGGACGTGCCATCTATTCTTTAGGTGATTTGTATTCAGGATATGATCAGTTTCAGCTGGCTTTGGAAAGCAGGGACATAACCACCATGAGAACTCCTATTGGGCTTGTCAGAATGTGTACCTTGCCTCAAGGTGCCACTAATTCTGTTGCACATATGATGAATGCCATGCATAAGGTCCTTCGTGATTATATACCTCAGCTTACCATTCCTTTCTTGGATGATGTGCCCATTAAGGGGTGTGCAGAAGAAGAGAAAAATGAGACTCTAAATGAGCAAGGATGCAGATACTTTGTGGCTGATCATATTTCAGCATGTGAGAAGATTTTGGCCAGGTTAGAAGAAGCGAACTTGAGACTTTCAGGACAAAAATTTGCTTTTGGAGTGAATGAGGTTGTCATTGTTGGACATATGTGTGGGTATTATGGCAGGAAACCCTCACCTGATAAGGTGAATGCTATAGGCAAGATTGCGGAGTATTGTTCTACCACTTCAGAGGTACGGAGATTCATTAGAGCTTGTGTGTTTTATATGATTTGGATACCTCATTTTGCACAACTGAAGAAGTTATTGCAGAATGCTCCTACTCTCAGGAAAGCGGATTATAATTGTGAAAGGCCTATTGTATTGATAGTTGACACTAGTCCAATTGGCATAGGTTGGGCTGTGGGTCAAGATGATGCAGATGGAAATAGGTATACTATTCGGTTTGGGGCGAAAATCCTAAACGAGAGACAGAGGAGATATCCGCAAATCAAGAGGGAGTTACTGGGGATTGTTAAGGCTCTCAAATGTGACAAGGAGTACTTTATTGGAGCTTCAGTTGTGGTAGAGACAGATTGCTTGCCATTGATTGGTATGATCACGAGTTGCTCTACTCCGGATATAGCTATGCTGAGATGGATTGCATACATCAAGTCATTAAATCCGGAATTTAAACACATAGCAGGGAAGGATAATCCAGTGGCAGATATGTTGTCTAGAGCCAGATATGATGATGAGGAGACTCTACTTGCAGAAGAGGATGATGCAGAAATTTTAGCCACTATGGTTGATCATGTTTGTCATGTCTATGATATTGTGGCTTTTATAGAAGAACTCTATGTTGGAGATTGGTTGCAGATTGGCAGGTACCTTAGTACACTAAGCAAAAGAGATGAATGGACAGATGAAGAGTTCAAGAAGATCAGAAGGAAAGCCTATGGTTATTTTCTCAAGGACGGATTTCTTTGGAAGCATCCGAAGAAAAGAGGTGGATTACCTTTGCGGGTTGTCTGCGATAGAGAAACACAGTTACAGGTGATGAGGGAGTTTCATGAGAGTCCTTGGGCTGGTCATAGAGGAGTGTGGGCTACTTATGAGAAAATCAAGGAGAAATATTGGTGGAAAGGCATGTATAGAGATGTTTCTCACTTTGTTGAGACTTGCAGAGACTGCCAGATGTATTCGGTAGTGCGTCATCGAGATGAGCTTCATCCGACCTATCCGCTATGCATTCATTATAAGTGGGTAGTTGATTTGGTTACTATGCCTATGGGTCTATGGCAGATGAGGTATATTGTTTTGGTTAGAGAGGATCTTACCAATCATGTTGAGGGAAGATCTTTGAGAACGAAGACCACTAGTGCAGTGTGCAAGTTCTTATTGGATGAAATTTTCTGTAGGTATGGTTGTGTGGGTAAGATCACTGCGGATCGTGGTGAATTGGATGCAGATGAAGCTAGGGAGTTTTTCTCTCAGCTAGGAATCAAATTGGCTCTAACTACAGCATATAATCCAGAGGGAAATGGGAAGAGTGAAAGAGGGCATCCGCCGATAGTGAAAGCATTAGCCAAAGCATGCAGAGGACAGATTGGAGAATGGCCGAGACTTCTACCATTTGCTTTGTGGGCTGATCGTACGACTCATAGTGTTACCATAGGATATATGCCTGCAGAGTTGATGTATAGTCAGAAACCTGTTATGCCGACTGAGACTTCTGCTTTGACTTGGTCAGTTTTACCTTCGCAAGAGGATTTGACGAGAGAGGAGCTCTTAGCTCTTCAGATTCGACAGTTGGAGAGGAGACCTGAGGATATTCAGCTAGCTATTGACAGGTTGAAGGTTGCTAGACTAAGGAATAAGGACAGGTTTGATAGCAGGCATCGCTTGCGGCCTAGAGCAATAGAAGAGGGAGATTGGGTATTGATCTTTGATAGCAGCCTTGAAAATCAGCATACTGCACTTCAGAAGATGGTGAAAAGATGGTTTGGGCCATACATAGTTAGACATGTCTTTGATAATGCAACATATGAGTTGACAGAATTGGATGGAACAGTGCTTAGAGTGCCTATTGCAAGAAAAAGGATCAAGATTTTCAAGAAAAGAGATGATGAAGATTATGCATTGGAAGAATTTGCAAGAGAAGAGCAACAAGAAGAAACTCCAATAGAAGAGATAGATGATATGACAGATAATCTTGTTGATATACCGGAAATGCATAATGAAGAGATTGATCTGTTTGTGGATCTTGATGATAACGATCATGGGTAGTTGGCCCATCCGGAGGATGCGCAGGATTAGAGGGGGTGGATGTCGTATTGCTACGCATTCGAGGTGTGAAAACCACCCAAAAGTTGTGTGTGTGATTTGATACTTTGTACATACTTAGTTGTTGTGTTTACATTTATTTTCTGCATATGAGTATAGTGAGGAGGAGTTGGAGGCATAGTGGTGAGCATGATGAGATGCTTTCAGCCTATGTTGAGCAAGGTCAAGTGGAAAGCAGTTTATCGTGCTACAAACAAATGCAAGAAGAAGGTTGTATTCCTTGCAAGGCAATATTTGTCATTAGCCTTCAGGCATGCATAGTAGTAATAGAGAAGATGACATTACTAGAAATTGGACAAGCAAAGGTGACACAAATGCATTGAAGGGTCTGTTGGATGATGGGGCTTCACCAAATGCAGCTGATTATGATAACAGAACTGCATTACATCTTGCCGCTAGTGAGGGACATTGCTCAATAGTGGAGTTGGTACTTCAGTATAATGCTCTTGTCAATCCTGTTGACCGTTGGAACAGAACTCCATTGGTAGATGCACGGAAGTATGGATTTACTGAAATTTGTGAAATAGTTGAAGCACATGGTGCAAAAGAGGAGGTACCTTCTCCAGGCATTGGTTCAAAGCATGATACGCTTATCCCAAAGAAGGGTGAGGATAAGCCAGTTTCAAAGTAAACGAATGTGTGTCCTGACTATACTTTTAATCTGCTATATTGTGCGAGCAAAGGTGATGTATATGGAATTGCTAAAGTGCTAAGACAGGGAGCTTCCCCAAATGCCATGGATTATGACCAGCGGACTGCTCTACATCTTGCTGTCAGTGAAGGGCATATTAAGGTGGTTGAAGTTTTACTGAGTAATAAGGCATCTGTCAATCCAACGGACCGTTGGGGTAGAACAAGTGTTATGCAAAATGGCTGATGCAACACTTCAACTTATAGATCACACATATCGGCTTCTTTATTTTGCGAGCATTACGGTATGCACGGGAAGTTGAAAAGGTGGAGGCCACTTTTCTGTGTGTGGTATGCTATGAAAAGGAAGAGTGGCTAAAAAAAGGGGCGGATTTTCCTCGGAATTCTGCGACTGGGACCATGGGTGCTTTTCTGGTTCTGCGAGGGAAGCCAATTTGGGGAAAAAAAAACGTAGAAGCAAGGGGATGATAAAAACAGGGAGAAGAGGGGAGGAGCATAAGGTGGCTTTTTGGGGAACTTGCTTGGTTCCTGTGGATAAGAGGAAGATCGCATTTGTGGAGGAGAAGGAGATTGAATGCTGGGAAGGAGCGATATTGTAGTTTTTTGAAGATCATGAACCTCAACTTCGGATTGTCCTTGAGACAATGAGGTCTCATAAGCTGTATGTAAAAATGAAGAAGTGTGTATTCTTCAAGCGTCAAATTGAATATCTGGGATTCATAGTATCATCAGAGGGAATATCAGTAGACCCAGCCAAAGTTAGAGATGTGCTTGAATGGCCAATACCAGTATCTGTCAAAGAAATACATAGCTTTCTTGGATTGACAGGATGATATAGGGGATTCATACGCCTTTGTCTTTGCCTTACAGGTTTGGCATCCGGCTCTAGGTGAATGTGATATTGGCATAGTGTGGGATCAATCCCCTTTAGGTCCTTATATGACCAAGCGAACACATCTAAGTTCTCTTTGAGTAGGTCTCACAGGACTACTAGTTCTTGTTCTAGAAGATTGAGGCCCACTTTTAGGTGACGTTCGGTACCTTCAGTATTCAAGAACGTTACTTGCCTTTCACCTTCCACTTCGCGGATAGATGTCCCACGGATTGCTTCTGGGTAGAGGTCTGACTCTTTCAAGAGAGTACTATCCTCATCTGATGTTCCACTAGAACTAGTGTCCTCCTTTTGAACAGATGACTCATTCGTCTGTTGAGGTTTCTTGAAGGGTATCAGAGATTTTTTTACTTCTGTTTGAGTGGTGACCTCTTCAATACTTAAATATTCATCTTCAGAGGATGCGTCCTAGAATGTCACATAGCACGGACCTTCTAGAAGTCGTGGCTTTGAGGGCTTTGGATTCTGTTGGCAAGGGACATCATCATCATCTTTTCTCTGGACCAAACGGTCAAGGCGATAGGAGCCACTGATGAACTTAATTTTTATGCTTTTAATCCATTGCTTATACAGATTCTGCATACTTTGTGGTCCATTGGCCAACCCAAATGAAACCATGGTTATTCCATCCAACACCTTGAGATCTTCGGCCTCTGAGGTCTCTGTAGAGACATCAACACGATCATCCACTATCAGAGGAAATTCTTCATCTACACTTTCATGACCTGCTTCATTTTCTTCCTATCATTTTCATCCTCTTCCTTTGGAGGCTCTATCTTTGCTTCTGTAGAGGCTCTGTAAGAGAAGAACAAATCTTCTACCTCTGCATCTGCTTCTACTTCTGTCACAGCTTCTGACTCTGCTTCTGGCTCTGGCTCTGTATTTGTTACTGTCTTTGTATTCGCTTTGTCTCTATTTTGTCTCTACTCTGTATCTGCTCTGTATCTGTACTATCTCTTCTCTGTAACTACACTATCTCTGCTTTGTCTCTGCGACTGTCATGTAACAAGGAGAATAATATATCCATGCTTCTATTTCACTGTCAGAGGTGATTTTAGAAGTTAATTCTAGTTGAGACATGAGATATTCTCCCATGGACAAGGATTTTACTTCCATTGGTAGTTGGCTTACAATGCCCACTGTTAGAGACTGTGCCTCTGTTTTCTTAGCAAACATCTGCTTTAGAGCCTCTTTGTCTCCTAATGTACCATCTGTTATCTCGTTGGAGGAATCAGTTATGACTTCAATGGATGTGGATCCATTGCCTTTTTGCAATCCATGCAGCTTCAACACCACTCTCTTGGGTTCTTTGCCTAGAGTTAGGGTTTCTTTGAACCAGTTCGTCCTGGCTCTTGCTTCAAAAAGCCAAGGTCTTCCCAACAGTAGAGGGTATGAGGTCACATAAGAATTTGGTTTGACCACCAAATATGTCAGCCAATAGTCTCTTCTTGCAAGGGTTTTTTTTACGTATGGGAGGATGCCCAATGGTTTGATTCTGCTTTGGTCTGCCAACCTTATAAGCCACTATGTAGGTTGAATTCCTTGCAACCCTAAGTCCTTCATTGTTACATCCATCATTATGTTAACTAATGAGCCTCCATTTAATCAATGCATCTGAAATAAAGCATCCTTCTATCTATACACTAATCTCAGGGGTTCTAGGATCTAGGAACTACTTCCTTTACAAGCTCCGGGGCTTTAGTGGTCTTGATCACTGTTGAAGGAGCGATCCTTAGTCCATGTCTTCTTGTTAATATGCTTTTGAATTTCTTTCGGCAGCTGGGACATAGCATCAGCAACTGTCGGAATGTTAAGTTTGGTTTAAAAGTGTCTAGGTCTTTTATCAAGTCATAATCTTTGATAGGATCCACATGCTTCTCTAGCCTGCTGGGGAATGGGGCTATACCCATTTTCATCTTTCCTTTTTCTTCTAGTAATTGCAGCATCGACACTTCTTCTGTTTCTCGAGGTGCTTCTGTATCATCTATCTTCTGGACCTCTGGTCATGTTTCTGGACTGTCTCTGTAACTCTCTGTGGCACAGCAATGCTCTGTACTACATTGTTCTATTCTGTATTGCTCTGTCCCTCTGTGGATAGGTTGAACTTCACAGTCTTTGTAGGAGAATTATTTTTGTTCTGAACAACTAGTTCCTTCTTCTTGCTGCGCGTAAAAGTAGCAACTTCCAACTCTATCAAATTGGAGGTAGGCTCTTGTACCTTCTGTTGGCTATCAATGGCATTGGCCTTTACAAGGGCCGGACTTGGACAGTCCTTTGTAGTGTGGCCTTCTCCTTTGCATCAGCTGCATAAGGGCTTGTAATCCATAGATCGTCTAGGGTTTGGACAATTTGGGAAGATATGACCCTTTTCTCCACACCTATAACATTCCACCTTTGATCTCTGACCACCGACAGACTCTCATCCTCTGTAACTTTGAAAGGAAAACCTCCTTGGACCAAAATTAGGACCACATTCCCGAGGCTTTGGTCTAATATCATGTGTTGTCATTTTGGATTCTAGCACGTTGAATCTTGCATTTTCATCCTTGTGTCTTTGTTCGTGCATCTCTTTTAGAGAGTAAATATCCTCTATATGGTTCTTCCGCAAACAATAAGAATACAAGGCCCCATGAATGGTTGGTTTTCGGGTACATTCAGTGGTGGCTAAATGTCCCGCTTGATGACACTTTCCGCACCATGTATTAGAGCACATCACATCTCTTTCAGCTCCCGTAGGAGTGGATATATTGGTAGTATTCACCTTCAGCATCTGTAGCTGCTCTGTAATTACATCCAGAAGCTCTTTCTTTATACTTGTAACTATGTTGGATAAGTAGTCCTTCAGTTTTTCACCTCTTGAAGTACTTGTAGTAGAGTTTTGGGAAGCTTCTGTAATTACTGCATACAGTGGTTGGGTCAATCCAGAAGGTCCTCTATTCTGGCTCTGATTTAGAGCTCTTGCTAAGACTTGGGGTTGTTGATTCTAGTTGGTAGGATTCCACTATTGTTGAGTCACCATTGGAGAAACTATTTGAGGCTGCTGTTGATGTGGTTGAATCATTATTTGAGGCACTATCGTCTATGATGACCACAATGGCTAGGTATTTCTCTTATCATCTATACGTTGAGTTCGAAAATATTTGCCTTCACACCAAATAGCATTGAACAATGTGCACTAGTAGTACATTGTTGAGATCATATTAATGATTTAGTTAAAGATGAAACATTTGAAATTATTATATTATATATAACTAAAGATAATTTAATTATAAGTATGTATCACCTTTGATAAGCAACCTCGTGCATATTCCCACTCCTCTTGCGATATATCCATCGCCTCCTTTTTTTTCATCTTCTCCATTTCTTCATGTATCCAATCTATATTAATATGACGTGGAAGCGCACTTAAATGTTCAGGATATGGGACAATACGTCCATGTCTAGCATGAAATGCTTGCCTTTTGCTTACTCTTCTTGCCCTTGCTTCTTTATATAGTGTCACCCGTTTTCTCATTACTTTGTTGTTAAGTACACAAAATACATTTAACTTATGAAGTTCCTCTTTCATTAGCACTTTGCTCCTTCCTTTTCCTTGAGGTATTATAGAGGTCATCCTCAAATCTTCATCATCTTTCCATAGTCGTGGTAAAGAGGGGTCCACTTTAGTAAGATATTCAGAGATTTGTACAAAGGATGATTGCACTAACCAACCCTTAGCCATGCTTCCCTCAGGCCATGCATTTTGCCTTACATAATCTTTTAGGGTTTTCATAAAGCGCTCTAGAAAAAACATCCGCCTTGCATGAACTACCCCACAAATTGCGATCTCATCAATCAGATGTACGAGTAAGTGTACTTGAGTAGTCAAAATGGAGTGAGGAAAAGTTTCCTCCGCCAAAAAAACCACCTCAATGGACAATACTCGAGCCTCTTGCAATGTATTTGGATCAATTTCCTTCAAACTCACAAATCTACCAACATGCAATTGAGAACATGATTAGTTTTGTCCATAAATTCAACCGGGTTTACTATGTGATATACATAATATGTAAACTAAAAAATAAGTATAATGTATACGTACCTCGTGATCTCACCCATCTTGTAAATGATATCATGCACATCTTTCGAAACACAATGGGATATGCTAGTAGGAAGGATGAACTGTATGTAAATATTCATACATTGTTAATTAGTCTACATAGTTACTCCACTAATTAATATATTTATGGCTATGAAAATCCTTATCTGAATCATTTTGTGCCAATCATGAGACTTCAAACCGGATAGTTGCTCCACACCTCTTTTATTTTCTTTATGAAGGCTTCCTTGAGGCATCTCATATATCCTGTGGGAGTTTGAAAGCTACATATCTGTTGCTTTACCATCTTTTCTTCGGTCTTCGAAAACATCCAAGTGCACACGGTAACTCAATCTTTCCTCTGGGTCTTATGCATGGCCAAGCTTGTCTCATATGTCCAATGCTACGTAAATCCTCCCTTACATTGACAGAATCACGAGCCCCGATTAAGTGATCCCATAATGTAGAGGCAACAATATTCTTGAATATATGCATGGGTCCATCTTGAGTTCAGTCCAATATGGGAGATGAGAAAATATAGAGAATCTAAAGCACCAACAATATATTATTTCTCGTTCTCATAATGGAGTGTACTTTAAAGACAAAAAAAAGAAGTAAACTAGTTACCAACTCATGTTGAGTGGAGGATGATCATTGGTGTGTGTCCAAGTGTCCTTCCAATCTTGAATGGTCAGAGATTGTGGAGTTCTTCCATTAGTGGGAGTGCATATTTGGGGTGGTTAATAGGAAGAAAACGATGATGATTGTCATAAATAACCTTCTTCAAGCGTGTCTGTCTAGAAGAAACCAGAGAGGGACCGCAAATTGGACATGCATGATATACTGATGTAGTTAAACCTATAGAAACAAGTGGATTAATGATGACATATATTTGATTAAGGGTAAGAATGAATAAAATAGAATACGCAACTACTTGAACACTCTCCATAGCCTGGAAAATCATGCATGGTCCACAACAACATGCCCTTTAAGGTGAAATCTCTAGAGGACAATGATGCATTCACATCTTGCACCTCAATACCTCTCCATAGCATTTCTAGCTCCTCCATCAAAGAATCTAAGTAAAGGTTCATGTTTTTTACTTTGTGTTTTCCAAGAATAAAAATGCATTTTTTTATTGCCATGGACAGAGGGATATTCTAGCTCACTAATACCACTGGCCATACACTATATGAGGTGCTTTTGATGCCAAATGGATTTACTCCATCTAATCCTAGGCCAATTCTTGAATTTCTGGGCTCTTCTTTGAAAGTAGGCCACAAATTGTCTACGTGTTGCCAAGCTGGTGTGTTTGAATTCTCCACTTTTCATCACTTGAATGGTGACTAGCATACCATGACATGAGTCTCGCAATAGATTCACACTTAAACATAAGTTGAATACGTGGAATAATAAGAAAATATTGCAAAACCTTATGAGGCACATCCATTGATTTCATCTCCTAGTTGTATCATGGTTTACCACAAATAGGACACTATCGTGCAGATGCATGATCCCCACGAAACAAGATGCAATTGTTGACATATGCATGGATTTTAATGTAATCGAGACCTCCAAGAGATGTCAAGAAATGCCTTGCTTGCTCCCTTCTAGTTGGTAATTTATTTCCATTTGGAAGCATTTGTGACAATAACATGCATATATTGTACAAACAGAGTTAACAAACTACGAATATTGTCTAGAAGCATTTATGAAATAATATCAAATGATATATACTTCAATAATGCATTCAAGCTAGCATTACTCCATCCATAAATGGTTTGTAAGTTCAGTATCTCGAGAGATGCACGTAGAATGAAGTATGTGCAACCTTTGTACAATGGAGTTTTCGATGCTATCTGTAGAGCGGATTATCTGTCTCTCTAGTAGCACCCTCCCCCCAACCTCATGGGAAAATAAATCGTGCACAATGTTGTCCAAAATCTCTTTCTCCAAAACTTGATGGGACATTTGAAGAGGGCTGCTATCATCGTCATCAATCTCTACTCTTCTTGAGGACTCTGCCTCCTCGTATCCACGCTTTGCAGCCTCTCGACGCCCTGGAGGGACCATTTGAGGATATGGTACCACATCCTGCTCAATTAAAAAAGGAGGTTTTGTTTAATGGTGAAGACGCAACATAGACCAATAATATTTGTGCAAATAAAGTAGTAAAAATTACTAGGTCTTTTTCTTGGTCCCACTCTCTGTACATGCTGAGGTACGACATTGTGATTCGATGTGCTCGAAAAAAACATCCTAGACAACGATCACACATACATTTGATTTTCCATCATAGCCAAGCATCTCGATTATGAAGACGCAATGTATCGTCCTCACTGGAGGATGTACTGTTTGTTGATTGAGCATGTCCCATACTAGTAGAAGATGACGACATAATTACACCTGAATCATAAGGACATATATGATTTCATTTGGCATATATGTCATATTCCCTAAATATTTTGATACTTACAACATGGAGACAAACATTTTGATATTGAAAGACTAGGAAAGTCACGTTGATTCAAAAACAACCATAAGCTAGCATTTTAATAAGTTTAATTGTAATCGCGTCTATCAGCGCGTGTAATATTTTTTATCTACGCATATAGACAAGCAATTACACACACTTACAGACATACCACGCGAATATAAAATTTTTTTTTTTAAAAATATGGCTTTCTTTTCAAACCAGTGCTTTCCTGCATTTTTTGCGCGTTTTCTACAGTTCGAGTTCGACATCACTAATCATATCTATCTATCACTTCATGAAGACAAGGAAGGAAGGAAAAAAGAGTAAAAAGAGGAGGAAGGAAGAGCCAAAGAGTAAATAACAAAAGCCAAACATCAAGGAAGAGAATAAGAATCAAGCAACCTACCAAGGGAAGGGAGGAGTAGGACAAGGAACTTGCAACCTAGCCGCCACCCATCCAAACAAGCAAAGAAGGTGAGTTCTTCTTCTCTCTCTCAATCTTCTTTGCTTTCTCTTTGTTTGTTTGTCTCTCTCTCTCTCTCTCTCTTTATATGCTTCAAACAATCTATGGATTTTTTTTGTGCATTTTTTATAACAATTTTGAAAAATATGGTCCGACTTTGTGCGTCTTTAGGTACGTATAGCTGATAGTGTAGACGTGTTTTTAGATGCGTATATAGACGTGCTAATAGACATGGGTATAGATGCAGGTGACATGAGTAGTAATGAATTTTTTATTGTTAGATGTGGAATCTTGGATCTTCAAGCACTCATCCTCAGTTGGAATGCATGAACAATACGTTAGCGGAGTTTTCTAGAGGTGTTAGTAGTTTTTTTGGAGGTTTTCTGAACAAGGAGCAATTCATGGGGGAGATGACCAATTATCTTTTGCAATAACAAGAGTGATTACGATGTAAGGATAGACATGATGGAGTAAAAAACTAGACATCACATTTTCACAATTAATTAAGTTTTGACCAAAAACATGAGTACAATTGAAGAAAATACTAAATCCCAAGGTAAGAGAGAGAAATAAGGGAATCAGAAGGATCTTAAGTGTGGAGGAACTACCATATATGTTCCTCTTGCAAACACTTGGCTTTAAAATCAAAATATTGGAGAATCTCACATTGACCAAGGAGCATAGTTAAGTGTAATGACACAAGCATATTTTGAACACTTTGGTCTTTGACTTGTTGCAAGGTTAGAGTTTTTCATTACATTAGCAAATCATGCTAAAGCGAAATGTTTCACAATAGTTTGAGACAATGAAGGGGTGTCTATGAAAACAACATATTATGTTATTGGTGCAAGTTTGGAAGCCTTTTCATTGATTCTAGGATGACCTTGGTTACACAAGGCAAAAGAGGTCCAAACTTAGGAAAAGGACACCATCATGGTCTATGAACATTGAGGGGCATCCAACAAGTTTGACATGGTACACCATCTCATAAAAACGAAGGGTTATTTTTTAAAAACTTAAAGATGAGGAAACATTCAAAGATGAAGGAATTATGGAAAAAAATATGGAAGTGAGAATGAAAGGGAAGAAGAAGAGGCCTTCCAAGTGATAAAAGAAATTGATGAAAATATTGAGATTGGAGAAGATGAGCAACGGAAGCCAAGATAACTCAGAGAGCTTAGGACATAGACAAAACAAAAAGAATTTGATGAAAAAATGCTAAGTTCAAATTTGACCTTGAATGAGAGATGATAGTATCATTCCATTATAAATAAGTATGTAACTGTTTTTATGACTTCTTATCAACAAATAAGAGGTATTAAAAGGGAAGGGCTCAATAGAGGTCAAAGAAGTCAAAAAGTCTACCCTTAACCCTAGACCAAATTACAATGTCAAGAGATGTAGTTGAAAATTTGTTGCATGGAAGGTTCATCCATCCACTAATGAAACATTCAAAATTGATAAGCATGGTAAATATAATGCCAAAGAAGATGTGGGAATGGTGGATTTGTGTAAACTATAAGCCTTTGAAGATAATAGTAAAATAGAACCATTACCCTTTTCCTTTATTGACGATTCAGTTACAGTTTGTGAAATATATAGTCTGTGTGAAGGATATTTGGACTATTATCAAATTTTGCACTGCTCCCGAACATTAAAGAAAGACAACCTTTCGAACACGTTGGCATTTCTTCTCCTACAAAGTTTCACCTTTTTGACTGACCAATGCTCCATCACAAAATCAAAGAAGCGTAAACAAAATGCTTCCTCATTTTCTTGGTAAATCTCTAGGAGATTTCATTGATGATGTTTGTGTGTAGTAAATACCAAGCAACTTATGAAATTCCTGCATAAGGTAAGATATCTTTGTTCCTTTACTACTTTGGACTCTCATTTACTTTATCCAATGCAAATGTTTGAAAAATGCAATCCACTAACTTGGTATTTGGAAGCCAAATAAGTGTATCAATAGGTGAAGGAAAGAATGGGACATGCATCAGCTGTTCAAGCACCTAATTAGGTGAAAGAATTGGATTTGAATTCTTTCATATGAGAATATATTATTGGAGTAGTCATCATGCAATAAGGTATAAAACACAAGTAACTTTTAATCATTTCCTATATAGGAAAAAAAAAATGAAATTTCCTATCAATTCCCTAGTAAAAGATACACAAAAGTAGGGAAAGTAAATCATAGGGAAAATGGAACATTTCCTGCTTGGAGAAACTAGGGAATCCTATGCCTACCACAATCAAGGAAAAGGAAGATACACCAAGGAGATCACTGAGGAGAAGAGAATGGCTTCTTCTCACATAGTCAATATGGCCTTGATGGTGGCTGACATTATGAGAGTGGTAAAGGAGCCAACAAATTTGGAAGAAGCACTTGCCAATCTAGCATGGAGAGCAACTATCTAAGCTGAGTAGGACAACATAATGAGAAATGATTCTTGGAAGCTAGTGAATCGGCTAGAAAAGAGGAAGATCATTGGTCTAGAAGGTAAAGCACAAAGATAATGGTAGCTTAGAAAAGTAGAAAGCTAGATTAGTTACATAGGAATCTTTATAGGTTGAAGGAATTGATTTTTAAGAATCATTTTCTCCAACTGCTTCAATGACCACTATTCGCATAGTACTTTGCAGTGGCCACTTAGAAGAAGTGGCCAATTTACCAAATGGATATTAAATCAACATTCTTGAAAGGTAACCTCAAGAAGGAGGTGCCTATGGCTTAGTCGCTTAGATTTGAGGTCCCCCTATTTTGAGGAAAATGTTTATAAGTTGAAGAAGGCATTGTATGGGCTAAAACAAACCCCTAGAGCATGATACTAGAGCAGATAGATAAACTCTTTTTATGCTTGAATTTCAAAGATGTGCCTCATATGCTAACTTGTATGGTTATAGGGACGACTAAAAGTCTATAGTGATTCTCTGATATGTGGACGAGCTTCTTATTACAAGTGACTATGAAGATACCATCCATTAGTTTCAAAAGGCTATGAGCTTTGAGTTTGAAATGATAGACTTGAGCTTGTTGCACTATTGTTTGGCGATTCAAGACTGGCAAAATCTTCATCTCTCAAAAGAAGTATGGATGGGAGATCTTAAAAGCATTTGGCATGACTATGTAAGGAGATAGCTACACCTATGGAGGTCAATGTGATTTTATCCATTGAGGATACATTAGCACTAGCAGACATTGGGAGATATACGAGATTGGTTGGCAACCTCATCTACTTGTGTAACACTAGTCCATATATTAGTTTTACTACATGTTCTCAAACGAACCTCGAGAAATTGATTGGAAAGCTAGGGTGTGGGTGCTTAGATACTTGAAGTAAACTCTTCACTATGGTATCACATACAATTGTGGAAGTGCTCTTATGGGAAATTATGACTCAGATTGGAAAAGTGATAGTGATTCCAGGAAATCCAAATCTAGATATTGTTTCTCTTTAGGTTTCAAAATCTTCTCTTAGATCAATAAGAAGAAACCAACTATGGCATTGTCTTCTATTGAAGTAGAGTGCAAGGCATGTTTTTTTCCTACATGTAAAGTAGTATGGTAAATGAGGATCCTATAGCATATGGGAGTATAGAATAAAGATCCAATAGTGCTAAGATGTGACAATCATAGTTGCATTGCCACTGCCAAAAATCCAATTTTTCATACACATATCAAACACATTGAGATTCAATATCACTATATGTAACTTGATTGGGGATGGGATTGTAGAGTTTGTCTACAATCCAATGGAGGAAAATGGAGCATATATGTAACTTGATTGAGGATGGGATATGTAACTTGATTGTAGAGTTTGTCTACTATCCAATGGAGGAAAATGGAGCATATATCTTCACCAAAGCTCTTACGAAGGATCTCCTTTGAATTCATCTTTAGAGACTTGGCGTTGGGCTAAGAATGTAGTTGGACATTGAGGGGAGGTGTTAGATATGATAAATGCCTCACTCTCGTAAGAAGGTGCCACCAATTATCTATGGTGCTCTAAGTTGTAAGGCACCCATTATGATGAGAAGCCATGTGTGAGCATGAACATTAGATGGATCTTGACTTGTATATTAGATGAGATCTATGTATTTGGATTACAAAAAGGTGACCTTTGTGGATCTAGCCTTTGGGTTAGATAGAGTAGTTATGTTGGTCGCAACTTGAGATACAATAATGCATCAAGTTATAGGGTGGGAGTTATCAGGGATCCCTATTTTGGGGTTTGGGGGTAGCGCCCCCTCGGACCTCTAGTAAAGGAAATATTTCCTAGAATATTGGATGGAATATTCCCTTGTCGACTAGGGAAGATTCATAATATGGTAAGATATGTCGGATAAATTACCTTCCTGGGCTATAAAATGAAGAACCCTCTAAAGCCATTATCAATCTATATTTCACCTAGTCAAAGTTCTTTCAACTACCCTTAAGCTATTCACCTATCATCTATTTGGATGGCTATCTACGCTTCACAGTGGAAGCACATGGATATATAGAATAATCTTTGTATCTTTTTGTTTGAAATTAAAGCAATCTCTATTCTTCTCATATTTACCATGTGTTATCTACTCCTAGCTTAGGTTCTATCTACTGCTATGCCGTAAGATTTTGACATTACAATGCCTAGAGTCCAGTTTTCAAAGTTGATTGAGATGTTGAATGAGGAGATTAGAATGTGAAATCTTGAGTCATCTTCTATGCCTTATTTCAATTTACTATACCTAAGAAGAATGGAGTACTCAAATTCATATAACACATGCAACTGGTAAACATTAATTTATAATCTCTTATTTTTATATTATCAATATAAGTTTGGCCCATAGCCTAGTCGTAGGGCTATGGGCCTATGCATGCACTGAGCTGGTTTGATCGCAGGATGGTTGACCAAGACTCCCTTCCCAATGGAATGCGACACTTCTCAAATTTCTATGAGCTGACTTATTGGAAAAAACTGAAAATTAACCACCTTTTAGATCCCATGCACATTTTTAAGAATGTGGGTAGCTTGCTATGGGACCACCTCACTGGGCAGCGAGACACACTAGGAGTGAGGATGGATTTGAAAGCAGTGGGAAATATGAAACCATATTGGCCTGTAAGTGGCATCGACGGTCAAGTGCAATTGCCACACGCTCCTTGGGTTTTGTTTGGCAATGAAGTGCAACGAGTAAAGGAAAACATCAAGTCCTTTCGCACGCCGACTGGCCTAATGCATTCTCTCAAGATAGCATTCACAAAGGATGACCAACTGACAGGACTCAAATCCCATGATTGGCATAAGATGTGTCAGGTATGTATGGTATGAGGCTGTGTATGACATGATTCTGCATATTAGATTTCAGAATCTCCGTTTGTTTATACACAATATTAATTACATGGTTTTCACATTTCGTATTGCCGATCGCAATCGCAAGGTCTCTGATATCGAAGGTACGGATAACCATTTACAAATTGTCCGAGTTGGTTCAGTTTGTCTCCCAAAAAGAGATTCACACATCATCGATTGAATCTGCGAAATGCATGGCAGTAGAGACTACTTGTCTTTTGGAGAAGTATCTTCCCACTAGCATGCTCACGATACAAACCCATCTTCTTGTGTAATGTTTGAGTAAACATTTTTCTTAAGGATAATAAAAAAAAATTTCCCCTCCCTAGCCGACTATGTGCTGGAAGGGGAGGGGAATAGTAATGAGGTAGAAGCTCCTCGGTGGAGCTCGCGGGTATGGCACGGCCATGCATGCCGACACGAGGAGAGGGAGGATCCCCCTCCCTTCCCTATTTAAATAGGGGGAGACGTTGCCATCGGGGAGGAAGGAGATACGTGTGGACGAGGGGAGAAGGCGCTGCCGTGAGGGCATGAAGGAGACGCTGCCATTGCCGTGTAGAGGGAGGAGCCGTAACGCCGTTCTGTTGGCCGAGAGGGAGAAGGAATTGATAAGGAAAATCTGTCGATGCAGTCCGCCCGCAGTCCGCCTCCTGGCCACCAGCCGCCCATAAGCGATTTTTTTATCTCCTCCACGTGGGCTCTCCACGTGGGCAGAAGCTCTCTGGAAGCTTCTTGAAGCTTCCAAGGGGGCTTCCTAAGCCCCCTTTCATATTCCATCCCCCCCCAAATTCTCCCTACTACCCCCCCCCCCCCCCCCCCCCCCCCCCGGGTTTTAAAGGGTCATAAGCCTCTTTTTCCCCTATAAAGGGTGGCTTAAAGGTCCTACTATTACACCCCCCGTGTTTTTTTTATAAGAGCCACTTAGCCCCTTTCCTTAAGTATTTTTTTTTCGTATTTTATAAATCCTCAACCACACCCCCCTGTGTATTAACCCTTAAACCCCTAACCCTTGGCTTGGGAACCACCCCTTTTTCCTCCGTATTTATACCTTCCCTAGCCCTCCCCTTGTGGCGTATTGAAACCCCCTTTTAAGTTTGATTTAAGGGTCTTTTGACCTTATTTATAACCTTTACGGTTACTATATCCCCTTAGAAGTTCTCTCCTGCACCTTGAGTTTTTTCCATCCCTTTTCATTTCTCGTTTGAACGAGTCATTAAAAGACCATTAATCCTTCCCCATGGCTTCAATGGGTCTTAATCGTGGAAGACTCTGAAACACCCTTTCGAATTTCCCTCATTTCCAAGGAGGGAGCCTTCTAAAAGCTACTATCGACAAGTGGTGCAAGGAAGCGACGGTGGAATTCCTAGGAGGAGTTATAGAGCTGCTTCCACGTTCGAAAAACTGCAATTGCAATGCCTCCTAAGAAAGTCCAAGGCATAGCCGCGGGAGGGTCATCTCCCAGTATCCATGTGGATATCTCACCCCAAAACCATGTTTTTCTTCTTGGCTTTAATTCGGTTTTAAGTCAATCATGCAAAGAGAAATTGTTAGGGATAGGATATATTTGTCCCAGTTATTTGTATTTCGTTGCTCAAATTACTAGGAAGTTATCATTGCTAATTGCACATCTTAGCAAGGGAAATGTTGTTATTTGGCATGAGTTCATCTGCAAGGGAAAGGAAGTTTAAATTGAACTGTATTGACTAAAAAGGAAATTGTCACAAGGATAGCAAAACTGTGACAAGACGATTAATATTACCTTCCAAAAGATATCCAAACCAATCTAAACATAGAAATATTCATACCCTAAGCACTTGACTACTTCCCTTATTGTAGGGTCAAAAAAATTCGTAAAGATAAAGAACTAGGCTATCCCCGAGATCCTTAAAAAGAAACCCTAGGCCCGACATACGTCAGCTTAAAGGATCTAAAACGGATTATTCCATCGCAGGACTTGCGCAGCAAGTACGAAATCATTTAGTCTTGTGATTGATTCACAAGGCGAAAGGGAAAAAAAAACCCTCAATAAGGATGGCAGATCCCTACGCAAGTTATCTTGCAAAAGGACGTATTTTTGAATATCCTTCTAAATAAGGAAAGTTGTAAACCGGAAACTAGTATATCTAAGAAACTTTAGGGTTGACCAAGCTGGGTTAATAAGGTATGCCCTACACCGGAATATAAAGGATCTTACCAATTTACAAGACACCTTGGGAACGAGTGCTGATACACTCAAAATGAAAGAACACTTCCTTAGCAATTTGCCAAACAACACGGTTGATTAATGGAAATGTTTGTGCTTGCTAGAGATTTTAGGGCTCTGTTTGAATTATGAATTACAAATTAAATGAGTACCTATACTTCAGGTTAAAGGCCTGAAGGAAGAGGCAGTTTCAGTTACCCCCGACTACCTGCCTAACCCTAATCAAGGGGTTGTTCACCGCGTCGGGAACGTGGACCGAACCCGCCGCGAGAGGTCTTTCCGTTGAGCTCTACTTGGAGTAGGAGGACGCTTGGGTGCCAGGGGGGCTCTGGCCGTAAATCCCTCGCCTTCCGGGTCCTGCACAAGAGGCTAACATGACTCTGGATTGGATCTCGAGGCCCGCATACTAGTTTATGGGCAGAAGCTTGGAATAGTGATCCTTGGGGATTACTGGATAGCCTTCGGGTGGATTATGGACAAGCCTATGGGCGGAACTCCTTGTATTTCAAGGATAAAATGATGAAATGTTTTAAAAAAAAGAACTTGCTTGATATTGTTTTTCTATGTCACGTGATAAGATTACGTGAAGGAACCAGTGCTTAACAGGATTAATTAAAGAAGCTAATTGATATATGTCAAATTAATGTGTTAGATAATTACATAACTAAAACAAACCGAGGAAAGTGCGGAGGATGGGCCATGGGTCCATCCTACGGTTGGGTGGTCCCGGTTGGGTGGTCCCGGTTAGCCGGGAACTTTTCTCAAAAATCTCGAAGAACAGCGGGATGATCATCATCATCAAAACGAATAACAAGAGCGATGACCTAGAGTTACGTCTTACCCGATTTACGCTGTTTTAGGGGAACGGAATGAGACTATGCCTTATGGCAGAGAGGTTGAGCCTTGCATCCCTCTCGTTTCCCATTCTCCTTGAACCAAGTGCAGCGTGAATCCACTTCAGACCTGGCGTTTTTGCGTAAAGTAGTTCTCTCGGGTCTGACGCTAGTTGCTGTTAGCTAATGACCAATCACGAAAACCCTAATTCTGGTCGATCCTAAGTGGGAACGGACAGGATACTTCCGCTACATGGCAGACGCAGAAAGACCTAGATCGCAAAACCCGTAACATTCCATGGGAGTGCCGGGCAGAGTTTTCTAGACATCCTTTTCGATGGACTGCTACGGCGTGTCCTGGATGATACTAGTGGACACGTTACATCTTGTGCATATTGTAGATGAATTGCAGGTTGCAGATCCAGTCCATAGTCGATGGATGTTTTTCCTTGAATGGTTCATGGAGACCTTAAAGGGATTTGTGCGACAATGGGCTCGTCCTGAGGGTAGCATGGCTGAAGGTTGGTTAGTGTCGGAGGCCTTGTGTACATTTGTGAGTGGTTGTCCACTGTGGACTGGGACAAAGGCGTCATATGGTCACTTAAGGAGGATGATCGTATGTGGAGATGTCCTAGTGGGAAACGAAATAGAGAAGAAGATGGACGCATCCATGGAGTCCAAGGTGAACCGATTTTATATGCTGCATAGCGTTACGATGGAGAAGTGGCTGCAACGGTATGAGGATACTCAAGTTGAGCGAGAGTCTGCAAGATCTGACTTTTGACAGAGTACGCGGCAATGGCCCATTGGATATCCAAAGGGCTTAGAGGAGATGCCTCTACTCATGTCCACTAGATGGCTACATGAGGCCCTACCCAAAGCATCTCAAGATGGAGAAACAGTTACTGAAGAAGAGTGGGACTTCTCATGTGGATGAAATCCCAAGGTATGGATGCTATCCCAAGGTATGCAATCCCAAGAAAGTACAATCTATACTGCAAATGGCAACTAATATACTTGTTCTTCTCCCAGTATAAGGTCCATAGTGCAGCATGGTCACATGGATGATATTTCAGATTAGAGCACATCGACAAGTTACGCTCGACAATGGACTGTGGAGTGATGGCAATATTTGAGCAGGAAAGCCGACGACGTGCCACAGATCCAAACCGTGTAGCTGCAGAGATGGAGTATTTCGGATGTTTACAGAGTATCCTTGCAGTGGACTATCGAAGTTTCTCCGTTACCATATTTGATGTGCAATGGTTCAAGGTTACTCTCGAAGGAGCAGGTGCAACTATTCGGTGAGGGCCAAGTTGCTTTGTTGAGATTGACTCAACGAAGAAGTGGACCGATTTGAGAGATACATTTGTTTTCCCAAATCACTGTGAGAAGGTAAGAGTCCCTAATACTTAATGCGCTTTAGCAATCTCAATGGTGGTATGTCATTCCCATGACATCTAGGAGTATCCTTGTGTTTGCCACAACCCCCTAACCGATCGTAGAAGAGACACCTTTAATAACAGCAATGACAGAAGGCATACAAGAAACTAGGATGAACCGCCTGGAGGACCAAGACATCTCACCTATGGGGATAGAGGAGATAGAAGATGGGTTTTTTGAAAATGAAGTAGAGTCCTCATTTTGTGGAGAATTTTCTACAGATTTCCTAGTGTATATTGAGCTATGTCAAGATGAAATTGTGGAACCCTAAACAAAAGTGACTCGATCAAAACATCGAGTACTAGTAGTAGTACTGGTAGTAGTAGAGATAGAGAGAGAGGTTTTGTTAAAGGTGTACCATGGGTGTGTTTGACACTTTGGGAAGGCCACTAAAAATAGTAGTAGTAGTAGTAGTGGTGGTAGTGGTGGTGGTGGTAGAGAGAGAGAGAGAGAAAGAGAGAGAGTGAGAGAGAGAGAGAGAGCAAGAGGTGGTGGTGGTGATAGTAGTAGTAGTAGATATATATATATATATATATATATATATTATTAAGGGTGTACCTCAGGTGTGTTCGATGCTTCACGAAGGTGTGGAAGACCTCTGACTTCGGGCCCAATAAAGTGAAAGATAGATCGGAATTGGAGGTGAGCGGATGGCGAGTAGTAGTAGTAGAGATCGGACTTGGAGGTGAGCGGATGGCGAGTAGTAGTAGTAGAGATCGGACTTGGAGGTGAGGGGATGGCGAGTAGTAGTAGTAGCAGTAGCAGTAGTAGTAGCAGTAGCAGTAGCAGTAGCAGTAGCAGTAGCAGTAGCAGTATGTTAAAGGTGCATCTTTGGTGTATTCGATGCTTCGGGAAGGCGAGCATTAGTAGTAGCAGTATATTTTCGACGCTTTGGGAAGGCGAGTACTAGTAGTAGTAGTGGTAGTAGTAGTAGAGAGAGGTTTTGTTAAAGTGCATCTTTGGTGCATTTTCGACGCTTTGGAAAGGCGAGTACTAGTAGTAGTAGTACTAGTAGTAGTATGTTAAAGGTGCATCTTTGGTGTATTCGATGCTTCGGGAAGGTGAGCATTAGTAGTAGCAGTATATTTTTGACGCTTTGGGAAGGCGAGTACTAGTAGTAGTAGTGGTAGTAGTAGTAGAGAGAGGTTTTGTTAAAGGTGCATCTTTGGTGCATTTTCGACGCTTTGGAAAGACGAGTACTAGTAGTAGCAGTGGTAGTAGTAGTAGAGAGAGGTTTTGTTAAAGATGCATCTTTGGTGCATCTTTGGTAGTATGTTAAAGGTGCATCTTTGGTGTATTCGATGCTTCGGGAAGGTGAGCATTAGTAGTAGCAGTATATTTTTGACGCTTTGGGAAGGCGAGTACTAGTAGTGGTAGTTGTAGTAGTAGTAGAGAGAGGTTTTGTTAAAGGTGCACCTTGGGTGTGTTTCACACTTCGCGAAGGTGAGTACTAGTAGTAGTAGTAGTATATAGTAGTATGTTAAAGGTGCATCTTTGGTGTATTTGATGCTTCGGGAAGGCGAGCATTAGTAGTAGCAGTATATTTTCGACGCTTTGGGAAGGCGAGTACTAGTAGTAGTAGTGGTAGTAGTAGTAGAGAGAGGTTTTGTTAAAGGTGCACCTTGGGTGTGTTCCACACTTCAGGAAGGTGAGTACTAGTAGTAGTAGTATGTTAAAGGTGCATCTTTGGTGTATTCGATGCTTCGAGAAGGCGAGGATTAGTAGTAGCAGTATATTTTCGACGCTTTGGGAAGGCGAGTACTAGTAGTAGTAGTGGTAGTAGTAGTAGAGAGAGGTTTTGTTAAAGGTGCACCTTGGGTGTGTTTCACACTTCGGGAAGGTGAGTACTAGTAGTAGTAGTATGTGTTTGATGCTTCGGGGAGGTGAGTACTAGTAGTAGTAGTAGTGGTAGTAGTAGTAGTAGAGAGAGAGAGAGGTACACCTTAGTGTGTTCGACACTTCGGGAAGGCGCGGAAGACCTGTGTCTCCAAGCCCGGTAAAGTGAAAGAGAGATTGGACTTGGAGGTGAATGGATGGTTTTATTGACATGCTTTGCGCTACCTCCTCCTATGCTCTGTATATCAAGTCACACATAAAGGCAAAAAGGTGGTGAGATTGGTGCAATACCACGGGACAGGGAACACTCCCACATAGGGTAGCTAGTCCCTCGTCCCCATGCATAGCATATTAGACTTTGCATACTGTAGGCCCGCCATCCATAGGTGGGTGGAGACTTTACATATGTTAATTTGGTTGAGTTACAAGATAAGAAATCCCTTCTCAAACAATTTAAGAAAGAAAAAAAGAATGATAACAAAAACAAATTGTTTGTCCTAAGGTAGACCAAATAGAATATGATGAAGTCTGTAATGTTATCTGGGGAGTGCAAGCAGTGTCTTCAGGTGAGATACTTGACACACATCATATAATGGTATGGATGCCGACATGCAGTCTCTTCATGCCTCACCTAGTCTCTTCATGCCTCACCTCCTCATGACTCACCTCTTCTTTCATTTTAAACACACAAGAAGGGAAAAAGGAAAGCCAAGGAGAGGAAGAAAGAGAGAATAAGAAAGAGGAGAACAAGAAGAAGCATCAAGCAAGCAAGCAAGCATCAAGGGAGGGTAACTTACCAAGGAGAGGAAGAAGGAGAAGGAAGAAGCGCCATCACCGACCACACCAAACACCCAAGGTGAGTCTCTCTCTCTCTCTCTCTCTCTCTCTCTCTTTGTTTCTCTCTTCCTCTCTCTGTTCTGTCTGTGTATTTAGGATTTGTGATTCCATTATGTATTGCATTTTGTAAATCATCAATGGCAGTCGTCGGCCTAAAAGCGGCCGACCGAGCGCATCTGATAGCGTGTCTACATCTCAGTGTAGATGCAGACATACATGCGAAAAATGTTTCCTCTCAGAGCTTCTGAGGGCACGTCTTAGAGCGTGTAGGTTGGTGCATGTGCTCTGTAGTGTACACGTGATGATACACGCGCTACAAAGAAGGTTGACCTGCAGCCTACACGCAATTATATACGTGTATTGACCTGGGATGCACGTCTGACAGCGCGTCTGTGCTGCATCTTAGATGCGCAGATAGACGCGTTGGACAGAAGGTTCACTCTGGAGCGTGTCTGAGGGCGTGTCTAACCTGCAATGTAGACGCGGGGATACACGTGCCAGGTCTCCTAGTTCTGATAGTAAACAATATATTTTTGCAATGATGAATGTGACCAATCCCATGTTAGTGTTTATCAGTTTTCTTGTTTAAGAGAAGCATTAGCACTTAAGTATTATGCTCAATGTCTAAAGAAAGCTCTTTGAAAATGTAGGTAATATATGATTTTTTGTATGCAAATAAATTTGTCTTTTTCCTGTAATTTTTTTGCAGATGTTGTATCCTCGTTCATCTAGCAATGACCCAGATGTGGATCGCATGAATGATACATTGGCCTCCTTTGGCAAGGGGGTCAATGCATTTTTTGGAGGTTTTCCTAGTAGGGAAGACTTCATGGGAGAGATGACCCGACACCTTGGCCGCTCTCCCACAACGCACGAGGTGTTCAGTGTCATGTCTGGGACGCCTCTAGCATCTTTGCCTAGCACTACTTCCCAGACTGCACATGCAGGTACTCCACATACAAGTACTCCATATGCAGGTACTCCATATGCAGGTGCTCCATGTGCTCCACGTGCATCGGCTGAAGCACAAGCATCTGCAGAAGCACATGCATCTGTAGAAGCTCATGTATCCAACGAGGCAGAGGGTAGTCAACAGAGAGGGAGGAGGGAGAGTCGAGGGGGAGGACGAGGCTTGTGTGGGGGTTGCCTAGGAGGTGGCGAGCGATCACCCTCACCAGTAGATCACGTAGAGGAGGTTGTATGCTAGTACTATAGAGTTACAGATGCTGGTGGCATCTTTCATGATGATGAGGGAAGGGATGTAATGGTGTACATGAGGAGCGTCGTGCATGCGACGTATAAAGATTGTTTCATTGCCTTCAAAAATTAGAAAAGTGGCTTATGGCAGGAGGTGCTGAGGGCGCTCCATAGGAGGTACCCAAATCCTGAGGGTCAGCGATTCTCGGATGATTGGGGACGTACAAAAGTGAGGAATATGCTTCACAACAAAAGATCCCACCTCATGACATGGGCCAGGGACTCACTGTGGAGGCTAGAGGAGGGGCGTGGAGCCTATAGCCAACCACCTATGTGCCACCGCATAGAGTGGAAGAAAGCCAATAAGAAAGTAGCTAAGAAAGTGAAGAGTCGCCAGCACGTAGAGGCACAACGGATCCAAATGGAAAAAATGGGATCATCGCATTACGGATCGGGCAGCAGAGAGTCGTAGCAGGTAGATTTTGTAAGTATATTTTGATTTCTAGTTTTTTTTAATTTATATTTCTTTCAATTCTTTATATATTCTAGTCTAATATATTGTGACTCATAATTGTTTGTATATCTCTAAATGTTTTGCAGACTACCATCGTTGGTAGGACACCTACTCCTAGAGAGGTAGGTTACCATCGAGGCCATAACCGCGCAGCGACATGGCTTCAGTTTTATGAGGAGGGTCTCATCACTGAGGACCAATACAATCGGGCCATGAGGATTCGACAGCCAGAGGAGGTATGTTTTTCTTACTTTTCTATTAAAAGTATAGCTAATTATAACTTTTTCTCCACCTTGTCTATGTAAGCAACCCCGATCTTTTGTGTGTGTAGGCGAACCCGGATGTGGAGCATAGCGAGGAGGTGGATAGCGACGCTAGTAGCCATGGTGGTACTAGCAAAGATGTTTCCTCTTCAGATTCGTAGAGGAGCACCATACCTCCTCATGAGGCCTTCTTTTCTTGTATATGTATGATATCTCTTTGAGCCTACTGCTTGCGGCCACGCTTTAGGTCGCAAGAACTTAAACTTCCCTTGTAAATGCTTTTCATATATAATGAATACATGGACTTTTATTTTCAATTCTTGTGCCAGTAAGATACATTGTCTTTTTTCCAAATACACAATCTGATGTATGGGAGGGGAAAAAAAAAACCAAAGAGAATGTGGTTGCAACCACATGCTCTCTGGTTTTCTTTTTCCAGTTCTGTTTAGTGCGTCTATCAGCACGTCTAAATTACAGATGATTCGTGTTTATATGCGCGTCTATAATGCAGACTACACATGCTTATACACGCGCTTCATAATTTAAATTAAAAAAAAATAAATATCTTTTTTAAAAAAAAGAGATTTTTTGTTTTTCGTTTGCGTCTACTAGTGCTTGTAAAAGCGTGTCTACCAGCATGTCTATATGCACGTGTATATATTCGTCTATTATGCGTCTACTTTTGCGTGTAAATTTGTTGATACATGTGATTATAGACGTGAAATGGTAGACGCACAAATAGACGGGTGGATAGACGCGCCCGTAAGAATTCCTCTATATTAAAAAATGACGTCTAAAAGTAGTGGCGCTCCTCAGAAATTAGAAGAGCAATCAACTCCTCAAAATCAGGAAATCTTTCACGGACAGAAATGGATGTTCGGAACTGTGCATAATCCTTTCCTAGACCATTCAAGGTCACAGAAACTAAATCATCATCTTCGACTGGTGACCCAATGGAAGCAACTGCATCTGCAATCTTCTTCACCTTCATGTGGTAGTCATTGATGCTCATACTTTCTCTTTGCACATTGTGCAACTCTTGCTTGAGTTGCATTTTCCTAGCTTGCGTATTTGTGCTATACATTTTTGACAAAGTATCCCATGCCTCCTTTGGCGTATTTGCATCTTGAATATGCACAATCATAGAGTCTAAAATGCTGATAGACAACCAGTACATAACTTTTCTAGCTCTCTCATGCCATGCTTTAAATGCCTGCATTTGCTGTTGATTGGTAATATCAGGAAGAACTGGTTCTTCTTCATTTCCTGCAACGAATTCCCAATATCATTTTCCCATAAGGAAATTCGTCATTCTGAACTTCCATGCTTGGAAGTTGTTCTTGTCAAGCTTTTCAGTGACAATCTGTGAAAGAGAATTAGACGCCATTACAGAACACTGCAAAAAATTATGTCACTGCAAAGAACACAGCTTCAGCCTCACAAGGGAAAATCTGCAAAACTGATAAAAGTGGTATTTGACCACACAGCCACTTCCTAGTGACGATTTTGCATCAACAGGCAACAAGGATGATTCTGTAACTCCAATGTCTTTGCGCCGCACGATGCAATTTCTACAGTAACTTTTCACCGACCTATAGAACAGTGGTCACACAACATAAAATAGGACCTTTTCCTGAGTGCGTGCAAAAAACTTCTGCCTCCAAAACAGGCCCCGAAATGGCCTCAAATAAAAAAAATAGAGCAACCGAGGACTAAAGCCTTTTCTCGCAGCATATATTGCCCTCTTGCTACATCGCGAAGGGCGTCTCAATCTGAGACAATGCACTCTTGCACTTTCCGACTGTGCTACCTGCAGAGACTTGCTCCCAAAATAGAAAATATAAAAGCAACACTAGTTCTCTTACCACAACGCCGCGAACTTGGTTTGCTTTCTTGAGCTCCTTACCACGAACAAGGCTCTGATACCATGTCAAGATTGTGGGAGAGAAGGAAGGAGTCTCACTTGTAGCTTTCTTGCTTGCACAATGGGGGAATACACACAAAGGTGGAGGCTGAAAATAGTTTTTCTCTTCTTAGTTGTGTAAGCCAAAAAGAACGCATGTACATAGAAATAGAAGAACCCTATATATGGGTCTCAAAACCAAACTCAACTAACTAAGGTGGCATACTAACTGAGTGATGCCAGGAGGCATATTCCACGGTGGATTCCGTGCCACGGTGGATTCCGTGAGATTTTATGGTGGATTCCGTAAACTTAGATGACCGGGGCTCATACACAAAGTGGATTCTTTGTGCGAGAAGTTGATGGGGATGCCTGTCCTTTTTGGGCGTTTCATTAATTTAGTGTGTACATGGGTGATTCCATAGCGGGTGATTCCGCAAAATACATATTAAATTAATAAACGTTTATGAGTTTAGAGTGCGCACTCGTTATAAATTAAGGTTAGGATTTATTTCTAACCAATTGATTTATTTATGTAGCTGAAGACTACTAGGTATTCACTTTTGTCGGTTTAATTGTATTATTTTACTAACGATTGTGAATGCTTCAGTTGATGTGTAGAGATAGCAGTAGTGGCGGAGGAAAGCATTGGAGTCTAGCGAGTATTCGACCTATGGATTATATTTTGATAGGCGCCATGCCTATATTTTGTCATGTCTATCGAGACATCGATTATTGATTATTATTTTGTATGCGCCTATGCACACGGATATGTTATTTCTATTTGGGACATTGTGTTGGGCGTGCCAAATTCCATGGGCACCATCCATTAGCTTTATTTCCTATTTTTGTAGAAAGCAAACTCAAAAGCTAAAAGATTGTCATATTTTTGTAAATTGGGCTATTATTGAGCATGAAGATGGAAATATACATAAAATACATGCTTGGTGAAGTGCTCACACAAGGCATGGGGGGAGATTGAACCCAATTGGTCTCTTGCTCTTGTCGTTCATGCTTTTACATGGTTTTTTGTGCGAAAAGGTAGAGTTCATTGTTCTTGGGGACCTTCCGGAATTCACTACGTGAGCATACTCCGACCAATCTGCGCACCAGTGGTATTTAAATGCTTTCCCCACTCTGTTAAGCTCCACATTGAGCTAATAGCAATTGAGGTCAATTGCTATCCCACCCCGGGGGTATGATGCCAGGAGGCATATTCCACGGTGGATTCCGTATCACGGTGGATTCTGTGAGGTTTTACGGTGGATTCCGTAAACTTAGATGACCGGGGCTCATACACAAAGTGGATTCTTTGTGCGAGAAGTTGATGGGGACGCCTGTCCTTTTCGGGCGTTTCATTAATTTAGTGTGTACATGGGTGATTCCGCAAAATACATATTAAATTAATAAACATTTATGAGTTTAGAGTGCGCACTCGTAATAAATTAAGGTTAGGATTTATTTCTAACCAGTTGATTTATTTATGTAGCTGAAGTAATTGTATTATTTTACTAACGATTGTGAATGCTTCAGTTGATGTGTAGAGATAACAGCAGTGGCAGAGGAAAGCATTGGAGTCTAGCGAGTATTCGACCTATGGATTATATTTTGATAGGCGCCACGCCTATATTTTGTCATGTCTATCGAGACATCGATTATTGATTATTATTTTGTATGCGCCTATGCACACGGATATGTTATTTCTATTTGGGACATTGTGTTGGGCGTGCCAGATTCCATGGGCATCGTCCATTAGCTTTATTTCCTATTTTTGTAGAAAGTAAACTCAAAAGCTAAAAGCTTGTCATATTTTTGTAAATTGGGCTATTATTGAGCATGAAGATGGAAATATACATAAAATACATGCTTGGTGAAGCGCTCACACAAGGCATGGGGGGAGATTGAACCCAATTGGTCTCTTGCTCTTCTCGTTCATGCTTTTACATGGTTTTTTGTGCAAAAAGGTGGAGTTCATTGTTCTTGGGACCTTCCGGGATTCACTACGTGAGCATACTGTGACCGATCTGCGCACCAATGGTATTTAAATGCTTTCCCCACTCTGTTAAGCTCCACATTGAGCTAATAGCAATTGAGGTCAATTGCTATCCCACCTCGGGGGTATGATGCCAGGAGGTATATTCCACGATGGATTCCGTGACGTTTTACGGTGGATTCCGTAAACTTAGATGACCGGGGCTCATACACAAAGTGGATTCTTTGTGCGAGAAGTTGATAGGGACGCCTGTCCTTTTCGGGCGTTTCATTAATTTAGTGTGTACATGGGTGATTCCATAGCGGGTGATTCCGTAGAATATATATTAAATTAATAAACGTTTATGAGTTTAGAGTGCGCACTCGTAATAAATTAAGGTTAGGATTTATTTCTAACCAGTTGATTTATTTATGTATTTGAATACTGCTAGATATTCACTTTTGTCGGTTTAATTGTATTATTTTACTAACGATTGTGAATGCTTTAGTTGATGTGTAGAGATAGCAGCAGTGGCGGAGGAAAGCATTGGAGTCTAGCAAGTATTCGACCTATGGATTATATTTTGATAGGCGCCATGCCTATGTTTTTTCATGTCTATCGAGACATCGATTATTGATTATTATTTTGTATGCGCCTATGCGCACGGATATGTTATTTCTATTTGGGACATTGTGTTGGGCGTGCCAGATTCCATGGGCACCGTCCATTAGCTTTATTTCCTATTTTTGTAGAAAGCAAACTCAAAAGCTAAAAGCTTGTCATATTTTTGTAAATTGGGCTATTATTGAGTATGAAGATGGAAATATACATAAAATACATGCTTGGTGAAGCGCTCACACAAGGCATGGGGGGATATTGAATCCAATTGGTCTCTTGCTCTTGTCGTTCGTGCTTTTACATGGTTTTTTGTGCAAAAAGATAGAGTTCATTGTTCTTGGGGACCTTTCGGGATTCACTACGTGAGCATACTGCGACCGATCTGCGCACCACTGAGCCACGAACTAGAGTAGATAAGGATAGCTGTCATCTAGCTATTATTCATATGCGGTGTACCAACCGTATCTGCAACTAACAAGTCGGTGACATAAATGCACAACGGTCACCCTTTCATATCACGAGTGGAGCTCGATATCTCAACATAGGCATCCTACCAACGATATGATACTACAAAACAATTTGAACATACAACGTATTAGAATACACTACATGATGAAGTGAAACAAATTACAAAATTTAATTTAAAAAAAGAAATCAAATAATACTTACAAACTCAACCTCCCATGACTCCTTGCCACTCGATCCATAATGCGACGATCCCATGGTTGCCATCTCGATATGTCACTCCTCTGCATGCTAGCAACTTGTCATTTTCTCTATTGCTCTCTTCTTGGCCTTTTTCCACTCCCTACGGTGGCAATTGGGTGGTTGGCCATATCCAGGGCGCCCCTGCTCTTGTCTCCGCAGTGACTCCTTGTTGGCGCGCATCATAAGGTGAGGCCTCTTGTTATGAAGTGCGTCTCTCAACTTTGACTGTCCCCAATCATCTGAGAATCGTGAATTCTCAGGATTAGGGTACCTTCTATGTACTGCCCGCAGCACCTCTTGTCACAAACCATTTTTTTGGTGCTTGAAGGGAATCATGCAATCTTTGTATGTGGCATGCATGACACTCCTCAAGTAGGCTATCACTTCCCTCCCCTCAGAGTCATGCAAGATACCACCAACATCAGTGAAAGAGTAGTTATTTGTGGAGGCTCACCTCTCTCATTTCCCCGTGAGGGTGATCGAGAGCCACCTCCTAGGCAACCCCCACAAAGCCCTCGACCTCCTCGTCCTCCGGCATGACTTTCCCTCCTCCCTCGACGGGTACTATCCTCTACCTCACTCGATGCACGTGCTTCTGCAGATGCATGTGCTTCCGCCGATCCATGTACTTCAGCTGATCCCTATGCATCAACTGATCTGTCTGTATGCATAGTGCATGGAGTACCTATTAGTAGAGGTGTGCCAAGGTGGGTTTAGTGTTTGTGCGGTAGTGCTAGGCAAGGATGTGATAGGTGTCCGAGACATGACACTAAAAACCTCCTCTGCAGTGGGAGGGTGACCAAGATAATTCGTTATCTCCCCCATGAATTTCTCCTTGTTTGGAAAACCAAAAAAAAAGCTACTAACACCTCTAGAAAACTCCGCTAAGGTGTTGTTCATGCTTTCCAACTCAGGATCAGTGCTGGAAGATCCAGGATTCCACATCTACACAAGAAAAATCATATTACCTTGTGCAGTTAAAACATATTACATGCTGCGTCTATATCTGTATCTCTATGTGCGTCTGCCAGCGTATCTATTTCCATGTCTATACCTGCGTCTACACTATCATCTGGATGCGCTAACAGACGCGCACAATTGGACCATTTTCTTCAAACTTGCTTAAAACACACACAAAAAAACCTCCATAGATGACAATCTATAGCATGTAGAGAGAGAGAGAGAGAGAGACAAACAGACAGAGAAAACAAACAAGATTGAGAGAGAGAAGAAGAACTCACCTTCTTTGCTTGTTCCGACGGGTGGTGGCTAGATTGCAAGCTCCTTGTCCTCCTTGTCCCTTCCCTTGGTAAGTTGCTTGAATCTTCTTCTCTTCCTTGCTGTTTGGCTCTTGTTCTTTACTCTTTGGATCTTCCTTCCTCCTGTCCTCTTTTTACTCTTATTTCCTTCCCTCATTGTCTTCATGAAGTGATAGATAGACATGATTAGTGATGTCGAGCTTGAATTGTAGAAAACGCCCAAGAAATGCAGGAAAGCACTGGTTTGAAAAGAAAGCCACAAAATTTTTTAATTTTTTTTATATTTGCGTAGCGCGTCTATAAGTGCGTGTAATTGTGCGTGTATATGCGCAGATAAGACATATTACACGCGCTGATAGATGTGCAGTTACAATTAAACTGATTAGATGCTAGCTTTTGGTTGTTTTTGGATCAACATCACATGACTTTTCTAGTCTTTCAATATCAAAATATTTGCCTCCATGTTGTAAGTATCAATGCATGCATTTAGGGAATATTAAATATATACCAAATGAAATCACATTTATCCTTATGATCCAGGTGTAATTATGTCGTCATCTTCTACTAGTATGGGACTAATTAACAATGTATAAAATTCAGGTAAGGATTTTTATAGCCATAAATATATTAATTAGTGGAGTAACTATGTAGACTAATTAGCAATGTTTGAATATTTACATACAGTTCATCCTTCCTACTAGCATATCCCATTGTGTTTCGAAAGATGTGTGTGATATCATTTACAAGATGGGTGATCTCGTGAGGTATCTATACTTTATAATACCATATTGGGGAATATGAAAATTTTCCATAAGTTTGGGACACGTGGTCAAATCTTTGGATTTGTCATAACTTGAGCACTATAACTCCAAACGGAGTGCTCTATAGCTCAATAGATTCCATTTTTCAAGCGCTTTTCAATGATAGGTCACATCATATGATTTTGAGAAACTTATGGGTATGTTATCCGTATGCCACCTTTTTAGTATTCAAAAAATGGGAATTAGGAGATTCCCAAACACATTAATATTGTGTTTTATACTTATTTTTTAGTTTACATATTATGTACATCACATAGTAAACCCGCTTGAATTTATGGACAAAACTAATCATCGTTCTCAATTGCATGTTGGTAGATTTGTGAGTTTGAAGGAAATCGATCCAAATACGTTGCAAGAGGCTCGAGTATTGTCCATTGAGGTGGTTTGTTTGGTGAAGGAAACTTTTCCTCGCTCCATTTTGACTACTCAAGTACACTTACTCGTACATCTGATTGATGAGATCGCAATTTGTGGGGTAGTTTATGCAAGGTGGATGTTTTTTTCTAGAGCACTTTATGAAAACCCTAAAAGATTTTGTAAGGCAAAATACACGGCTCGAGGGAAGCATGGCTGAGGGTTGGTTAGTGCAGTCATCCCTTGTACAAATCTCTGAATATCTTACTAAAGTGGACTCATCTTTACCACGACTATGGAAAGGTGATGAAGATTTGAGGATGACCTCTATAATACCTCAAGGAAAAGGAAGGAGCAAAGTGCTAATGAAAGAGGAACTTCGTAAGTTAAATGTATTTTGTGTGCTTAATAGCGAAGTAATGAGCAAATAGGTGACACTATATAAAGAAGCAAGGGCAAGAAGTGTAGGCAAAAGGCAAGCATTTCGTGCTAGACATGGACGTAATGTCCCATATCTAGAACATTTAAGTGCGCTTCCATGTCATATTGATATAGATTGGCTACATGAAGAAATGGAGAATATGAAAAAAGAGGAGGGGATGGATATATCGCAAGAGGAGTGGGAATACGCATGAGGTTGCTTATCAAAGGTGAGACATACTTATAATTAAATTATCTTTAGTTATATATGATATAATAATTTTACATGTTTCATCTTTAACTAAATTATTAATATGATCTCAACAATGTACTACTAGTGCACATTGCTCAATGCTATTTGGTGTGAAGGCAAATATTTTCGAACTCAACGTATAGGTGATAAGAGAAATACCAGGATTGTGGTATCCTTGCAAACTTCCAAGATACCAATGGCACCATGGAAGGTGATTGTGGCTTGATCCAAGATATTTTGAAGCTTGAATTTAGGCGATTTTTTATATATGTACTAGATGTGAAGTGGTTTAAAGAAGTAGTACAACGGGTGAGCATTGCACAACTAGACGTCATCCAAGTTTTTTTGTAGTGATTGACTCTACGAAATTTCACCAAGGCAAGAATGACACATTCGTACTACCTCCACAATGCAAGGAGGTATATTAGAAGCTATTTATTTTTATATATATTACTTCTTGATACATTCTCAAAATACAATAAATATCTAAGTTGCTTACTTTTTTTTTTAAATATGCAGACGTTGTGTATCACCCAATGGTAAACAATAACCGATGGTGGCACGTCATCCCCATATCTAATCGTTCAAAACCAATATATAGCAATGCTACCAACATAGAGATAGTTGATGACAATTCAACAATCAATGATGATGCACATGATGATGCCATGATCGATGATATACATGATGCAGTGCAAGATGATCCACGCAAGGATGATCAAGGAAGCACAGAAGAGGATAACAATATGGTTGCAGATGATGATGAAGGAATTGAGCATAGCAATACTTATAACAGTGGGATAGACTTATTTGTTTCATTGCCTATTGGTAACATAGACCTAGAGGTTCTCATTGAAGATGATATTGATCATTCATTGTGACATATATAATTATCTTTGAATGATTGGATGTATGTTTGCAATACTCAGAAATAAGTAAAATTGGTAATGTATTCAAACAAATACTAGCTGTTACGAGGTTTGGTCATATTTAGGGACTTTATGAGAAATGAAAAATATGTGCATTTATTTTTGCATCTATAGGCACGTTTGTAAATGCGGGTATATAGAGGTGTTCTATATACTAGGGTAAATAGACACGCTGATACACGCACTTATAAACGCGCCCGCTATTTCGCGTGTACAGTGCGTGTCTATAGGGCCTTTCTCTTGTAGTGAAAGCATGTCAATAAAACGATCCATTCACCTCCAAGTCCAATCTCTTTTTCACTTTATCGGGCCCTGTGACACAGGTCTTCCGTAGCTTCTTGAAGCATCGAACACACCTAACATACACCCTTAACAATATATATACATATATATATATATCTCTCTCTACTACTACTACCACCACCACCACCACCACCACCACTACTACTACTACTCGCCTTCGTGAAGTGTCAAACACACCCAAGGTATACCTTTAACAAAACCTCTCTCTCTCTCTCTCTCTCTCTCTCTCTCTCTCCTACTACTACTACTACTAGTACTACTACTAGTACTCACCTTCTTGAAGCGTCGAACTACTACTACTACTACTACTACTACTACTACTACTACTACTACTACTACTACTATGACTACGACTACGACTACGACTACGACTACCACTACCACTACCACTACCACTACCACTACCACCACCACCACCACCACCACCACCACCACCACCACCACCACCACCACCACTACTACGACTACGACTACGACTACCACCACCACCACCACCACCACCACCACCACCACCACCACCACCACCACCACCACCACCACCACCACCACCACGACTACTACCACCACCACCACCACCACCACCACCACCGCCACCACCACCACCACTACGACTACTACTACTACTACTACTACTACTATGACTACTACTACGACTACTACTACCACTACCACTACCACTACCACTACCACTACCACTACCACTACCACTACTACTACTCGCCTTCCCAAAGTGTCAAAAACACCAAAAGTATACATTTAACTAAACCTCTCTCTCTCTCTTTCTACTTCTACCACTACTACTACTAGTACTCGCCTTCCCGAAGCATCGAACACATACTACTACTACTGGTACTCACCTTCCCGAAGCGTCGAACATACCCAAGGTGCACCTTTAACAAAACCTCTCTCTACTACTACTACCACCACTACTACTAGTACTCGCCTTCCCAAAGCGTCGAAAATATACTACTACTACTAATGCTCGCCTTCCCAAAGCATCGAATACACCAAAGATGCACCTTCAGCAAAACCTCTCTCTCTCTTCTACTGCTACTACTATCACCACCACCACCACCACCACCACTACTATAAACACATAAAGAAGAAACTAAAGAACAAGTTCTTACCCTCTCTTTGTTTTTTATACATTTATTCTCCTCTCTCCCTTCCTTTCTCTCTCTTTCTCTTTTTCTTTATTATGTTTCATGTTTATTCCCTCTCTCTCTCTCGTGCTTTCTTTCTTTTTCTCTCTTCCTCTCCCTCTCTCATTCCCTCTCCCTCTCTCATTTCCTCTCTTTCTCTCTCAGTACACATCATTCTTAACAAGAACAAACAAAAGAAAATGAGAAAAAACAAAAACAAATCAAGATGGAGTAGTGCACTCACTGTAAAGGCCTGAGGATGGATTCGGCATCTCCTCTTCGCCCTTACTGCACTTCCTCCTCTTCTTCGTGAATGGCGGCAATGGCAGTGAGAAGCTCTCCTTCTCCCTCTTTTTCTCTTTCTCTCCCTATCCCTCCCAAATGCACGATGTAGTTCTCTTTGTCTTTTGCTCCCTCTTTTGCTCTTTTGCGCAAAATGCTGCGCTCGGGTTTTGGCCCGCTTTTTACTTCTGAGTACCATCACTATTTGCATTGTATTTGTGATACAAATAGTGATGCTACTAATTTGCTTCGAAAATGGCCACCACTATTCCCCTATATCCTTGTAGTGAGTCTTATCTCTCCTATTTTCCTATCTCCAATAGTCCACTTCTTGAAAAGTGGTATCAAAGCTTTGGTCCTTGGTCCATTTTTCTTATCTTTTCTTCATATTTAGTCAACATTTTGATCATAAAAACCAATTTCAAATAAGTACTACATGTATAAGACATGGACAGTGACTAGCAGTGGCCTATAGGACATTTACAGTTAAAAAAGACTATATTTAGAGATCTTTGGGATAGATATGATAGTGAAATGACAAAATAGCAGGTCCTCATCAAATTTCTATGTAATTTTGAAGGTAATATGGTCAAATAGGAGTTAACTAGACCTGGTAGAAAAACAAACCGTGGTTACGTTTTGGAGCAAGAGTCTTCTTCTTCTCCATGCAAGTTTCCTTTAGCTCCTATGGTGGATTTCCTTCAGGATCTTTCTCTTATACATCAAGAGCATCAAACCTTGCTCTTTTTTTATTTTTCGCACTTCAAAGGTTACCTTCATAACCATTGTTGTTGGGCTTGGCCACATGTGCAATAGTCATTTAGCGTAATTTCACTACAACAAAAAGGCTCCATAGATGTGCTTGTAGATGCAATATTTGAATTGTGTTTAAAAATATCAGGCGCATTTATTACCGCATCTACTAGCGCGTCTAAAATTTTGCGTCTACAAGTGCACTTATAGTGAAAACTACACGCGTATATAGATGTAAAAATAGACACAAATATAGACGCCTCTATTGACGTGCTCCATAAATATATAATCATATTTCTAAAAAAGTAGATATATTCATATTCTGTATCTAAAGATGCATGTAACTACGCATCTAAAAAGGCGTGTACTCTGCAATTTTTTGACGATTATAGACGAGCATTTTTCCTGGAATTTTGACACGTGGATAGACGCGCACAACAGAGAATGAAAAAAAAAACCAGAGAGCATGTGGCTTTGCATGCTCTTTGGTTTTTTTCCGCCCATCAAATTGTATGCTTAGGGAAAACAGAGAAAGATTATTATACTGAAAGCAAAAGAATGTGGAGAGTCAAAGTCCATATATTGATAATAACACATGATGAGCATACTGTGCTAAAACATTTGTACATATTTCGAAGATTTTTATACTGAAAGAAAAACAATGTAGAACACGAAATGTCATATATAAAGATGAAATATTTTTACATGACGAGTTCTAGTGCTTGTGACCTCAAGCATGGTCATGGTCGCAAGCACTAGTTGAAAGTAATACATATCAAAAATGAAAACTACAAGGCCAAGGGGAGGCATGCATGCATGGGGTTTCTCTACATCTCCTCAAAAGAGGCATCATCGTCGCTACCACCACCATTGTCGCTACCGCTATTGCCACCGCTACTGCTAGTCCACCCTTCGCTATCCTCGACTGCATCATGGTTTGCCTACACAAAGAATTAAGGTATATAAATACCATTACAAACAATAAATTAGAGTTACCTATACTTTTCATGTAAAAAATAAAACATGCCTCTTCTGGTTGTGGAATCCTCATGGCACGATTGTATTGCTCCTCCATAATCAGTCCCTCCTCGTAGAAATGCTGCCAAGTGAACGCTCGGTTATGACCTCAATGGTAGCCTACCTCTCTAGGAGTAGGCATCCTACCAACGATATGATACTACAAAATAATTTTAACATACAACGTATTAGAACACACTACATAATGAATTGAAACAAATTACAAAATTAAATTTAAAAAAAGAAATCAAATAATACTTACAAACTCAGCCTTCCATGATTCCCTACCACCCGATCCATAATGAGATGATCCCATGGTTGCCATCTAGATACGTCGCACCTCTGCATGCTGGCGACTTGTCCTTTTCTCTGCTGCTCTCTTCTTCGTCTCTTTCCACCCCTGTGGTGGCAATTGGGTGGTTGGCCATATCTAGGGCACCCCTGCTCTTGTCTCCGCAGTGACTCCTTGGCGCGTGTCATAAGGTGAGACCTCTTGTTATGAAGCACGTCTCTCAACTTTGACTGTCCCCAATCATCTAAGAATTGTGAATTCTCGGGATTAGGGTACCTTCTATGTACTGCCCTTAGCACCTCTTTCCACAAACCACTTTTTTTGTGCTTGAAGGGAATCATACAATCTTTGTATGTGGCATGCATGACACTCCTCAAGTAGGCTATCGATTCCCTCCCCTAAGGGTTATGCAAGATACCACTAATATCTGTGACAGAGTAGTACATTTGTGGAGGCTCACCTCTCTCATTTCCGGGTGAGGGTGATAGAGAGCCACCTCCTAGGCAACCCCCACAAAGCCCTCGACCTCCTCGTCCTCCCGCACGACTCTCCCTTCTCCCTCGACGGGCACTACCCTCTATCTCACTCGATGCACGTGCTTCTACAGATGCACATGCTTTCGCCGATCCATGTACTTCAGTTGATCCCTGTGCATCAATTGATCTATGTGTATGCATAGTGCGTGGAGTACCTGTTAGTAGAGGTGTACCAAGGTTTGGTGTTTTTGCGGCAGTGCTAGGCAAAGATGTGATAGGTATCCTAGACATGACACTAAAAACCTCCTTTGTAGTGGGAGGGTGACCAAGATAATTGGTCATCTCCCCCATCAATTGCTCCTTGTTCAAAAAACCTCCAAAAAAACTACTAACACCTCTAGAAAATTGTGCTAACGTGTTGTTCATGCGTTCCAACTCAGGATCGATTCTTGAAGATCCAAGATTCCACATCTACACAAGAAAAAATTCCTAACTACCCGTGTCACCTGCGTCTATACCCACGTCTATTAGTGCGTCTAAAAACGCATCTAGACTACCAGCTATGCGCACCTACAAATGCACAAAGTCGGACCATATTTTCCAAAACTGTTATAAAAAACACGCAAAAAACCTTTATAGATTGTTTGAAGCATGTAAAGAGAGAGAGAGAGAGAGAGAGAGAGAGAGAGAGAGAAACAAACAAAGAGAAAGCAAAGAAGATTGAGAGAGAGAAGAAGAACTCACCTTCTTTGCTTGTTTGGACAGGTGGCGAGTAGGTTGCATGCTCCTTGTCCTCCTCCTCCCTTCCCTTGGTAGGTTGCTTGATTATTCTTCTCTTCCTTGCCGTTAGGCTCTTGTTATTTACTCTCTGGCTCTTCCTTCCTCCTCTTTTTACACTTATTTCCTTCCCTCCTTGTCTTCATGAAGTGATAGATAGACATGATTAGTGATGTCGAGCTCGAACTGTAGAAAACGCGCAAAAAATGCAAGAAAGCACTGGTTTGAAAAGAAAGCCATAATTTTTTTAAAAAAAATTTATATTCGCGTGGTACATCTGTAAGTGTGTGTAATTGCGCGTCTATATGCGCACATAAAATATATTACACGCGCTAATAGACGCGATTACAATCAAACTTATTAAAATGCTAGCTTATGGTTGTTTTTGGATCAACATGACTTTCCTAGTCTTTCAATATCAAAATGTTTGTCTGCATGTTGTAAGTATCAAAATATTTAGGGAATATGATATATATGACAAATGAAATCATATATGTCCTTATGATTCAAGTGTAATTATGTTGTCATCTTCTACTAGTATGGGACATGCTCAGTCAACAAACAGTACATCCTCCAGTGAGGACGAGACATTGCATCTTCACAATCGAGATGCTTGGCTATGACGGAAAATCAAATGTATGTGTGATCGTTGTCTAAGATGTTTTTTTCGAGCACGTTGAATCACAATGTTGCACCTTAGCATGTAGGAGAGTGGAACCAAGAAAAAGACCCAGTAATTTTTACTACTTTATTTGCACAAATATTATTGGTCTATGTTGCGTCTTCACCATTAAATAAAACCTCCTTTTTAAAAATGTTTCTACACTACTGTGTACAATGCGCTTGCAAACAAAAACAATGTATACTGAAATCATAAAACTGATACATGAAATAAATACATGATTGCATAATAAGCGATTGGTATAATCATGATAGGATATCACTAATACATAGAAAATGTCTACATAGATCAGGCGACTCAAAAATAAAGGTGTGTGAGCTCCAGGGATCCAAGGGCGAGCTAGATATCCTCGTCCCCCGAAAGCTCGTCCCGCCGCAAAGGAGCATTGAACGGACTCTACAGAAAAAAAAACAACACATCAGTCCACTATACAATATTGCATTCAAATATCTCATGGTAACTACGGACAAGAAAGATGAGTGACTTACAGGGCCGTCGCATCTATACAATTGGTCGATCAATGCAGTGAGACCGCGCCTCTCTGCATATCGAGTCTCAAGGCCAGTCGGATTGCGATTTGTGATGGAGTGCTGCAAAGAAAAAAAAATGCTAACTGTTAGAAACATGATTGTCAGTACAAAGAATATTTCAAAAAAATAAACAAGCAAAACAAAAGAAAAACTTACAAAGTCCTCCAAATATGTCCTGTGGCTGCCACTCCCAAGATGATGGACCACTCTGACCTCGAGACGTGCCCTCGCCGCCTCGCACTGCTGACTCCAACGTCCTGGAGAATCTGTAGCCTCCTCCCTCAGTCGACGCCAATCATCTGCATCTAACCACTTGGGCTTTGCAGTCCCACTCTTGAGTGCCTTGCGTGCGTCGGATCGTCTATGTGACATGTATGCATGCATGCAATCCATCATTTAGACCGTAGAGAATCTATCTACTCAGACTGGCACCGGAAACTCCTTGTGCAAGGATGCTACTATGTAGTCCTTGCTCCCCTCCAGTATGTTCTTCCAATGATCCAAGACGTTGTGCTGAAAAACTTGTTGGCACAACTCTCTCATACAAGCCATCACCCTCCTCCCCTCATCATTCATGATGATGGCTCCTGACCTACTATCGACTAGATATCCATAACCCCGTGGGGTTTGCCTAAGATGGGTCCTCTCCCATCTATGTCTACGCTCCTGGGTATATCCAGGAGACCCCTGTGTATCCGGTGTAACGACCGGGGTAATATCTCTTGCAGTGGCATCCACAGGGGTGCCACCTAGCTGACGGCTACCAGAGTAACTAGAGTAGATGTCCCCACAGGTGTGACAAATCCCTGAGCTAACGCAACTCCACCTGAACAATGAGATGGAGACACCATGTCCGTGTCTCCACAGCATCCACCTAAGCCTGAGCCACGCTCCTTGAAAGGGCCACAAGAGTGAGGAGTCACACCTGTATCCCGTATCAACCGCAAGCTCACTGCCTCTGTATCTTTGCAGCATCCCGCTGATCCCGATGCACTCCCTCCCTCTGGCCCAAGTCGTGAGCATTGAGCTCATCTTCTCAAAGCCGAAGCATCTGATCACATTGAAGCAGATCTAGCAGAGTGCCCTGATGAAGACCGAGACAACTCTTGGTCTGCCATCTCTATGAATCTCGCGATCTGGTCTGGAGACATGCATGTGAAGATGTCCTATAACTCCTCATCGCTCATCCCTCGACTCATCCTGAAAATTTCACTTGTACAAACAAAAAATAATGTTAGAATAATCAATTTAAATCATACAAATCATAGTAATATAAATCATTTAAAAAAATCTCACTTAAAATGTATATCTTATATACCCTTATAAGTGATTGGTCAACGAATTGAGTAAGTGGATGCTCCAAGTATGAAGTATCCTATGGTCCCATGTTAATCTCGTTACACAACTCCGCATATATTGGAAGGTCGATAGACATGTCACCACAAAAGAATGAGTCCACCTCGTTCTCAAAGAATTCTTGGACTCCTATATTTCCATCATTGTTAGCCAATGTTGGCTCCAAGCTTTCGACGGCCTCCACCCCTTGCAATATCGACCCCTCTATTTGCATATTATCTTCATCTATGCTCGGAACATTGCTTTGATCATATACTCTTGTACTTCGGTAAGCTAAAGGTATAACATACCACCAGCGAGGTTGTCAGGGGTTTGGATAGAAGATTACATGTTCACAAACACGTACAAGAGAATTCAAACCATTGTGACATAAACCATGTCGTAATACAATTAGCAAGCAAATGAGTCCATGCACTTGTTCACAATGGGCTGGCAACACAAAGGTATCGTGCAAATCCGTCCATTTTTTTTTGAAATCTATTTTGAGAAATCCAGATGGAACTCGTCGAATTGTTGCTCCAGCTTCTCCAAGTACCACTTTGAACCACTGCACATCGAATAGTATCATGGAGAAGCTACAGTAATCCACCATAACAATACTTTAAAAGTTTCCAAAATACTCCATCTCATCCACAACCATGTTTGGATCTGTTGCTTGTCGCCAGCTCTCTTGCTCGAACCTTGCCATGATACCACAGTCCATTGTGGAGCGCATTTTGTCAATACACTCCACGTGAAAATGCCGTCCGCGCAACCACGCTGCACTATATATTTTTTACTGTACATTGAAACACTCAAATTAGATGTCACATATAAAATTTAGATACGATAGATTCTAAACCCCTCATCACCTTTGGACTACATTCCCTCGAGCATTCCCACTCCTCCATTGAGACCTCTGTCCCTTCGCGAGACGCTGCAGTTAAAGCTCCATGCAACCATCACGTTGACATAAACTGTAGTATCTCCTCCATGCCTTTGGGATATCGAATCAGTCAATGATACGTACTACGTCGGAATTCAGCTCGTGCTTCCTCTCGATCTTGCCTAGTGATCTAGTACTTGGCGAGCCACGTCTCCATAGAGGCATGGTGCAACATACAAAAGCGATTCACCTTCTCTTCCATTAAGGCATCCATTCTTTTTTCTATCCCATTTCCAACCACCACATCTCCAGTCAGTCTATCATCATACTTCAGCGACCATAGCATTTCATTGTCTAGTTCCACCATTAGTAGCCACTGTGAAATATGCACTAGTGCCTCAGATACCAACCAACCTTCGGCCATGCTACCTTCTGCGGGAGCTCATTGTCGCATAAAGCCTTTCAGGGTTTTCATAAAGCGCTCCAAGAAGAACATCCATCGTGTATGAACAGGTCCAGCAATCTCCACTTCATCTACAAGATGCACAAGAAGGTGGATTTGTATCGTGAGCATGCTGGTGGGCAGGTATTTGTCAAAGAGATAGACCGTCTCCATTGCTCCCTGCCTCGCGGATTCAATAGAGGACGTCTTAATCTCCTTCTGTGAGATCCGTTGCACCAAAGTCGACAACCTGTAAATGGCCATGCGTATTTCTGGAGTACGACATCCTGCGATCGTGATTGGTAGTACAAACTGCCACAAATGAGAAAGCATTATGAATAATGGCTACATTCCAAATAGCAAAATGCCCACGCTAATTACAATCCATTCATAGTACAAACCTGACATATCTTATGCCAGTCATGGAATTTTAGCCCTGATAATTGGTCGTCTTTAGAAAATGCGGACCTGAGAGAATGCATCATACCCGTCGGAGTGCGGATAGACTTGATTACTTGCTTCACAATGGGCTCTTCTTTAGTGGAAAAAACCCAAGGAGTGCAAGGAAACAACACCGACCATCAGCACTCAACTGCGGCCAAAGCACCTCCATCTTACCTACCTCCTTCAAATCTATTCGTGCCCCTATAGTGTCTCTCTTTCATGTAATGTGGTCCCATAACAAGCTGCCCACATTCTTGAAAATATGCATGGGATCCAATAAGTGGTTGACCTATAAGTGGGTCCAATATGGCAACTTGTAGAAAACTAAGAACCGTCGCATTCCATTTGGATGTGATTCCGTGTGGACCATTTTCAACTTGTACTAGCTTGCGGCATTCATACATGTTGGAGGTCGTCCAAGGAAACCTTCCCTAAGTCCATGATCCTTCGGCAAGAAAGTAGCGTGTCCTTGATATATCATCTTCTTCATGGTTTGTGACCTTCGGGAGTCTAATTGTGGCCCGCACAATGGACATGCATGATAACCTGAGGTAACCAGACCTGTTCCAACATGACGACCTAGTGAATACTTGCTTGAACGAGAAAAAATATATATATTACCAGTGAGAACGGAGGCCTGCTCACCTGAGCACTCTCCCAATCCCGGAAAGTCATGCATCATCCACATGAGAATGGCTCGAATATTGACTGACCACCGACCATCGCACCTACTCATATCTTGCACAGTGACCCCCTCATTCCACAAAATCTTAAGCTCATCGACTAATGGACGAAGATACATGTCCATGTTTTTTTACTTTGTAGCGGCTGAGGATGAGCAAGCTAAGGATGAGATGTCCTTTCTTCATTGAAAGCCATGGAGGGATATTGTAGTTGACAAGGACTATAGTCCACACACTGTTATTGAAACTCGCCAAATTGCCGTACGTGTTCTATAGACAATCGGTGTTTTCGTCTAATTGCTAGCTTGCATTGAGAGCAAGGACATGGGACACGCTGATTAAGATACGTCTTGCGATCTTGAACAATAGGATCTTCTTCATTTTTAATTTTGCCTACATTACAACAAACAAATTTTTTTTGTTATCATTCTTTTCTTTTCTTAGATTGTTATCCTCTCCTTCCATCTCTCTCTTTTTCTATGACCTAGCATATAGTATCATAGAACATTAGTATTTAGTACCTAGTACTCAGTACCTAGCACATAATATTTTGTTTTCTCTCTTCCTCTCCCTCTCTCATTTCCTCTCCCTCCCTCACCCTCACCCTCTCTTTCTCTCTTTCCCTATTAGGTTTAATGATATTTCTCTTTTTCTCTCTCCTCTCTCTCTCACTCATTTCCTTTTCTCTCTCCTCTCTCTCCCTCATTTCCTTTTTCTCTCTCCTCTCCCTCTCTCATTTTCTCTCCCTCCCTCGCCCTCACCCTCTCTTTCTCTCTTTCCCTATTAGGTTTAATGGTTTTTCTCTTTTTTCTCTCTCCTCTCTCTCTCTCTCTCATTTTTTCTCTCTTCCTCTCCCTCTCTCATTTCGTTTTCTCTCTTCCTCTTCCTCTCTCATTTCCTCTCGCTCCCTCGCCCTCACCCTCTCTTTCTCCTTTCCCTATTCGGTTTAATGATATTTCTATTTTTCTCTCTCCTCTCTCTTTCTCTCTCATTTCCTTTTCTCTCTCCTCTCCCTCTCATTCCTCTCCCTTCCTCTCTTTTTTTCTCTCTCCTCTCTCTCTCATTCCTCTCCCTCCCTTGCCCTCTCTCATTCATTTTTCTCTCTCCTCTCTCTCTCTCATTTCCTTTTTCTCTCTCCTCTCCCTCTCTCGTTTCCTCTCCCTCCCTCGCCCTCACCCTCTCTTTCTCTTTCCTTATTAGGTTTAATGGTTTATCTCTCTTTTTCTCTCTCCTCTCTCTCACTCATTTTTTTCTCTCTCCTCTCCCTCTCTTATTTCGTTTTCTCTCTTCCTCTCCCTCCCTCGCCCTCAACCTATCTTTCTATCTCTCTTTCCCTATTAGGTTTAATGATTTTTCTCTCTTTTTCTCTCTCCTCTCTCTCTCTCATTTTTTTCCCTCTCATTTCCTGTCCCTTCCTCAGCCTAACCCTCTCTTTTTCTCTTTCTCTATTAGATTTAATAATTTTTTATCTTTTTCTCTCTCCTCTCCCTCTCTCATTTTTTTCTCTCTCCTCTCCCTGTCTCATTTCCCTTTCTTTCTTTCTCTCCCTCTCTCATTTCCTCTCCCTCCCTCACCCTAACTCTCTCTTTCTCTATTTTTCTATTAGGTTTAATGATATTTCTCTCTTTTTCTCTCTCCTCTCTCTCTCATTTCTTTTTCTCTCTTCTCTCTCTCTCATTTCTTTTTCTCTCTCCTCTCCCTCTCTCATTTCCTTTTCTTTCTTCCTCTCCCTCTCTCATTTCCTGTCCCTCCCTCGCCCTCACCCTCACCCACACCATCTCTTTCTCTATTTGCCTATTATGTTTAACATCTTATCTCTTTTTCTCTCTCCTCTCATTCTCTCTTTTTTCTCTCTTTTTTCTCTCTCTCCTCTCCCTTTCTCATTTCCTTTTGCTCTCTTCCTCTCTTTCTCTCATTTCTTCTCCCTCCCTCTTCCTCTCTCATTTCTCTATTATGTTTTCGTCTCTCCCCCCTCTCCCTCTCCCCCTCTCATTACCTCTCCCTCTCATTTTCTCTCTCTTCCTCCCCCTCCCTCTCCCTCTCTTTAGTTTCCCTCTCTTTCTCCCTCTCCCTCTCCCTCATTTCTTCTCCCTTTCTCATTACATACAAATTATTTTTAAAAAAAAGAGAGAGAATACACTCTCCCTTGCTCTCGTTCTCTCATTTCATCCCCCTCCCTCTTCCATTTACTCCCTCTCCCTCTCCCTCTCTTTCTCTCTCATTTCCTCTCCCTCTCTCAATATATATACACAAATCATATAAGAAAAAGTAAAAGAGAGAGAGAATGCACTCTCCCTCCCTCTCCCTCTCTCATTTCCTCCCCATCCCTCTCCCTCTCCCTCTCCCTCTCCCTCTCTTTCTCTTTCTCTCCCTCTCTCATTTCCTCCCCCCTCCCTCTGCCTCTCTTTCTTTTCTCTTTCTCTCTCCCTCTCTCATTCCCTCTCTCTCTTCCTCCCTCTCCCTCTCTCATTTCCTCCCCCTCCCTCTCCCATTTCCTCCCTCTCCCTCTCTTTCTCCCTCTCCCTCTCCCTCATTTCTTCTCCCTCTCTCATTATATACAAATTATACAAAAAATAAATAAAAAAGAGAGAGAATACACTCTCCCTCCCTCTCCCTCTCCCTCCCTCCCTCCCTCTCCCTCTCCCTCTCCACCTCTTTCTCTCTCATTTCCTCTCCCTCTCTCAATATATATACACAAATTATCAAAGGAAAAGGGAGAGGAGAGAGAGAATGCACTCTCCCTCCCTCTCCCTCTCTCATTTCCTCCCCATCCCTCTCCCTCTCTTTCTCTTTCTCTCCCTCTCTCATTTCCTCCCCCCTCCCTCTCCCTCTCTTTCTCTTTCTCTTTCTCTCCCTCCCTCTTTCTCTTTCTCTCCCTCCCTCTCCCTCTCTTTCTCTCTCATTTTCTCTCCTAAATAAGAAAAAGGAGAGAATTAAACCCTAAACAAGCAAAAGAAGGAGAGAATGGACTCACTAATGAGATATAGCGAGGGTTTGGTAGCTCCTCCTCGCGATGAAGGCTCCTCCTCTCCTTTGCGAACGGCAGCAGCGGCGATAGCAAGCATTCTTCCTCTCCCTCTCTTACCCTATGCAAGACGGTCGCTCTCTCTCTCGCTCTCCCTCTCGAAACGTTCGACCCAAATGCATGAAATGAACCCGCGCTCGGGTTTCCATCTATTTCTTTTCCCTGTGGGGCATTGTTAGTGACACAAATAGCAACGTAGATAGCAACGCCGCTACCTGCGATGCTATCCACCATCGTTATACGTTACAATCCTTGTAGTGTTGGCAACACGTAGACAATTTGTAGCCTACTTTCAAAGAAGAGCCTAGAAATTTGAGATTTGGCCTAGGATTAGATGGAATAAATCTATTTTGCGTCAAAAGCACGTCATATAGTGTATGAACAGTGGTATTGGTGAGCTATAATATCCCTCTATCCATGGCAATAAAAAAAGGACATGTAATGTTGTCCCTTTTGATTCTTGGAAAACACAAGGTAAAAAACATGAACCTTTACTTAGAGCCTTTGATCGAGGAGCTAGAAATGTTATGGAGAGGTATTGAGGTGCAAGATGTGAATGCATCATTGTCCTCTAGAGATTTCACTTTAAATCGCATGTTGTTGTGGACCATGCATGACTTTCCAGGCTATGGAGAGTGTTCAGGTAGTTGCGTACTCTATTTTATTAATTCTTGCCCTTAATCAAATATATATCATCATTAACCCACTTGTTTCTACAGGTTTAACTACATTATAATATCATGCATGTCCAATTTGCAGTCCCTCTCTGGTTTCTTCTAGACCGACATGCTTGAAGAAGGTTATCTATGACAATCATCATCGTTTTCTTCCTATTGACCACCCCAAATATGCACCCCCCACTAATGGAAGAACTCCACAATCTCTGACCATTCAAGATTGGAAGGACACTTGGATACACACCAATGATCATCCTCCACTCTCGGCATTAGTCGGTAACTAGTTTACTTCTTTTGTTTTTCTTTAAAGTACACTCCATTATGAGAACGAGAAATAATATATTGTTTGTGCCTTAGATTCTCTATACTTTTTCGTCTCCCATATTGGACTAAACTCAAGATCAATCACCTGTTGGACCCCATGCATATATTCAAGAATGTTGCCTCTACATTATGGGATCACTTAATCGGGGCTCGTGATTCTGTCAATGTAAGGGACGATTTAGGTAGCATTGGACGTATGAGACAAGCTTGGCCATGCATCGGACCCATAGGAAAGATCTAGTTATGGCGTGCACCTTGGATGTTTTCGAAGACCGAAGAAAAGATGGTGAAGCAGCATATATGTAGCTTTCAAGCTCCCACAGGATATATAAGATGCCTCAAGGGAGCCTTCATAAAGAAAAATAAAAGAGGTGTGGAGCAACTATGTGGTTTGAATCTCACGATTGGCACAAAATGATTCAAGTAAGGATTTTCATAGCCATAAATATATTAATTAGTGGAGTAACTATGTAGACTAATTAACAATTTATGAATATTTACATATAGTTCATCCTTCCTACTAGCATATCCCATTGTGTTTCGAAAGATGTGTGTGATATCATTTACAAGATGGGTGAGCTCGCGAGGTATGTCTACATTATACTTATTTTTTTGTTTACATATTATGTACATCACGTAGTAAACCCGCTTGAATTGTTGGTAGATTTGTGACTTTGAAGAAAATCGATCCAAATATGTTGCAAGAGGCTCGAGTATTGTCCATTGAGGTGGTTTGTTTGGTGGAGGAAACTTTTCATCGCTCCATTTTGACTACTCAAGTACACTTACTTGTACATCTGATTGATGAGATCACAATGTGTGGGGTAGTTCATGCAAGGCGGATGTTTTTTCTAGAGCGCTTTAGGAAAACCCTAAAAGATTTTGTAAGGCAAAATGCATGGCCCGAGGGAAGCATGACTGAGGGTTAGTTAGTGCAGTTATCCTTTGTACAGATATCTGAATATCTTAGTAAAGTGGACCCCTCTTTACCACGACTATGGAAAGAAGATGAAGATTTGAGGATGACCTCTATAATACCTCAAGGAAAAGGAAGGAGAAAAGTGCTAATGAAAGAGGAACTTCATAAGTTAAATGTATTTTGTGTACTTAACAAGGAAGAAATGAGAAAATAGGTGACACTATATAAAGAAGCAAGGGCAAGAAGAGTAAGTGAAAGGCAAGCATTTCGTGCTAGACATGGACGTAATGTCCCATATCCAAAACATTTAAGTGTGCTTCCATGTCATATTGATATAGATTGGATACATGAAGAAATGGAGAAGATGAAAAAAGAGGAGGTGATGGATATATCGCAAGAGGAGTGGGAATATGCACGGGTTGCTTATCAAAGGTGATACATACTTATAATTAAATTATCTTTAGTTATATAAGAGATAATAATTTCACATGTTTTATCTTTAACTAAATCATTAATATGATCTCAACAATGTACTACTAGTGCACATTGTTCAATGCTATTTGGTGTGAATGTAAACATTTTCGAACTCAACGTATAGATGATAAGAGAAATACCCAGGATTGTGGTATCCTTGCAAACTTCTAGGATACCAATGGCACCATGGAAGGTTATTGTGGCTTGATCCAAGATATTTTGGAGCTTGAATTTAGGCGATTTTTTATATATGTACTAGATGTGAAGTGGTTTAAAGAAGTAGTAACAACGGGTGAGCATTGCACAATTAGACGTCATCCAAGTGGTTTTGTAGTGATTGACTCTACAAAATTTCACCAAGGCAAGAATGACACATTCATACTACCTCAACAATCTGAGCACGTATATTAGAAGATATTTTTTTTCACATATATTACTTCTTGATACATTCTCAAAATACAATAAATATCTAAATTGCTTACTTTTTGTTTTTTAAATGCAATTGTATATCACCCAATGATAAACAATAACCGATGGTGGCACGTCATCCCCATATCTAATCGTTCAAAACCAATATATGGCAATGCTACCAACATAGAGATAGTTGATGACAATCCAACAATCAATGATGATGTACATGATGATGCCATGATCGATGATATAATGATGCAGTGCAAGATGATCCCCGCGAGGATGTTCAAGGAATTGCATAAGAGGATAACAATATGGTTGCAGATGATGATGAAGAAATTGAGCATAGCAATACTTATAACAGTGGGATAGACTTATTTTTTTCATTGCCTATTGGTAACATAGACCTAGAGGTAGATGGTCTAGCAAGGGCCGATCTCATTGAAGATGAGATTGATCATTCATTATAGCATATCATTAGCTTTGAATTATTGGATGTATATTTGTAATACTCAAAAAGAACTAAAATATCAATTAAGAGCCGTTTACTTTTGTGATACATATAACATTTGTTGTGTTATAGTATTTAAATTGAATGCACACATCCAAAGAACAATGCACCAAGATGCACAAAGAAGTACAATTGGGTAAGCTATATTAGACCACAAAGAAGTAAAGTTGGTAATGTATTCTAAAAAATACTAGCTGTTATGATGTTTGATCATATTTAGGGAATTTATGAGAAATGAAAAATCTGTACATTTATTCTCGCATCTATAAGCGCGTTTAAAAACACGTGTATAAAGACGCATTTTTCACGTCTATATACTTGTTGAGAGTGGAAAAAGACTGAATTTGTAATTGATTTTTGTTGATTTTGAGGTCTGAATGATTGATTTTTTATGGATTTAGGGTAATGTATGGTTGTTAAAGGAAGTGTTTGAGAGTGTTTTGGATGATATTGATTATGTTTTGGAAGTTCATGATGATTCTCAGTGGAGATATGAAGCTCTATGAGGTTCTATTGAGGTTCTGATTGGTTCTATATAGCTTCTGTTTTGTTTTGATTTTCTTTCTATGAAGCATGGATTGATGATTGATGAAGATTGAGATCTTTTGAAAGCCTATTCAATAGTTTTTGATAGTTTGGAATGGTTTGAATATGAGTTATGAGGTTCTGATGTAAAGTTCTAAATCTTCTTCTTCGCGTGAACTAACCCTTTCAGGTAATGGGGATAATGATATATCAATTTTTATAATTACCTAAGGATAATGCAAATTTTTTTATTATTCCCCCCCCAGCCGACTGTTGTGCTGAAAGGGGAGGGTAATATTAAGGTCGCAGAAGCTCCTCGTTGGAGCTTGTAGAGGGACACAACCATGCCGCTTGACACATAGGAGAGGGAGGATCCCCCTCCCCTCCCCTATTTAACCAAGGGAGAATGTCGCCACAAGTAGGGCAGTGCTGCCGCCATGAGTGAAAGAAGCTTCGCCTATGTTGCTTGAAGAAATCGGAAGGGGGACGGAAAGGCTGCGCTTGCTACTGTCGTGAGGGGGATAAGATGAAGGGGAGGGATTGCCATCATGACTGTGAGGCCATTGCCATAGAGGCAGTCGTGACGCTTGGAGGGGGTAAAAGGTAGCATTGCCCCCCACACTAATGTAGTCGATGGGAAAGAGAGAAGACTTGAGGGGGGCTTGAGGAGAATTCTGCCTAGACGAGGGTTGCCCTCCCAGCGCCGTCGCCTGCAAACTACCCACCATTGTCGCCGTCGGAATCACCCCCCACATAATCTTCTAGAAGCATAAAAGCTTCCAAAGAGGGGGGCCTTCTTAGCCCCCATTCCCTTGGCCTCAAAAACCCCCATTTCCCCCCCCCCGTGTTTAACCTATAAGGCCTTTTTTCTTGTGTTTAAAAACCACCCTCAACTCCCCCCCCCTGAGTCTTAACCCCTATAAGCCCCTTTTTTTTCCTTGGGCTTTATAAGTTCCCCCCCCCCCCCCCCCCCCCCCCCCCCGAGAGAACTAAGACCTTAAGGGTCTTATTAGCTTTTTCCCCCCGTTTTTAATTCACTAAAGCCCTGTCCGTTGGCTTCGGGATCACCCCCCGTGTGTTTAAAACCATCACAAGCCCTTTAGCCCTTTCCCATGAATGTTGAAACACCCCTTCCCCTCCCAAAAGAATTAAGGCCTTAAAAGGTCTTATTACCCCTCCCTCATGATTTTAAAGTTCACTTAGGCTCCCCTCTATGTTTTTATAAACCCTTAAATCCCCTTTTTCGTGGATATTGGAATCACACCCCCCCCCCCCCCCCCCCCCCCGAGTTTAAACCTTAAGCCCTTTCATCCCCATGCTTTAACCACCTATAAGCCCTTTTTCTTAGGCTTTATAAGTCCCTTTTCCCCCCAAAAGTACTAAGTCCTTAAAAGGTCTTATTACCCCCTCCTCATGGTTAAACCCCTTAGCTGTTCCTTGCCCTTTTCAAAATACCCTTGGGACTTTGGTTTTTTCCCCCACTCAAAAAAGAGAAGAAGAGTGTTGAAGTGCAAGGGAGCGACGGTGGAATTCCAAGGAGGAGTTGTAAAGCTGCTTCCACGTCCGAAAAAATACAATTGCGATTCCTCCTAAGAAAGTCCAAGGCGCAACCGCGGGAGGGTCATCTCCCGGTATCCATGTGGATATCTCACCCCAAACCCAGGTTTTCCTTCTTAAATTTTAATTTGATATTGTTGTAATTCCAACATGCAAGGTTAATTATTAGAAATAGGATATATTTTCTTCCTAGTTGTTCATGATGAAGGAACTTAGTCATCAATACTTTTAATGAAACATGCAAAATAAAGAAAGCATAAAAGAATTTCTAGCAAATATCTTATGCATTGAAATGAATTATAAGATTAGATTATTATCCATTAAAATAGTATACTTCAGTGAAGCCTAGAAGTATAAGCTACATCTCGCACTATTAACCCATATCGTAATGAATCATCATGAAAGGTGCAAAGCATGAAACGACTTTTATGATGCATAAACTTTATGAAATTATCGTTGTCAACTGCATAAATTAGCAAGAAAAAGGTTACTTGTTTAGCATGAATTTGTCCGCAAAGAAAAGGGAAGATTAGTTGAAATTAACCTAACCTATGCCTGAGCAAACAAGTAAAGACATCTTTTGTAAAGAGGATGCAAAATTCTAAAAGTCCACCTGTGCTTCACAAAGATCATAAGGATATGAGGCTATTTGGCCATAGGGATAAGTTTGCATTGAATTCGTTAGACCAGTGCAGCAAATTGAGGGAATGCAAGAATATTAAGGGAAATGTGAGATGGGGTTGGAGACCCAAAATCTCCAAAAGTATGGTAGGAGTGTCAGATGCAAGGCCAAGGATCCCATCCGGATATATTTTGTCGAACCCCCAAGAGGATAAGACTGGATATACATATGACAATATACACAGCCTTGGGATACACCCATGTGATGTGCCTAGGCTTGAAGCTCTACCTAGTTTGGGTCGCAGCACTGATTTATGTGAAAACCCAAATAAGGGAGGTTCGAATGAGTACGAAGCTATGATTCTTTCTCCCAAAGGAGCCACTCAGCCGCTTGAACGATCACTTTATTAGGATTACAATAAATTTAGGACATGCAAGTCCACTAAAGTTGTTCATTCATCTCATAGTTCCCAAGAAGGGATCGGCCTTATTGATGGGGTATTTGTGGAAAGGCTTGGACTTGTAGCTCTACAAAAAAAACCTAGGACCAAAAAATACAAGATGAAGCTTTGAGCTAACTTGCATGAGTAGCATGGGATTAGTCGACCTATGATATGCTATCTTTGGCACCCTGGGTAGTTTGATAGGGTGTGATGTATATGCCAAGGACATCAGCATTACGTGGACTAAAATGACCTATCTAGTTTTAAGCTAGGAAGGCTAGATGCTTTGGATATTACGTCCAGATTTTGTTAGGCCAAGATTCCCAGTTGTCAGTTTAGTACAGGTGCGGTTAATGGTTTCTTCTTTTAGTCTTATGCTAGACAGGTTCAAAGAAGAGCTTGGAAAGAGCCTTTGTCACGGTGGAAGCTTCTCGTGGCCCTATCCTGGTGATATCTCTCCTTCATGAGTACTGTGGTTTTTATGTTATATGTGTCTGTGTACTTGTTGGGGGATTTTTCTTTTCTTGTTGGGGACCAGAGACCAAGGCATGAAGTCCCAGGTTTAGGTTGGGTATGTCTGAGGGAGGTCTGAGTAGTCGTTGCCTCCTATAAAGACATTGCCAAACATCCAAAGACCTGTTTTAGAAGGCAATTTTAGTGACCCTATTCTCCTAGCCTGCTAGGTAGCCATTCTAGGAGTTCTTGTTAGTTGTGAGGCAGTTAGAAAAGCCTGGCAGAAGAAAAATAATGATGATGATGAAAGCCTTGACTATCTTAAAGGCAATAAATCTATACAAAGGTGTATTAAAAGGGGTTCTAACCCCTATAAAAATAGACAAGAAAGGAAATTTATAAGCAATTGATCATCGCCTACTGTGGGCCTGGTAGGTTCTTGGGGATGAGTCAGACCCGGGGCCGATGCCTTGTCTTCCTAGGGGTGGCTTCTTGCTGGAAAAAAGAAAAGTCAGGAAGGTTGGAGCGAAAATAAAAGTGAGCGTCAGAAAAAGGATTAAGTGTCACCTTGCGAGGACTTGGTAGGTTCTTAGGTATCAAGACAAGACCTAGGGCGATGCCCTGTTCTCCTTGGGTCATTACGCTCAGCTCCCTCCTTTTTACATGCCCGAGTATGTCAACGGAATAAAACCCTAAAAGAAGAAATGTGTTGCAAGAAACTACGTCTTGATCATGCTATACGAGTCCTCGCCTAGTAGGAGCTCTTGGTTGTGTTGTCCTTAGTTAAGTAGGTAGTTCAGACCACCACTTAGGGCAACCTCTTTGGTAGTTCTTTTTTGTTTGGCCATGTTGGAGCAGTCGGTTAGTGACTAGCTTCGGACCTTCTATCAGATTATGCTAGGCCTACTCCTTGTGGATGTCATGCCTTGGTTTTATCACGGGGTAGGGTGAGCATTGTGTTGTGTTTAGTATGTATCTATTTTGTATCAGCTTGATGCTTCCTTTGGTTGTTTGGTGCAGATCTATTGTGGGATTCGACAGGCTGAGCCGCCCAATCCGGTGGTTGCCAATGAGAGCGGAGTTTTGATTACGAGAAGTGCTTAAAAATAGCCAAAAATTACGAATATCAAGGAAAAAATATTCAACGTCAAAGGTGGCGGCTCCAGCTAGGACGATTTTAAGCACCAAGTGAAATATGACTCTTAAAAGGCGCCCAAGCAACACTTGTTGATTTTTTATAATTTTTCAAACTACCAGGCAGGTTGTCAAGATTTACTGGCCAATGCGTGATGTCAAGCCGGATGCGTAGAAATTTACAGCACTTGATTTGGACATCGGACAGGGAAATGGCCAAGAAACCAGTCAAGATACAAAAAGGTGGACTTATTTTGGCCAAATGAGTGGTGCCTTTTGGGAGCATTGGAACCCCCCAAAATTTTATGAGGCAAAAATGAAAAAACGTGAATAGGGGAAGCATGGAGATGGTGTCTGATGGTGCCGAAATTAGCACCATGATCCATGAGGATCATGATGGCTGCCTGCAACAAGTAACGCCCCTGATGGACATTGGGGCTTGGTTCCCTCCCGTATGCTAATCATATCGCGCAATGATGGCCTGGATGAAGATATCTGATTTTAGTCTTTCTCTCTCCTTCCTCTCTCCCTCAAGGGGTTGTTCTTGTGTCGAAGAAGACAATGAAGAATGATGGAGGAAAGCTTGTCCGGATGAGACCGGATTGCTTCCGGATGGATGAAGACATGAAGTGTGCTGTTCTTGAAGATGTTGAGCATCAAATGTATGCTAGAAATCAATCCCGTAATCAAGACCAAGAAACCGAGACCTGAAAATTAGCGGTAATGCTATTTTTATAAAGAAAAATAATCTTTTTATGCTATTTGCTTTATGAAACCTTGTTCATATGGGATGAACGTTCATTATGATATTGTTTGCCATGATTTTCAACTGTTTGCAACATGAAAATCAGAAAATATAAGGCTACATGGCTGGAATTAGTGTTAAAATACATGAGAAACACGCGTTTTAAGGGTAAAATTGGATTTTTTGCTATATAAATGAGAAATATGATATGCCACACCAACTAAATCTAAGTTTTTGCTGTCAATGAACCTAAGGGCCATAGCCCACAATCAACGCTCACTTTCAATCATTATTTATTAAAGAAAATAGGAAAAAATTGCCCAAAAATGGAAAAAAATGGGTTTAAAATTAGGGAAAAATGGAAAATGGACTGAGGAAAATTAGGAAAAATTATATCTATGTTTGTGCAGTGTATAACAATGGCAAAACACGATGTTGGCCTCGGTTTGTCCGCGTTTCTATGTTTTGTGCGTATTTATTCTTCTTTTAAAAGGGGAAAATGCATAGAAACCTTATCTAACCGATCAATGATGCAAAATGCTAAGAGTTGGATGAAGAGGGGCTAAAAGACCGAAAGATAAAGAAAATATTTGATTTATGCATTGCACTTGGCATATAGGAACGGTTTAAATAAAGAGGATGTTAACATGAGCATATGGCTCGGTGCCTCCTTTCAACGCAGCACGTGTTAGTAAAATTCATGGAAAGAATGCTTGATGCACGATGCACGATGCTGATTTTTCTTTCCTCTGAGCACATAGCCATACACAATTTACATTAAGCATAATAATTAAAAGGTATCAAAAAAACCTCCTGGATGCATGGCACATGTCTTCCTTAGGTTGTGACCAACGATGAGCGTGAGAGGATGTCCTAAGCTGTAGGTTAGTCGTTGGGTCCTAGGGGGAAATTGTAGTGAGGAATGGTACATCCTGGAACGTAAAATATTGGTACCTTGAGAGGAGTATGTGTGGAAATGTTCTATATGTTTAGCAGCGCATCAAAGGGCCAATCCCTACGATGTAGGAGAGCTGCAGTGGGGCTCCGACTATTAGTCAGTGAAGTGTCTTCTATGTGTGTGTGACGAGACGTTAGGCCTATGAACTTTGGGTTCTCCCTCTGAGGAGTTTTAGGGAAACATTGGACTATAAACTATAAACGCATAGATTAAGCTTTAGGGTAGTTTGTCCTTTAGCATTAGATTGATGCTCTTCGTCGGCGAGGCCGTGAGGGTGTTTGTGTGTCATGAGCATGAGGTCCGGCTAGTGCCATAGCCAGTGCCACCCCATTTTAGGTACTATCAGTGGTGCCTTTTCCGGGAGCTGCCTATAAGTGGCGGTTTTCCAATCTAGGGTTTCAAGGGACCCTAAATTATCCATAAAATGGGGTTTGTTCAAGGATGGAAAAACTTGGCTTTCCCCATACAAAACTTACTAATGGACTTAGTTATGTAGAGCATGAGTCCTCTGCAGAAGATAATTTATGTGATGAAAAGAGTAGCCCATTAGTGGTTACTCCATCCTCTAATACGATGGCATGGGCCGAGGATCGCCTTGGTGTGGTCTCTACCCAAGAGAAATCATGTTTAACCATACATCAACCTAGAGGGCATGAAACAAGCACGTTCGGAACTAGGGTAGTTATGGCATCAACATGTTACCATGCTAAAGCCACAATGCCATGGGAAAGTGCTGATATACGATGGAATATGCTTGTGGTTGAAACATCCCGTGTAATGGGCCACCATGACAACATAGTAGGCATCACAAAGATGTTGGAAGCCCTAGTTGTTAAGGGGAAACCGTTGCTTAAAAGGAACGATTCCCAAGTTTTAAGAAGTGGTAATGATAAATATGCTTTGGATAGGGACCAAAAGCTCTTATATAAATTCGTTATGGACTTTCCTTTTAAAGGGAAAGGTATGGAAGACCCTCTAAGAGGGGATCAAAAGGACATGCTGAAATTTATAGGACTCCCTAGACCACTCAATGAGTTGGCAGAAAGGGATGTCACTGAGGATATTAACCTCCCCACATCGGAAAGGGTGGGGATGGAAGAGGTTAAAGATCCTAAGAGGTTGGACCCAGATCATGATGAATATGAAGATTTTTATGACCCAGTCTTGATCTCAAAGGAGAGGACTAAATGCCCTCCTCTTTATAGGGATCTCCCAGTGTTTAATGGGTTGCCAAATGAGGATTTGATGATTCACTTAAGAGAATATGGCCTAACTTGCATTGCAATTGGGTTTGATGATATACATCGCATGCTCATATTCCCAAGTACCCTAAAGGGAGGGGCAAGGAAATGGTACTGGAGCCTCCAAAGAGGGTCGATCAAATCATTTGAGGAGTCTTGTGATAGATTTGTAGATGAGTATGAAAAGAAGCTTTCTATGACTCAGGTCTTAGGGCAGCTTATGCAGTTTAGACAGGAGTCTTATCCTTCTATTAAAGAGTATGCTAGAGCCTTTGATAGTACTCTTAGGCTTTGGCCAAGAAGAGCCAGTGCACTACCAGATGATGTGCTATGTGAGCTCTTTCTGAATGGCTTAGAGATTAATACGCAAATCCAAGTGGAAGTGCGGAATCCTAAGTCATTAAGGGAAGCAAAAATGCATGCCATCGATTTTGAGGGTCATATTTAGAGATGTTGGGAAAACTTTTGGAGTTTTCCCCTCTCAAAACAAGTGCATCCTAGCTTCCAATGATTTATGGAAGAAGACAGTCACTTGTTGATACCAAGACATCCTATGAGGGGAACCTTGGTGGCCAAAATCTCAAAGCAGAAAATGGCCATCCTATGTTTACTAATGACATGCCTCTCAGTGAACAGGTTCCAAGCCATGTAAGTCCCATTAGGGCTTGCAACACTTCCATGGGAGGTAGTTGTGATGGCAACATGGATAAGACCAATGGGCCTACGAGTGTTGATAAGCATTTTGTGTGTGACTCTAATTTTGTTTCTAGTAAGGCTCTTGAGAGAACTTTGGTGTTGGAATCATGCTTCTGGGTGGATGTTGTTCCCTTCAATGAAAGCATGGTTCTTATGGGGAAAAATTTGCAGTATGGATGTAAACAAGTAAAGACATCTTTTGTAAAGAGGATGCAAAATTCTAAAAGTCCACCTATGCTTCACAAAGGTCATAAGGATGTGAGGCTACTTGGCCATAGGGGTAAGTTTGCATTGAATTCGTTATACCAGTGCAGCAAATTGAGGGAATGCAAGAATATTAAGGGAAATGTGAGATGGGTTTGGAGACCCAAAATCTCCAAAAGTATGGCAGGAGTGTCGGATGCAAGGCCAAGGATCCCATCCGGATATATTTTGTCGACTCCCCAAGAGGATAAGACTGGATATACATATGACAATATACACTGCCTTGGGATACACCCATGTGATGTGCCTAGGCTTGAAGCTCTACCTAGTTTGGGTCGCAGCACTGATTTATGTGAAAACCGAGATAAGGGAGGTTTGAATTAGTACGAAGCTATGATTCTTTTTCCCAGAGGATCCACTCAGCCGCTTGAACGATCAGTTTATTCGGATTACAATAAATGTAGAACATGTGAGTCCACTGAGGTGGTTCATTCAGCTCATAGTGCCCAAGAAGGGATCGGCCTTATTGATGGGGTATTTGTGGAAAGGCTTGGACTTGTAGCTCTACAAAAAAAAACCTAAGACCAAAAAATACAAGATCAAGCTTTTAGCTAACTTGCATGAGTAGCATGGGGTGAGTGGGCCTATGATATGCTATCTTTGGCACCCTGGCTAGTTTGATAGGATGTGATGTATATTCCAAGGACATCAGCATTACGTGGACTAAAATGACCTATCTAGTTTTAAGCTAGGAAGGCTAGATGCGTTGGATATTATGTCCAGATTTCGTTAGGCCAAGAGGGCGAGTTGTCTGTTTAGTACAGGTGCGGTTAATGGTTTCTTGTTTTAGTCTTGTGCTAGATAGGTTTGAAGAAGAGCTTGGAAGGAGCCTTTGTCACGGTGGAAGCTTCTTGTGGCCCTATCCTGGTGATATCTCTCCTTCATGAGTACTGTGGTTTTTATGCTATATGTGTTTGTGTACTTGTTGGGGGATTTTTCTTTTCTTGTTGGGGACGGGAGACCAAGGAATGAAGTCCTAGGTTTAGGTTGGGGATGTCTAAGGGAGGTCTGAGTAGTCGTTGCCTCCTTTAAAGACATTGCCATACATCAAAAGACCTATTTTAGAAGGGAGTTCTAGTGACCCTGTTCTGCTAGCCTGCTAGGCAACCGTTCTAGGAGCTCTTGTTAGTTGTGAGGCAGTTATAGAAGCCTGCCAGAAGAAAAATAATGATGATGATAAAAGCCCTGACTATCTTAAAGGTAATAAATCTATACAAAGGTGTGTAAAAAGGGGTTCTAACCCCGATAAAAATAGACAACAAAGGAAAATTATAAGCAGTTGATCATCGCCTAGTGTGGACCTGGTAGGTTCTTGAAGACGAGTCAGACCCGGGGCCGATGCCTTGTCTTCCTAGGGTGGCTTCTTTTTGGAAAAGAAAAACTCAGGAAGGTTGGAGCGAAAATAAAAGTGAGCATCAGAAAAAGGATTAAGTGTCGCCTTGTGAGGGCTTGGTAGATTCTTAGGTACCGAGATAGGACCTGAGGCCGATGCCTTGTTCTCCTTGGATCACTACGCTCAGCTTCCTCCTTTTTACATGCCCGAGTATGTTAATAGAATAAAACCCTAAAAGAAGAAATGTGTTGCAAGAAACTACGTCTTGATCAGGCTATAGGAGTCCTCGCCTAGTAGGAGCTCCTGGTTGTGTTGTCCTTAGTTAGGTAGGTAGTTTAGACCACCACTTAGGGCAACCTCTTTGGTAGTTCTTTTTCGTTTGGCCATGTTGGAGCAGTCGGTTAGCGACTAGCTTCGGACCTTCTATCAGATTATGCTAGGCCTACTCCTTGTGGATGTCATGCCTTGGTTCTGTCAAGGGGGTAGGGTGAGCATTGTGCTGTGTTTAGTATGTATCTATTTTGTATCAGCTTGATGCTTCCTTTGGTTGTTTCGTGCAGATGTATTGTGGGATTCGACGGGCTGAGTTGTCCTATCCCATGGTCGCCAATGAGAGCGGAGTTTTGATGCCAAGAAGTGCTTAGAAATAGCCCAAAATTAAGAATATCAAGGGAAAGATATTCAATGTCAAAGGCGGCGGCTCCAGCTAGGACGATTTTAAGCACCAAGTGAAATACGACTCTTAAAAGGCGCACGAGCGACACTTGTTGATTTTTGATAAATTTTCAGACTATCGTGCGGTTTGTCAACAGTTACAGGCCAATGCGGGATGTTAAGTTGAACACGCAGAAATTTACAGCATTCGATTTGGACACCGGACAGGGAAATGGCCAAGTAACCGGACAAAATACGAATAGGTGGACTTATTTTTAGCCAAATGAGTGGTGCCTTTTGGGAGCATTGGAAACCCCCAAAATTTTATGAGGCAAGAATGAAAAAACATGAGTAGGGGAAGCGTGGAGATGGCGTCTGATGGCGCCGAAATTTGTGCCATGATCCATGAGGATCATGATGGCTGCCTGCAAGTAACCCCCCATATGGCATTGCGGCTTGGTTCCCTCTCATATACTGATCATATCACCACCTCTCGCTCGCAGAATGATGGCCTGGATGAGGATCTCTGATTTTAGTCTTTCTCTCTCCTCCCTCTCTCTCCCTTAAGGGGCTGTTCTTGTGTGGAAGAAGACAATGAAGAATGATGGAGGAAAGCTTGTCCGGATGAGATCGGATTGCTTCCGGATGGATGAAGACATGAAGAGTATTGTTCTTGAAGATGTTGAGCATTAAATGTATGCTGAAAATCAAGCCCATAATCAAGACCAAGAAACCGAGACTTGAAAATAAGCAGTAATGCTATTTTTATAAAGAAAAATGATATTTTTATACTATTTGCTTTATGAAACCTTGTTCATATGGGATGAAAGTTCATTATGATATTGTTTGCCATGAGTTTTAACTGTTTGCAACATGAAAATCAGAAAATATAAGGCTACATGATCGGAATTAGTGTTAAAATACATGAAAAACACGTGTTTTAAGGGTAAAACTGGGTTTTCTGCTATATAAATGAAAAATATGATATGTCACACCAATTAAATCTAAGTTTTTGCTGTCAATGATCCTAAAGGCCACAACCCACAATCAACTCTCATTTTCAATCATTATTTATTAAAGAAAACAGGAAAAAATTGCCCAAAAATGGAGAAAAATTGGTTTAAAATTAGGAAAAAATTAGAATTCTATGTTTTGTGCGTATTTATTGTTCTGTTAAAAGGAAAAAATGCATAGAAACCCTATCTAACCGATTAATGATGCAAAATTCTAAGAGTTGGATGAAGAGGGGCTGAAACACCGAAAGATAAAGAAAAGATTTGATTTATGCATTGCACTTGGCATATAGGAACGGATTAAATAAAGAGGATGGTAGCATGAGCATATGGCTTGGTGTCTCTTTTCAACGCAGCACGCGTTAGTAAAATTCATGGCTTATTTTTTTTGTCTGAGCACATAGCCATACACGATTTGCATTAAGCATAATAATTAAAAGGTATCAGAAAAACCTCCTGGATGCATGGCACCTGTCTTCCTTAGGTTGTGACCAACGATGAGCGTGAGAAGATGTCCTAAGCTGTAGGTTAATCGTTGGGTCCTAAGGGAAAATTGTAGTGAGGAATGGTACATCTTAGAACGTAAAATATTGGTACCTTGAGAGGAGTATGTGTGGAAATGTTCTATATGTTTAGCAGCGCATCAAAGGGCCAATCCCTGCGATGTAGGAGAGCTGTAGTGGGACTCCGACTATTAGTCGATGAAGTGCCTCCTATGTGTGTGTGATGAGGCATTATGCCTATGTACTTTGGGCTCTCCCTCTGAGGAGTTTTAGTAAAACGTTGAACTATAAACTATAAACGCATAGATTAAGCTTTAGGGCAGTTTGTCCTTTAGCATTAGATTGATGCTCCTGGTCCGCGAGGCCGTGAGGGTGTTTGTGTGTCATGAGCATGAGGTCCAGCTATAAGTGGCGGTTTTCCAATCTAGGGTTTCAAGGGATCCTAAATTATCCATAAAATGGGGTTTGTTCGAGGATGGAAAAACTTGGCTTTCCCCATACAAAACTTACTAATGGACTTAGTTAGTTATGTAGAGCATGAGTCCTCTGCAGAAGATAATTTATGTGATGAAAAGAGTAGCCCATTAGTGGTTAACACATCCTCTAATATGATGGCATGGGCCGAGGTTCACCTTGGTGTGGTCTTTGCCCAAGAGAAATCATGTTTAACCATACATCAACCTAGAGGGCATGAAACAAGCTAAAGCCACAATGCCATGGGAAAGTGTTGATATACGATGGAATATGCTTGTGGTTGAAAAATCCCGTGTAATGGGCCACCATGACGACATAGTAGGCATCACAAGGATGTTAGAAGCCCTAGTTGTCAAGGGAAAACCATTGCTTAAAAGGAACGGTTCCCAAGTTTTAAGAAGTGGTAATGATAAATCTGCTTTGGATAGGGACCAAAAGCTCTTATATAAATTCGTTATGGACTTTCCTTTTAAAGAGAAAGGTATGGAAGACCCTCTAAGAGGGGATCAAAAGGACATGTTGAAATTTATAGGACTCCCTAGACCACTCAGTGAGTTGGCAGAAAGGGATGTCACTGAGGCTATTAACCTCCCCACACCGGAAAGGGTGGGGATGGAAGAAGTTCAAGATCCTAAGAGGCTGGACCCAGATCATGATGAATATGAAGATTTTTATGACCTAGTCTTGATCCCAAAGGAGAGGACTAAATGCCCTCCTCTTTATAGGGATCTCCCAATGTTTTATGGGTTGCCAAATGAGGATCTGATGATTCATTTAAGAGAATATGGCCTAACTTGCATTGCAAGTGGGTTTGACGATATACATTGGATGCTCGTATTCCCAAGTACCCTGAAGGGAGGGGCAAAAAAATGGTACTGGAGCCTCCCAAGAGGGTCAATCAAATCATTTGAGGAGTCTTGTGATAGATTTCTAGATGAGTATGAAAAGAAGCCCCCTATGATTTAGGTCTTAGGGAAGCTTATGGAGTTTATACAGGAGTCTTATCCTTATATTAAAGAGTATGCTAGAGCCCTTGATAGTACTCTTAGGCTTTGGCCAATAAGAGCTAGTGCACTACCGGATGATGTGCTATGTGAGCTCTTTCTGAATGGCTTAGAGATTAATACGCAAATCCAAGTGGAACTCTAGAATCCTAAGTCGTTAGGGGAAGCAAAAATGCATGCCATTGATTATGAGGGTCATATTCAGAGATGTTGGGAAAACTTTTGGAGTTTTCACCGCTTAGTACAAGTGCATCCTAGCTTCCAACTATTTCTACAAGAAGACAGTCACTTGTTGATACCAAGACATCCTATGAGGGGAACATTGGTGGCCAAAATCTTAAAGCAAAAAATGGCCATCCTATGAGTACTAATGACATGCCTCTTAGTGAACAAGTTCCAAGCCATGTAAGTCCCATTAGGGCTTGCAACACTTCCACGAGAGGTAGTTGTGATGGCAACATGGATAGGACCAATGGGCCTATGAGTGTTGATAAGAATTTTCTGTGTGGTTCTAATTTTTATTCTAGTAAGGCTCTTGAGAGACCTTTGGTGTTGGAATCATGCTTCCGATTGGATGTTATTCCCTTCAGTGAAAGCATGGTTCTTATGGGGGAAAATTTGCAGTCTGGACGTAAAGAAGTAAAGACATCTTTTGTAAGGAGGATGCAAAATTCTAAAAGTCCACCTGTGCTTCACAAAGGTCATAAGGATGTGAGGCTATTTGGCCATAGGGATAAGTTTGCATTGAATTCGTTAGACCAGTGCAATAAATTAAACCCCTATAAAAATAGACAACAAAGGAAATTTATAAGTAGTTGATCGTCGCCTAGTGTGGGCCTGGTAGGTTCTTGGGGATGAGTCAGACCCGGGGCCGATGCCTTGTCTTCCTAGGGATGGCTTGTTTCTGGAAAAGAAAAAGTCAGGAAGGTTGGAGTGAAAATAAAAGTGAGCGTCAGAAAAAGGATTAAGTGTCGCCTTGCGAGGGCTTGGTAGGTTTTTAGGTACCGAGACAGGACGTGAGGCCGATGCCTTGTTCTCCTTGGGTCATTACGCTGAGATCCCTCCTTTCTACATGCCCGAGTATGTCAACAGAATAAAATCCTAAAAGAAGAAATGTGTTGCAAGAAACTACGTCTTGATCAGGCTATAGGAGTCTTCACCTAGTAGGAGCTCCTGGTTGTGTTGTCCTTAGTTAGATAGGTAGTTCAGACCACTACTTAGGGCAACCTCTTTGGTAGTTCTTTTTCGTTTGGCCGTGTTAGAGTAGTCGGTTAGCGACTAGCTTTGAACCTTCTATCAGATTATGCTAGGGCTACTCCTTGTGGATGTCATGCATTGGTTCTGTCAGGAGGTAGGGTGAGCATTGTGTTGTGTTTAGTATGTATCTAAGTTGTATCAGCTTGATGCTTCCTTTGGTTGTTTTGTGCAAATATATTGTGGGATTCAACGGGCTGAGTCGCCCTATCCTGTGGTCACCAATGAGAGCAGATTTTTGATGGCGAGAAGTACTTAAAAATAGCCAAAAATTACAAATATCAAAGGAAAAATATTCAACGTCAAAGGCGGCGGCTCCAGCTAGGACGATTTTAAGCACCAAGTGAAATACGACTCTTAAAAGGCGCCCGAGCGACACTTGTTGATTTTTGATAATTTTTCAGACTACCGTGCAGGTTGTGAGGAGCTACCGGCCAATGCGGGATGTCAAGCCAGACGCGTAAAAATTTACATCACTTGATTTGGACACCGGACGGGGAAATGGCCAAGGAACCGTTCAAGATACGAAAATGTGGACTTATTTTTTGCCAAATGAGTGGTGCCTTTTGGGAGCATTGGACCCCCCCAAAATTTTATGAGGCAAGAATGAGAAAATGTGAGTAGGGGAAGCATGGAGATGGCATCTAATGGCGCCGAAATTTGCGCCATGATCCATGAGGATCATGATGGCTGCCTGCAAGCAACCCCCCTGATGGACATTGGGGCTTGGTTCCCTCCCGTATGCTGATCATATCGTCGCCTCTCACTCACGCAATGATGGCCTGGATGAAGATCTCTGATTTTAGTCTTTCTCTCTCCTCCCTCTCTCTCCCTTAAGGGGCTGTTCTTGTGTGGAAGAAGACAATGAAGAATGATGGACGAAAGCTTGTCTGGATGAGACCGGATTACTTCCGGATGGATGAAGACATGAAGAGTGCTGTTCTTGAAGATGTTGAGCATTAAATGCATGCTCAAAATCAGTCCCGTAATCAAGACCAAGAAATCGAGAGCTGAAAATAAGGGGTAATGCTATTTTTATAAAGAAAAATGATATTTTTATTCTATTTGCTTTATGAAACCTTGTTCATATGGGATGAAAGTTCATTATGATATTGTTTGCCATGAGTTTCAACTGTTTGCAATATGAAAATCAGAAAATGTAAGGCTACATGGCCGGAATTAGTGTTAAAATACATGAAAAACATGCGTTTTAAGGATAAAATTGGGTTTTTTGCTACATAAATGAGAAATATGATATGTCACACCAACTAAATCTGAGTTTTTTCTGTCAATGAACCTAAGGGCCACAACCCACAATCATTTCTCATTTTCAATCATTATTTATTAAATAAAATAGGGAAATATTATCCAAAAATGGAAAAAAATGGGTTTAAAATTAGGGAAAAATAGAAAATGGGCTGAGGAAAATTAGGAAAAATTATATCTATGTTTGTGCAATGTATAACAATGGAAAATCATGAGGTTGGCCTCGGTTTGTCCTCGTTTCTATGTTTTGTGCATATTTATCGTTCTTTTAAAAGGGAAAAATGCATAGAAATCCTATCTAACCGATCAATGATGCAAAATGCTAAGAGTTGGATGAAGAGGGGCTGGAAAACCAAAAGATAAAGAAAAGATTTGATTTATGCATTGCACTTGGCATATACAAACGGTTTAAATAAAGAGAATGGTAGCATGAGCATATGGCTCGGTGCCTCCTTTCAACGTAGCACGCGTTAGTAAAATTCATGGAAAGAATGCTTGATGCACGATGCACGATGATGATTTTTATTTCGTATGAGCACATAGCCATACACGATGCATTAAGCATAATAATTAAAAGGTATAAGAAAACCTCTTGGATGCATGGCACCTGTCTTCCTTGTGAGAAATGTTGGATCTAGAGCATGGCAAAACCGGAAGCTATGGAGGATAAAATGAGAAGTGTGGACTCATGATGGAGAAGACAAGGACACTGTTTGTTACACCAGTGAATTAGGTTCCAAGATTGAGACTTGGACTCATAAACACAATCTTGTGTATGTGGACAATGACATTGACACTTTACTGAAAAGAAAAGAGTACTATCATTGCATTAAGAAAGGAAGCAAGTACAATGCTTTATAGGAAAGTAGGAGACTGCAGTAGGCACCATTGTGCATATGGGATAAGTTAGCCTGTATATCCTTGACCCTGGGACTCCATACAAAGAGGCTGTTTGAGTGTGATTGCTAATTCTCAACACCCCTCCTCAATCACAACTAGAAAAGGCACAAAGTGTGTAGAGGCTGTAATGAGAACCACCTGTAAAGTGTGGGCATACCACAGACATGGCAAAACACCAGAGGCTGTTGCATAAAAAGCTAAGTGTGGGTACCATAAACATGGTGGACATCTAGAGGCTGTAACAGGGGCCTCACAAAGTGTACAGGGACTGTAATGCCAAGTTACATAAGGAGTTTACAAAGCTTATGGCAGGAAGCATTAGGGCAAGGAAGTATAAGGCTTTTAAAACAGTCTATCAGAATTATGAGAGTACATCCAGTTTGATAATGGCATGTGCACTGTCATCATTCTTTTGCCAAGTAGTTGCAAGGTCTGCGTCTCGAGGTTTCTTCTCTTTGCCATTTGTGATGGCCCAGAGACCCTTCTTCATCAGGATGAGCTTGATGCGGGTTTGCCAAGTGTGGAACCCGACTCCTTTGAATCGAGCATTTGGAGAGTCTTTGCCCATGTTAGACTTACGGGAACAGTAGCAAATCAACTTCAGACATTAGATTTGAGCAACAGAAGAATTGGTTGAGAGACACAAGCGCTAAAAAACACTAACTGAGTGTCAATGAATACCAAATCTGCAAAAGTCTTTTACTCTTTTAAAATCCAAGTGATCTTCCCCTTCTTGATTTAATGCTGATACCTTCAGATCTGAGTGACAGTACTTTAATGAACTTCAGAGAGTTGCTCAGTGATTAAAATCACTGTTGATAACTTTAGTGAGAGAAGCAGTGAAAAATGTCAGAATTTTGAAGCTTTGGCTATGGTGGAATTAGGGTTTCTGAGACAGGGGCCTGGTTTTTTGTTGATTGCAGGAGCTACAGTTGATCATTTTCAAAAAATTTTATATGCCTAGGAAGCTGACTTCATGGGCTACCAAAGCCCTATCATAATCATCAAGATTGTGGCTTGTATGAAGCACGCAGACACGTCGAACAGAAGCAGGCGCAGTTCTGACAGGATTCCGCGATTTCCGCAATGCTGGAGCCAGGGCGCAGTAATGCAGTCGATTTTTGTGCCAGGATGAAGCGCCTTGAGCAGAGGAACAACTCCCTAGAAGAAAACGTGGGCTGAAATGGCCTAGTTGAAAGGAATCAAGAGAGGCTAGACAAGCAATGCCATGCCCAACTGGGCTCTGATACCATGTGAGAAATGCGGGATCTAGAGCATGGCAAAACCGGAAGCTATGGAGGATAAAATGAGAAGTGTGGACTCATGATGGAGAAGACAAGGACACTGTTTGTTACACAAGTGAATTAGGTTCCAAGATTGAGACTTGGACTCATAAACACAATCTTGTGTATGTGGACAATGACATTGATACTTTACTGAAAAGAAAAGAGTACTATCATTGCATTAAGAAAGGAAGCAAGTACAATGCTTTATAGGAAAGTAGGAGACTGCAATAGGCACCATTGTGCATATGGGATAAGTTAGCCTGCATATCCTTGACCCTGGGACTCCATACAAAGAGGCTGTTTGAGTGTGATTGCTGATTCTCAACATTCCTTAGGTTGTGATCAACGATGAGCGTGAGAGGATGTCCTAAGCTGTAGGTTAGTCGTTGAGTCCTAAGGGGAAATTGTAGTGAGGAATGGTAAATCCTAGAATGTAAAATATTAGTACCTTGAGAGGAGTATGTGTAGAAATGTTCTATATGTTTAGCAGCGCATGAAAGGGCCAATCCCTGCAATGTAGGAGAGCTGTAGTGGGGCTCCGACTATTAGTCGGTGAAGTGCCTCATATGTGTGTGTGACGAGGTGTTATACCTATGTATTTTGGGTTCTCCCTCTGAGGAGTTTTAGGGAAATGTTGGACTATAAACTATAAATGCATAGATTAAGCTTTAGGGCAGTTTATCCTTTAGCATTAGATTGATGCTCCTAGTCCGCGAGGCCGTGAGGGTGTTTGTGTGTCATGAGCATGAGGTCTGGCTAGTGCCATAGCCAGTGCCGGCTCATTTCACGTCCCATCAATGTTAATCTGTGGGTGGGTCGATGGAGACTTTACATACATTAATTTTTGCTGAGTTACAAGAGAAGAAATCCCTTCTCAAACAATTTAAGAAAGAAAAAATAAATGATAACAAAAACAAATTGTTTGTCATAACATGGACGAAATGGAAAATGATGAAGGTCTTGTTGTTCAAGATCACGAGACGTATCTTAATCAGTGTGTCCCATGTCCTTTCTCTCAATGAAAACTGGCAATTAGACAAAAACGTTGATTGTCTATAGAACACATACGACGCTTCGGCGAGTTTCAATTTGAGATCATTGATCCGGTAAACTTGGATTTTCAGTAAACGGTAAGAAAAGGTAATATTAATCATGCATTGTACTTGCAAGCTAATTGAATACCATATACAAGAAGATTGGATGTGGCTGGCTGGCAAAGTTTCTATCGAGGTAGGTGCCGTCTCGTCCTAAGGAGGAGTGCACCCTTTGCGACCAATTAGAAGAGTTTGTAGGCATGCGATGGATGGAGTGCCTTAGCCAATCCACCACTTGGAAGGTACTACCTAATCTATACCGTCAATACCAAAGGAGACAGGTAGCCTTCCCGACCTACCTACAATCTTGGAGCCTGAGATGGAGGCAATGATCGACGCATTGATTCCCATGGATGTTGAGACTTCTGATCCGCTTAGAGAGGAAGCATCCATACCATTATATGATGGGTGCTGAGTATCTAGCCTGAAGACACTACTTGCACTCCTAAGTGTGCAAGCAAAATACGGGCAGAGCGATGTGAGTGTGACTGAGTTGTTCAGATACCTTGTATGTAGACTTCATTGATTTCTTTTCGGCATTATCATTAAAAACATTTGTGCTTTTTCAAGGTGTTTTATGATTTTTTTGAGGTTACTGAAATATCATATATTACCACCTGCAAATACCATGCCCGAGTCTCGTGATAATACACAACATGTTTTACGAAAGCTTGACATGGACTACAACAACATCCATGCAAGAATCAACGATTGCATACTGTTTCGAGGAGAATACGAGACTATGGAGACATGTACAAAGTGTGGTGCTCACAGGTATCGACATGACTTGTAAGGGCAAACCATCCCTCAAAAAGTTCTTAGACACTTTCCAAGCATAAACCACATGTTTTGTACGTCTAGCATGGTGAGCTTGATAACGTGGCATGTGCACAATAGGTCCACAGATGGAATTCAACGAATATCAGTGGACTCACGCGCATGGAGCCACATTGACTCTGGCTTCTCAGGCTTTGCCCAAGAGCCAAGGAATCTTTGGCTTGGTCTTGCAATGGATGGCGTGAACCCATTCGGTCTGTGCTCAACTTCTTACAATGTGTGAACTATAGTCCTTGTCAACTACAATATCTCTCCATGGCTTTCTCCGAAGAAAGGACATCTCATCCTTAGGTTACTCGTCCCCGACCGCTACAAAGTCAAAAATATGGATGTGTATCTTCGTCCAAATTTTGTGGGAGGAGGGGGTCAATGTGCAAGATATGAGCAGTCGCAATGGTCGACGGTCCGCGAATATTCGAGCCATTCTCATGTGGACGATGCATGACTTTCCGAGATTCAGAGAGTGCTCATGTAAATAGACTTCTGTTCTCGTTGTAATGGTTATTCTATTTAAAGGGGGAAAACCATAAGGAAGAAGAGAATTTGAGAGTGAGAAAGAGCATGTTGAAGCTAGTTATAGACTTAATGAGGTAAAAAGCCATTGTGATTCAGGTGCTTCTCTAGTTACCATCAAAAGTGTGATAGAGACCAAGAGTCTTTGTTTAGGAATGAGTTTAAGGAAACACATAAGGGTTTGGGGCTAGCTTCACAACCCTTAGAAGAAGATTTGTGTAGGAGCATGAGCATTGTGATAATAGAAGATAGAGAGTTTTCTCTATGAAACCCTAGGGAACTTGGGTGAAAGTTAGTGAAGAAAAGATAAAAATACACTTGAATATGTTGCCTTTTGAGAACAATAATTTGAGTGATGTGTTTGAGATGGAATCTCTTAGAGAAGAAGAGAGTGTGCAATTGCAAGAAGTGTTTAGACTTATGGATGATGAAGTTGAATGTGATAAGGGGTTGGTAGGTTTTTTCAATGGGAAATGATGTTGAGAGGGTGTGATAGAAAGTTTGAGATGGTAGAGAGTGATTCTTACATAGCACACTTGTAAATTATTATTATTGAAAGTGGAAGTGTTAGTGGAAACAATAGTGTGGAATCCTCTTTAGATGTCTTTCATGGTCTATTAGAAACAGCTCAAGATGATAATGTGTGAGAGGAAGATGAACTTGATGATGACCCAATTGTTTTTTTTGAAGAATTTTAAGAAGGGATGTCAAAAGAGAGACATAAGATTGACAAAAAAAAACAAGAATGTCCGAATGTAACAGTAAAGGTTTGCTTAGAGAAATTACACAAAGGTGAGACCTTGAATTCTACCTCAAATTATCTGAGATTTGATTTTACAAATGAGCAAAACCTTAAGGTTGATTATTTAAAGAAATTATTGAAACAAGAATCTAAGAATCTCATGGATGAAGATGTAAGGAAGGAAGATGTTTCTGATAATGACGAAATATAGTTTCTTTATGAGTTTCCAAAAGTTTTAGTTAAAAAAATAAATGAAGTAGAGAAAAGGAATGATAACTTTCCAAATTAACCACTGAATGTTTCCTTAGAAAATCAATACGAGGAGGTAAGGTTTGATTTTGACTTAAAGAATCAAAGATTGGACTTTACCAATGAAGGATCCCTTGGAGTTGATGTCAAGAAGAGTTTGGAAATCAAGTCTGTATATCCTATGGATGAAGTTTCAAAGTACTTGGGTTTTAATGATAGTGAAATTATAGTTGTGATCCCGAGGTTTTTATCTGGTGGGGTTTAGACATTGGAAATCAAGTCAGGATATCCTATGGATGAAGGTTCTATGTACTTGGGATCTATTGACATTGAAATTCATATTGTTTATCCTAGGTTTTTATCTAATAAGGTTGGTTGCAATGAGAGTAAATTGGAGAAAGGACCTCTAGATCTAGAAGTAGGTTGTGAAATTATTGAGGCAAGTGTTGTCCACTCATTGTATGTTGCCGGGAGTAGTGACTTAATGGAGTCGTGTTTAGTTGTTGATGATAAGTCGTTGAGGACTAGTTTGAGTTATGAGGGAAGTCTAAGAAAGACATTGAGTATTGAGGATAGTTTTGATGTTATTGGGAGACTTGAAGAGACTCAATTAGTGTTGATGAGTTTGATGAGAATCTAGATAACAAAGAGAGAGTGGAGAGCTCTTTGAATGACTTTGAGAGATCATTGATAGTTCTTAGAAAGAAATGGAAAATATCTTCTATGGAAAAAACCATTCTGAGTGAAAAGGGCTTGCAATTGAACTCATAAGAACCTGAGACTAAAATAAATGAACCATGAGAGAGAATGTGCAAAAGGCACTAGAGATTATTCACGTTTTTAAAGAAGAAAAGCTAATAAGAGCTCACACAACACAAGAGACTCAACTAGATGAGGAAAATTCATTAGCCAATAGTTTCATTGATAAAAAAAATAAGTCAATTGTTCTTTGATTTTTGCAAAAAAACATGAGGCATTTCAAGTCAATATGGAAATGATAGGAGAGGCAATTGCTTTGAGAGAAGTAGAGACCTATGGGGAAGAAGGAAATGAGAAAACTCAACACATTACAAAAACCATTTCTATTGGACCTAAGATGTTCTAGCAATTAGGAAGAATACCTAAAGATCTAAAAAGAGAATGGATGATTTATAATTAATCTTTGCATAAAGAAAATTACATTGCATGAATGCTTTAGGCTATAGTGTGAGCTGAATATGTTACACACTTTTGCAAAAACCTAGAGAAACCCAAATTTTGAACTAGGAAGCTAGGTTTTCAAACTTTATATTCCAATATGGTTGTTGCTTTTGTTCTTTGAAGTCAATATAACTTAAACTCTTCTCAATCTAGGAGTTCAAACCTTTCTTTTGATTTGAGTTTCCTAATTCATATAACTATTCATGTTCAGTTTGAGTGCTTGTACTAGAGAAAGAAGAAAGTAGATGTAAAAAGTAAGGAAATACAAGGAGAAGGAATGCTTTCTTAAACCCCTAAACCTATATACATGATAGGGAACTCACAGACACAAGCCACTTCACTATATATACTTTTTAGCAGAACACTCATCTTTGCTATACATTTACTTCTATGGCATTAGGATGATGCATAAATTTTCACCTTTTTCTTGCATAACATAGTGTGAGGTCAAAAAGGATATACTTTGTAACCCTAGATTCATGTGCTCAGGAGGGTATATTAGAAATTGAGCACACGTCTTGTTTCACATGACATTGGGGAACTCTGCCACTCCAATACATATCCTTGATTGTGAGAGAAAGGGAATGGTGAAATGAGGACCGCGGAGGGCTACTACAATAGAGAGAAGGGTTTCCAATGATCAATACCTTCATCAAAGATGTTGAAAGTATGGAGATGGATTCAACATCTATCTATAAAATGAGAGGTGAGATTCTTGAGTATGAAATGACAATACATTCATCAAAGATGTTAAGAGTATAGGGGTGGAGTGCACATATATCTATAAAACTAGGAGATGAGGCTCTTGAATATTAAAGGATATAAAATAATCAATAACACACTATTTTTTTCAATGGATTTTTTATCACTTCCCTTCTTTCAATGCACATACAAGAAACCACTATGATAAGTAGAATATATTGTCAATCCACAATACTGTCACAAAAATTATTCAAGTAAGATCAGTTTGAGTTTTGGGTTTAGTGTATTTCCATTTTTGATTTTTAAGTTTTTCTCACGTTTCTTCCTTCAATGTACACATAATTAGTCACCTATAGCTACAATATTGACCCATGGATTGTTCAAGTATGAAGCTTTAAGTGTTGAGTAACAAATTTTGAGTTTTGCATTTTGCATTTTTGTATTATTTTCACTTCAATGTATACACAACCAATTAAATCATGATAAGCATAATTTCTCTTCAATCCATAATAAGTTCGCATGGTTTATTGAAGCAAGAAGAGTTTGAGTTTTTCATTTTTTGTTATGCGCTTTTTGCATTTTTGTGTTTTTACATTTTTGTAGTTTTGTAATGTTTTTTGAGTTTTGTTATGTTTTATATATGGACTATTGTGTTATGTTCTAATCTAAATAGATCCAAACTTTCCAATCTCAATCCAATAAATCGATTCCTCTGGATTTGTCCTTCCTAAACTAGCCACATGTGTCTCAAACTTTGCAAGTCGCAAGTGTGGATGATTGATACTACATCAACCCATCCATGCAAGTAGAGTAGACTCCTATTATGCTTGGTTCTAGCAAACAGAACAAAAATGTTAGGCTAAAAGTACAATATTCTGATGAAATTCTATTCTTTCAAAAGGTATAACTCACTTGGACAACAATATCTCACCTTGTCTTCTCAAGACTCCTCTCCTAGTAACCATGCAAACTTCTACCTATCCCAAGAAAGAAAAAACACAAGCATTAGGGAAAACATGGACTCAAAAAGGGTCCTTTAGCTCAAGAGTTCCTAATAACAAGAGATTCGGGGTGGACCAATGGGAGAGGGGATGGTGTACTGTAGATTTTATCTACTCTCTTTTCTCTTTTCATCCCACTAAAAGGAGACTTGTCTCCATATCTCCACTCCCCCTTGCCCCTAGACTTTTACCTTTAGCCTTCCCCCCCATCCTAGGTGGGTCCCACAAGGAATGTAAAAGTGGGATGCAAAAATTGAAAATGTTTACTCCTCTCCCAAAAGGCCCCTTTTCTCTCAAACAACTCTAAATACCTCATTTCATGTTGTGGATAGTCTAGAAAAAGCTTTTTTGGTGTGTTTCTCTGAGAACACTACTTCTTTTGGCATTCTTCCTCTCCATTTCTCTAATCTATACATCAAATCTTTCCAGTACCTCCTTCCTTCCACAGCCATAGCCATAGGCACAAGGGCACCATTGTCACTTGGTACTCAAAATCCACAATTTGTCCCTTTCTTGCGATCAACTCCCTACCTTCCTCGTAAGAACTAAAAGCTCCTTCTTGTTGCTAAATAGGTGAATTGCATGAGTTTAAGGATATTTGAGAGAGAGGTTTAGTTACACTAGTGCAACATGTTTACACTGCAAAAGACTCTAAACTTGGCCCCCCTAATTCACGTCATATCTTCCTATCTAATTCTAAGTGTCCATGGTAATACCCTTTATCTTACTTTAGTTTCTTTGTAGTCATCATGAATCTAATCTACTTATGTATGTACTCTCTCCTTGTAGATATTTTTCCATCAAATTCAATAGAGAAACAACCTTTGAAGAGCCTAACCAGAACCTATGAAGCTTTTCATGTTGAGGTAGGGCCCAGGGAGTCACCCATATAGAATATGTGAGATATTACGTGAGTTCAAACGGAAGGGTATATGTATTATGTTAACTTATAGTTTTATAAAAATAGAAGGGATTTATAAATGTGCTCAACGTGAATTCACATTATGGGTCTTCTTATTTTGAAAATTCTTAGAGGCACAATGGGGGGGCTATGAGGAGGGGGATGTGCCCAAGTTGTGTCTATTTGAAAGCCGCAAATAAAAGCCCCATCTCATTTTCCACCACTATCATTTTGTTTTCAAATCATTGGCATGTTTATTTGGGATTTCCCTACTTCATAAGGAGACTATGCCTCTTTCAACATCCATTTTTAGCTATTAGTTTGTACCTTTCTCGTTCTCAAACCAAAAGTATATGGTATATGAGAAAAAGAAACTAATGACTTTTCTTTGTAAACTCCTCAATAGCAACCCTCAAACATCATTGTACCTTCCCTCCACAAAAAGACAAAAGAAAAATCTATGCCTACAAAATCCTACCATATGGTTTTGTTGAAATAGACCTCACTTTTACCAATGGCTAGGTGCTTTCTATTCTAATCACCTTATTCTCCTCTATGTGCTAAGACTACTTGCTTCAACCTATGAGGATACACCCTCCTCTGTGATCCTACAAGGATCAAATTAAATACTAAGACCCAATTTCCTTCTCATAGGTAGACTTGGGAGGGGTACAATTGCATCTCAAGCCTCCCTCACATATTTGGGTCCTTGCTTTATCTTTTGATCTTATGCATGTGTGGAATATCAAAAGTATTCTTGAGATATGAACTTCATGCTCAACCATAGTTTCTAGAAAAATATAATATTTGAAAAAAAAAAGCATTCATCTGACACTGATGTTAGGCCACCAAATATGGATGTAATGAAGAAGTTTAGCTAGGTTTGTCATGCACATCATAAGCGTCATGAATGGTATACAAGACATGGGGTTCATTGATTGAATTTTATCTTAAAGCACTCCTCTCACCCCTAATAAAAAAAGATAACAAACTTCACTCTATCATGTGTTCCAAACTCATTGAATGAATTAGATTAGAAGCCCACTTTAATTTTGTGGAGATTAATTGTCTTGCAAAGGGAAGAGAGGGAGAGTATGTATGTGTGTGATTTTGTGGAAATGTATTCTTTAGTGAAAGTGCAATTACAGAGAGGGAGAGGGACAGCATGAATATATGGCAAGCATGGCATAGAGAAAGGATCAACAAAATCCTAGTAGGTCTACCTTCTTTTGAGCCAAAATGGTGGAAAGGATCTGAGGTATCATCATCATCATGATCCATCAGATCATCATTCTTATTAGCAACATTTCTACAAGTCTTAGTAGAGAGTTGGTCTTGCAATCCGTAGCTTCCCTTTGCATTCAATCAAATCTGAGGAAGGAAAAGGTGGAGTCATTAATGGATGTAGTACTTCAAAGATCCCCCATAGTGGTGGGAGTCAAGAAGATTGCAACAACTAGGTAGTTTGCCCCAATATATCTAATTACGATGTATTTAACCTTTGCATCTAATTATGACATATTAATCCTCTACAAAACATGAAACCCTGTGAGATTTCATAGAAACATGGCTTCTTCTTTCACCCCACTACAACCCCAAGCTAGTGCAAGGTCTCTAGATTTCAATCACAAAGTGATAGAAAATGTCTTGTGGTTGAATTGCTGGTACAATCCAACCTAGGGTTTTGAAGAGCTCAGAAAAGTTGCATCAATTCCAGCACTTGAATTGAGAAAAGTGAAGCATCAAGAGGAGAAAGGAGCTCATTTCCAAAGGACAGTACTCATGTTGTGGGACTTTTGAAGGCTTATGCAAAACATGAGGACATTTGCAAAGGGTTTCTTTAAAGAAGCCCCTATGTTGCAACCACTTTAATAACTATGTATGCTAAATGTGGGGCTCTTGCAAAAGCATGACAAGTGCTTGATGAAGGTGCTATTCATGATAGATTGTCTTGGACTACACTAACTGTAGGATATGCACAAAATGGCCATGATGATGAAGCTCCAAAATGCTTTGATAAGATGGATTTCTTTTTAGATTGCATGATTGGTGGTTTGGTAGAAAATGATTATTCGTGCCAGCACGAAGTGAGTAGCAAGGTTATAAGCAATGGTGGATTAGTACCTTGTAGGGTTGATTAGTATGTTATAGGTGGGTAGCATGCAATGTGGTAGCTATGTATTTTGAGTTGAAAATATTAGTGGATAACAAACAATGTACGTGCCCATGTGCTTGTAGTAGACTAAGTGTTTGTAAACACATTAAATGGGCTATGTGTTCATTCCGAGGCAATGTACAATGGATTTCTTGTTAACTTATAGGGTTGGTGGCTTGATAAAAAATAATTGTTGGTAGTAGTAGCACTAAGTTAATAGAGTAAGGTGACTAGGAAATGTTGGGTTCGTGCCTTGTAGGGTTGGTTAGAACCTTGTGAGTTGGTAAAAAGCAATGTGGTGGCTATTGGTTTTGAGTTGGAAATTGAAGTGGATAGCAAACAATGTAAATGTTCGTGCGTTTGTATCAACTATATGTAGTAGCATTAAGTGGGATATGTGTTCACTCTAAAGAAACGTACAATGGATTTTTTGTTAGCTTTTCAAGGGTCAGTGGCTTGGTAGAAAATGATTGTCAATGGCAACACAAAGTGAGTAGTAAAGTTATAAGCAATGGTAGGTTAGTGAATTGTAGGGTTGAATAGCATCCTCTGAGTTGGTAATAAGAAATTGGGTGGCTATGTATTTTGAGTTGGCACTGGAAGTGGGTAACCAACAAAGTAAATGCTCGTGTGTTTATAGTAGCCTATGTGTTTATACTAGCATTAAGTGGGCTATGTGTTCAATCCAAAGAAACGTACAATGGATTTCTTGTTAGCTTCTGCAGGGTCAATGGCTTGTAGAAAATGATTGTTAGTGGTAGCATAACATAAGTACTAAGGTTATAAGAAATGATGAGTTAGTTACTTGTAGGTTTGGTTAGCATCCCATGAGTTGGTAACAAGCAATGTGGTGGCTATGTTTTTTGAGTTGGCAATGCAAGTGGATAGTAAACAATTTAAATGCTTGTGTATTTCTAGAGGGATATGTGTTTGTAGTAGCATTAAGTGGGCCATGTGTCCATTCAAAAGCAATGTACAATGAATTTCTTGTTAGCTTTTGTAGTGTTGGTTTCTTGGTAGAAAATGATTGTCAGTGTGTGACAATGCAAAGTGCATAGGTAGGTTATAAGCAATGGTGGGTTACTACCTTGTAGGGTTGGTTAGCATCTTGTGACTTGTAAATAAAAAAATGTGATATCTATGTGTTTTGAGTTGGCAATGTGAGTGGGTAATAAATAATGTAAGTGCTTGTGTGTATGTAGTGGGCTATGTGTTTGTAGTAGCATTAACTGGGCCATGTATTCATTCTAAAGCAATGTACACTAGATTTATTTTCAATCTATAAATTTGGTGGCTTGGTAGAAAATGATTGTTACTGGTGGCAACACGAAGTGAGTAGCAAGGTTATAAGCAATTGTAGGTTATTACCTCCTGTTGGGTTGGGTAGTGCCTTGTAGGTGGGTAACAAGAAATATGGTGGCTCTATGATTGTTTTTGTATTTGTAGTAGCATTAAGTGGTCCATGTGCCCATTCCAAAGCAATGTACAATGGATTTCTTGTTAGCTTTTGTAGGGTTGGTGACTTGGTAGAAAATGATTGTCCGTGGAAACACAAAGTGAGTAGCAAGGTTATAAGCAATAGTGGGTTACTACCTTGTAGGGTTGTTTAGCACCTTGAGTTGGTAACAAGAAAATGTAGCATCTATGTATTTTGATTTGGCAATGTAAGTGGGTAGCAAACAATGTAAATGCTCATGTGTTTGTAGTACGCTATGTGCTTGTAGTAGCATTTAGCGGGCCATGTGTTCATTCCAAAGCAATGTAAAATGGATTTGTTATTAGCTTTTGTAGGGTTGGTGGCTTGTTAGAAAATGATTGTTAGTGGTAGTTAGTAGTTAGTGGTTAGAGGCATGGTCAATAGTGTGGCATGTGGATAAAGGATGGGTTAGGCTTTGTAGAAACCTTTAGTGGTGCTACAAGTGGATAGAATATTGGTTATGCTTTTTGTGACAATATCTTGGCAATAGTTAGTTGTGTAGTAAAGTTTGTAGCAATGCTAGGTAAGTAGCTTGTAGGGTTTGGGGTCAGTAGTAGTAGCAAGCATGGCTAGAGGCATGTGTAGATAATTTTAGGGTTGGTTAGTGGATTGGTTTGTGATTTGGATAGTGGGTTACATTAAGTGTGCAAAAGTTACATGGAGTATGGTAATGCAAGTGGGTTACATGAAGTGTTTTTAAATGTAGCAATGTAAGTGGCATTAGTTGCAATGTAAATGATTTGGTCCTCTTGCAAGGTTGGTTAACACATTGTAGAGTGACATCATGGTTGGCAATGTCACACAGACGATCAGATGCATAGAAAACACTTAAGAGTAGGGTCTCAAAGCCCAAGTGGCTAGATGTAGATGACTAGCGCTGACTTAGGGAGGACGCTACAGATTCTCTAGGATATTGGAGATAGCTGTGCCAGGCAACGAGGGCATGACAGGAGGCGGGAGTGGTCCATCATCTTGGGAGTGGCGCGGCCAGAGGACTTATATGGAGGACTTTGTAAGTTTTTGTTTTGTTCTTCGTGCTTATTTTTTTGCAATATATATCTCTTGTACTGGCAATCCTATTTCTAACAGTTGTATTTTCTTTAAATTTGTAGTACTCCATTATAAACCGCAATCCTACCAGCCTAGAGACTCAATATGCAGAGAGACAGGGTCTCACTGCATTGATCAATAGGTTGTATGCACGTGGCGGCCCAGTAAGTCACTCATCTTTCTTGTGCATAATTATAATTTTAATTAAAATTCATTATTATATGGTAGAGTGATGTGTAGTTGTTTTGTTTTTTGAAGAGTCCATTTGATGTTCCTTTGCGCATTAGGGCCAAAAACACTTCAAAAAATCTACTTTTGTTAATCACGAGATTAAGGAAAGGGCCAACGAGAGTTTGCCATGTATGTAAGAATACGGTATTTGTGTCTCCTTCTTTTTAGAGATAGTAGAGTCAACTCTGTGGTTCTCTTCTCTCTTTTAGGCAAAATCTCCAAACTCTGACATGTTTTGATGGTCTTGAAGTCCTTATTTACTTATAAAATCTGACAAAACCCGTTATGATAGTGATGTTGGAAAGTTAATAATAACTTTTTTTGAAAGTTGGGAGATTTTGGAACCCCCACTATATTTTCATTAGTGTTTTCAGTATTTCTTCTTTATTCATTCGTCTTTCTTGGTGAGCTTCTTTCTTTGCTCATTTGCCTTTCTTAGTGAGTGCTTTTCTCTACGATTTCAATCTAAGTATGGCATCCAAAAGGTTTCCTCTCGTTTAATAAACTCCTGCACTGTCTATGGCCAAGAAGTAGATGGAAATTGGGAGCCCAAAACCTTTTGCATAAATGATTGGGTGACCATGTTTCCCTCTTGAAAAGGCTTTCACAAGGTCAAAAGAAGAAAAAGAGAGGATATAAAACATCACTGGAAAGGGCATATCATTGCTGTCAAAATTACGCATGAAGGGTGGTTAGTCAAAGTGTAACATGTTTACATGGCCAACACTACAAGGATTGTAACGTATAACGACAGCGGGTAGCGACACAGGTAGCGGCGCCGCTATTTGCACCACATTTGCGATGCAAATAACAACGCCCCACAGGGAAAAAAACAGGCCGAAACCTGAGCGCGGGTTCATCTCACGCATTTTCATCAAATGTTTCGAGAGGGAGCGAGAGAGAGAGCGACCATCTTCCATAGAGTGAGAGAGGGAGAGGAAGAAGGCTTGCCGCCACCGCTGTTCGCAAAGGAGAGGAGGAGCCTTCATCGCAAAGAGGAGCCACCAAACCCTCGCCATATCTCATCGGTGAGTCTATTCTCTCCTTCTTTTGCTTGTTTAGGGTTTAATTCTCTCCTTCTTTTTCTTGTTTAGGAGAGGAAATGAGAGAGAAAGAGAGGGAGAGGGAGAAAGAGAAAGAGAAAGAGAAAGAGAAAGAGAGGGACAGGGAGGGGGGAAGAAATGAGAGAGGGAGAGAAAGAGAAAGAGAGGGAGAGGGAGAGGGAGAGGGAGAGGGAGGGATAGTGCATTCTCTCTCTCTCTTTTACTTTTGCTTATATAATTTGTGTATATATATTGAGAGAGGGAGAGGAAATGAGAGAGAAAGAGAGGGAGAGGGAAGGGGAGGGAGGGAGAGGGAGAGGGAGGAAATGGAAGAGGGAGGGGGATGAAATGAGAGAACGAGAGGGAGGGAGAGTGTATTCTCTCTCTTATTTATTTAATTTTTGTATAATTTGTATATAATGAGAGAGAGAGAAGAAATGAGGGAGAGGGAGAGGGAGAAAGAGACTGAAATTAAAGAGAGAGAGAGGGAGGAAGAGAGAGAGGGAATGAGAGAGAGAGAGAGAGAAAGAGAAAGAGATGTTCCGAGCATAGATGAAGATAATATGCAAATAGAGGGGTTGATATTGCAAGGGGTGGAGGCCGTCGAAAGCTTGGAGCCAGCATCGGCTAACAATGATGGAAATATAGAAGTCCAAGAATTTTTTGAGAACGAAGTGGACTCATTCTTTTGTGGTGACATGTCTATTGACCTTCTAGTGTATGCGGAGTTGTGTCAGGAGATTAACATGGGACCATAGGATACTTCATACTTGGAGCATCCACTTACTCAATTCGTTGACCAATCGCTTATAAGGGTATATAAGATATGCATTTTAAGTGAGATTTTTTTTAAATGATTTATATTACTGTGCTTTGTATGATTTAAATTGATTATTCTAACATCATTTTTTATCTGTGTAGGTGATATTTTCAGGATGAGTCGAGGGATGAGCGATGAGGAGTTATAGGACATCTTCATACGTATGTCTCCAGACCAGATCGCGAGATTCAGAGAGATGGCAGACCAAGAGCTGTATCGGTCTTCGTTAGGGCGCTCTACTAGATCAGCTTCAGCGTGATCGGATGCTTTGGCTTCGAGCAGACGAGCTCGAAACTCACAACTTGGGCCAGAGGGAGGGAGTGCATCGGGATCAGGGGGATGCTGTAGAGATACAGAGATAGTGAGCTTGCAGTTGACACGGAATATAGGTGTGACTTCTCGCTCTCGTGGGCCTTCCAGGGAGCATGGCTCAGGCTCAGGTGGATGCTGTGGAGACACGGACGCGGTGTCTCCGTCTCATCATTTAGTTGGAGCTGTGTCACCTCAGGGATTTGTCACACTTGTGGGGACGTCTACTCCAGTTACTCCGGGCTTTGCTCAGCTATTAGCAGGTGGCACCCCTGTGGATGCCACTCTGAGAGATATTATCCCGGTCAGTACACCGGATGCACAGGGGTCTCCTGGATATGCCCAGGAGTGTGGGCACAAATGGGAGAGGACCCATCTTAGGCAGACTCAAGGGCGTTATGGATATCTAGTCGATACTAGGTTAAGAGCCATCATCATGAATGATGAGGGGAGGAGAGTGATGGCTCGCATGAGAGAGTTGTGCCAACAAGTTTTTCGGTACAACGTCTTGGATCATTGGAAGAACATACCGGAGGGGAGTAAGGACTACATAGTAGCATCCTTGCACAAGGAATTTTCGGTGCCAGCCTCAGTAGATAGATTCTCTACGGGCTAGATGATGGATTGCATGCATGCATACATGTCACATAGATGATCTGACGCACGCAAGGCAATCAAGAGTGGGGCTGCAAAGCCCGAGTGGTTAGATGCAGATGATTGGCATCGATGAGGGAGCATGCTACAGATTCTCCAGGACGTTGGAGTCAGCAGCATGAGGCGGAAAGGGCACAACTAGAGGCCGGAGTGGTCCATCATCTTGGGAGTGCCGGCCATAGGACATATTTGGAGGACTTTGTAAGTTTTTCTTTTATTTTGCTTGTTTATTTTTTTGAAATATTCTTTGTACTGACAATCATGTTTCTAACAGTTAGCATTTTTTTTCTTTGTAGCACTCCATTACAAATCACGATCCGACTGGCCTTGAGACTCGATATGCAGAGAGGCACGGTCTCACTGCATTGATCGACCGATTGTATAGACGCGGCGGCCCTGTAAGTCACTCATCTTTCTTGTCCGTAGTTACCATGAGATATTTGAATGCATTATTGTATGGTGAACTGATGTGTTGTTTCTTTTGCTACAGAGTCCGTTCGATGCTCCTTTGCCACGGGAGGAGCTTTCGGGGGACGAGGATATGTAGCTCGCCCTTGGATCCCTCGAGCTCACACACCTTTATTTTTGAATCGCCCGATCTATGTAGACATTTTCTATGTATTAGTGATATCGTGTCATGATTGTACCAATCGTTTATTATGCGATCATGTATTTATTTCATGTATAAGTTTTATGATTTCAGTATACATTGTTTTTGTTTGCAACCGCATTGTGCACAGTAGTGTAGAAACTATTTTGTATGGCTCTCATAAAGCACACAGTGCTATATTGCCACAAAATTGTTTTACCCTGTTACTGTCGCAAATTTTACAAGCTTTCCTGCCACAAATTTTTTTTCCCTGTTACCGTCGTAAATTTTACTGCTCACATCATTATTGGCGTCGTTATATACGTCACAAACCGTCGCTATCATGCGACGCTGATACCGATGCCAATATTGACGTTGATAGTGATGGTGATACCGACTGTTCTATGGCATCGCCAATAACGACGCTTTTTGCGATGATGGGGGAAAATTTTGTTATTTGCATTTTTGTCACTTTAAACGTCGGTATAATGCCTATATCTTGTAGTGCAAGGATATGCACTTATCTCCTAATGAACGTGTTTACCAGCAAACACATTGTAACTCTTAAGTTGATAACATATATGATTTGTTTTTAAAAGCAAGTATTAATATTGAATTCTTCATTGTAGATATATTTCGATCAACAAGTACTGAATGGCAACCTGTGGAGAGTTTGAGTGGAACTTTGAATGCAATTCATAAGGTGTTTGCAGACATTATATATGCTGATGAGACCATCGATTCTTTCACTGAGAGAAGAATTTTATATATTATGCATAATATGTGGTTCCATCTAAAAAGGGTACATATGGACATATCGAGGATTTGCCATTGCCAAGTCTCTCCTCTCTTGTTTGGGAGGTTCCTAATAAGGCAACCATGCATAGTTTTAAATTCAAAATATGTCAAGATATTCAAAAGTCCATGACAGTTGGAAGGATCTCAAGAAGAATATGTCTGTCATGGTTTATCTCCTTACATATCTTTGTGGGTTTCTTCAAAATAGAAAACTTACAGAGAACAAAAGTATCTTGGCTAAGTAGAAATTTTACAAGCGCAGAACTAGATAACATTATAGGGAAACTTTGAAAATCTAGAGAGGTTGACCATAAGGATGGCACCATGAGGTGTATTGTATGCCCCCAATCCTTGTCTTTGTGTTATAATATAGCATGACAAACTCTTGCTTTGGGTTTCGATTATAGGAGATACTAACTTAAACTAGGCATGTGGATTCCCTTGGATTCAGATACAGATTGCACGCCCTTCAATCTTAAGGTTCAAGTTATAGAAAAGGAGGTAAATATCACTTCCAATTGGAATCTTAAATATGTAAGGGATACATTGGAGATGCTAGATTGTATATCCCCAGAATATAAGTTCAAAGTAAACGGTAAAATAGTAGGGAAAAGAGCTGAACGCTCTTTCTCTTGTATGAGTTGCTTGCCTCCTTCAATTATAATCTTTGAGCCATAAAATTTAAAACATTAGATTGGACAAAAAGCTTTTCATTGAATGAAGAGTTATAAAATTGAAGTGTAGATATACAAATATCTTGCCATTTGTATCTATTTGTCTTCTTTCATCATTGTAACTTCTTTGTCACTTTTTGAAAAGATAGATCTTGCAGTTGCAATGGCTTTTTTTTTTGGTTGGTTGAAGAATTTAACTTGGACAGGGGCCCTCTCTTCTTAAGGGGGTAGATGAGAAGATGGATGAGAAAGTGTTGGCATTTTTGCCTTTTTGGAGCTTGCCTTACTTGTCTTTCCAGATGACTTGCCATTTTCCTTACTCTTAGTTAAGGATTTAAGTGGAGGAGAGTCGGGGTTGACTGGCGTGATTGCCCTGCCCAAAATTAACTCAATACATCTCTCTCTTATCCACCATGTGTATGAATCGGGGTAATATTGGCACTGCAATGAAAATTGTAATAAGTTGTAAGGGTAGTGATAGTTCATACTTATAGGGAGTAAAAACAAAGAAATGGAATTATTATAAATGTTGTTGCTCAAAAAACTAATAACGTTGCTCAAAACAGAATGTGAAAGATACTTACATTAACCCCATCTATCTTGAGAATCTTTGAATCTATTGTCCTACAAACATTTGAAATTACTCTCCATCCACAAGAATATGCATCATTTTGTAAGGGCACTTCTTGTAAGAGAAAGTTATATGGTTTTTGAGGATCGGTAATATCCTCATATGTAGTGTCCAAAAACAATACCACCAACCTCCCAACACTATAAATGGAAACATGTTATAAAAAAGGATAATAAATAAAATAAATAATAAAGAAAAAAGTGAGGATTTTTATTCAGCACACATTTTTGCTTGACCATGGATACCCGTAAGAGAGTTCATAAGGATAATTTGTCAAGTGAGAATATGAATATATATTAAGCTCCAATGTCCTCTGCAAAGTAAAATGTTAGTAGAAATGCATACTATAAATAAGTATACATTAAACCCTTTGCAAAATTGCATACCTTTCAACGTAAGGAAAAAAAATATGGTAGTTTGTAATTGTATCAAACAATCTAAAAAATAATTCTATGTTTGAACGAGATTTTGAAAACAATTCCACTGATAACAGTGGATCAACGATAAATATAGTTTTAGAGATTACTTGGCTTAGAGAAGCAATCAACGCCCTCAAACCAATAGTAAAACCAAATGAATGTCAATTGCAATGAACAAAACAACACTATTAGTCCATTAAAAAAATTTGAGCGAAAAAGCCTTACCTTATGCAACAAAAGACTATTGAATCTGACAATTGGATATCGTTCTTAGCAAACATTCCTTTTTCCTCAAGGGAAATACTAATATAGTCTTTTGAAGAAGTGCAAGAGACATTCACAACCATTCGCCCATATACCTCCCCCATTCTCTTCAGATTGACAGGACCAAGGACAACGATTTTTCTCTTGCAAACTTCATCCTCTAACTCTATAGTCTCTTGTGATCATTCTTGATGGGTGTCTTCTTCAGGTTTTTGATAGGCAGACACTTGTTCGGAGGTGGTCTTTGCAGGGTGTAAATGTGTCACGTCCTCAATCATTGGTTGTTTTTCTCTCCTAGACAATTTTAGAGGAACATTAAGGATCTCAAATGTTTTTTTATCAGTAGTGGGCAAGGGCCTCAATACCTTGTCGAACCTATACCTAATTCGCCTGACCATACTAAAGTCTTTGTTCATCAAAGTCATTCTATGAGCATGGGCAGCAACAATGTAAGCATCGTTCATAAAATCAATAACAAAGTCTTCAGCCGCCTCCTGAAGGCAAAGAATGACTGCAAGCTGCCATTTTTTTTGCATACCAACTTCAGTGGACACCCTTGATAATCTAAAAGAAATATCTTTGACAACTCTGTTGTCTTTGGAATAACATGCTATATAGCTCTTTGTGCCTTCCGTATCTCACTAAAACATTTCTGAACATAAAAAAATCTAGAATTTCTCTTTCTCTTCGACTTGGAAGGGTCTTCTTCTCCATGGGCATAAGAGGGTCCAGGTTGCTCTATCTGTTGAGTAGGGGCTCTAAGGGAGGTTGGAAACTTAGCAGTTGTTGTAGGGGACTGTACATGATGAAGCTTACTCTGGGTAGGAGAAGACATTTTCTATGCACTAGATTGCTTAGATTCCATGGCAAGAGACTAAGGGCAACCAGGGGTACGTGGGATCTCAGTATGAAAAGTTTGAGAAGCTGAAAGCCTTGTCTCCTCCTCACTCTCTTTGCTATCTATATACACCTTCCTTGCAGTCTGCTTTGTCCTAGCCATGAACCTGCAGAAAAATGAGACTCGTTAGAACATTTAAAAACCATGAGTAAAAAATGAGACTAGTTAGAATATTTAAAAACCATAAGTAACCCAAACAGAAACAACAAATATGGCGCCATAGGAGAAAACGCCTAGGTTTGAAATGAAGCTCATTACGACGTATTTGCGGATGACCGATACGGCGCGATAGGAGAAAACTGTGGGTCTAGAATGTTACTCCTCACGTCTATTCGCGATAGGACTAAAGCACGATTTAACTTCTCGAGCCGTAGACTTATACGATGCGAATACAATGAAGCGCAGTTTTAAAAAGCAACTTCTCACACTGTATTTGTGGTGACCGATATGGCGTGAAAATAGTAATGTGCAAATTTAAAAAGCACCTACCTGTGCCGTATTTGCAGTGACCAATACGGCACGAATACAATGACGCGCATGTTTAAAAAGCACCTACTCGCGTATTTGCGGTGGCTGACACAACGCAAATCTGTTGAAGCGCAAGTTAAAGAAACACCTGCTTGCAGTGTAATTGCGGTGACCGATATAGGACGAAGTTGATCTGGACGTGGCTGTGTATTCATGCTCTGGATTTGAAAAGTGAGCCATGTAAGCTACCATCGATCTTTTATACCTGCAGGGTACGTGACACATGGCAGTGTTTAATTGGCTAGGTCTTGGGTAGGCCATAAACATTATGGTCTATATAAACACTATGCTCAGGCATTTATGACTTGTTTCTTATGTGAATTTGCACCATTTTGTGTACCCCTTGATACGAAGCGAGGAGATATTGTTCTTGAGGTCACTTGGGCACTTTCGCGTCGTATCGTAGATTAGCAAATACAAAGCGAGAAGGCATCGCTCATGAAGTGGGTGCACACTTTCGTGCCATATCGTACTTTCACTCATGTCAGAACCTAAGGATGCTGCACGCTCCCAAGAGTAGGTAACCCCTCCTAAAAAAAGAAGAAGATTGTCATCAAGGTCAACAAGAGCTTTTGATTGTGCTACCTTCTCCCCTGAAATTCCCACAGCTTCCTCCCCTTGTTCAACAGTAAGTGTGGAAATGCCTAAGAAGTCTCCAATCAAAGCCAAGTCACCATTAAGGGTTTCTAGATTGTCTCAGATCAAAGAGCTTTCTCCATCTGAAAGGCTCCTAGACTTTCTTCTTCAGAATGGCATGTAGTTATCTTATTAGGGAATTGCAAAGGATATTTTCAACCTTGACTGGGATATTGACCGTGTATTGAACTCATGTAAGAAGTTTTTCCTAGAGGAGTTTGCTAAGTTTGAAAGTCTTGCATTTCCGGTAGTTGAAAAGGATGCAAAGGAATATGTTCATATACCTATTGGGAGCTCACCTTCAAAGAAGACTTTGTTTTCAAGAATGTGTACATCTCATTCTCTTGACCGGTTTTGTACCTCATATTTGTTTTGTTTTGCTCATTCTAGGAAATGCAGGCTTATGTCCAAAACAACTGCATTCATTACGTTTTCTCTTGTTAAATATCCTGTGAAATTTGATGAAAAATAATTAAAAGGTCCAAAATATTCCAGCTTTTGCCTTTTGGACGAGGTAGCAAATGATAAGGATGTAGAGGAATGTTTGGACCCTGAGCAAGAAGCAAATATTGCTGGTAAACTAGATGTTTCCCAATTCAAAGTTCAGACCTTTATTGAAGAAAACCATGCAAATGCAGATCTTGTATGTGACTCTTCTTTTTATACTATTGCTTCAATTCCAACTTTCCCTATCAAGGACAAGGAATACATACTGCTAGCAAACATTCAAAGGCTCTTCAATCTTAGGGAGGATTATCTTTTAGCCATTATTGCATGCTGCAAATGGCATTGTTGATGTCGAAAATGAATTGAAAGAAGAGTTACTTAAACTTGACATCGAAATTACGGACGACAAGTTTATTGAAGCAGGGGATGCCCTTTCTCTTTGTTTTCGTAAGGCAGAGAATGCTGAGGAAGAGTATGGGATTACTGAAGAGGAGTTCCACGGCCTTCAAGACCGACTTAGAATTTCCCATTTTGGAAGAGAAGAGTCGCAATGTGTTAAAGAATTGGAAGATACCAATGAGGCACAATCATCAATTAACATATGGAATCCAACTAAGCTAGAAAATGACGAAAATCAATTGGTACTATTATCTCAAATTTTGTAAGATGTATATACATTAATATGTTTGATTTCAACATTCATTTGACATTTATCTTTTTTTACAATTGGAGATTGAAGATTTTGATAACTTCTTGGGACGAGATAAAGGGACAAGAGTTGGTATTCATTCACTGAAAGATGTTGCACTTGGCCATTACTTAGCAAGGATTGTCCGCATGTTTTCTTGGTATTTCATAACATCTTCTCAGAGGAAGAAACATGGCCTATACTATGTATCAAGGCACTTACAAGGCTACTTGATTTCTCCGCGTTACAATACAATGCACACAAGGTGATGTTTTTGGAGAAGACTGCAGCAATTAGGATTTTTTGTTATGGTCCTGGTTTCTCTACTTCTAGAGCAGGAAAGGGAGGATGATGTAAAGGCTCCTGAGAGCTAGCTTTGTACTTTCCTTTCTTGAATTCTCAAGTTGAAGTATTCATTCTTTGAAGTTGTTGTCGAAAAATACTATGAATTCTTAAGTTGAAGTATTCATTCTTTGAAGTTGTCATCGAAAAAACCAATTGAATAGCTCCTCAAGAGCATTGCTTTTTGTAACTCCACCTCCATGTCTTGTGCTTCGAAAAAAACTTGTACGTGCTTGATAGTGAGATTTTTCCATGCCTTGTCCACTATCAGTTGCAAGGGGTCCTTGCTCCTCCACAAAGTAAGGCCCATGGATATGAAGGATATGTTGCAAATTCATAAGAGTAACAATCATTTTTTGCAAATGGAAATTTTATTAGATTAAATATTCTCTCTTACCAAATAAAAAGTGATATCTTTTTCTCCCCATGCCTCCTTTATTGCTTGAACAAGATTTCTAATCGAACATTTGAACTCTTCTAGATACGTGTACATTTTTGTTTGTTGCTTGAGGAGCTTTAGGAAGACATCAACGTGTCTCCAAACCTCTATCCTTAGAAATGCAAGTCGTGGTGTGGTTGCAACATTTGTCGTTATCCCACATAGCTCTCTCCCATACTCCCAAGTAATGCTCACATGTTTTCGTATATGGTTACCTAAAAAGCGTATAGATTTTGAGTCTCCCATTGAGACATCAGCCAAGACATCTCTTATTTTCCATGAAAGTGTAATGAACTTGACCTCCATGAAAACCCATTTTGGAGAGTAATGACTCACATTTGTCAATACACTCATTCGATAAAGACAAAGGCTTAATTGAGTATGCATAGACAAGACACTACAACAAAAAGGCTCCATAGAAGTGCTTGTAGATACAATATTTGAACTGTGATAAAAAATGTCGGACGCGTTTATTACCGCGTCTACTGTTGCGTCTACAATATTGCGTCTAAAAGCGCGCTTATAGTCAGAGTTACATGCCCATGTAGATGCGCATATAGACGCGTGTATTGCCGCGCTACGTAAATATATAATCAAATTTGTAAAAAAGTGGATATATTCATATTGTGCGTCTATACATGCGTGTATCTACGCGTCTAAAAAAACATTTACTCTACAAGTTGTTGACGAGAATAGACGCGCATTTATCCTGGAATTTAGATGCAGTGATAGACACACAAAACAGAGGTATGAAAAAAAAAACCAGAGAGCATATGGCTTTGCAAGCCACATGCTCTCTGGTTTTTTTCCCCCTATCAACATCAAATTGTATGCTTAGGGAAAACAGAGAAAGATTATTTCGAAGATTGGATACTGAAAATAAAACAATGTATGTAGAACACAAAATTTCATATATCTAGATGAAACGTTTTTACATGATGAGTTCTAGTGCTTGTGACCTCAAGCATGGTCATGGTTGCAAGCACTAGCTGAAAGTAATACATATCAAAAATGAAAATTACAAGCCAAGGGGAGGCATGCATGCATGGGGCTCCTCTATATCTCCTCAGAAGCGGCATCATCATCGCTACCACCACCCCTGCCTATGCCGCTGCCATTGCGGCCACCGCTACTGCTAGTCCCCCCTTCGCTATCCTCAACTGCATCAGGGTTCACCTACACAAAGGATTGAGGTATACAAATGCGACATAGATTTCTTTTTGCTGCTCCAAGTAACTGCTCCACTACTACCAAGAGAGAACATGTATCTGCTCATAGATCTTCTATCAGATATACTACCAGCCCAATTTGCATCTGTGTATCCAAACACCTATACATCTGTACCTACCTCATAGAGAAGTCCATAATGTAATGTGGACTTCACATATCTCAATATGCGTCTGACTGCATCCAAATGTGGCTTTCTAGGTACTTGCATAAATTGACTCACAAGACCAACATCGTAGCTCAGTCTGGCCTTGTAATGGTCATGTAAATCAAACTAATGTGACGATCCCATGGTTGCCATTTGGATACGTCGCGCCTTTGCATGCTGGCGACTTGTCATTTTCTCCGTTGCTCTCTTCTTGGCCTCTTTCCACTCCCTGTGGTAGCAATTGGGTGGTTGGCCATATCCAGGGCGCCCCTGCTCTTGTCTCCGCAGTGACTCCTTGGCGCGCGTCATAAGGTGAGACCTCTTGTTATGAAGCACGTCTCCCACCTTTGACCGTCCCTAATCATCTGAGAATTGTGAATTCTCGGGATTAGGGTACCTTCTATGTACTGCCCGCCGCAGCACCTCTTGCCACAAACCATTTTTTTGGTGCTTGAAGGGAATCGTGCAATCTTTGTATGTGGCATGCACGACACTCCTCAAGTAGGCTATCAGTTCCCTCCCCTTAGAGTCATGCAAGATACCACCAACATAAGTGATAGAGTAGTACATTTGTGGAGGCTCACCTCTCTCATTTTCCAATGAGGGTGATTGAGAGCCACCTCCTAGGCAACACCCACAAAGCCCTCAACCTCCTTGTCCTCCCGCACGACTCTCTCTCCTCCCTCAATGGGCACTACCCTCTACCTCACTCGATACACGTGCTTCTGTAGATGCACGTGCTTCAGCCAATCCATGTATGGCAGTCCTAGGTAAAGATGTGATAGGTGTCCCAGAGATCACACTGAAAACCTCCTCTGCAGTGGGAGGGCGACCAAGATAATTGGTCATCTCCCCCATGAATTTCTCCTTGTTTTTATCAGTGCTGGAGGATCCAGGATTCCACATCTACACAAGAAAAATCATATTACCCTGTGCAGATAAAACATATTATACCCTGCGTCTATATATGCGTCTTTGTGTGCGTCTGTTAGCATGTCTATTTCCGCATCTATACATGCGTCTACACTGTCATCTGGACACGCTGACAGACACACACAATCGGACCATTTCTTTTCAAACTTGGTTAAAAAACGTGTAAAAAAAACCTCCATAGATGATAGATTATAGCATGTAAAGAGAGAGAAGAGAGAGACAAACAGACAGAGAAAGCAAACAAGATTGAGAGAGAGAAGAAGAACTCACATTCTTTGCTTGTTCCAACGGGTGGCGGCTAGGTTGCAAGCTCATTGTCCTCCTTCTCCCTTCCCTTGGTAAGTTGCTTGAATCTTCTTCTCTTCCTTGATGTTTGGCTCTTATTCTTTACTCTTTGGCTCTTCTTTCCTCCTGTCCTCTTTTTACTCTTATTTCCTTGCCTCATTGTCTTCATGAAGTGATATATAGACATGAGTAGTGATGTCGAGCTCGAATTGCAAAAAACACATTAAAAACGCAGGAAAGCACAGGTTTGAAAAGAAATCCACAAAATTTTTTAGATTTTTTAAATATCTGCATGGCGCGTTTGTAAGCGCGGGTAATTGTGCGTGTATATGCGCAGATAATACCTATTATACGCGCTTACAAATACGGAGGAATAATTAAACTGATTAGATGCTAGCTTTTGGTTGTTTTTGGATCAACATGACATGACTTTCCTAGTCTTTTAATATCAAAATGTTTGCCTCCATGTTGTAAGTATCAATGCATGCATTTAGCGAATATGACATATATAGATTGTATGTGCATAGTGGTCCAACAAATCAAGCCTGTTTCTCATTTGCAGGCATTATATATTGTAGTTAAAATCTAACAGTTTATATTATGCAAAAAGGTGTAATTGATTTAAGCTAAGATCTTGATCTACATTGCTATTCATACAATTTCATTTATGTGGTGGATAACACATTGGCAAGTCAATTGGCACATATGTGGTGACTTACTAGACCATCCCACTTACAATTGCATGCAAGTATCGATAGGTGGATAAAGCACGAATGGTTTTTAGCTAGAGAGAGATAATGCAATGAAGGTGTATACGAAAGAGATAGAGAAAGGCATATTATCCATCAATCAATCAAAGATATGTACATGAAGTGACTTGATATAGTAATTAGAGTATCGTCATTTTTAGGATGCTCCATTGACTTCTGTAAGTTCTTATAACCTTGAAGTAGAATATAGCCAACCACACTGTCCATGGAAGGAAAACTTGACCTCATCAAATTAACCAAGTTAATTTACTTATACATTTCATAGATAAGAGATTTGTAGTTGGCTTGTTGGTATTGCAAAGTATCCTTATAGTTATATATTTTAGTCACCAACAAGTGGACACACTGGCTAAAGATGATGAAAAGAGGACATGTGCACATTGGCTACATGTGGTCCACCTTATCTAAAATTATATGTGAGCTATAAGTGCACCTTGACATGATTGGAATAGCTTGCACATGCACAAGCCAATTGATTTACATTAATCTACTCATGCTATGAATTGGCATGCATGGCTAGGTTAAGTGCACAACAAATGAGACATGTGAGTGTATTGATCAGTTCTCTCTCTCTCTCTCTCTATATATATATATATATATATATTGCAAATGCACAAGTCAAACTTTGATCTATAAGTTTTAGCCATGGCTAGGTTAAGTGCACAATAGATGCAACATGTGCATATATCAATCACTTCTCTGATAATTATGTCATATATACATCTAATCATCATGCCCTATCCAATCACATTTGTATAGGGCATGATTGGATGTATATAGGGCATGAAATCACATATATATAATTAGCTTTGAATGATTGGATGTATATTTTTAATACTCTGAAAGAAGTAAAGTTGGTAATGTATATCATGTCCTATACATGTATATCATGTCGTATATACATGTATATCATGTCCGTATGATCCTATACATGTATATCATGTCCTAGCTTATGATCCACGTGTAATTATGTCGTATATACATCCAATCATGCCCTATCCAATCATGCCCTATTCAAACAAATACTAGCTGTTAAGAGGTTTGGTCATATCCAGGGACTTTATGAGAAATGAAAAATATGTGTGTTTATTTTCGCATCTATTAGCGTGCTTATAAACGCGGATATATAGACGCGTTCTTTATACTAGCGTGAATAGACACGCTAATACACGCGCCCGCTTTTTCGCGTGTACAGTGCACGTCTATAGGGCCTTTCTCTTGTAGTGAGATGCAACCTTGGAAGTTTATCAATAATTCTAATCTCTGCATACAAAGTACATATATAAACATTAGTAAGAGGAATTGAAATAATTGGATCCCATATATCTTCCTTGTTTTTTTAAAAAACTTGGATCTATAGAGTCTCTAGTTGGGGCTCTTCTTACAGGGCACAAGTTACTCCAATTTTTAGACCCAACACTTTCCATGCAATAAATACAAGGATATTTTGCATTTGTCCCATTACATATTCCAAGCATATATTTGATAGTTTTCAAGTCAGCACTCATGTGCCATTCCACATTAAATTTACCAACCCCATCAACAACCAACATTTCTCTTTCACTTTGAGACTTAATAATGTTTGGAATACCTGTATGAGTAAACAACCATTTCAGTGTTTGATGATTTTCAATTGGTACCTGAGCTGCACCAACCCACCAAATCTCCATCTCAGATTGGAACTTATGCACTGGTGCTTGGCCCCCACCATTGCTATATTCCAATGCCCTATTCATGATGCAAGTGCTGACTCTTTCCATCATTTGTCCTTTTTGAATCTGTGCTTTACCTAGCTTCAAGGCAAACTTTAAAACACCGCGACATTCCTCTAACGTGAGTCTATACATGTGAACCATTGTAATCTGCACTCTTCTTAGATCAACCCATATATTGTTAAATACATTGTATTAAAAACTAGATTTTCTTTTTGTCTTTTCATATGGCATAGATGCTTCAATATGAATGTATTCCCCGAAAACTTGTGGAATCTTACGATTCATGGCAATCCTTGCAACCGATACTCTTAGGGCTCAAGGTAACCCAAATGCAGTTATTCTATTACATTTTAGATTTTTAAACCATAATCTTGAGATAGCCTGATAACCTTTTCGACTAATGCCCACATTATCACATGTCTCTACAATTTCGTTTGGTTTAATGTGTCCTTTAAGTCCTTCACTAATTCTTTGAGAGTTGGGCCTCTCAAATCCATATTTTGAGGTGACCTAAGAATCCTCAAATTATCATTCTTATTCATGGTTTCTTTTAAAAAACTGATTCTCTCCTTACTCTCTCGAATATTAATACCCGACATGTTAGAGACATATTTTTTTCCAAGATTCAATCTTCTTTTCTTTGCTCTCTCACACAAGCTAGTTATATTTTTTAATGGTATCTTTCTCTCTCTTAATCTTATTGGAGTTTTCTTTAAATGTGCTAACTTGTCTTGTAATGACTTATTAGCATTTTCCAAAACGTCAATCTTATTTGTAAGCTCAGAAATGCTTGTCAGTGTAATAAATAATGCTTTTCTCATTTCATTCATCTAAGCCATGTATGTGTAAGATGCAAAGTATAACCTATTACAATACCCAAGCATCCCATTATAACCTTTCCCAACTTATCTCGTGTAGTCATGAATATTTAAAAAATTAGGAGGTTTACCTGTTGAAGGATCATTTGGATAAATATTTCCATCTACCCACAAATCTATATGTTTCTTTCCTTGAGTTCGTAATTTGTTGGCATCCATCTCATCTGTTAGTACTCGACGATGTATACTTCTCCAAGATGAATCAATTGGATCTAGTTGGATGGTAAGTTTGTATTTGCATGTGCTCACATCTATATCACTTGAAGAGGTGTTGCTAAAATCCCTTGAAAATGAGGTGCACTGAGAGAGAGAGAGAGAGAGAGAGAGAGAGAGAGAGAGAGAGAGAGAGAGAGAGAGAGAGAGAGAGAGAGAGAGAGAGAGGGAGGGAGAAGAAGAAAGAAAAAGGAAGAGAGAGAGAGAGAGCGAGACAGCAAGAGGATGAAATATAACAAAGAAAGAGAGAAAGAGAGAGAGGAGAATGAGTGAGAGAACAATGAGGGGATAGAGAGAAACAAAGAGAGTGGCAACAAAGAAAGAGAAAGAGATAAAGAAAGAGAGAGGGGAGAGAACACGAAATGGAGAGTGAAGGGAGAGGTGGATAAATGGGTGAAGTAAAGAGAAGAAGGAGAGTGGAAAAAAAAGGAAGAGCTAGAAAGAGAATTGGGAAAAAAGAGAGACAGAGCAAACAACAAATAGAGAGCAAGAGAAAGAGAGAGAAAAAAAGAAACAAGAAGAGAATTAGAGAGAACAAAATGATAGAAAGAGAATGGTAGAGGGGAAAGAGAGGCACGAAGAGGAGTGGGGAGACAGAGTCTTTTCGATGCCTTATTTTATGAGTTTTTTTATTTTTGTCTTTGATATTTATTTTAGCAAGATGCGTCGAGTGTGAATGAAGTGAAAATGAGAGAAAGACATAGAGAAAAGAAGGGAGGGAAAGGAAAAGAGAGAAGAAGTGAGAGTGGGGAAGGAAGATGGGGGAAATAAATGAATATTTATAGAAATAGAGGAGGAGACATAAGAAAAGAAGGATGAAGGGAGGGGAAAAAAAAAGAGAGAAAGAGAACAAAAATCTATTGTTTGTTGTAACATAGACAAAATAGAAAACGATGATGGTCGTGATGTTCAAGATCGCGAGGCATATCTTAATTAGCGTGTCCCGTGTCCTTACTCTCAGTGCAAATTGACAATCGGATGAAAGCGTTCCTTGTCTATAGAATACATATGATGCTTCGGCGAGTTCCAATCGGAGATCATTAATTATGTGATCTTAGACTTTGAGAAAATGGTAAGAGAAGTGCATACCAATCATGCCTAACATTCGCAAAATAATTGAATATCATTAAACAAACATTAGACGTGCCTATAAAATTTATGCAGGGAGGTGACGTCTCATCACAAGGAGTAATACACCAGCCATTTAAAAGAGTTCATAAGCATGCGATCAATGGAGTGCCTGAGCCAATACACTACTTGGAAGGCATGACTGAGTCCATACCCTCAATACTAAAGGAGACTGTCAGCCTTTCTTCGAGCCCTCCTCCAATCTTGGATCTTGAGATGGAGGCAATGATCAATGCATTGATGCTCATGGATTCTGAGTCATTTGATATGCTAAGAGAGGAAGAGTCCATACCATTATATGATAGGTGTCGAGTATCTCATTTGAAGACGTTGGTTGTCCTCCTAAGTGTGTAGGCAAAATACAGGTGGAGTGATATGAGTCTAACCGAGTTGTTCATGTACATTCTACTACACTCCGTTGATTTTTTTGACTCTATTATAAAAAAAACTTTTGCATTTTTAAGGTTTTTTGTTTTCTTTAGGTTGCTAAAGTATCATATATTAGCACTTGAAAATACCATGTCTGAGTTGTGTGATGATGCACAATATGTTTTATGAAAGCTTGGCATTGACTACAACAACATCCTTGTATATGTCAAGGATTGCGTGATATTTCAAGGAGACTATGGGACTATGGAGACATGTCCAAAGTGTGGTACTCATAGGTATCAATAGGACTTGAAATGGCAAACCATCCCTCAGAAAGTTCTTAGACACTTTCCACTTATCCCGCATATCCATCACATGTTTCATACGTCGGGCATGGTGAGCTTGACAATATGGCGGGTTTGTACTAGCATCTATTGTAAGTGGACTGCATATTTTTCTATTGAGTGTCTAGTCAGTGCTCGTAATGCTTCTTCATTTGTGGCAATTTATACTACCAATCGTGATTGTGGGATGCCTCACTCTAGAAATACACAGGGCGATTTAGAGGTTGTCGAATTTAGTGCAATGGATTTCACAGAAGGAGATCAAGACATCCTCTCCTATTGAATCCGCAAAGTGGGAAGCGGTGGAGATAGTCTACCTATTTGAGAAGTACTTGCCCACCAGCATGCTCACGATACAAACCCACCTCCTGGTGCATCTTGTAGATGAAGTGGAGATTTTGAGACCCGTCCATACCCAATGGATGTTCTTTTTGGAGCGCTTCAAGAAAATTAAAAGGCTTTGTGCGACAATGAGCTTGGCCAGAAGGTAGCATGGTTGAAGTTTGAATGTTATAGTGGAGGAGTTAGTGTATATTTTGTAATGGCTACCAACATTGGATTCAGACAACAATATGCTATGGTTTCTGAAGGATGATGACAGATTGACCAGAGATGTGGTGGTTGAAAATGGGGTAGAAAAAAGGATGGATGCTGCAATGGAGGAGAAAGTGAATCGTTTTTGTATGTTGCATCATGCATCCATGGAGACATGGCTCGCTAAGTACGAGCAGGCTAGGAAAGATGGAAAATAAGCGCAATTGAAATTTTGACGCAATACGCACCATCGACTGATTTGATATTTGAGGGCATGGAGGAGATGCCGCAGTTTATGTCTATGCAATGGTTACATGGAGCTTTGATCACAGCTTCTTATGAAGGGGTAGAAGTCTCTACTGAGGAGTGAAAATGCTTGAGGGGATGCAGTTTGAAGGTGATCGCATGTTTTATAAGCTATCGTATCTAGATTTTATATGTGACAACTAATGTAGCCATCTCAATGTATAGTACAAAATATACAGTGTGGCATGGTGGCATGGGCAACATTTCTGCATCGAGTACATGGATAAAATGCGCTCCACAATGGATTGCGGTGTCATGGTAAAGTTCAAGCAAGAGAGCCGACGGTGAGCCATGGATCCAAACACCATTACAGATGAAATGGAGTACTTTGGAAACTTCCAAAGTGTTATCTTAGTGGATCACCATAGCTTCTCCATGACCATATTCGATGTACAATGGTTCAAAGTGGTATTGCAAGGAGCCACGGCAACCGTTCATCGAGGTCCATCTTCACGGCCCATTGTGAACATGTGCATGAATTTTCATGACACAGAACAATCACAAATGTTGAATCTCTCTTATATGTGATTTTAAATAGTTAATTTTCCATCCATCCTTTACACGCACATGAAAAGGCCATGCTTGTCATTTCCAACACATGAATTTTTTAGTAATGCAAGTCGATATCATATCAATAAATTTCATAGGCAAGACATTCACCCCCAAGAGATATCTCAAGTGTCTCCTAATACTACCCTACGTTTATACCACCTCCCCTTACCAAGTAGGTCTCATTATGTACAATTGATAAGAGCAAATTATAGCATATCTCATTATGTACAATTGATAAGAGAAAATTTGGATGTTAATGCAAACAAGTCACATATGTCCATGGCTTTGTGAAGATTGTCCTTATCAGCTTTCAAGATGGTAAATCATATCCATAGGAGCATTTCCAAACACAATGTTACTCACCAACCCTAGTCTAACAATCTCATTACAATTTTTTTCACCATTGTCAATAGCTCTTATCTCAAAACATGCTTTCAAAGCACATATAAAGGTGAACACAAAGGGGGAACCTAGAATAGCCCTCCCATAGCATCTTATTAAAACATATTAGTGCTTCCTTACCTTGCTGATCATGTACATATGTTGAAATTAGCACAATCAAGAGACTATATCACAAATACGAAGTTCATCCAAAACTCCTTGAGCTTTTGCAAACGCACCATACTTAGTATACATATCTCCATGATCATTACCGAGTTTAATCTATGTCTCTAACAAATCCAATCTAACAATTTGGCTACACCCTTTTGAACAGCTCCTACATCTACAGATGCTTTTAAGGCCAAGGTAAAGGTGACAGCAATAGAAGTTTCAAATGGAAAACTCACATGCAAATCCCTCACTACCTTCTTGATCTTGCAAGGACAAGTCTTGCCTTGATCATCCCTTTTCTATAGTGTTACTCCTTAAAAGAAAAGAAGATGCAACTCTTTTGGGTAATATCTTTGTTTAGAAGGTCATGCTTGTGCACTCCAACAATTCCCAATGGCCAACAAGGCCCAACAATTCATCCTCCACTCCACTAAAGCCCACATTGCCTCTCCAAACCATGTATGACTTAAGTACAATTGCTCTCCAACATAGAAACAAGCCCTTGCATGGATTTTTGTCACTTCCATTGCTCTTCTGCAACAAGTGTAGCTTTGCCCTTCTAGGAACTTTGGCAACATTGGGATATCTTTGATCTCTATTGAGAAGTGGTGCTCTTGTACCATGAGAAAATTGACTAATCTTTCTAAATCAAAGAATGGAATTCTCAATAGTAATAACCCCTTTTGCATAGCTATATAAAGAGCCCTCGTCTCATTATTCTGGATAAAACTATAGGAACATGTTGATGAGGCTTTTCAAGAGAAGGAGAGGAGATAGAGAGAGGGAGGGAGAAAAAGGGTAGAGAGAGAGCGAGCAGAGAGAGAGAAAGAAAAGAGAGAGTGAAAGAATAGAAAGACAAGAGAGACAAGCAAACAAATGGAGAGATAAGACAAATAGAGATACTATAAAGAGAAAGTCAAGCTTCCTATCTCTCTCTCTCTCTCTCTCTCTCTCTCTCTCTCTCTCTCTCTCTCTCTCTCTCTCTCTCTCTCTCTCTCTCTCTCTCTCTCTCTCTCTCTTTAAACACATCTCCCCCTTCACTTTGACTTGGAATTAAATTTTGGGGCCCTCATCACACCACCATCGCTATCCTCCTCAAATAGAGTCATTGACCTACGCAACCTTTGTGAGTGACAATGGCATCCAAGAGTCTTGTGACAAGCATCTTCCCAATAGACTCCCCGATCACGCTAAATCAAATTAGCTAGATAACTATGTAGGTACACTTATTTTTAAAAAATATAGATTGTGACATGTAGATCCCATCATGCCATAGAATACATAATTATAACAATCGATAAGAAAGAAACTACACTATAGAAAATTGTTAGGGAAATGCGAGAATGAAAAATGTATGAAGCATGGGTATTTTACTTGAATCATACTGCAGATTGCTAAGTAAATAAGGGGTTAATAATTTCGATTCATTCCCCAGGTTGTTAGGAAAAGATGAGAAGGGTAAATATACAAGACATGGATGGTTGCATGAATCATATCTTCTGCTTGTATGCATGTATTGTTATTGACTCGGAAATCACTTGACCAACTACGTCGAGGAATCTGAAGGGTTTAGATGACACTAATAAGAAAAATCATCCAAGCAACAACCAAATGCCACATCACCCTACTTGGTGAAGGTTTAGTACATCACAAAAAGAAAGCATTCTACTCTTTTGTTCTAAGATGAAATACTTATTGCATTTGTATGGATCTTATTATGGTGGTAAAGCATGAATATTATGGTGCATGCGAGGGATATTTGGGTTATTTTCCAATGTAGATAGCTATAAAGGTTCCCTTTTGTGTGTGTGTGTGGGGGGTGAAAGGTGAGAAGGATCGAAGCTTGCACGCGAGCTATGGCGGGAGAGCAAGAGCAAGAAAGAGAGAGACAAGAAATGGGAACTCCAACAGTCACAATGTGTGACCGGGCCTTCCTTTATTCAAACTGTCACTAAAAGAATAAAGAATAAAGTGACGTGACGGGCGCCCGCCACCTGCAGTGTGCAGTGGCGGGTACTGTCAGTGTAGTAATACACGGGGCGGCACGGCGGAGGCGCCTTTACCCCCAACAACCTCCCACTTAAAGGCGAATCTGCCCTAGTGAGAGAGAAAAGAAAAAGAAAAGACAGTACAAATGTACATAGGTACAAGGGATGAGGAAAGGTGACATCTCATCCAACGCCCATCAACCTCCTGAGGAAGGCAAAGCGCTCAGTAGTGAGGCTCTTCGTGAGCAAATCTGCAGGATTCTCGTCAGTGGAGATCTTGACAAGGTCAACAGACCTGTCCTCCATGACACCACGTATGAAGTGATACCTCACCTCAATGTGTTTCGTCTTCGCATGGAAGACCGGATTCTTAGCCAACTGAATGGCACTCATAGAATCTGAATGCAGTGTAGGTGTAGCATCAATCCCAAGGTCAGCAACTAGACGGCTTAACCATATGGCCTCCTTGCAAGCCTCAGTGGCTGCAACATACTCGGCCTCAGTGGTAGACAAAGCCGTACACTTCTGAACCCTGGACATCCAAGAGATAGCCCCTCCAGCATAGGTGAATACATAGCCAGAAGTGGACTTCCTACTATCTGCATGTCCTGCATAATCGGAGTCAGTGTACCCCACGACCCCTGTATCCTGGCTGCCATAGCAAATACACATATCTGCTGTGCCCTTCAGGTACCTCATGATACCCTTCACGGCATCCCAATGTCTGCTGCCAGGTGTAGCCATATAGCGTGCCACAACACCAACTGCATGTGCAATATCTCGACGAGTGGCTATCATGGCATACATCAAACTGCCCACGGCTGATGCATAAGGGATCTTGGCCATCTCGGCCCTCTGCTCATCTGTCTGCGGACAATCGGGCTGTGATACCTTCACATAAGAAGGTAATGGACAGCCAATAGGCTTTACGTCCTGCATGCGGAAGCGCTCAAGGACTTTATGAATGTACTCCCGCTGTGAGAGATACAAAAGTCCCTGATGCCTATCGCGCTTAATGCGCATCCCAAGTATATGTGAGGCTTGTCCCAAATCCTTCATCTCAAAGCTCTTCTTTAGCTGAGATTTAAGAGCATCTAGCTCATCATGAGCTTTCCCTACTATCAGCATATCATCAACATAGAGAACCAAGATAAGCAAACTGCCATCACGGGCTTTCTTCGTGTAAAGACACGGATCCATAGCACTCCTGCTGTAGCCCTGTGACTGCATAAAGGCATCAAACTTATGATACCATTCCCTAGGTGCCTGCTTCAAGCCATACAAGCTCTTCTTCAACTTGCACACTAGGTGCTCCCTGCCAGGTTCTGCAAAGCCCTTAGGCTGATCCATATAGATCTCATCATGCAAGTCCCCATGTAGAAAAGCCGTCTTGACATCCATCTGATATAGATCTAAGTCAAGCTGTGCAACCAAAGCCAAGACTAAGCGCAGGGTGGTCATCTTAACCACAGGAGAGAAGACCTCATCAAAGTCCACACCATGTTCCTGCTTAAAACCCTTTGCTACCAATCTAGCCTTGTATGCCGGCTTGGGGTGTCCAGGGGTACTTTTCAGCTTGTACACCCACTTGCATGGCAAAGCCTTCTTGCCCTTAGGCAAGGCAACCAAATCCCAAGTCTCATTCTTATGCAAGGAGTCTATCTCAGACTGCATAGCCCTCTCCCAGGAGTGACTGTCACCCCTGCGCATAGCCTCATCATAAGTGAAAGGCTCTCCTGCATCTGTAACCAAAACATAATGCATAGAGGGCTGAAATCTGTCAGGTGGACGTCTATCTCTAGCAGACCGTCTCACCGCAGGCTCTGCTGCCTGTCTAACTACCTGTCCAACATCCTGGCCCTGTGGAGGAACTGCTGCAGGCTGTACTACTGGCTGTGCTGGAGCTTTAGGCTCCTCCTGAAAGATCACTCTGCGGATCTCAACCACCTTCTCAGGCTGCCTGTGCATCTTGTTTTCATGGAAGACGACATCATGGCTGCGTACTATTTTCCGCGCCTGCGGATCCCATAGGCGATAGCCCATCTCTCCTGACTCACCATAGCCAAGGAATATGCATTTAATGCTCTTTGGATCCAATTTACTCCTCTTGTCCTTGGGCACATGGCAGAATGCCTCACATCCAAAGACACGGAGATGCGCATAAGAGGGTGGCTTACCAGCCCAAACTTCCTCTGCAACCTGGAAATCCAATCCACTGGAAGGCGATCGGTTTATGACATGCACTGACGTACTAACTGCCTCAGCCCAAAAACTCGGGGGTAGGCCTGCATGGCTAAGCATAGAGCGCACACGCTCCTGAATAGTCCTGTTCATGCGCTCAGCCAAATCATTCTGGGGTGGGGTGTAAGGGGCGGTCAACTGACGCTTAATACCCCTGTCATCACAAAACTGCTCAAAAGCATGCGAGACATATTCTCCCCCATTATCTGTCCTAAGGCATTTCAGCCTATACCCAGTCTGGTTCTCAACAAGAGCAAGCCATCTCTGAAAAACTGCCAAGACATCGGACTTCTGCTTTATGGGATAAGCCCACACTTTCCTAGAAAAATCATCAATGAAGGTAACGAAGTACTTCGCGCCACCCATAGACATGCAAGGCATAGGCCCACAAACATCGGAATGCACCAATGCCAAGGGCTCACTCATGCGTGGCCTACTCGATTTCTTATGCGTAGACCTATTCTGCTTACCATAAAGACAATGATCACACGAGTCAAAACATGCATAATCCAAAGGCGGAAGATACTGCAAACCAGATAACATTTTCATTCCTTTCAAAGACATATGCCCCAAACGGGCATGCCAAAGTGATACATGTGGGATAGAGCCCACTGCCAAAACATGGTCTACAGAAGACCCAGATACAACAAGAGGATAGAGGCTGCCAGCCTTGGCGCCTCTAGCAAGCACAAGTCTGCCTTTGGTAATCTTCCAGGCAGAATCCCCAAAACAGACATGAAATCTTGCATCATCCAACTGTCCTGCAGACATAAGACTACGCGTAAGCGTAGGTACATGACGTACATCCCTGAGCAAAAAGGAACTGCCAGTGGAAAACTGCAACTGAATATCTCCACAGCCCACAATATCAAGAGACCTGTCATCTCCAAGTCTGACTGATCCAGATACAGTATGGTAAGAGTGAAACCACTCACGGTAAGGCGTCACATGGAAGGACGCACCTGAATCCAATAACCAGCACTATGCATACATACTAGGTGTCTCAGTCAAGTGTGAAGCATCAGAAGAACTAGCTGCAAGTATAAACTCATCACCACCATCGGACTCTTCAGTCTGCGTGACATTAATTTCCTCAATCTTGACGTTGGACTTCGCAGGTACTATGCTGCGATCAGAGGACTTCTCCTGCACTTTATCTTTCCCCTTATCCTTGCGCTTCTCATTGCGCAACTCATGACACTGTGGTCTAATATGGCCCTTTTTCCCACAATGATGACAAGTGACATTTGCATTGCGTCCACGCGACTTACTACGCGACTTGCCACCACGAGATTTAGACCGACCCTTCTGCGAGTCACGGCCTTAGCCATTACCACGGTCATACCTGTCATTCCTGCCTCTAACTGTCAAAGCATGACTACCACGAGAGGCATCCAAGTTTTTGCGATTCACCTCTTCCTGAAGAAGAGCACTCTCAACATCTGCCAATTTTAGAGTAGCACTAGAGGCACAAAGAGCAGTGCGGAATACATCCCATGACTCATTCAGAGTTCCAAGCAAGAAAAGAGGAGTTACTTCCTCTCCAAAGGTGATATCCTGCGAAGTCAGGTTCTTCAGTATAGCATGGAACTGGCTCAAGTGAGCAGACATAGTCGCATTATCCTTCATGCGCAGATCCATAAGCTGCTTCAACCAGTACATCTGACTCGCCGGACTTTTCTTATCATAAAGATTCTTGATCTTATTCCATAGATCCCATGCACTCTGTGCTTCCTCAAATACATTATAATGTACCTGTTCAGTGAGAGACAATACAATCGTGGACTTGCATAGCTCATCAAGTTCAAGCCAGTCGTCATTGTCCATAGTTTCAGGCTGCTCCCCACTCAACCGAAGTGGCTTAATCTGAGATTTCTGCACCAAAACCTGCCATATTTGACTCTTCCAGTAAGAGTAGTTGGTACCATCCAACTTTGTAATGTTAAAGATAGCACTATCATGCGAAGATGACGCCATTATGCAGGCTGGAAATGCCCAAACAGTCCAAAACGGCTTGTTGTTTTACTGCAGAAACTGCCCAAAAATGACCAAAACGGGGTCCAAAGGGCGAGCAAAGTGTGCCAAAAGTGGCTACCCACTTAGTACTACGTGCGGTACACCAAATCAGGATATTTCAGCATGAAAAGTACACCTCAGTCCACCAATAGCTGCTTGCTGTAATAAATTGCAGGTATGCAGTCTAGAGAGCAAACTGTCCCAAAATAGGATCCAATGTCAAGCAAACAATGCTAGGTCCAAAGCCGGCATGAAATGGACATAAGCAAGGCCAATGACAGTGAAAAGAACATGAGCTCAACACCAAGCATGTCAAAATAACATCTGCCAGTGAAAGGCACACCCCTAGACACTCTAGGCAAAGTGTTCCTGTAACTGCCAAAACCTGACACAAATAGGTATCTGCTCAAAGAGAAAGATCCAAATATGAGACTCAGCTCATAAGCATCCTGTGAACCAAGAGTACATCAATGCATATCCATAAAGATTGGAGTATGATCCCAAAGTCTCAATGTGTATGTAGCTGCTCAAGACATAAACTGCTCCAAATACATGTAAGTGCTCCAATAGCATGCAACTGTCAAAGGTCAAAAAAGCATGTAAAATGCTCCCACTGGCACAAAAGGCGTACAAAGCGAGCTCAGAAGCTCAAACAACCCAAGAGAAAGCACCAGTGATAAGTGACCCTGTCAATGCATCAAGCGCATCCGAGAGAGCATGACATACATGAAGCACCGGTCGTATTAACCATGAAGCAATACATAAGCCCAAATAAGCTCTCGGTCAACTCAATGACATCCAAATAGCAACCAAGATCAGTGATCAAGTAAGCCGGGAATGCTCAAATACATCCAAATCCAAGCTCCAAATGTCGGTATGGCATACACGAACCAAATAGCATATGTCACGAACCAAAGCATGTAATGCAAAAGCCTAACTGTCAAGCAGAGACATGAGGCATAGGCGGTCCACGAGCATGCCGAGTCGGTCCAAATGCCAGTGAAGACGGAGCTAATGCGAAGCTCAAAAGCATCCCATAATCTCATACATATGCTCCAAGTCGTCCCCAAATGTCAGAGATATCATGCCAAAGCTCAAAGCATACATCCGGTATCGGTAGGTAAGTGCCAAAGCATGTAAAGTACCTTCAGCCCACTGTTATTCCAGCATGTATTTACTGTTCTAAACAGTAGATTTCAGCCCCAAATTCAAGCCAAAATCATGGTCAAACCAAATGCATACATCCCCAATACATCCGGGTAGGAAGTAGACCGCATACGGGCATCAAACAAGGTAACCGGAGTAGAGTATAAGCATTAAATGCCAATGCCAAGTGTGGCTGCCCTGTTTCCAGCACTGTATAACAGTAAATAACAGTCCCAAATCAGCCAATATTTCAAGCCAAAATCATGGCATAATCATGTGCATACATTCCCAAGGCACTAGGCATCATGTAGACCGCATACGGGCATCAAATAGCACAACCGGAATGGAGTATAAGCAACAAATGCTAATGCCAATGGTGCTGCCCTGTTTTCAGCCTGTTATGACAGTTTATGACAGTCCCAAATCTGAAGAAATCAGCCCCGAAAGATCAAGACCAATGCCCAAAGCTTGAATGACATCAAACATGAAGTCTATAGCCCTCTTGATCAAGGTAGAGAGCAAGAAGCAATGGCCAAGTGTGGAGCTGAAGTAGATGAGTGCTCACAGCCTGGAAAAAATGATGCAATCTGCCCTGTTGGTGCTGAACTTGCTGCTGCTCCACATGGGCTGAAAAGGGGGTAATGGGGGGCTCAATGATGGCCCAAGGTAGGCACATACCAAGCCATGAAGGCCCAATGCAAAGGGGAGGGAAGATATGAGCTATGGAGCTCAAGAAGAGTGGCTGCCCTTTGTTCCTGCCCTGTTTCAATTTGAGAATACACTCAAATGCCTGCAAATGCTGAAGCAATACCTCAAGGGCAAGGCCCTGATGAAGCTCAAGAAGGCCAGGATGGAGCTCGGGAAGCCGGGGAGAGTCGGGAGCTGAAGAGGTCGGCTATGGCTGCCGGGATGGAGACCCAATGCGTGAAGCGAGTCGATGCGAAGGTCGGGAAGCACCGAGTCGAGCTCGAGCAAGAGAATGCCAAGCTCTGATACCAGTTGAAAGGTGAGAAGGATCGAAGCTTGCACGCGAGCTATGGCGGGAGAGCAAGAGCAAGAAAGAGAGAGACAAGAAATGGGAACTCCAACAGTCACAATGTGTGACCGGGCCTTCCTTTATTCAAACTGTCACTAAAAGAATAAAGAATAAAGTGACGTGACGGGCGCCCGCCACCTGCAGTGTGCAGTGGCGGGTACTGTCAGTGTAGTAATACACGGGGCGGCACGGCGGAGGCGCCTTTACCCCCAACAGGGGGGGGGGGGAGCGTCGCGTGAAACAAAGAAGGACGATAGCCCTAAAGGTGCACAATTTTTATTTTTATTTTTTCCTTGGAAAGGAACGAAAGAAACGAAGGAAAAATAAAAAACAAATCGAGAGATGACCTCATGCAATATGTCCTTTATTAACAATTCTGCTGATCAAGTAGAGATAGTTCCATCTGAATATATCCATGCAGTTAGTCGATTCACGGTGTCTATACATTTTTGTGGTGTTTCTTCTTCTTACGCTATTCCAACTTTTAGGAAAATCTTGGAATTTGAATATGGCAAATGATACTATCAACAAGCAACGTTGCAATGAGGTTGCAATGGGAAGCAAAAGAAGTTTATATGACCAAGTAAACACCAAAAAATCAGACATTCTTTCGGTTTTAAGTATACATAATCTCAATCCAAGGAGGAAGCTTCATGTGCAAGTCACCCCAATATATACTTATTTTCTTGTTTTTTTTTTTCATTCCTTGTTCTATTTTTCTCCTTCAACTACTCATGCACTCCCTTCTTGTATAAGAAGATGGGAAGAATAGTTGTTTAGTATGCAAATAATAGTAATACCATGTCACACTGACATAGGTATAAAAGAGAGAGATATGTAACTTTTCTCATCTTTTTGAAACATTAATATATTACTATCTCTTTCCTCGTTACCTTGCTCACAATCTCTATGGATTCTCACCTATTTCTCTCTTTCTCTCTCCATTTCTAGTCTTTATCTCTCCTCCTCACTCTCTTTCTCTCTCTTCTATAGTCTTCTCTCTCCTCTTTCTCTCTCTCTAGTCCACTTCTTGACAAGTGGTATCAGAGCTTTGGTCTTTGATCCATTTTTCTTGTCTTTTCTTCATAGTTAGTCCACATTTTCAGCATAAAAACCAATTTCAAATAAGTACTACATGTATAAGACATAGACAGTGACTAGCACTGGCTTGTAGAACATCTACAGTAAGAAGAAGACTATATTTAAAGATCTTTGGGATAGATATGGTAGTGGAAGGACAAAGTAGTACATCATCATCAAATTTTCATGCAATTTTGAAGATAACGTGGTCAAATAGGAGTTAACTCGACTTGGTAGGAAAATAAATTGTGGTTACTTTTTGGAGCAAGAGTCTTCTTCTTCTCCTTGCAAGTTTCCTTCAACTTCCATGGTGGATTTTCTTCCAAATATTTCTTCTTAGACATTAAGAGCATTAACCCTTGCTCTTTCTTGATTCTTCTCACTTTAGAGGTCATCTTGATAACCATTGTTGCTGGGAATCTTGGCCTCATCATGTGCAGCAGCTATTCAGCACAATTTGCGCTGATTTTTCAGCACTTCTTCTCACTGATTCAAGCCATATATTTTGTTCCATATGGTTACACCTTCAACAACAAATTTTATCAACTCTTGACTATAATGCCCCTCATTCAAAGTCATTTCTTCATTCTTAGCTTTCCACAAACCCTAATGGTGTAGGTCATGAATAGCCACATGAAAGCTTCAACTCAAGCATCCATTTCTCTTCAATTTCTTTAAGATTCTTCATTATTTCAGCCCGAGGATTCACTTCAGTAAGGATTCATGAAGAAATTGCAAGGATTGAGTAAGAATGGCCAAGGATTGAAGCTTAAGAGCTTCTATAGAGTCAAAATTTGGGGGAAACAGGTTTAGTGCTTCAACCTTAAGCATTTGGATATTCAAGATTGTTCCCAAGCATTAAATACACAAAGATTGAAGATTATTTTAGTAACATTAGATAATCAAAATTTTTATCAAGTATTTGGGAATCATTAAATCCTTCATCAAACATAAAAAAGGTATTCCTCTTTAATTCTTGATCTCTCTCATTCATCCAATTGCTGAGCTTTTCCAATTGATTGAGAGATTTAAAAGTTGTATAATTTTCCTCAAATCTCAACCAATCATTGCTTAAGTCATTCCATTCAAGTAGCAATGCAATGTTTGCTTGATCCATATTAGATCCAATTAGTGAATTAGAAGCTTCTAATTGAAAATTCCAGCATTGCATTCTAACCAATTGATTAAGTCCATTGATTGATAACATTGCTTACTCTAATCCATTGATTTGCTGATGATTGTTCATTCATAAAAAATAATATCATAATCCATTGTAAAAGGGTAAGTCAACAGTGAGTCACTGCTTGGTAAGACCCTCTTTCCATTCATTTAGCCAAATTTTCCTTCTGTTCTATTTCATGGAGAGAGCTAAATGAAAATTTCAGTAATACATATCATGTTGATTGATTAGAGTAGTATGCCACTGCCATGTTAATATTCCCATTGAGGAAAAAGGTGGATGCAAGGGAAGATAGTAAGACAAAAGAGAGGTGACCCTCCCTCACTATTAAAGATCCCAAAGGGGTGCAACCAATCGACCCCCCTTGGGGGGGACTTTGCCCATGTCTCGATGATTCACAGCCCGTGTAGGTAGAGAGCCTATCCTATCTTTTTATCCCTCATACAGGTACAACGAGTGGAGAATTGAAGTTTGAAGAACTTTCAAAGACTCAAGTACTTTCAATCTTAAAACAGGATCAAACATGGGATTTACTAGACACTACATGGTATCTACAAATCATTACAAGTACCAATCTCATTACTGAAGTATACATGTAAGTACTATAGGGTGCCCACAAGTCCTACCTAGCTTTCTATAGGGTTTGATAGCTATTAGGCACTATCATTTTTCTCTTACATGTGGAAACACGATACTTATAGGTTAAAATAGGATGTAGCCCTAGACAGTTTAGTCTTAGAGATTGAATTGCAAAATTTTGTCCTAAACTTGTTATGACATGCTATAGCTCATACTAAAGAGGGAATTTTTGGTTTCAATTTTAATAAAAAAATTTAAGAATCAAAGTTTTCTAGCTTAAGTTATAGCCAATTTTCTGACAGAGGATACTGCAGGACTGTACTAGTATGGCAGGTCATAAGAAAAAGAGTAAGGCCCAATATGAGTATGCATAACAAATCAAAGATTCCATACTAGATAATATAGCTCAAGAGGGCCTTTAAGAGCCTCAAATATAAGGTGAAATAAATGCACTCAATAATATCATGTGTGAACATGAGAATAGACATGCTCAAAAGGCATATAGAGGTGTTATCTAAAGTGAAGCAGATGGTATTGTCTACTAATCAAAGAAAGTCTTCGATTGAGAAGTTAGTGGATTCCATTTACCAAAAAGAAGGTTTCAATTGACAAAATAGTAGAATTCAATGCTCAAATAATGGTTCAATTCTTTGAATGGATGCAAATGCAAATGGTAACCAAGGAAGATAATGAGAAAGCTCATTCAAATAGTGAACCTTCAATCCCACTTTAGCCACCTAACCAAAATGGTCAAGATCATGGTATCGTTGGACAAACCGGTATTCGCAATAGTCAATATGAAGTAGGTGAGACTTCACAAAGCCATGATGACTATTTGGGCATTTTGAATGGTGCTAATTCCCAAGCTTTTGGGATGAGTACCCAACTTCTTAGAGGTCCTCTACCAACATGAGAAGGTTTCATAATATTTCTTAGCCACCTATTGGGAAAGTTTTATCTTATTTTGGAGGTTCAATGCCTAATACCCATGAGCACTCTATTTTGGGATAGCAATCCTTTTGTGAAGGAGAGATGAAGGGTAAGATCATTTTGGCAAAGTACAATGGGCAATCATCTTCACCATATAATCTAGAGGAATGGATTTCAAAATTAAAATCTTACTTTGATATATTCCCTAGAATTGATTATATGAAGATTCATTTTGCATCTTTGCATTTGAAAGAATTTGCACATACTTGGTGGAGGTACATCAAGAAAGAGAACATACTCGTAGAGAATTGGGATGTATTCAAGACTTATGGCTAAAGCCTTTGTCTCTCCTCTTGAAAAATAGAAATTGGCATGGAGATGGTATGGATTAGAGCAAAGAGACCTAATTGTATGGGATTATGCAAACCAATTTCTCAACTGTATCATGTATGCAGAGAGAATTAGTGATGAATTTAAACTCCACAAGTATGTGTATAGTCTATAATCTTCTTTATCATCTGATGTTATAGCACAAAACCCTACTAATCTCTTCAAAGCTATTGACCTTATGAAGCACTATGGAAGGAAATATAGAAGTGTAATGTGTCCACCTGTTCACTTGCAGGACATGTCTTAGTAGCCCATCGGGAAGAGAGTCCAGAAAGCGCCACCTGGCACTCCCACGAAATGACACGGGGTTTGTGATCTAGGTCTTCCCGAGTCTACCACAAAGCGGAAGCATTTCGGCTGTTCCCACTTAGGATCGACGTGAATCAGGGCTTTTCCTAGTGGTCAAATTCTTAGAGCAGCAGCTAGCATCGAACCCTAGGCGAACTACTTTACGCAGAAACGTCAGGGTCAAAGCGGATTCATGCTGCACTTGGTTCAAGGAGAATGGGAAATGAGAGGGATGCAAAGCCCGACCTCTCTGCCCATAAGGCATAGTCCCATTCCGTTCCCCTAAAACAACATAAATTAGACTCTAGTATCCTAGATTCTAGGTCATCGCTCCTTGCTGTCAATTTGCTTCGAGAAAAGTTCTCGGCCAACCTTGACCACCTATCCATAGGACGAACCCATGGCCACATCCACCACACTTTCCTTAGGGTTTCTTTATTTGTCTAATTACCTACCACCTTTAGTTGGACACGCATAAAACAGTTTCCTTAATTAGCCAATTAGTCATCGGATTCTTCATGTAATCTTAGCACCGACATAGAAAAACATTGTCAAATAAGTTCCTTTTCAACAAGTTATCTTATTAATCAATCTTTGGAATACATCATAATAATCTAGCCCAAAGGCTATCCATAATCCGCCCGAAGGCAATCCAGCAATCCACAGGGATTACTAATCAAGGTTTCCACCCGTTGACTAGTATGCAGGCTTGGAGATCCACTCTCGAGTCACATCGGCCTCTTGTGCAAGACCTCGAAGGCAAGGGATTTATGGCCATAGCCCCCTCTGGCTTCCAAGCATCCCCCTGCTCCAAGTAGCACCCAACGGAGAGACCTCTCGCAGCGAGTTCGGTCCACATTCCCGGCGCAGCTAACAACCCCCTTGGTTAGGGTCAGGCAGAAAGTCAGGGGTAACTAATGCTGCCTTCCCTCTAGGCCTTCAACCTGAAGCATTATTTATTTTTCCATCTTAAGTTCTTTGAGCAAAGCAATACAAACAATGCTCCTAAACTGTACATACACGATCAATCTAGTGGTCGTTTTATTTGGACAATTGCTAAGGTGTGAATCCTTTTCTCCGAATGGATCGAGCATTCAATCCGGGATCAATTGCGACTTGGAAAGATCCCCAAGGGTTTGTTTGTTTACCCTTTTATCCTTGGGTTAGGGCTTATACCCTGCCAACCCTATTTAACAAATACCTTAGGTTCCTTAAATTAAGACGTTAAATCCTAGGCAAGCTCGTCCCCCAACTTGATTGGTCAATTTCTTGCTAGGTAATACATAACTTCCTTATCTTGGCAAATCAGCCCAAGGAAGGGTGATGTAGTAGGATGACTACTCATCCTCTTGCAAGTTAGACATGTGCTAGAACCTACCAACCTTATTCCAAGGAGTGGCAAATCTATCTTTTGATTTCAACACAGCCATGCGATGTTGAAACTTGTGCACAAGTGTCGCACTTAACTTGTGGGATCGTTTCTCCCATCAACGGCCTTCATTGGTCAATAAATATGTTTGGCCAAGATGCAGGGTTTGGGAGTCCTCTTGACCCAACCCAACCCTAACTATGCTAGGGCGACAACATTCGGACCGACAACATTCGGACCTAGGATTTCTAAACTCAATCGGAGTTTGAGTATTAGGTCGATCGATCCTTAGGGTAAATCCCTAGATCGTTGTTGCATGGGTGTTTAGCTAACCCTAACGTTCCATGAACGTGGGTAGGACCTTTGGAATCAAAAGTCTTGACTTGGCGTCCCAAGTGCAATACTAGGTAGACTTTTTAATGTACTAAACCCTACCTAGCACTTTGAAGTGTTATCATACCAACTAGTTATGATTTCGCGAATTCCTTGAGGGATAAACCATTACAAGCGATCTACCTAAAATGATCTAATTGTCTTGCGACAAGAGTGATCTTTGCTTAAAAGAGATGCAAATACTTTTCCTAAGAGGTGCAAATAAATTTCAAGATGCAACATTCCAAGCAAGTATGCAAATCATAGACTTTTAATTCTATGCAACTATAAGGTTTGGAAAAACCATTTCTTCTCCTTGCTAAAATCACGATGATTGACAATTTGGGGGATAATTTGCATAAAACCTACATAGGTTTACATCAAGGGCTTGCCCACAAACCTATCGTTTAATGCAATTGAATTTTAGGCTTTAATATGACATGCAACCTTTTCTAGATACAACTTCGATAAATGAAGTTCATGCATGACGAATGTCATAAGACTTATGCTAACTTAATTCGTCTACGGCACTTAATCTGACTTTAAATGCAAGCATTTTCGCATGCAACCGGCAAGTTCATGATTTTATTTCCATGAAATGTGACTACTTGGACAATATTCTAACGGATGATAAGAATTATTTCCTACGAATCATATCTAGAAAATCATTGCCTAGATGCATTATGCGCCTATTCTTTCATGTGAGTAAGACAAGGATGTATTTAAACAAAATTTCATCCTTTTAACCTATGCAATATGCAATTTGGATTGTCACTTTGGAAATGCAAGCAAAGGGCAACATGCATTTTAAAACTCGTAAGACGAATGAGTGATTTACATTCATAACTTTCCCATGAAATTTAAACGTGCCCAATGCATTCCGTTTATGCGGAGTTAAACTTCTAAGAACCTAGGTTTGAGGACTCAGAGTGATGTCCACGTGTAATCTTGGGTTCGAGACTCCCACGTGCGCGCCTTGCATTTTTGGCTTTGGAGCCATCGTTGATGTAGTGGACTTGGACTCCGTGATTTGTCCTCGCCTTTATGTGATCTTCTAACTCCCTCAAAGCCTGGCAACTCAGCCTCAAAAACCTGCCTACTTTTCCCTCACGTAGGAATTTCTTTTACCGGATGTGGATTTTAAGAAATCGGGGATAAGCCGTGTGGACAAGGCTTATGGAAGCTTATCTTAAGAAGCTTCTAAAGAAGCTTCCAAAAGCTTCTGTGTCAGAATGTGATGGGGAGGGAAATGATTGGAAAGGAGGGGTGAATGAAGATGAAGATGATGATGGTGATCGTGGTGTTGAGGGCGACAGCCTAGCGGACTGCGGCGCAGCAGGGCGGTGTTTTGGCGATGGCGGACGGCACGGGCACAACACAGCAGCCTTTGTCTCCCCCTTCCAAGCTTAAGGTGAGGGGGGTTCATATAGGATGGGGTGGGGGGGGGGGGGAGGTAGCCACACAAGTGGCTTGTGTGCATGCCTCCCCCTCATGCTTCTCCACACCACTACGCCTTTCCCATACACTCCCTCTCCCCCTGCCATGCATTGGCTGAGGGGAGGGGGTAATTATTAGATTTTTTTCCTTAATCTTAACCATTATCCATTTTCTCCTTTTTCCAAGAAGGGTGTTCTCGTGTGGCTTGCGGGTTTTAACCTCGGCCTTATTTGCACAACACGGATGGGGTTTATTATTGCACGTGCGGGGTAAGGACTTTGTCACTATCATTATTCCATTGCGGGAGATGACTTAGCACAGCTTTTGCACGGGGCATGTAGTGATCAAAGCTCTTTAATATTTTGTGCGGAAATATTATAAGAAGGGAATCTTCATGTTAGCCTAGTTATGGACATTGAAGGACTATTTTATAATAGGGACAAGTTGACAATGTTTATTGTTATACGATCTGAGATACACGCTCGACTTTCTTATATACTTAAAATATATATGGTGAATATTGTGGTAGCACAAAGGGATAATAGATGAAAAAAAAGAAAGATGTAGAGAGAGATAGAGAAATTGGCAACACACTAGGGACTGGAAGATGGGCCAATCCCCCTCCTTGTGGGGTTATATTATTGACAAGGAGCAAGCTCCTCCTTTACACATAAGCCAGCTCTTACTTATAGATCTTGGAAATAAGATCATGGTTCCTTGCACGGTATACAACAGGCAAACAGTTGCACAACTTGAAAGTTGGCACCTTTTGATCCTTCTTGAGTCTCCTTCTCTCCTGCACAATATGTGTAGGGCTCTCGTCCTGGCGCTTGATTTCAACAGAGCTTCCGCAGCACTTGCACCTTCTCTTCTCCTCTTGGAACTTGATTTCAGCAGAGCTTTCGCAGCACTTGCACCTTCTCTTCTCCTCTTAGATGCATGCAAAGTGATGCTTCCTTTACCTACCTCACACCCAAGGAGAACAACCCCCTTGCTTAGGGTCACGCAAGCAGTCGGGGGTAACTGAAGCTGCCTCTCCCTTCAGGCCTTCAACCTGCAATGTTAGATATCCATTTATCCTTTAATTCTTTTGTGCAAACAAAGCAAAACAGTGCTCTTAAAACAGTTACAAGCACAATCATTACCATTGGTCATTATTTTTTGCCAACTGCTAAGGATCGAATCCTTCTTTCCGAATGCATCCAACACTCGATCCGGGATCAATTGCAACTTGGCAAGATCCCCAAGGGTCTGTTTGTTAACCCTATATCCTTGGGTTAGGGCCGTACCCTATTAACCCGACTTAATCAAAATCTTAAGTTCTATTAGCAGTGAGTATGTTATTCCAATTCACTGATTGGTCTTTTGCTTCAAGCAAATATCTAATCCCGTATCTTGGTCACTTTACCCAAGAAAGGTACTATATCAGGACAATTATTCCTCCTCTTGCAAGATAAACTTGCGTAAGAATCTGCCAATATCATTCCGAGGAATTGGCCATTCCCTTGTGATCAAATCACAAGATCATGCGACTCTGCAACTTGTTGCACAAGTGTCGCATCAATTATGGGACTATTCTCACGGTATCATGATTAGATATAACAATCCGTTTTTTATCGCATTAGGCCGATATTGTCGGTCCTAGGGTTCCGAGTTTCACCTTTTTAGTGAGAGATCCTTAGGTTAAAAACCCTAGTTCTTTTCTCGCAAGTATGTCTTACTGTCCCTACATTCCGTGAATGTGGGCAAGTCTTTAGAGTATAGGAGTTTCAGCTTTGGCAATTTGAGTGACTAGGTCACGTCCTCAATGTGTTACATTCTAGTTAGTTCTTTGGGATACTTCGCGGTTTTAGGTGTTTTAGGTTTAAACCAATTTAACTTGTCTACTCTTGAAGATAATTACGCTACCATTTCCGTATCCACATGATTCATTGGCTACGTATAAGTTGATTTACAAACCCTAACTTTTTGGGTTAAGATTAAAGCATAGGTTCAGTTATAGCATAATTTTAATTGATCATCCCATAACATGCAAACAAGGTTCATGCTACTAAACTTTAGGATTTTATGTTTAAACATGTAGCCTTTTTTTCTTCTTTCATTTCCAAATGAATTTGTCGTATGCAGAACTTACACAATCTTTTGTTGATTAGAGTTTTTAGGCCACGTGCCTAGAGTTAAATCTTCTTTATGCAGCACTAGCAATTTCCTACGGTTGCTAGCAACTTTCTTTAAGAATCATTTTGAAAAAGATATTCAATAATGCAATATGTAGTTTATTCCCTCCATGCTTAATCGAAGTGTACTATCATAATTCTGTTTTGTAAAGATGGGCATTAATCAATCTAATTAATGCATAAAGCCACTTGCTAGAAATGCATAGAAATCTTATGCTTGATTTATTTTGTTTGTTTTATTGAAAAAATATACTAATGACCGAATTCTTCCATCATGAGCTATTTCTTTTAAATTAACCAAAGTATTTAAATCGAAAAATGCATCCTATCTCCAAAAATGATCCATGCATAATTGAAATATTATGATGTTAATCAAATTTAGGAAGAAGAACTTGGACTTGTGGTGAAATGTCCACATGGATGTTAGGAGACGATCCTCCAGCGGTTGCGCCTTGTGCCTTCTTAGGGGCCATCGCGAATTCTGCCTTTTCGCCTTGGACGCAAAGTTATGATCTTGTCCGTCTCCTTCGTATGCAAAACTCCCTTTGTGAATTGGCTTTAGAAGGCCTTAAAGACTTGTGGGAGTTGCAATAGGAAAGATGGTTTTTGATCCGGTGGTTAAAATGAACTTGAGGAGAATCAATGAAAAGAAACGAGTTTAAAACTTTGTGGGGATGCTATGAAAATGGTTTTAAAAAAAACCAATTATTTTGAGTTTTATGGGAGATGTATGGAAGGGAAAATCCACGGAAATGGAGTTTAAAAACACCGATTTGTGGAATACGAGGTCCTAAATTCCGGAGTGAGACTGCGGGAAAGGAAGTGTAAGGGCCCGTTGTGAAGGGGTTAAATTCGGGGGGTGGGGTCAAAAAAACCCGCTTTGGAAAGGCAATGGGAAAGATGGCACGGGAAGGGGCTTTGGATCCCAGGGGGGTTATTAAACCCACTTAAAAAGGGCTTTAACAAAACCCACAAGAAAGCATTTTTGTGGGGGGCCCAAGGGGTGAAAAGGGACTAAAACTACGAAGGAAAAAGGGGGTGGAAGAAAAACGAATTACTTGGGAAAGGGGGCTTAGGAAGCCCACCCTTAAAAGCTTCCAAGAAGCTTCTAAAGCTTCTGGAGACTGTAGAAGCCCATGTGGATGGAGGCCAAATGGGATTTGATTGGCCACATCAGCAGCATTCTGCACGGCAGCAACATCTGGCGATCCTCAACGTTTTGATACCTCCTCCTCTCTCAATGGCAGCGATAGCAAGGACTCGGTTCCTTTTTCCAGCCTTCCTCCTCTAGCCTACGGCAGTGATGATGCGAGGGGAATTCCCCTGGCTATCTCCAACACCACTTATATAGGTGAGGGGAGGGGGATCCTCCCTCCCCCACATGGCATCCCGCATGCCTTCGCCCCCCTCCATGGCACCCAACAACAAGGATGCTTAATCATCTCGCTTTCCCTCCCTCTCTCCCAGCACGACAGTCGGCTGGGGGGGAAGGAGGGAATTAAAAAAAATTTCCATTATCCAATTAACTATCCTCATGACCTCCTATTAAGAGGAGGTTCATGCGAAGAACGCGTTTATTTAGGAATCGTAGTTATTACATTCTCTCCCCCCTTGGAGGAATCGAGATATCCTCATCTCGAGATAAACTAGGGATATTGATGGTTGAGAGTGCTTTCATCTATCCAAGTGGCATCCTCCTCGGGATAATCTTTCCACTAGATGAGGCATTCTCTCAAGGTTCTAGATCTCAGTTTTCTCTCCCTAACATCTCAGATCCTGTCAGGCCTTAGTTCAAGGACTCTTTGACTAGGCATTACAATTTGTTGGTCATCAAGTATATGGTTAGGATTAGGTATATTCTTCTTCAATAGGCTGATATGGAATACATTATGAACCTTTAGGTTTTCAGGGAGTTGAAGTCTATAAGCATTAGGTCCTAGGCACTTAAGGATCTTGTATGGTCCACAACACCTTGGACTTAGCTTTTTGCAATCTCCTAAGGATAGATAACTCTTCTTTGGACGTACACGAATGAAGACCATATCTCCTTCCTCGAAGATTCTATCTTGACGCTTCAAATCCGCGTATGCCTTCTGTCTATCCTTGGCAGCTTGGATGTCCTGTCTTATTGACTTTATTTGGTACATTGCATGTTCGGTTTTGGTACATTGACAAGACAAACACTCGGTGACATATTTGAGAATGTCACCTTTAAGCCTCTCCGAATGGTAGCTCTTCCTAGCTGCATTGAGAGTGTTGGCATAGCTAGGATGTCCTAAGAAAGGGGAATCATGAGCTTCCCATAATATCTTCTGCTTAAGCAACTGGCTTGCCGGTATACATACTCTCATCCTATAGTAGACAAGTCCACTATTGATAGAAAATTCATCATACTTAGCCTGTAGCTTTTGATCCTGATCCTTGATAGAGATTTCCCTTAGCATCTTTTGATAGGTTGGATCATGGTATGCTTCCTCTTTAGCTAACTCAACTATTGGGTTGTTTGGCATGGACACCTTTGTGGCTAGAGATTTAGCTATTGATGGATTTTGCAAGATTAGAGAATTGGGGAATTCCTTGCGACTGAGTGCATCGGCAACTACATTCTCTTTTCCTGGTCGGTACTTGATTTCAAAGTCATACTCCTCCAGCACTTTAATCCACCGACGTTGCCTCATGTTGGTGGGTAAAGATCCACTTGAGACTCTTATGATCAGTCACTAGAGTAAACTTGTTACCCAATAGGTAGTGTCTCCAAAGCTTTAGAGCATGGATGACAACTAACAATTCCAGGTCATGGGCAGCATAATTCTTCTCATGACTCTTCAGTTTCCTTGAAGAGTATGCTATAGGATGACCTTCCTGCATGAGCACACATCCTAAGGCAAGTGTGCTAGCATTAGTTACTACCTCTAACTCCTTATTGAGGTGTGGAAGTTGTAGGATAGGTGCTGATACCAAACTTTGCTTCAATCTATCAAAGCCGGTTTGTTTGGGAGTTGACCATGCAATGGATGTTTGCTTCTTCAGTAAATCCATCCTCAAAGGTGGTGCAATCAAGGCATAATTTTTTATGAAGACCCTATACCATCCTGTCAATCCAAGAAAACTGCGTATTTATTTGACAGTTGTTGGTATTGGCCATTCTAGCACATCTTTGACTTTGGCTGGGTCTATTAAGATTCGTTCCGCTGATACGATGAATCCTAGATATTCAATCTGACACTTGAAGAATGCGCATTTATTCATCTTAGCGTACAGCTTAGGTGACCTCATTGTCTCAAGGACAATCCGAAGTTGGGTCTCATGATCTTCCTCCTGTTTGGAATAGACTAAAGTGATGTCGAAGAAGACGAGCATGAAGTCATCAAGATATGGCCTAAAGATATCCTACATTAACCTGTTGAAGGTGGCAGGCTCATTCGTAAGCCCGAATGACATAACTAGGAACTCAAAGTGTCCATATCTTGTGTTGAAGGCCGTCTTTGGGATATCTTCGTCCTTGATTCTTATCTGATAGTAACCAGACCTTAGATCAATCTTGGAGAAGATCTTCGCACCACCCTGAAGGCGATCAAGAATCTCATCTATTCTAGGAATAGGGTACTTGTTCCTGACAGTTGATTGATTCAACCCTCTGTAATCAATACATAGTCGAAATGTTCCATCTTTCTTTTTCTGGAACAGTACTGGAGCTCCCCATGATGAACTGCTAGGACGGATGTAGCCCTGATCTAGTAGTTGCTTGAGTTGTTCCTTTAGCTCAATTGCTTCCAAGATGGACATTCTATAAGGTCTCTTTGCAATTGGCGCAGCTCCTGGTACTAGCTTGATCTCATGATCCACTTCTCTTTGAGGCGGGAGTTCTATCAACTCTTCTAGAAATATGTCTGCGTATTCCTTTAGCCAAGAAGGTCCTTCACTAGAATCTTGCTTCTGATCTAACTTGTTGAGCTTAATCAAGTAGACAGGTAGTCCTTTTCTGACTCCCTTTATGATTCGAGATGCCTTGGACCTCTTGGTCTAGCCTCCTGCACATCCTAAATTATAGGCACAGCTCGAATGAGAGCGTCCTGAAGATCTAATGGACGCATAGATTCAAGATGGGTATTTACTAGTGGAATGCTCTTAAAAATTTACAAGCACAATCATTACCATTGGTCATTATTTTTGGCCAATTGTTAAGGAGCGAATCCTTCTTTCCGAATGCATCCACCACTCGATCCGGGATCAATAGTGACTTGGCAAGATCCCCAAGGATTTGTTTGTTAACCCTATATCCTTGGGTTAGGGCCATACCCTATTAACCCGACTTAATCAAAATCTTAATTTCTATTAGCATTGAATATGTTATTCCGATTCACTGATTGGTCTTTTGCTTCAAGCAAATATCTAATCCCGTATCTTGGTCACTTTACCCAAGAAAGGTACTATATCAGGACATATATTCCTCCTCTTGCAAGATAAACTTGTGTAAGAATCTGCCAATCTCATTCCGAGGAATTGGCCATTCCCTTGTGATCAAATCACAAGATCATGCAACTCTGCAACTTGTTGCACAAGTGTTGCATCAATTGTGGGACTATTCTACCCATCAAAGGTGTCTTCTAATCACGGTATCATGATTAGATATAACAATCCGTTTCTGATTGCATTAGGCCGACATTGTCGGTCCTAAGGTTCCGAGTTTCATCTTTTTAGCGAGAGATCCTTAGGGTAAAAACCCTAGATATTTTCTCACAAGTATGTCCTACTGTCCCTACATTCCGTGAATGTGGGCATCTTAAGGGTATAGGAGTTTCAGCTTTGGCAATGTGAGCGACTAGGTCACGTCCTCAACAGGTTACACATTCTAGTTAGTTCTTTGGGATATGTTGCATTGAATTAATCCTTTCTAAACAAGTACTTCGCGGTTTTAGGTGTTTAGGTTTAAACCAATTTGACTTGTCTACTCTTGAAGATAATTACCCTACCATTTCTGTATCCACATGATTCATTGCCTACGTATAAGTTGATTTACAAACCCTAACTTTTCAAGTTAAGATCAAAGCATAGGTTAAGTTATAGTATAATTCTAATTGATCATCCCATAACATGAAAACAAGATTCATGCTACTAAACTTTAGGATTTTATGTTTAAACATGCAGCTTTTTTTTCTTCTTTCATTTCCAAATGAATTCGTCGTATGCAGAACTTACACAATCTTTCGTTGATTAGAGTTTTTAGGCCATGTGCCTAGAGTTAAATCTTCTTCATGTAGCCCTAGCAATTTCCTACGGTTGCTAGCAACTTTCTTTAAGAATCATTTGGAAAAAGATGTTCAATAATGCAATATGTGGTTTATTCCTTCCATGCTTAATCAAAGTGTACTATCATAATTCCGTTTTGTAAAGATCGTCATTAATCAATCTAATTACTGCATAAAGCCACTTGCTAGAAATGCATAGAAATCTTATGCTTGATTTATTTTGTTTGTTTTATTGAAAAAATATACTAATGATTGAATTCTTCCATCGTGAGCTATTTCTTTTAAATTTACCAAAGTATTTAAATAAAAAAATGCATCCTATCTCCAAAAATGATCCATGCATAATTGAAATATTATGACTTTAATCACATTTAGGAAGAAGAACTTGGACTTGTGGTGAAATGTCCACATGGATGTTGGAGATGATCCTCCTGCAGTTGCACCTTGTGCCTTCTTAGGGGCCATCACGAATTCCGCCTTTTCGCCTTGGATGCAAAGTTATGATCTTGCCCCTCTCATTCGTATGCGAAACTCCCTTTGTGAATTGGCTTTAGAAGGCCTTAAAGACTTGTGGGAGTTGCAATAGGAAAGATGGTTTTTGATCCGGTGGTTAAAATGAACTTGAGGAGAATCAATGAAAGGAAACGGGTTTAAAACTTTGTGGGGATTCTATGAAAATGGGTTTTAAAAAAACCGGTTATGGTGAGCTTTATGGGAGATATATGGAAAGGAAAATCCACGGAAATGGAGTTTAAAAACATGGCTTTGTGGAATACGAGGCCCTAAATTCCGGAGTGAGACTGGGGGAAAGGAAGTGTAAGGGCCTGCTTGTGAAGGGGTTAAATCCGGGGGGCGGGGTAAAAAAAACCCACTTTGTTAAGGCAATGGGAAAGATGGCACGGGAAGGGGCTTTGGATCCAGGGGGGGTTATTAAACCCACTTAAAAAGGTCTTTAATGAAACCCACAAGAAAGCATTTTTGTAGGAGGCCCAAGGGGGAAAAATGGACTAAAACTATGAAGGAAAAAGGGGGTGGAAAAAAAAAGAATAACTTGGGAAAGGGGGCTTAGGAGGCCCACCCTTAGAAGCTTCCAAGAAGCTTCTAAAGCTTCTGGAGACTGTAGAAGCCCATGTGGATGGAGGCCAAATGGGATTCGATTAGCAGCAGCGGTAGCGTTCTGCACGGCAGCAGCTGGTGATCCTCAGCGTTTCGATGCCTCCTCCTCTCTCAATGGCAGTGACAGTAGGGACTCAGTTCCTTTCTCCAGCCTTCCCCCTCTAGCCTACGGCAGTGAGACGATGCGGGGGGAATTCCCCTGGCTATCTCCAACACCACTTATATAGGTGAGGGGAGGGGGATCCTCCCTCCCCCACGCGGCATCCCGCATGCCTTCGCCCCCTCCATGGCACCCAGTAGGGATGCTTAATCATCCCACTTTCCCTCCCTCTCCCCAGCACGACAGTCGGCTGGGGGGAAAGGAGAGATTTTTTTTTTTTGCCATTTTCCAATTAACTATCCTCATGACCTCCTATTAGGAGGAGGTTCAAGTGAAGAATGCATTTATTTAGGAATCAGAGTTATTACACCTCCTTGCACTTGTATTGATGTATTTCATACACAAAACGTGTTCTCGCTTTTGATTTTGAGTCCTCGAGTGGAATTTTACATGGTAGGGGGCATTTTTTCCATCTAGTAACTAAGGGGAAGGAAGGGATAGCTTGGTAAAGTAAGGGAAAAAGAAAAAACATGAGGAGGTTTTTATATCAAAAAAGGGAAGAGAAGGGGAGAAGGATTCTACACAAGACAATCAGCGTGAGAGAGAGAGAGAGAGAGAGAGAGAGAGAGAGAGAGAGAGAGAGAGAGAGAGAGAGAGAGAGAGAGAGAGTGAGTGAGAAGAAGAAGAAGAAGAATCTTGCAAATTGAAGAGAAGGGAGAAATCTGATGCTTGGAAGAAGAAGAACAAGTTCTTAGAAGAAAGGGGCCGTGAAGCTGAAGTTATCGAAGCTATGGAGCATGATTGGCACGGCTGTTGAAGTCAATGGGCTGATGCGAGTTCTCAGTTTTTGGGTGATGGAAATAAGAGTCTTCCTTTTGTCTTTTTTTCTTCTATTGTTGTGTGGGGCACAGAGTACATAGAATTATTGCGAGGTATGGTTATGAGTGAAAGATAGTAGAGGGTTATTCTTCATCATGTTGAGAGTAATGTATATTAGTTGTTTGCGTGAGGTTTCCTGTACCAGAGAGGAGAATGGAAGTAAAGGATCTCTGTATCTAAAATTGGGTATGTGGCAAGGAATATGTATTATGTATAAATGTTGAATGCACGGACTCGATTTAGCAAAAATTTGGAAGGATTTGCAACGAGAAAAATGATCAATTAGAGCTCATAAATTTTGAATCTCCCATAACTCTTCATCAATGCAAGATATGCTAAAATGTATCTATTGGTATGCTGAAATGATGATATGAAATCAAAAAAAGTGTCCGCCCATTTTCAAGTTTGGGTTCTTGGAACAAAAAAGTTATGTTTGTTGTATAGAGTAGCAGTAAATTTAGGACTACAGACTATACAGAGTTGTTTCAAGACAAGAGATCAAAGAATTTGGCTCTCAGTTGTTCTAGAGAGTTATGGATTGGAAAGAATTTGGTTCTCAGTTGTTCTAGAGAGTTGTGGATTGGAAAGAGAGCTACAACTTTCCTTTTTGAAGCTTGGAAATCCAAGATCTAGTTAGAAAGTTATGAGCTATTCTGTAAAGTGCTTTATGAGGTAATTTTTGTACTCTATGAGGAAACATGTGAATTCAGTAGCATCTACATGACCAACTTGGTTTCCCATGAAAGGTATCATGATTATCCATTGCTATATCAGTGTAATATCTGTTTTGAATTAGTAAGGAATGTCTACAATAGTGAAATTCTTGTAGCAGTTGAATTGGCATGAAATTTTGTTGTATAAAGCTTTAGTTACTTGCATTTTTTTGGTTTGTATCTATGTGTGCTTTGAGAAATTAAGAATAAAAAGGTTCTACAACTCGTTTTGCACTACTTGAGGCAACCACGCTTTGTGGGGTAGTTGCTGCATGGGGTTGCCATCCCTAAAAAATAGGAGTTGTGTGAATCTGAAAGCTTGTCTTGTCAGAGTCTCAACCATGGTTGTTTTCGCATTTGATTCTCTCTAAAAATGGTAAATTTTGAGCTTGAAGGCTTAGACTACTTAAGTGTTGAGTTGAAGTCTCAGTGAGGAGTGAGTGATCAAAAATATTTGATCATGTGTTTAGTGGTGTTGTTTCGTGGACTTTGTTAAGGGAAGATTCTTGGTCTTTATCATGTGGCGTTGTCTTGGGGGTTGTTAGAGGTCGACTACCCAATTCACCTACCATAGATTGGTGCCCCCATTGAGGATCTCCCATGTTGAAGATCTCTTGCTGATATTAATAGTTGGGAAGTGTAAGGTTTGGAAACCAACCTGTACACAAACTCAAGCATGACGGCTTTTGGATATGAACCCTTCTTTGGTACTGAAAATAAGGATGATAATCAGTTTATCAAGAGATTGGAGTGGATGGCTTACTAAGATCAAAGGGACACTGATGGAAATAAGCTTCAAATGATCAGCATGATGTTTGAAGGTTCTGCAAGATTATAGTGGAACTCACTAAATGAAGAGACAAGGGTAAATTGAAATGAAGTCAAAAATGAGTTCCTTACAAGGTTTGCATCTAAGAAAACTCTAAGAGTTTATGGAAATCCTTGGAAAGGATGTTTGAGGGGGAAGATGAGGAAGTGTCTAAATTTGCTGCGAGATTTGAAGCAAAATGAATATAAATTTCACAGATGGAGCAACCTCTAATGATGTTCTTGAAAACATACAAGTTTCTTTCATTGCTCAAGCCTAAAATTAGAGAAAAAAATCTGATCAAAGACTTTGATACATATGAAGATGCAGTTAAAATAGCCAAAGAAAAACAAAGGAAAATACAATTAAGATTGGATCAATCAAGAGGCCTAATGAGGTTAACACTATTGTAGGAAATGCAAGACAGCAAGTTGTGAATCTTCATGGGGCATTTGAAAGAGCGGATAATGGAACTCAACAAGTTCATAGGAAACCTGATGATGATGTGATTAATAAACTGCAGGAACAATTGGCAAATCTAAATTTGAATATGGGCCTATTGCAGGCAAGACAACCTCAAATGCAACCTAGATTTAGAGGACCTCCAAGAAATAGATGGGAAAACTTTGAATGCTTTAATTGTAGGGGGAGAGGTCATATTGCTCTTGATTGTCCTTATCCAAGAAGAAAAGGAGGTGAGATGTATCCCATGTCACAACGGAATGCTAGGCAAGATGCTAGACCTCAATAAGAACAAAGGCCAGTTGAACCAGCTGGGCAATAGTTGGAAAGAAGACCTGATGAAGGCACATCGGGTGTGAATCTAATCAAAACCAACATGTCTGATGATGGGAAAAATGCGGATGTTTTAGCTAACAAGAGAGCTAGAGAGAGGGATATTGAAACTAAAGCTCAGAGGGCAGTAAGGATTAAAAAGGGAAAATAAGTTACATATGATCCAAAAAACTAGCAAGAAAGCTAATGAAGGAAGATTCAAATGGGGGACTTTGCTTTGGGAGTCAATCAAGTTCCTTACAACTTTCTTGAGGATTTAAAAGGTAAGAAGGTTGATGTTACATATGGTCAGCTGTTGCTGCTGCAAATGAACTCATCTATGTGAGGAGGCAATGGCATGGGTTGGTTAGCATCAAGAAAGGAAAAATTGGAAATGGGGATGTTGGAGTGGTATACCTATCAAATGTGAAAGACATTATACCTGAAGGGAAATTGATCAAGTTTATGTTGATGGTGGTGCACAAGTTTGTGTAATCACTGAAGAAGCAATGTTACAAATGCATCTTAAAATGACAGGAAAGTCATTATTTAAGGTCAAAATGGCAAATAGCTCAAAAATAATGTTTGGAAGTCATCGAGAACTTGGAAATCAACATTGGAGGCCAAAGAGCATATTTGGATTTCCATGTTATGGTTGCAAAACTTGGGGCATATCTCTCATTTTGGGATGACCGTGGTTGATTGATATGAGGTCCAGATAAGATTGGGTCATTCCAAATGGACATGAAAGTGATGTTGGAGGTGATGAAAGTAGCAATTTAGAAAATTCCAACATTGATGAGGAAGATAGAGAATGGAAAGCTAGCCCACTCTCTAGGGATGTTGACCTCTTTGGGTTATCAATCTAGGGTTCAAAAAGAGTGGAAAAAGTTGTAAATATTGTTGGAGGAAGTACAGACCTCATATAGAAAACATGTGATCAAAAACTTGAAATGAATGTTGAACTGCCCAAGCTTATGAATATGCTAGGAAATGACTTGAATAATGATGAAAGAGATAAATATTTAGTCATTTTTAAGAAATACCCAAAATTGTTTGCTATAGAATATTACCAAACTGAGGGGTACTAACAGCATTGTACACCATATCAAATTGAAAGAAGGATATAAACCAATGGCTCAAAAACTTAGGAGACTTGGTACAATTCAAGAAAATGTACTTAAAGTTGAAATTTGGAAGTTGCTTGATGCAGGATTTATCTATCCTATTGATGATGTAGAGTGGGTGTCTCCTTTTGTAATCAGGCCAAAGAAGAATGGAAAGTGGAGAGTGTGCGCTGATTTCAAGCCTCTTAATGCAGCCACTAAGAGGGACTACTATCCTCTTCCATTTCAAGATGAGATCTTGGATTAAGTGGCTGGTTATGAATTTTACAATGTGTGTGATGGATACTCTGGATATTTCTAAATCAGAATAGCAGAAGAATATCATAATAAAACAATGTTCATTACCCCATGGAGATGCTTTGACTATAGAGTAATATCCTTTGGTTTGATGAATGCATATTCTAGCTTTTCAAGATGGGTTAGCTGGGTATTTGCCCCTTTTATTGGGAAATCTTTGTGGATGTTTATGGATGACTTTTGTGTGTACAGCTCGAGGGCATTACACTCTCAAAAACTTAATGAAGTTTTTTGTAGACTTGATGAGGATGGCGATCAACTAAACCTTGATAAATGTAAAATAGCAAGAACTAAAGTGATACTCTTCGGTCATGAACTGTATATCAATGGTATTTCACTTGAGCCTAGTAAAGTTGAGGCTTTACTCCTTATGGATTATCCAAAAACTATAAAAGAACTAATGAGATTTTTTCAAAAGTTAAGGCATCTATCAAGTTCATTCCATATGCTAGTGAGTATGTATATCCTTTATAGAAAGCAACTCAAAGGGATCATTTAGTTTGGACAAAAGTTGAAGAGGATGAATTCTTGCATATTAAAGAAAAGTTAAGCACTTTGCTAGTTCTTATGCCTCCATATTGGGATGCATTAGCATCAGTGTTGGAAAAAATGCAGTGGGACCCATTTTAATGCAGAAGGGAAAGGGGATGTCTTATATGAGGCCTATGTTTTATATAAGCAGATCCATTCAAGCAACTGAAAAAGGATGGAAGAAGAAGTGTTGGTATGGGGGCTAGTATATGCAGTTAAAATATGGAAATCATACTTGATTCAAAAACCATTTTTAGTACATACTAGTATGCAAAAAGGGTACAAATTCCAGGACCTGCTAAAGCCATACTTGCCTATGGACCGTTTGAGAAATGGGATTTGATTTTATTGTACCTTTGCCTGTTACAAAAACAAGAAAGTCTTATACCCTTACTACAATTGATTATATGACCAGATGTCCTAAAGTTAAGGCTATAAGGAATTGCAAGAAAGAGAATGTAACTCAGTTTCTCATCGATGGCATATGCTGCAAATTTGTAATACCACTAGAAATAGTGACAAATAAAGGTCCTAGCTTCAGAAATAAGCTATTGAGAGAATTGATAGGGAAACTAGACTTGAAACATAGATTTGCTACTCCTTATTACCCTCTGTGCAATGGACTAGTGGAAGCATTCAATGGAACGTTACAGAAAATTATCTTTAAGCTCGTGGAAGATCATCCTAAAGATTGGGACAATTATCTACATCAAGTTTTGTGGGCTTGTAGAACAATGCAGAATACAAGTATAGGATTCACCCCTTTTTAGTTAGTATATGGTCAAGATGCTTTATTACCTATGAATGTCATGTTCCCTACGATGGATTTTATAAGAAACCATCAATTAGATCAAATGGGATTGGGAGTTGATAGAGGACTGAACTTGCATACCCTACAGTTGGATATGCAACAAGCAATGGATTTTTATGAAAAATAGATTACGAAGAGAAGGCAATGGTTCAATGCATAGCAGAAGAAGAAGAATCTTGCAGAGGGAATGTTGGTTATGAGATACTATAGTAGCTTGGACTCCACTTTTCAAACCAAGTTTCAAGTTAGATGGGAAGGACCTTTCCTCATCAAGCAGAAGTTTGAAAATGGCACTTGCTACAAGATTTAGATGGGAGTGTTCACAACAGTAGAATGAATGGGTTCCCTCTATAGAAATATATATGCTGAATCGTGTAAATAAAGGGGAAATAAGTAATGTACATACTAACGTAGAGTAGGTTGCTTCGAGTTTATTGTTTGGGCCATATTTAGTTTTTTAAAATTTGGTGTTACCAAAATGGTTGTAAATGATGGATAGCATGTTTAAAGTGTTCTTTAAGACCTACTAAAGGTCTCTGTCAAGTTTGGTGTTGATTCAAACAAAAAATATGAAAGTTATGGTCTCTGGAAGGTTGATGTCTGAAGTAGATTGCAAGTAGAAATTTAGGATGGCATGCTATGCAAAGCTGTTTCAAGAAATCATATCAAAGAATTTGACTCTGAGTTATTCTAGAGAGTTCTAGGTTAAAAACAGAGCTAAAACTTTCCTTCTTAAAGCTTGGAAATCGGAGACGTCATTAGAAATTTATGAGCTATTCTGTGAAATGCTCTATGAGATAGATTTTCAGAAAAAGGAGTCTGTCTTTCTCAGATGTTTTTTATGCTTTTAATAAAGGTTTGTTCACACTTTGTGTTCCAAACTAGGGGGTGGCTAATCATGGTCAGTGAAAATGAGCAAGGGGGGACATGATATGCATGGATTCAAGTGGGATAATTCACATTTAAATATCATTTTTTCTAGCACTTACCCGTAGCCGGAGTTGGGTTTATAGATGGAAATCCCAAGTGGTACCATGCATGTTCAACACGTGGTTGTGATATTTCAATTTTGAGACACACGCCTCATGCAGGAAGAGATATACTTATACAAAAATTGTGTTCTCACTTCCGCTTTTGAGTCCCCGAGTGGAATTTTACTTAGTAGGGGGCATGTTTGCCATCTAGTAACTAAGGGGAAAAAAGGGGGGAAACTTGGTAAAATATGGGAAAAAGAAAAACCGTGAGGAGGTTTTTATATTAAAAAAGGGAAGAGAAGGGGAGGACTCTACACAAGACAATCAACGAGAGAGAGAGAGAGAGAGAGAGAGAGAGAGAGAGAGAGAGAGAGAGAGAGAGAGTGTGTGTGTGTGTGTGTGTGAAGAATCTTGCAACCTCAAGAAAAGGGAGAAATCTAATGCTCAGAAGAAGAAGAACAAGTTTTTAGAAGAAAGATGCCATGAAGCTGAAGTTATCGAAGCCATGGAGCATGATGGCAGGGTTGTTGAAGTCAATGGGCTGATGCGAGTTCTCAATGTTTAGGTGATGGCAATAAGAGTCTTCCTTTTGTCTTGTTTTCTTCTACTACTATGTGTGGCACAGAGTATGCAAATCTATTTTGAGGTATGGTTATGAGTGAAAGACAATAGAGGGTTGTTCTTCATCATGTTGAGAGTAATGTATATTAGTTGTTTGCATGAGGCTTCTCGAACATGAGAGAAGAATGGAGGTAAAGGATCTCTATATCTGAAATTGGGTATGTGACATAGAATACGTATTATGGGCAGATTTTGAATGTATAGACTCGAGCTAGTGGAAATTTGGAAGGATTTGCAGCCACGAAAATGATGGATTAGAGCTCTAAAGTTTAAAGCTCCCGTAACTCTTCATCAATGCCAAATAGAGCAGCAGTAAATTTAGGACTACAGGGTGTGTAGAGCTTTTTTAGGATAGCAGATCAAAGAATTTGTTAGATATGATCAATGCCCCAACCTCATTAGGTGCCACCAATGATCCTTGGTGCTCAAAGTTGTAAGGCCCCCATTATGAGGAGAATCCAAATGTGAGGCCGGACATTGGTTGAGTCCTGACTTGTATATCAGATGAGGTCTATGTGACCGGATGGCAAAAAGGTGACCGTTGTGGATCTAATCTTTGGGTTAGATGGAGTGGTTAAGCTGGTAGCAACTCGAGGCGCATTGCATCGAGTTGCGGGGTAAGGGAGTTAAAAGGAGCCCCTATTTTGGGGTTCGGGGGCTGCGGAAGCAGCCCTTGGCTGGAGGGTCCAGGCGGTCCGAGGGCAGCGCCCCGGCCCGATGGTAAAGGGAATATTCCCTAGAATATTCCTTGGCCGACTAGTGGAAGCTTATATGGTAGGTCGGTCAGGCCAACCTAATGGCCTTCGCAGGCTATAAAAGCTAAACCCCTTCACAGCCATCGATCACTCATCTTTCACCTAGTCAAAGTTGTTGTTCTAGCTAGCCTTAAGCTCTTCACCTATCTTTTGTCTAGATCGCCATCTAAGCTTCACACAGTGGAAGCACATGGGTGGACAGAGCCATCTTTGTATCAATTGTTTGGAGCTAAAGAATTTAGTGATTCTCCTCTTATCTGTTGTGTACTCTCTATCTCTTTCTCAGATTCTATTCGTTGTTCCGTGTAATTTTTACATGGTATCAGAGCCCAGAGGGCTCTAGAGATCGAAGAGTGTACAAGAGGCAAAGGCTTCAACAACAAAGAGAAACTATGTCGACCTTCCAAAGCGGTTCTGGTGCATCACGAAGCGGTGCAGGAGGTGGTGCTGCTGTACCGGCTATTCAAACACTGAGGATTCGTCCACCAACCTTCAGCGAAGGAAAGTTAGATGGTACAAACTACACCTTGTGGAAGCTCAAAATTACAACTATCCTTGATTCTTATGAGCTTCTGGAGACTGTGCTGGGGACTCACGCAGAACCACAGCCTACTCCCGACCCATCAAATTCTAGTGTGATGATTCCTCCGAATGCAGATCTTCTACGAGCTTGGAAACGAATGAATGCAGATGCATTGTGTGCCTTAGTTATAAGCTGTTCTGACAGTGTTCTAACTTTGATTCAGCATACAACCAAAGCGTGAGAGGCTTGGAATGTACTAAGGAGTCAGTATGAAACATGAAACCAAACAAGGATTCAAAACTTGGAGAATCAACTAGCAGCGGAGAAGTTTTTTGAAGGAGAGACGGTTGAAGCATTCATCACTCCGATTAAGAATCTGCGCGACCAAATGACTGGCACTGGGATACAAAAGAGCAGCGAAGAGCTAGCTCAGAGATGTCTTCGAATTTGTCCACAAAAGTTTGATGGACTAGTAACTGCCCTTAATACTCAGGTGAGACCTCAAGCTTTGACTTTTGAGGAGTTTTGTGCATTATTGATGGAGGAGGAGTTGAGGCTGAAAGCGCGAGAGGGAATCAACAATGGAGATTCTGCATTCTTAGCCAATGCAAAAGGCAAAGGTGGTTTCTCCACCAAAAATGATGGTGACAAAAAGAAGAAGGGCGGCAAGAAGAAGTTTCAAGGAGAGTGCTTCTACTGCAAGAAGAAAGGACATGCAATTGCAGATTGTCGTGTCAAGAAGGCAGATGAAAAGAATGGTATCCTTAAAAGTAAAGGGAAAGAGACAGCTAATATGGCTGAAGCAGAGTTGGATTATTCATGGCGACCATTGAGGAAGTGTGCTCCTTGGCACAAGAAGAATCTACCACTGACTCATGGATGTTGGATAGTGGGGCCTCCCATCACATGACCAATAAGAAAGGTCTATACAGTTCTCTGCAGCCTCTACAAGAATCCATCACTGTGACGGTTGGAAATGATGCTAAATGCCCTGCTGTAGGCACATGTACTATTTCTTTTGTTGCTGCAAATGGTGAAGTCAAAAAGATTTCAAATGTGTTGTATGTTCCCGAAATCAGGAGAAATCTGTTATCTATTTTTGCCATAACTGATCTTGGTCATGAAGTGAGGTTCAAGAAGACAGGTGCAAAAATTCTTGATAGTGTTGGCACAATTGTTGGCAAAGGAGAAAGAAGGAACAACTTTATGAGCTAAGTGCTCTTACATCCACCACTGGAGTGGGCACAAGTAAGCTTTGGCATGAAAGTTTTGGACACATCAGATTTGCAGTGTTGAAGGAGATGCAAAAGCAAGGTATGGTTGCTCACCTACCTACAATAACTAAATTGAAGGAACCATGTGAAGCTTGTATGATGGGCAAGCAATATAGAAAGGCATTTCCACAAGAAAGCAAGAATAGAGCACATGCTCCTCTAGAGTTGGTGCATGCTGACTTGTGTGGTAAGATGCCTACACAAGACTTGGGGGGATCTTCTTATTTTATGTTGATTGTTGACGACTACAGTAGGAAGATGTGGGTGTACTTCCTTTGTGATAAGGCTCAAGCTTTTGGTAAGTTTAAAGAATGGCTAAAACTTGTTGAGAATGAAACAAGGAAAAGTGTGAAGAAATTTAGAACAGATGGTGGTGGTGAGTTCAACTCAAAAGAGTTTGAAGGCTTTTGCAAGAGCAAAGGGATCAAGCGTTAATTGACGACGCCTCATACACCTCAGCAGAACGGTATTGTAGAATGCAGGAATCGCACCATTGTGGAGATGGCAAGATGCATGCTAAAGGGCAAGGGATTGCCTAACCATTTTTGGGCTAAAGCTATTAATACTGCAGTCTACATTCTAAATCGGAGCTACACAAAGGCTCTCAAGGGAAAAACACCTCATGAGGCTTACACTGGTAAAAAACCATCTGTCTCACATTTCAGAATTTTTGGATGTGAATGTTATGCACATGTTCCAGATGAGAAGAGAAACAAGTTAAAACCAAAAAGCAGAAAATGTATCTTCTTGGTTTTTGTGATGAGCATAAGGCTTACAAATTATGTGACCAAGAGGCAAAGAAGATCATTGCGAGCCGTGATGTGGTGTTCAAGGAGGAGTTGCATACAGTGGAGGAGGAGAAGGCAAGTTCTTCCACTTTATCATCAAGCAAAGAAGTAGTCCACTATGAACCTATCCCGAGGGCTGTCCCTATCCTTAAGGAGGAGGAAGCATCATCTTTAGATGATGAGGAAAAAGTTCACCAACCTGACATCACCCCATCGGAAAAGCCATTACCACACTGGGTGAAGCAGCTCTATGAACATAATAATCCTATGCCCACATCTGTTGAGGAGAAGGCAGACGGACCAAGGAGGTCTCAGAGAATAGAGGAGCAAAGGAGGGCTTCTGCTCACATAGTCAATATGGCCTTGATGGTTGAGATTATGAGAGAAGTAAAGGAGCCAACTGACTTAGAAGAAGCACTTTTGCAGATCCATCATGGAAGGCTGCTATGCAAGCAAAGTATGACAACATAAAGAAGAATGACACTTGGGAGCTAGTGGATCGACCAGCAAAGTGGAAGGTTATTGGCACCAAAAGGATCTGGAAGGTAAAGTACAAGGATGATGGTACCTTAGAAAAGTACAAAGCTAGACTATTAGCCCAAGAATTTTCACAAGTTGAAGGGTTTGATTTTCAAGATTCATTTGCCCCAACTGCCAGAATGACCACTATTCACACAGTACTTGTAGTGGCTGCCAACAAGAAGTGGCCAGTGTACCAAATGGACGTTAAATCAGCGTTCTTAAATGGTGACCTCAATATAGTTTCGAAACTTCTCTTGTGGGGAACTATGACTCAGATTGGGCAGGAGACAGTGATTCCAGGAAGTCATTTTTTGGTTATTGTTTCTCTTTGGGTTCAGGAATTTTCTCTTGGATTAGTAAGAAGCAGCCAACAGTGGCATTGTCTTCTACCGAAGCAGAGTACAAGGCAGCTTGTTTTGTTGCATGTGAAGCAGTATGGTTGAGAAGGATTCTATGGCATATGGGAGTGCAGGATGAAGAACCAAATGTGCTGAGATGTGACGATCAGAGTTGCATCGCCATTGCCAAAAATCCAGTGTTTCATGCATGCACCAAACATATAGAGATCCAATATCACTATGTGCATGATTTGATAGAGGATGGGATAGTGGAACTAGTCTACTGTCCAACAGAGGATAATGGAGCAGATATCTTCACCAAAGCACTTACAAAGGATCTGCTTCAAGTTCATCTTCAGAGACTCGGCATTGGGCCGAGGAGATAGTTCACCTATGGGTGGACATTGAGGGGGGGTGTTAGATATGATCAATGCCCCACCCTCATTAGGTGCCACCAATGATCCATGGTGCTCAAAGTTGTAAGGCCCCCATTATGAGGAGAATCCAAATGTGAGGCTGGACATTGGTTGAGTCCTGCCTTGTATATCAGATGAGGTCTATGTGACCGGATGGCAAAAAGGTGACCGTTGTGGATCTAATCTTTGGGTTTGATGGAGTGGTTAAGCTGGTAGCAACTCGAGGCGCATTGCATCGAGTTGCGGGGTAAGGGAGTTAAAAGGAGCCCCTATTTTGGGGTTCGGGAGCAGCGGCCCCGGCCCAATGGTAAAGGGAATATTCCCTACCCGACTAGTGGAGTCTTATATGGTAGGTCGGTCAGGCCAACATAATGGCCTTCGCAGGCTATAAAAGCTAAACCCCTTCACAGCCATTGATCACTCATCTTTCACCTAGTCAGAGTTGTTGTTCTAGCTAGCCTTAAGCTCTTCACCTATCTTCTATCTAGATCGCCATCTAAGCTTCACATAGTTGAAGTGCACGGGTGGATAGAGCCATCTTTGTATTAGTTGTTTGGAGCTAAAGAGTTTATTGATTCTCCTCTTGTCTGTTGTGTACTCTCTATCTCTTTCTCAGATTCTATTCGCTGCGCCATGTAATTTTTACAAATTTCTCTCTGAGTTGTTCTAGAAAGTTATAGATTGAAAAGAGAGCTACAATACTTTTTGAAGCTCAGTGATCCGAGATCTGGTTAGAAAGTTATGAACTATTATGTGTAGTGTTCTATAAGGCAATTTCTGTGCTCTATGAGAAAACATGTGAATTCAACAACTACTTCCGCTACGTGGCAGACGCGAGAAGCCCTAGATTGCAAAACTAGTAACATTCCATGGGAGTGCCATGCGGAGCTTTCTAAACATCATTTCCGATGGACTGCTAAGACGTGTCCTGGATGATACTAGTGGACACATTACACTAAGCTTATCCTTCTCAGGAAAGTATTCTTGATCAAAATAATCATTAAACTAGCTTAACCACGATAAAACAACCTTGTCATCTTTCTTACCATCAAATTTTGTAAACTAAAAAGAGTACTTAGGTTCATATGTTTCTCCTTCATTATTTGTTGTGGATCAAAGATGCCACAAAGAATGCTTGTATTACAATTATCTTCATCTTGGATAGATGGGCCTTTTTGTGGTTCCTGCTCTTGAATGATACAAGAAATCTCGACCAAATTGCGATACAAAAGGTTGATTTATTGCTAAAGAGTAATCTTTGAAAGACTAGATTCAATATTAATTTCTTAATGTATTAGAAGTTTTTTATTTAAGAACCAATGATCTTGTTGTAAGAATAAACCGATGAATAACTGTGTAAAAGAATGGGAGATATAAATAATAAAAACTTCAAAATATCTTTAATGATCCTTTCTCTAAAACAATTAAACATATTAATTTTATGACCTATCTATGTAAAAACTTATGTGTATAGTATTATCTAATATAAATATTATAATAAATAAAGAGTGTTATCATCCAAATACATATCCATATACTTGTTAATAGGTAGTACTATCCAAATTATATGGTTTGCAGAAGTTAAACATAGTCATATTGAATATGAATGGTATTTTTATATTTTAATATATATTATTATAATTTTTAAAAATAAAATATTCAAAAAATCTAAAATAGTATGGAAGAGTCATTCGGGGGAGGGGGTAAAGGTATATCATACACTAGGGGATAGTAATTCTTCATTCTAGTCATGTGGAAGTGTCCTATACTTTTCTCTTGTGGGATTTCTCCCTCCACATTGCTTATTCTATTGATGACATGGAGATGATAATGTTTGAGGCCTTTGAATATATATATTTTACTTTATGGCATTTTATCAAGTACATGAGCATCAAATCACTTTCTTCAAAGTGCCTTTATTATCCTAGTGTATTCTAGAAGTAAAAATAGTTTTGGCACTGATATCTATCAAGATTTTGTTTATTGATTCTACTTACCCATTGGCTTCAAGATATTATGGAGTTTATTTTAAATGTATGACCAATAACATAAACAATAAGGAGCTTCTAAAGGGACCTCATTATCAAAGTTTAATTAAGCACAATGTGATTGGAATGTTCAAGGTGCCCTAAGAAACACTAGATCAAGATGCCATCACTACAAGGGTACACACATATAGCGATGCTAAGTAGCGACGTTTTTTTTCGGCGTCACTATTTACGTTGCTAATCCTCAAAATATTTTAAGTCAAAAAATGCATCGGTATTAGCGTCGCTATCTGCGTTGCTAAAAACGTCGATATTAGTGTCGCTATTTAGGGACGTAAATAGCGACGACTTACTCTGGTAACATTTCGCGGAAACTTGAATGTTTCTTTCAAACGCGCGCGCAAACTGCAGAAGCAAGGCGAAGGCAGAGAGAAAGAGAAAGGGAGGTGAGCAAGAGAGGGAGGTGAGTAATGGAGGTGAGCAAGCAAGCAAGCTGCGAGCCGCATGTGAGGAGAGGAGCGTTGCCCGCACGAAGAGGTCGTGGAAGAAGAAGAGAGCACGATGGTATGCCCTGTTTTGGTTTCTTTACAATCTTGGTTTTGCTTTGCAATGTAGGTTAGAAAGCATTGGTTTATCTTGGATCTTTGTGTTGCTTTGTGTTGCTTTGCAATGTAGGTTAGGAAGTGTTGAAAGAGAGAGAAATGGAAGCGAGTGTTTTCAAAAATTTTCTTGTGTTGGTTTTTATTCTTTGCAATGTAGGTTAGAAAGTGTTGGTTTTTCTTCAATCTTTGTGTTACTTTAATTTACAATGTAGGTTAGGAAGTGTTGACGACTTACTTTGGTAACATTTCGTGGAAACCCGAATGTTTCTTTCAAACGCGTGCACGAACTGTAGAAGCAAGGCGAAGGTGGAGAGAAAGAGAAAGGGAGGTGAGCATGAGAGGGAGGTGAGCAAGGGAGGTGAGAAAGGAAGCAAGCCACGAGGCGCACGCGAGGAGAGGAGCGTGGCCCGCACGAAGAGGTCGTGGAAGAAGAAGAGAGCACGACTATATGCCCTGTTTTGGTTTCTTTACAATCTTTCTTTTGCTTTGCAATGTAGGTTAGAAAGTGTTGGTTTCTCTTCGATCTTTGTGTTGCTTTGTGTTGCTTTGCAATGTAGGTTAGGAAGTGTTGAAAGAGAGAGAAATGGAAGCGAGTGTTTTCAAAATTTTTCTTGTGTTGGTTTTTATTCTTTGCAATGTAGGCTAGAAAGTGTTGGTTTTTCTTCAATCTTTATGTTGCTTTAATTTGCAATGTAGGTTAGGAATTGTTGAAGGAGAGAAATGGAAGAGAGTGTTTTTATATATATATTTTTGTTGGTTCTCTTTAATCTTTGCAATGTATATAGGGTAGGAAGTGTTGAAAGAAAGATAAATGGAAAGGAGTGTGAAGGGGGATGCTTGTTTTGCTTGATTATAATTTTAGAGAGAGAGTGAGAGAGATAGAGATGTAGAGAAAGAGAAATGAGATGCTTGTTTTGTTTGGATTGTATCTTTTGCAAGATCTTTCTAAACTACATATTCATCGACAATGATATTTCTAGATGTAGAAATACTTCTTTTTCTAGGATCATAAAAGTAAAATGCTTTGGTGATGTTACTATTACTCATGAGAATACGTTTGAGAGATTTAGAGTCTAATTTCTTTCTATGAGCATAAGTAATGCTTCCAAAAACTTTCAAACAACTCACTACTAGCGTTTGACCAATAAAGGCTTCAAAAGGAGTTGTGCCTTTCAAGGCATAATGGAAGATCTATTAACTGTTATAAAAATGTATGTGTATGAGCATAGTTTAGAGCCGACCTCAAAGATAGATAAGTTTAGAGCCAAACTCAAAGAGATAGGTACGAAAATTTAAAAAAAGGGACCTGAAATATATATAGTGGAGTGGTCCCAATATACAATATACAATCGTTATTAAATTATCAATCCATTACATCGTAGTCAAGATGTCTAGCACTCACAACCAACATGGTGGGGATGGTGAGACTTGGCTCAATCAATGTATCCCCTGTCCATGCACGCAATGCAAATTGGCCATTCGTCGGAAACATCGTTTGTCCATAGAGCATGTGCAACAGTATGGAGATTTTCAAGTTTGAGATAATCGACCAAGCAGTCTTGAATTACGAGATTGTGGTAAGTTCTCTCTCATTACTATATGGCATGTAATTGATTTAAGTATATTAGTTTGGGGTTATCTTAGAAGTTAGCTTCTTAACGTCCTTTACAAGGTCAGGGCCATGTCGATACATTGCATTCCGCAGATCTCTTGCGTCCTGTAAGACGGGTTCGTCCGTGCTCTATACAAATGTCGTCTGAGATAACTAACTGTCTCATAGAAGGTGATAACTCTCAACCCCCTTCTATGGGTGAGAATGCAGGAGACATGGACGATCCTCCTACTTTTTTGGAGCCCAAGTCAGAGGACATGATGGAATCATTGCTTCTGACGGACTCAGAATCCCAAGATCCTTTAATTGCGAAGGCTACCATTCCATTGTATGATGGGAGTAGGGTATCCCATTTGAAGACACTTCTTGCATTGTTGAGCATAAAACAAAGTATGGATGGAGTGATGCGAGTGTGACAGAGCTATTCAGGTATATTATGATGTATATGATTCTTTATTGAAAGCCATTAAAATGTGCTATGTAGTACTCTAATAACGTGCTTCATTGTAATTTGTAGAACGTTGAGATCTTACATTTTGCCTACCCAAAACATGATGCTTGAGTCTCGTGATGATGCAAGACAAGTGCTGCGAAAGCTAGGCATAGATTATAATTGCATTCATGCTTGCCCCAATGATTGTGTTCTCTTCTGGGGAGAGTTTGAATTGTTGGCCACATGTCCCAAGTGCAGTGTGGACAGGTATCAAAATGGCTTGCAAGGACAGACTGTTCCACAGAAGGTTTTGAGCCACTTTCCGCTGATACCGCGTGTTCGTCACATTTTTCGGACCAAGAGTTTTGCAAAGTTGACTACATGGCATGCGAAAAATCGATCCATTGATGGTGTACATCATGCACCGGCTGACTCAGAAGCATGGCATCACATTGACAATACTTTCCCCGACTTTGCAAAGGAGGCGAGGAATCTACGATTCGGTCTTGCCATGGATGGGGTAAATACTTTTGGTTTACATTCAACCTCCTATAGTGTATGGCCCGTGGTCCTTGTTAACTACAATATACCGCCATGGCTTTCCACCAAGAAAGGACACATTTTTCTCAGCTTGCTTGTGCCTGGACGATACAAAGCCAAGAATATGGATGTCTACCTCTCTCAACTGATTGATGAGCTAAAGGAGTTGTGGGAGGGAATTGTAGTGGAGGACATGAGCAAACATATTGGTAGGCAATCCACAACTATAAGGGCAATTCTTATGTGGACCATGCATGACTTTCCAAGTTATGGAGAATGCTCTGGTAAAGCGTGTTTTCTTATTTTGCTAGTTTTCTTTGAGCGATGTTGGTGTTATGACATGCCTCATTGTACATGTGTGTTCTGCAGGGCTAGCCACGTCAGGTTACAATGCATGTCCTCTGTGTGGACCAAGGTTGGATTCTCGTATGTCAAAATATATGAAAAAGATGGTATTTGAGGGACATCGGGCTTTTTTGCCAGAGGGTCATGTCATGAGAGAAGGATTTCTTGGTCGCCCTCCTGTGAGAATGAATGCACTGAGCTGGTTTGATCGCAGGATGGTGGACCAGGACTCGCTTCCTAGTGGAATGCGACGCTTCTCAATTTTCTATGAGCTCACTTATTGGAAAAAACTGAAAATTAACCACCTTTTAGATCCCATGCCCATTTTTAAGAATGTGGGTAGCTTGCTATGGGACCACCTCACTGGGCAGCGAGACACATTAGGAGTGAGGATAGATTTGAAAGCAGTGGGAAAGATGGAACCATATTGGCCTATAAGTGGCGTCGACGGTCGAGTGCAATTGCTGCGCACTCCTTGGGTTTTGTCTGGAAATGAAGTGAGACGAGTAAAGGAAAACATCAAGTCCTTTAGCACGCCGACTGGCCTAATGCATTCTCTCAACACAACATTCACAAAGGATGACCAACTGACAGGACTCAAATCCCATGATTGGCATAAGATGTGTCAGGTATGTACGGTATGAGGCTGCGTATGGCATGATTCTACATATTAGATTTCAAAATTTCTATTTGTTTATACACAATATTAATTACATGGTTTTCACAGTTCGTATTGCCGATTGCAATCCCGGGGTCTCTAACATCAGAGGTATGAACAACCATTTACAAATTGTCCGAGTTGGTTCAGTTTGTCTCCCAAAAAGAGATTCACACATCATCAATTGAATCCGCAAAATGCATGGCAGTAGAGATGATGACATTGACGCGATGCTAGCGCGTTTCTCACCAGAGCAGCTAGCACGGGTCAGAGATAGAGCCAATGCACAGCTTTTCCATTCCACCTCAGCACGATCGACAGACTCTGGACGGTCTGATGCTTCGGTCTCCAGTAGACGCAGTCGCAGGTCTCGCTTTGCTTCAGAGTCACGTAGTCGAGGAGGAGGAAGCTCCTGTTGTGGGGATACAGATGCAGTCTCTCCCACTCGCACTGCCACCAAGGAGTCGACACCATCTTTCATGGCAGTGGCGGGCAGATGTCTACTGCTCCCACTCCTTCACGCACCCCACCGATCACTCTTAGGGTCGACAAGAAGTACACGAAACCCACTCCTCCAGGTATGTATTTTCACATCCTTTTTCATAGTAGCACTTATCAATTCAAGTTGTGTTTGACACATTTTTATTAATGTCATGAAAGTACCCGTTTGCAAAATCTTGTAGGTTACTCGTATCTCATAGATAAGGCCACTGGCCATTTATACATGAATGATGAGGGAAAGGTTGTCATCTCTAGGATGCATGAGTTGTGCCAACAAGTATTTCAACACAACATTACAGACAAGTGGAAGAAGATTCCCAGATGCCAGCAAGGAGTACATAATCGATACATTGTATCGAGAGTTCCCTGAACCCTCTAGCAATGATAGATTTTCGAGAGGGTGGATGATGACACGTATGCGTGACTATGAATCGCAAAGGCGGTCTGATGCACGCGAAGCAGTCAACCAAGGCAAATCAAAGCCGGAGTGGCTGGATATAGAGGATTGGAGTAATCTGCAGGATGAGGCAACATCCACTCTAGACAAGTGGAAGCAGCAGAAGGACACAACAAAGGTGCGCTTGGACATAGGATCGGTGCATCACCTTGGTAGCGGCAGCTACGCAACATTCCTGGCAGATTTCGTAAGTATTAATAGGGTAGAGTACTCTAATTTAATGACATCCATGTTGATCTATGTATTTTGAACATGAATCTCAAGTATGTTGTTTTTCAATGTTTGTGTGCCACAGCAAGGTTTTACGAATCGTGACCCGATTGCACTAGAGGTGACATACGGGGAGAAGCATGGCTTGAGTGCCCTGATCGAGAAGCTCTATGCTCGTGGAGGACTGGTAAGTAGTAATAAATATCATTCCTAATTTGAGAAATCTATCATTATATGTCAGTTTCTACTTGGTACTCACAATTATATATGTATTTGCTGTTGTAGGCTCCCTTCGATATGCCACTACAGCGAGAGGAGTTGTCTGATGTCGATGAGTCGTAGAGAGCTGATTAGGCTACATAGGATTACTCCCCATCTTGTATTATGTAAGGCCTTATGGCCTCTATCCTCCATATGTAATAGCTAAGTGTATATGATTTGGACTTCTATGTTGTAGCATGACTCCATATACACATCTCCATGTTATTCACCACATATTGATGTACACGTGTATACATATTTGCTTCGTCGCAGTAGCACTTCTCAATTTAAGTTTTGTTATTTTCTTTATCAATGCAGTGCACATTTGTGTTAATTAATGTCATGAAAGTACTTGTTTGCAAAGTCTTGTCATTATTTGGGATCGATTGTCTAACTTCTTTGACATCAAGAATTGTCTCTTAGCCCTCTATGGCTCTAGCTGTAGCAAGGCTGCATCTGTAGCTTTGCCACAAAAAAAATAAATTCTGCAACCATCGATATTAGTGTCGCAAAATAATTCTGCAATCGTCGGTATTAGCGTCGGAAATTCCTCTGTAACCGTCGCTATTTTCGTCACTATTTTCATCGGTGACCGTCGGTGATGCTAATACCGACGAAATTAGCGACGAAAATAGCAAGGCAAATAGTGACGGTTTTGTAGCGACGATGGGGATATTTTTCATATATAAAGAAAATGTCGTTATAGCATGTATATGTTGTAGTGTATTTTTAGATATAACATGGACTCAGAAGAGTCAATCCTTCACCAAAATTGGCACTTTAAAGGCTTAAGACTATGTTCATACTACTAACATCATTCAAAGACTAATCGTAAATTTTCAAGGTATTCATTCCAACTAGAGTTGACATAGAGGTCATCCATAGGCACCTTAAGCCAACTTATGTACACAAATACTCTCCATTTGATAACAAAGTGTGTTTTGTGCTTGGGATGAACTTGCACACTTGATTATAGAGTAAAAATCCATAGAGAAAGTTGCATGCCTAATTTCCCTTTATCATTCCATTGATCATGTGATTAGTGTAGGGAAATGTATAATTCTATCTTTATAGTAGTATTCACTTTCTTGAAATTTATGAGGAACTTACACATGCTTTGATCTTTCCATTCCTTTTGAGTAACACAATGATGGGTGAGGCCTATTATGTATCATTGATCTCATAGATGAGTCCTACTTTGAGAAGTTTGTATATCTCTTCTAGAACACGATACATATAGTAGGGACTTGTTAGATAGGGCTAGTGTTTTAGTGGCTTAGCATTAGGGTTTGTTGGAATAGTATGCATTAGCACATGGGGTAGAATATCCCTAAGATCTTTGTAATTCCAAGGGAATGCATCTTGGACATCCTTGAGAAAGTTGATGACCTTGTTCTAATCCTTGAAAACAATGAGTTCCTCTACAATGAATACTAGACTTGGGATTTCCCCATATTCTATGGGGTGTTGTTTCTTTACTTTTAATAGGTCCCCCAATGGGTTTGTTGGAGTCACCTTGTCTCTTTGTGCCGATTGTCATAATGATGTAATCCCTCTTCTTGGGTTTTGTGAAGTCTCTAGGGAGATCTTATAGTCTCTTTTGACTTACAACTTTCAAAATTTGGACCCCTTTGAGTATTTTTGAGTTGCCTTCTTCGTAAATGGATAGGAAGATCTCTTTATGAAGTGTCTAGGAAGATCTTATAGTTTCTTTTTACTTATCACTTTAGATTCTAAGCTCCTTTGATAATTATTGAGCCACCTTCTTTCTAAATGGATAAAAATATCTTTCATTGTTCTTCATACATTAGGAGGTTGTGAATCTTGGGGCTGTTATCTATACTACATTTTGACTCTAAGCTTGATGCTTTTAATCTCCTTAGTGAGTTGAAGTTTGATCTCTTTCTTCTTTTATTCCACAATGACTTTGAGAGTGGGGACTAGATATATGGGTTGGCATTAAAAAAAATCATGATCCAAAACCTCTAAGTGTTCTATGCATTCTAACAAACTATGCTACCATAGATAAACGGACCTTCAACTTTTGAGGGTCTTGGGTCTGCCATCATGCATTCTATTAATCTTCCATTTGTGTCATAGTCAATGAAGGTCTAATGTTTTGCCCTATAATTTTCTTTGACCTTCATCATCAAAGTTCTTAGCGGTGAGCTTGATTTCTAACACTCCCCCTCAAGCTCAAAAACAAAACTCAAATCATCTGCATCACTCCAAGTAGCTGTCTAAAGTGAATGAACTTATCTTTACCAAGTGATTTGGTAAAAATGTCTGCTACCTGGTCTTCAGTCTTCACATGCTCCAAGTCAATCTGATCTGCTAAAACCATTTCCCTAATGAAATGATAGTGAACCTCAATGTGTTTTGATCTTGCATGATAAACAGGATTGCTTGCTAACATAACACTGCTCAAATTGTCACAATACAGCTTGACTTTGCTGTCCAAGTGTACTCCCAAGTCATTCAGCAACTTCTGTAACCACTTAGCTTCACAGGCCGCTAAGGCTACACCACGATACTCTGCTTCTGTACTAGACAGTGCAACAGTAGGCTATTTCTTACTCTGCCAACTGATCATGCTACTTCCCAATCCAAATGCATAGCCACTGGTTGACCTCCTGTCATATGTGCAACCAGCCCAGTCAGCATCAGTGTACCCCATCAAGTCAAGGGTTTTCCCATATGCATAAAACAACCCATGATTTGTGGTACCCTTTACATATCTCAGAATTCTTCTGACTGTATCCAAGTGTGGTTTGCGAGGCTTCTGCATGAACTGACTGATCAGCCCCACAGCATAACTCAAGTCAGGTCTAGTGATCGTGAGATAGATCAAG